>NC_140585.1:217850202-218593952 GCF_964204655.1 Triturus cristatus | reverse complement strand
GGGTGCTCGTTCCGCTGGCTGGCAGCAAAATTATGGAACTCTCTCCCGACTCCTATCAGAACTATTTCTAACCATCTGCCGTTTCGTAAGGCTTCGAAGACTTGGCTTTTTCCCACTTCTACTATTTAACTGTTTCGACTTGCTTTGGTCCTCGTCTCAGGTCCTTGTATTGCGCTGGGACGCCTCGTTGCTGGGGCAGCCATGCGCATTATAAATCTGCAAATAAATAAATAATGTCTGTAGCCCTCGAAAAAATGAAAAAGGACACAGACACGGCAAAATCTATGGGACCCTTGCAGTCGCAAGCTCCCAGGCGCTCCTTTCGCCGTTCGTCCTTTAGAAGCACCACCAGAGGCTACTCCTCTGACAGCCCCTCCACTTCCTACAAGGCCCCTACCCAATCCACCTTCACTAGGGGTTACCAAAGAGGCAGTTACAGGGGTAACCACAACAAAGGCAGAGGCAAAACTAACACCTCCCGCTCTGCCTCCACCCCCACCCAGTGACTTCCCTCCACTCCCCCCAGACTATTCCACTCTAGTCGGGGGCAGACTCCACAATTTCCTTCCTGTCTGGGCTACCATCACCTCAGACAGATGGGTGCAACAGATAATTCAATCAGGCTACTGTCTAGAACTAACATCTACCCCCCCCCCCCCTCCCCCCCAACCATTCCACCCAAACAGCGCCCAATGTCACAGGAACATTTGTTACTTTTAAAGCAGGAGGTAATCTCCCTCCTACAAACAAATGCAATAGAACCAGTTCCTACCCACCAACAAAACAAGGGAATTTACTCCCTATATTTTCTCATACCAAAAAAGGACGACTCTCTAAGACCCATTCTAGACCTCAGACCCCTAAACCAATACATACACTCAGACCACTTTCACATGGTCACGCTCCAGCAGGTGCTTCCTCTACCACTACCAATTCAAAGTACTCCACTTCGGAGTCACCACAGTGCCACGAGTGTTTACCAAGTGCCTAGCGGTAGTGGCAGCACACCTGAGAAGACCACACATCCACGTCTTCCCATATCTAGACGACTGGCTCATAAAAGCCAGCTCATACAACCTGTGTGTACAACACACTCACGCCACTATCCAACTACTTCACGACCTGGGCTTCACAGTAAACTACGCCAAGTCCCATCTACATCCTTCCCATGTACAACAATACCTCGGTGCCACCATAGACACCTCAAGAGCGTTAGCCTACCCCAGTCCCGCCAGGATAGCAAGCATACAGGTTCTTCGCGCCAAATTTCAACCACAACACTCTCTTCCAGCCCGAGTGTTTATGCAACTTATAGGGATGATGGCCTCTTGCATATTCATAGTACCTCATGCAAGACTCCAGATGCGTCTTCTCCAAGAGTGCTTAGCCCAACAATGGAACCAGGCTCAGGGTCAATTATTAGATCTGGTGTTGGTAGACGGTCGTGCCCATCGCTCTCTGCAGTGGTGAACCACCAAAAACCTTTCCAAAGGACGACCGTTCCTAGAGCCGGTTCCTCAAATAGTTTTAACTGCGGACGCATCGCTCTCCGGCTGGGGAGCTCACCTACTACATCACACCATGCAGGGCAGGTGGACACCTCAACAAAAGCTACTCCACATGAACCATCTGGAGTTACTGGCCATATTTCTAGCCCTAAAAGCCTTTCAAACACACGTCTCAGGCAAGGCTGTCTTAGTCCGCACAGACAACATGACAGCAATGTACTACATCCAAAAACAGGACGGCACACACTCTCTGAAGCTCTCTCAGCTAGCACAGACCATATGGAGGTGGGCGATACCTCAAAACATTTTTCTCCTAGCCCAACATGTCCCAGGAGTCCAAAACACCATTGCAGATCTGTTGAGCCGTCAAAAGCAACAAATCCGCGAGTGGGAACTTCATCCACAAGTTCTTCAACCATTCTTTCAAACGAGGGGGCAACCACAGATAGACCTCTTCGCCACCCACAAATGCCCAAGCTTCGCCGCCAGATATCCACACCCATTGTCCAAAGGCCATGCGATATGTATGAACTGGTCAGGCAGATTTGCATACGCTTTTCCGCCTCTCCCACTCATTCTATTAGTGGTGCGCAAACTACAGCAACATTCCCTAACTCTCATCCTAGTTGCTCTGACTTGGGCCAGACAACCGTGGTACACCACATTGCTGGAACTCTCCGTAGTTCCACACCAAAAGTTACACCTCTCTCCACGCCTCTTAACCCAGAATCATGGAGCGATCAGACACCCGGACCCAGCTCAGCTCAACCTTGCGATCTGGCTTCTGAAATCCTAGAATTTGGTTACCTTAATCTTCCCCCTGACTGTATGAACGTCATTAAAGAAGCTTGATGACCTACCACTAAAGCTTGATATGCAGCCAAGTGGAAACGTTTCGTGATTTATTGTCACAACAATAATGTCAATCCATTAGATGTGTCTATCTACACAGTGTGTAGATCTGCAGCTCTACATGCCAAGAACAGATGCATACTGGTAAGTAGCATATTCCTTTACAATGGTAACTAATTTTTGTGGATTAATGAAATTCAGGGACAGATACTAAAGTTGGTTTATTTGAAAGTACATAATGTTTTTTGAAGATGAAAAACAAAGTGAATTTTAAACCAGCTCAATGATTGCATCACTCGTTTAGTGAAGTTCAGTGAAGATTTGTGGATTCAATAAATGCTGGAGTGGAGTGGAGCAAAGATGATAGCACATTTCACAATTCTTTGTCTGCCAGGTGATGCTATACACGTTGAAGAATGCAAAGAGTGTTGTCTTGAGACTAAGCTGGGCTTAATGATGTAAAAAAAAAAATAAAGATTCATCTGTACCTGGGTTCCTGCCAGTCGAATGGTCCTCAGAAAACTTGTCATCCCCATCTGAACTTGCTCAGAGCGACTGACCTACCTAATGGGTCCATCTCTGAAACATTAAACGAGAGCGTCCCCTGTGACCTCTGTTCTCATTGCTTGAAAGACATGTTCAGATTTTTCGTTCAACACCACAGCTGTGGGGCACATCAACAAATAGGAGAGTGTTGGTTGTCAGCCCTTTTGTTTGGTGGCAGTAGACTCTACACAATCAAATGGGGCTGTCACCAACTCATCTGTCAGGGACGGAAAACTAGATAGTGGCCTTTCTGCGCAGAACGACTTCGGCGAAGCATGAGTTGTACCTTCCTCCAGGGGAGGTCTTGGATACATTTCAGGCCTGGGGGTTTTCTACTAAAGATCTTTTTGCCAAGAATGATATTGCTCTCCTGTCCCCTCTTGTTCTTGAAGGAGTTTCCTCAGGAGGTCTCTTTAGGGGATACATCTTCACCGAAGTAAAAGTTTACTTTGCTACAAAGGGGTATCACCTTTTCATATGGAAAGGGCAAAAAAAGTGCTCTTGGGGCAATTTCACTGGTTTTGCAGTTTCAAATTTAGGCAGATTAACTGTCTATGGGCCTAATCTCTGGCATCATTAGTTTTATCCCAAATCTTTTCACCAAACGAATACGAAAACTGTTGGCTTTGTCAGTGTTTGTTTTTCAATACATGTATTCTGCATAATAGCAATGCATGATTCTGTGAAGGAAATATTTACTGAGAGGCATATCCTCATAATTTTCATTGAAATAATAGGTGTATAGCATGGTATATACGAAAAGGTTCCAAAACAACCATTTAAAAATAACATTAAGCATTAGGTAAATGGAGAATTTTCAGAAAATGGTCAACTACATCCAAGCCTACTTCTTGTTGCCTCACAGAGGTGTTAGTGGCAAAGGTATACATTTCCATGGTGCTTTAATTAAACACATACAGGGTCAGCAGTATTGTGTTGATAACTTTAAGAGATTAGGCTTTTAGTTTCAAAGGATGCTAATAAGTCTTCATTTTTCTTTACTGGGAAAAAAGTACCCCATTGTAGTACGCAGGGAAGCAAAATAGAGCAGTCCAGGGTATATTTGGGGGAGGGGATGTGGGCAAGCACCCCCGATTTGCTGGTACAAAACAGTATCATTCAATAAATCATTGTCCAGTCAGTGTTTTTTCTTCTAAAAAGAAAAGGTACTAAACACACTATGCATTAATTTGCAAATGTCTACAAATAGGCAGTTGGAAATACCCTTGGTGGCACGCTCAGAACAGTTGGCACCCCAGCAATCATTGAATTTCATAACAACAGTGCTCCCACTTATACTAAGCACAATTGGTCTGTTAGATGTGCTTTAGATGCTGCTTACACCGCAGCTAGAGAAATCAACACTAGTGTGTTACTAAGGAGGTATGCATGGTTATCTGGTTTCAAACTGTCTATTTTAAATACTTCATTTGACGAGGAACATCTCTTCGGGCCCAAAGTAGATAAATCATTGGAGAGAATGAAAAATGATACAGAAGTGGCCTAGGCTATGAGAGCTCTGCAGTCTCATTCTAATCGTGGTTCCTTTAGCCGCTCCTTCTATCATGGAGGGTTGAAAACCATGCCCTCAGATAATACTGCCGCCTTGCACAAAGGTAACAATCAATCTTCCTCTTCAAGAGGCTTCTTTAGAGGAGAATACAGAGGTAACAACGGCAAAGGTAGGGGAAAAGGTTCCACACCACTTCATTCCCCCTTCCCTAACAATCAGTGACTTGCCTACACTTCCTCCCGATCATTTAACACCTGTTGGGAGACGTCATCTACAATTCCTCCCCATTTGGCAATCTATAACCACAGACAAATGGTTGTTGGGAATTATCCAACATGGTTATTGCCTGGAGCTTACCAACAATCCTCCAAAAATTCCTCCACGCTCTCACAAAATGTCACCAGAACATTTACACCTACTCGAACAAGAAGTCTAGTCTCTCTTGTTAAAAGGAGCCATAGAGCCTATACTGTTACAATACCAACGGTTAGGCGTGTACTCCCTGTATTTTCTAATTCCCAAAAAGGACAGCTCCTTCAGACCTATTTTGGACCTCTGAGAATTAAATCACTACATACTGTCAGAGCATTTCTACTTGGTGACACTTTAGAAAGTGCTCCTTCAACAGGGCGACTTTATGTCTACTCTAGACTTAAAGTACACATATTTCCACATTCCAATTAATCCCGCTCATCGCAAATACCTCAGATTCATGATAGCGAGTCATCATTACCAATTCAAAGTACTACCGTTTTGAGTCAACACTGCTCCCAGGGTATTTACCAAATGCCTGGCAGTAGTTGCAGCCCATTTGAGGAGACAGCGCATCCATGTCTTCCTTTACCTGGACGACTGGCTCATCAAAGCCAGCACTTACTAAAAGTGTCTCCAACACACTCATGCCACTATTCACTTACTGCACCAAATAGGGTTTACTGTGATCACGTTGAGGTCTCATCTACAGCCTTCCAACACAGAAACCTATCTGGGAGCCGCAATAGACGCTCAAAGAGCTCTAGCCTCTCTCAATACAGCCAGAATTCTCAGCATTCAGTCCCTTCTCACTCATTTTCAACCCATCCAATCGTTACCAGCAAAAGTATTCATGCAACTGCTAAGGATGATGACCTCTCATCGTAATTGTTCCCCATGCAAGACTGCACTTCAACAATGCTTAGCAAGTCAGTGAAACCAGTCGCAGGGTCAGTTGACCGATCTCGTGTTGGTAGATTGCCGCACCCATCACTCTCTGCAGTGGTGGAACCCACACAATTTATCCAAAGGGCAGCCCTTCATCGACCCCGTTCCACAGATAGTGCTAAGAGCAGACACATCGCTCCCTGGTTGGGGTGCTCACCTACACAGTCACACAATCCAAGGATTATGTAGTCTAAAATACAAGACTCTCCATATAAATCACTTAGAATTACTAGCAGTGTTTCTAGCGCTCAGAGCTTTTCAAACTCACCTCATCGGCAAAGCTGTCCTAGTCCGCACAGACAACATGACAGCTATGTACTATATACAGAAACAGGGGGGGGGAGGGAGTCACCCTCTCTCCAACTGTCATGCCTAGCAGAAGCCATTTGGAAATGGGCTATACACCACAAGATTTATCTCCTGGCAGAACATCTTCCAGGGGTAAATTGGATTGCAGACCTTCTCAGCAGACAGAGACAGCATATCCACGAGTGGGAGCTTCAGCCCCAGATTTTCCTCCCCTACTTTCAGAAATGGGGATTTTCTCACATAGGCTTGTTTGCCACAGCTCAAAACGCAAAATGCCCAAGCTTTTCCTCCAGGTTCCTACACCCGCTCTCCAAAGGCAATGCCCTATGGATCAACTGGTCAGGGATATTTGCCTATGCTTTTCCACCTCTCGCACTCATTCCGCTGGTAGTTCGGAGGCTCAGGCAAACATCCCTCAAACTGATTCTCATAGCTCCCACATGCGCACGTCAACCTTGGTTCACCACCTTGCTGATGCTCAGAGTAGTTCCACACCAAAACCTGCATCTCAACTCCAGTCTCCTCACTCAGAGCCAAGGAGAAATCAGGCATCCAAATCCCAAAGAACTCAACCTAGCGATCTGGCTCCTGAAGTCATAGAGTTTGTTTGTTTACAATTACCACCAGACTGTATGAATATCCTAAAAGAGGCTAGAAATCATCCTTCTACTAGGTCATGTTATGCAGCAAAATGGAAACGGTTTGTTATCTATTGTAATAATAACAATATCAATCCCTTTGATGCTTCAGCATAAAACATCATCTGTTATCTCTTACATTCACCGCACTCTGGACTAGCCTACACATCCATTTGCTTGCAGCAAGCAGCTTTAGTTGCATACTTACAAAACAGACAACACTTATCTCTATTCAGAGTACCAGTGATTAAGGCCTTTATGGAAGGATTAAAAAGAGTGATATCACCAAGAATCCCACCTGCACCAATATGGAACTTAACCTCTTCTATGCCCATGACGAGATAGTCTCGTCATGGAGCGCGGTTGCGCTGTGCCCATGACGTGACTATCTCGCCATGGCCCCGCCCGCTAATACAACGCCCGGCACAGGAGGGGGAAGGGGCGGGGCACTGAAGGGGTTAAACATAGTCTTTACAAGGCTAATGAGTCCACCTTTTGAACCAATGCCCAGGTGTCAGTTGCAATTCCTCTCATGGAAGGTTGCTTTTCTCATTGCAATCACTTCATTAAGGAGAGTTGGTGAACTTCAGGCACTAACTATACAAGAGCCTTTCTTTCAGCTTCACAAAGACAAAGTGGATCTTCGAACCAATCCTAAATTTCATCCTTAAGTAGCTTCTGCTTTTCATATCATTCGATCAGTTGAGTTACCTGTGTTCTTGCCTCAACCTGATTCTGTAGCAGAATGAGCTCTACACACACTAGATGTTGAAAGAGCTCCACTATATTATGTAGAAAGAACAAAAGAATTTTGCAAGACAAAACAGCTTTTTGTTGCTTTTTTGCCACCACACAAAGGCAATCCCATATCTAAATTGGGAATTGCGAGATGGATCGTGAAATGTATCCAAACACGTTATGTAAAGGCGAAAAGAACTTTGACAGTACCCCCTGGAGAATATTCCACCCTCAAAATAGGGGCTACTATGGCCTTCTTAGGGAATATTCCCCTAGCTGACATCTGTAAGTCAGCAACATGGTCTACACCACACACATTCACCAAAAACTATTGTGTAGATGTGTTAGCGAGGCAAGAAGCTAATGTAGGCCAGGCAGTACTTAAAACACTTTTTCAAACAACTGCAACACCTACAGGTTAGCCACCGCTTTGGTAGTATACTGCTGTATAGTCAATGCAAAGCATGTGATCTATAGCTCACATGCTTCGAATGGATAGCATATGCTTACTGGGTAAGTAACATTATCCTTCTGTGGCCATTGCCTCAGGGAAGCGTGTCCATTATTGACAATTTCCTGATGATAACAGGTTTCAGACTTGCTGAAGAACTCATAGTGTCAGTTCTGTGCTGTCAGTACTTCCAGGGTCAGGCCTGTTTTAGATTTTTACTTTACCCAGCTTATTATTGCTCCCTTTTTATTACCGAGGCCTTCAGCACTAACTCGGCTTGTGATGCTAATAGAGTGTCACAAAGTGCATTTTGTAGGCTGTTGCTAAGCATCACGGTGAAAAGAGCACAACTAAGGACCCGAGGTCGAAAGTTTCATATATCATTATCCTTCATGATAATTGAACTACCACAGCTCGGGCCATCTCTACTTTCAATTTAAATGAGACCAAAGCACTCTTTGGTCAACATCCCTATATTTGCAGACACCACATGCAAGTTACTTGTACCACTTCAAGCAGAAATGTTGAGGATATTGTTCCGATGGAAGGCCTTATTTTTCAACCCATTTGAATGGAAAACATTTCTTAAGTTAAATCATTCAGTTAAGTCCCCTGATTTCTGTGCTATTCTGAACTAACTTTTAAAATCTGAGAACGTTTTATGGCTGAATAGGTAATTTGCCTCTCACAATATTTACACAGTGTCTGTATCCTGCACTTTACTTCAGCTTTTGTATAGTCTGGTCTAGAGCCTAAGCAGGGGTGACAGAGCGCATCACTTACTGGATAAACAGAGTTTGGACTGGAAAACATACAGACTCTGCTCTTTGAGAGATGTTTGCACACCCAGCAATAATGTACAACCAACCCCCTTACTTGTGGTAAGTAGTGGCTTCTTCCTCTTTATGTAGGAAATGTCTTCTGCACCTTTGTGGATGAAGAGGTTGTGCTCAGGTAATATGAACAGCAGCAGGGGTCGTACAATAAGCAATATCAACCTAGTTTGTGAACCAGCCACTAGGTAGCCTGGTATCACTAATTAATAATGTAATTGAACATACAGCCGAAGTGCAGCAGTGTCTTATAAAGACTTTTACAATCTTTTCGGAGCACACAACTTATACAGTGCATTTAGCATTGAAGTAAAACAAATTCAAACACAGTTCAATTGAGCTCTAATGATCGTCTTCTTTAATATCGTTAGTTCTAATCCCTTATGCCAACGCGTTTCGCCGTGGTCGGGATTACCTACGGTTTCCTCAGGGCTTGAAATAATACAAAATGCATACTTGTAATCACATGATATGGCCATTATTACTTGTGCCATACAAACCACACTTATGACAACCATGTGCAGAGGACTACTCAAATCTATGTTTCGTGCAGTGCAAACTATATATACATTCATATTTACAACACTTTTCAAACATAAATGGCTCAAATTGCATAAAAAAAGCATTTTTAAATTCGTCTTTTTCAAGGATTATATTGACCTCATCTTTACATCCAGTATATTTGTAATGTTGTGATCCTAATATTCTAGATCTTTTGCCTAAACCCAAGTGCTATTATACTTATATAACCCATGTGAAGGCAAGAATTAAATTCATTTGCGTCATGTTGGCGCCAATACCTTTAGTTTCTCAAGAACGTTTATGTGTGCCAAAAATAAAAACAAAAAATTATATAAATAAATTATTCTGTCATTGAGGGATACACGAGGCAGGGGTATGTTAGCTTACATACATACACATTAACCACTAAAGTTATCACGAAGGATCCTACCTCTAGAAGTATCCATCCATATAGTATCCACCAGTTAAAATCCTTTCAGGGTCAAAAGTGCTTCAAATCCAAGTAAACCAATAATCATCCATTTAGTATCACTAAGCCATCAGACCGTCAAATTCATTGTCAATATGAATACTTCTTCCCTTACCTTTATACAAAATTAACCAAGGCTTATCGATTCCAAATCCACTATATATTCGTCATATTATCCCGATTCCCAAGTTTTCAGGCTGCACCTTTATATGTCATTAACATTCTAAAAGTAAAAATATTACAAACACCATAACTATTTGTCGTCCTTCCTATTGATAACAAGTTAGTCATACCACATATTGCAGTTAGGGCGTCCCTACCGTGACATTCCAACACTTCCTGTAACCCGAATAAGATGACACGACGCCGTCAATCCCTGTTAAATAGACAAAACGATGTTTCCCATTTCTCTTAAGTCTCCAATTATTTTGTTAAATATCTCCATTTGAGGAACTACCCCCATCTTACCTCTCCGTGACAACGCGTTACTGCACCCGAGTACAGGCGAGGAACACCGTCTTCCGGGTTCCCGACGTTAATAACATCATGATAATCAAGAAGGGACTATCCCACTCCGTTTCGAGCGCCATCTGAGCCTAATGTTATTATAATCCAAGGTTCATACTCGTCATATCTTGTTAATCAAACCATAAGCGGTAATTCCCGGTGCTTTGGTGAATATCTCCATTTGAGGAACCACCCTCCTCTTACCTCTCCGTCTAAACTCATTTCTGCACTCGAGTACAAGCGAATGTTCCTCGCTTGTACTCGAGTGCAGAAATGAGTTTAGATATGACGAGTATGAACCTTGGATTATAATAACATTAGGCTAAGATGGCGCTCGAAACGGAGTGGAACCCGGAAGACGGTGTTCCTCGCCTGTACTCGGGTGCAGTAACGCGTTGTCACGGAGAGGTAAGATGGGGGTAGTTCCTCAAATGGAGATATTTAACAAAATAATTGGAGACTTAAGAGTAATGGGAAACATCGTTTTGTCTATTTAACAGGGATTGACGGCGTCCTGTCATCTTATTCGGGTTACAGGAAGTGTTGGAATGTCACGGTAGGGACGCCCTAACTGCAATATGTGGTATGACTAACTTGTTATCAATAGGAAGGACGACAAATAGTTATGGTGTTTGTAATATTTTTACTTTTAGAATGTTAATGACATATAAAGGTGCAGCCTGAAAACTTGGGAATCGGGATAATATGACGAATATATAGTGGATTTGGAATCGATAAGCCTTGGTTAATTTTGTGTAAAGGTAAGGGAAGAAGTATTCATATTGACTATGAGTTTGACGGTCTGATGGCTTAGTGATACTAAATGGATGATTATTGGTTTACTTAGATTTGAAGCACTTTTGACCCTGAAAGGATTTTAACTGGTGGATACTATATGGATGGATACTTCTAGAGGTAGGATCCTTCGTGATAACTTTAGTGGTTAATTTGTATGTATGTAAGCTAACATACCCCTGCCTCGTGTATCCCTCAATGACAGAATAATCTATTTATATAATTTTTGTTTTTATTTTTGGCACACAGAAATGTTCTTGAGAAACTAAAGGTATTGGCGCCAACATGACGCAAATGAATTTAATTCTTGCCTTCACATGGGTTATATAAGTATAATAGCACTTGGGTTTAGGCAAAATATCTAGAATATTAGGATCACAACATTACAAATATACTGGATGTAAAGATGAGGTCAATATAATCCTTGAATAAGACGAATTTAAAAATGCTTTTTTTATGCAATTTGAACCATTTATGTTTGAAAAGTGTTGTAAATATGAATGTATATATAGTTTGCACTGCACAAAACATAGATTTGAGTAGTCCTCTGCACATGGTTGTCATAAGTTGGGTTTTATGGCACAAGTAATAATGGCCATATCATGTGATTACAAGTATGCATTTTGTATTATTTCCAGCCCTGAGGAAGCCGTAGGTTATCCCGACCACGGCGAAACGCGTTGGCATAAGGGATTGGAACTAACGATATTAAAGAAGACGATCATTAGAGCTCAATTGAACTGTGTTTGAATTTGTTTTACTTCAATGCTAAATGCACTGTATAAGTTGTGTGCTCCGAAAAGATTGTAAAAGTGTTTGTTCAATCCTCGGATTGAGTTTAGGGAAGTAGGGTGTTCCCTTCCCTCATTTTTGGATGCACCAGAATATATGACGTAGTGTAGTAAAATTAGGTGATCCCCATATGAGCGCTATTTACCCTGTACACCCAGTAGTAGTGTCTTATAAAGGTAACTTTTTGATTTGTGTTGGTATGGAATAGCATGTCACTTAGCATGACGTTTTGTAAAGAAGGAACAAAGTACACTTTGGCATTCTGCTGCCAGCTGTGATGTTTTAAATGCTCTACATCTTCCAGCAATCACCTGTGTGCCGTTGCTAGGTACAAATAGAAAACCTATTCTGTATTCCCTTTTCCACTCTTATTGATGGTATTCAACTCTAAAAAATCTTTTCCAGGTCAGCCACCACCCACCAGCTGCTGCACATCATGCAGACTCCAAAAATGGCTGGACTTTGCGGCAGGAGATTAAAATCACCAGCAAGTTCCGTGGCAAATACCTGTCGATCATGCCCCTTGGTGAGATCATTAGACTCCGTATTTTAATTGGATTGTGTAAATCAAGAACTATAGTGTATGAAAGATGCCTGGAAGAAACCTGACTGTAAGTTTGTCTGTTACTTCCTACACTGATACAAAGATTCTAGGAAGAGACCTGAAGGAGGTATTGAGTTAAGGTTGCAGATTCAAACCATGGATACCGAAATGTCTACTTTCCCTCTGCTATACACATCAGCCACTCATTAAATCACTTAAATGCCATTTGCACAATATCATCACAAAGAAGCTGTAGCAGACGGTGGTCACTGCCGAAAACCGCGGATTGCCTATATAAAGAGAACATGATTTTGCGCTGCAAACTGCTTCTGCCTAAATTCTGATTTGAGTAATTTGCTTTCCTAGAATTCTATGTCAGGAAAGGAGGCGAGGATTATGCTATTCTTTCTCCACTTTATTGAATAGCAACCATTTTAAGTCAACAAAAACAAACTACTATTCCCATGGAACATGGGGAATACAGAAGAAAACAATAGAGTGTCCACAGGTAGAGCGTCCCCTCTCCTCTGCACCAATCGCAGGGCTCCGGTATGGATATAGTCCTCTGTTACTGTCCATTTCCCCTCTTTCTTCGCTGCTTGCAGCCAGATAAGTTCTATTTTTATTTCACTACGTATGCCTTGCTTCTATTGTGATAATTTCTTCATAATTAATGCATAATATGTTTCTATTGTGATAGTTTCTTCTTGTTTTATGCACGATATGCTTATGGTCATTTAATTTATTAATTTCTGATTAGTTTGTTGTGTGCCTGCCGTTGTGGGGTTTCTGATACGTTTTTCCCCTAGGCACTGTCCGCGCCAGTGCGCGTTTCTATTTCTGTGTATCCTGTCATTAGCGGCGCGTGTTTCATCATCATCTTTTCCTCAAACGCTGGTCATCTTCTTCCTCAAGCGGTCGACGCGCGGCGGTAATTACCGGCACGCGCCTCGCGCTTTTCCCTGATTTCAGCTTTGTTTGTTTCTTTGCATCTTGCTGCGAGTCCGCCGCTACTCGGCAGACTCGCTGACAGACGTGGGAGCGTTCCTCCCTAACAGCGCAGTTTGGTGCGGCTCGCGGTGCGCTCTGTCGGCCGCCTGGGGGCGCGTGTGTGCGTCCCTCTCTCGACGTGCATTCCCGAGATTCCGTGCATTCCGCGCATTGTTTCATCTCGGGAATGCATCGTCGGGCTTAAGTCTGGGCCTGCCAAGACACCGGAGAACGGTCTGTTCACTGCCATTAGGCGGTTATTTTACTGAACACCCCTGACAACCTGTGTGGTCTGTGTACAATTGAATGCTGGTGACTTTGTCCCGCTTGGGGGTCTGTATTTAGGCCTTTGTAATAACGCTCCGAGGAGTCAGTACTGCAGGTTTTTTCCTGCTGGGCCCATATTTGGCAGGTCGCCCTTTTATATATTTTCTGCACCAGAGCTGTTGGGCCAGGGCTGTGTTCCCAATTGCAAGCTCTGCTTGCCTCAAGTGTAGGCTGTCACCCTGCCCCCCCATATTTTGAGGTAGCCCTCAATTATTCTAATTGCTCTCATTGGCTATGGATTCCTATGAGGACGACGCTTATCAGGATGACCAGTGAGATGAGGATCCACTCGCCACGCTGCCGTGGGACGATGACTTCTACGATGCGGTAGACTCATCCATCTATAAAGCAGTTGAGCAGGCTATGGGGCCCCTAGAGGATCGTCTCTCTCAGAAAATTGAACAGGCCTGCGATAGATTAGCCAGAGCAACGCAGGCCTTCCCAGCCTCTCTTCCTTCCAGCGGTGCCCCTGCTAACCCACAACCCCCGTCCGCGAAACGCCCCAAAGAAGCAGGGGTGGACTTGGACGCCTTCGCTCGCTTGAAGCAGTCTTTCCTGGCAAGTAATCCCACTCCAACTTCGCCCTATGCTCCCGTGGACCCCGATCAGGGGGACGATACTAATGTTGCTGGCCCTTCACGTCCCGAGCGCTCTGCAGGCTCTGCGCCTGGTTCCGGGGATGGAAACCTCTGCGCAGATGTGCTGAACCCCGCAGACATCCTACATCCGAGGTCCTCAGAATGGGCGCCCTGTGACAAGGTCGCTCTATATGTCGCCAGCCATATCCACCAGCCGTTAGAGGCCACAGTTCGGAACTGTCTCAGGGCGGAGTGTGCTCGACCATTTCTAGCAGGCAAAGTGGTGGCCACCCCCGACATCGACCAGCGCATGGCCACTTTCCTTCAAAAATTTGTTAAAGACCCGAAGAAAGGCATCAACAGGTTTTGGCGGGCTTGCCAAGACAAGCTCCTGGACGCCTTGGGACCCATTACCAAAATCCTAGATATGGCGGAGGAAGCCAAATCCTCCGGCTGGTTGATCTCCCCTGAGAATCTCTCCTCCTGGGCCCAACGCATCGTGGTGTTTCTTGGGATTGCCAACTGTGCCATTTCAACTGAGCGGGGCAGATCCCTTCTGATCAAAGTGGATCCTAAGTTAGGAGATTTGGCGGATTCCGAGGCAGCCCCTGTCGCTCAAGGAGGCCTCTACGGCGAACCTTTTATGAAGGAACTGGGACGCTTTGTCAACACCTTTACATCTCTCGACAGAGCACAATCCTCTATCAGGAAGGTGTTTAGCCCTCTGGTTTTCCGTGGGGCCGGCCGAGGCAGGGGCCGCTCGTCCGGCCGCCCTAACCAACAGAGAGGACATGGCTCCAACCAGGGACAGTATCAGGACCAAGTCCGGTTCGGAAACTTTTACCCTACAAGAGGACGTCTAGGAAGGAACAGAGGCGGTGGCGCCTCCAGGTCTTCCGGTGAGTGTTCTCCCTTCTTCCCTTCTAAAGGTGGGGGGCCGTCTGGCTCGTTTTTTCCCGGCCTGGACTTCTCTCACAGGGGATGCGTGGGTTCTCCACACCGTGCAAGGGTTTCACATAGAGTTTCACGGGGACCCCTTTCAGCCGTTTCCGCCCCGGCCGCTCGCGTTTTCCTCTGCCGACGCCGCGCTGGTCGATCAAGAGGTGCGTTCTCTTCTGACCAAAGGGGCTGTGGTAGAAACCTACCCCATCCCAAGGGTTTTATCAGCAACCTGTTTGTTGTAGACAAGGCGGACGGGGGTCAAAGACCCGTCATCAACTTGCGCGAGTTCAACGAGTGGCTGGTTTACCGTCACTTCAAGATGGAGGGTATCCATCTTCTTCGCGATCTGCTTAGGCCGCACGACTGGCTGGTGCATCTCGATCTCAAAGACGCATATCTGACCGTGCCCATTTTTCCCCCTCACCGGAGATTCCTACAATTTCACTGGCGAGACAACACATACGAGTTCGCCACCCTTCCTTTCGGTCTGTCCTCCGCTCCTTGGTGCTTCACCAAGGTTCTCCGTCCGGTGATCAAATGGCTGCGGGCGTCCGGCATGCGACTCATAGTTTACGTGGATGACATCTTGCTGATGGCACAGTGTCCCTCGACCTTGACTCGTCCGCTCCAGACAGCTGTCAACCTGCTCCAAAGTCTGGGCTTCGTGATCAACGAAGCGAAGTCCACGCTCATCCCGTCCCAAACAGTCATCTTCCTGGGGTTTTCGATCGATTCAGTGGCGGCAACTCTCAGTCTTCCCTCCCGTAAGTTGGCGAAGATTCGTCACAAACTCAGGAGGGCGCTGGTGCAGCATCAACTCTCTCTCAGGCAGCTGGCCCGCCTCGTAGGTTTGCTGTCGGCGTCTATTCAGGCCATATTTCCGGGACCACTCCATTACAGGGCCCTGGAGCGCCTCAAGGCCTATCACCTTCGCAAGGGCTGCTCATACTCTCGGAAAGTACCCCTCTCGGCGGAGGCCAGGGAGGAGATTCAATGGTGGCTCTCCAACATGGAGGCCTGGAATGGGCGTGCGATTTTCGATCAGCGCCCGATATCGTTATCAAATCCGACGCCAGCAGGTCCGGCTGGGGCGCACGCTGCGGCGAGTTCACGACGAGCGGTGTGTGGTCACCACAAGAGCAACAGTTGCATATCAATTGTCTAGAGCTCTTGGCGGGGTCTTTCGCGATCCAATGCTGGACCAAGGATTCCATTCGATCCTGCGTACTGCTGAAGATGGACAACGTATCGGCGGTCCGGTACATCAACCATCTCGGGGGCACGAGGTCGAGAGCGCTCTCGGACATGGCGGCAAACTTTTGGCAGTACTGCCTGGACCATCACGTGTCCGTGACGGCGGAGTACTTGCCGGTCTGGACAACCAGGTAGCGGATTTTCATTCTCGTCATTTTTACGACGGGAGCCTGTGGAAATTACACCCAGGGGTCTTCTCGGGCCTCCAGAGTCTCTGGGGTCCATTCTCAGTCGACCTGTTTGCCTCCCGGCTAGACCACCAACTTCCCTGGTTCTTCAGTTGGAGACCGGATCCCTTGGTGGCACAGACCGATGCTTTTCTTCAGAACTAGGGAGACGAGCAAGGCTATGCCTTTCCCCCGTTCGCGATGCTCACAAGGGTCTCCGCTCAAGTCCGTCGCCAGAATGCGGACGTAGTCCTTGTATCTCCAATTTGGAGGTCTCAAGTCTGGTTTCCAGTTCTTCTGGAACTTCCTTGGGATTCTCCAATCCCACTCCCCCGCTTTCCGACTCTTCTAATCAATCCGGACAACGTTGCCCACCCGCTGATAGCGCAGGGTTCGCTCTCTGATGGCGTGGCGGATTACAGGGGACGCTGGGCGGTCCCGGGCCTTTCGGGAGCGGCTGAGAAGTTCATGTCAAAGGCATGGGTGGATAGCACCATCAAACGATACCGTTCTACTTGGAGAAGGTGGTGTCGTTGGTGTATGCGACGGAGTCTCAATCCCGTGGCAAAAATTGTGACTTCTATCTTGAATTTTTTTGCCAGCCTGGCGGAGGAGGGCTTGGCTTATAGAACCGTCAACACCTTTTGTTCCGCCATCTCGGCGGGTCATACTATGGTGGACGGTTCTCTGGTGGGCGAGCACCCGTTGATTTGTCGTCTTCTTCGGGGCATTCGCCTTTCTCTGTCTCCTGAGCCTCGTTATTCCAGACTCTGGGATGTGAATCAAGTTTTGAACCTGTTCCTTTCCTGGCAACCTAACCAGTTCCTCTCGAGGAAAGAACTGTTTGCGAAGCTGTCAATGCTTCTGTGCCTTATTTCCTGCAGAAGGGTTTCTGATGTTAGGGACCTGGATGTTTCCAGCAGGACCTTTTCTCCCACAGGGGTCACTTTCACGATTCACAGACGGACAAAATGTGGTACGAAGTCTGTTTCGTACCCTGCTTTTCCAGATACTCCTAAGTTGTGCGTGGTCTCTTGTCTCAAGGCGTACGAGGAAATGTCAGAAGAGTTTCGCCCGTCGGGCGAACAACGGTTGCTTATTGCGCTCAAGAAGCCCCACAAAGCGGTCTCTTCTCCCACCATTGCCCGTTGGGTTAGGTGTGTGATGCAGGAAGCAGGAATTGATCTTTGTGCCTTTGGCACTCACTCCGCTAGAGGAGCAATGGCCTCTAAGGCATTTACCCTGGGAGCTCGTCTGAAAGACATTCTGAACGCAGCAGACAGGTCTTCAGACTCTACCTTTAAGCGGTTTTACTTTAAACCGATTATTGATATGGCTCACTTGGTGGTGAGCAAGCTTTAAACTAGCATAATTCTCGCCTCCGGTCCTGACATAGAAGGAAACATTTCTTAGCTATCGTAACGGAAATTTTCAATTCTATTAAGGACTCGGAGGCGAGGATTATTCCACCCAGGGTTCTCGTTTCTCCGTGATACCTTCCCACCCTCGTATCGGGGTAAGTAACAGTTTCTTTTGGTCTTATTTGCATCCTGTTTGCTGTTGCTTCGTTGTACTGTTTCCCCTACAGGTGAAGCCTTCGCCATGGCTATCGCTTTTACTCTGTTTTGTTCTTTAGGCGATTCTGGTAAACAAGATTCATAAAGCCTCCTGGCTGGATGACCTACAGTGACGAAAGAGGGGGAATGGACAGTAACAGAGGACTATATCCATACCGGAGCCCTGCAATTGGTGCAGAGGAGAGAGGACGCTCTACCTGTTGACACTCTATTGTTTTCTTCTGCATTCCCTATGTTCCATGGCAATAGTAGTTTGGTTTTGTTGACTTAAAATGGCTGCTATTCAATAAAGTGGAGAAAGAATAGCAAAATCCTCGCCTCCGAGTCCTTAATGGAATTGAAACTTTCCGTTACGATAGATAGGAAATTTTTCATTATACAACATTTTGGCAAAATTACATGAAATGCAAATAAATCATGTAAAGTCATTTTCAACATGCATCCTCACAGCAATTTTTGTTGCAAGAATGCATTTTGCACAAACAAAATGTGCATAGAAATCAAAAGCACTGTGAATAACAGATACTGGTCGTTCCCATGAGTTTGTGGTGAATGTACAATGAATGGTATGTAATTGTGGTAAGTGGCTTAGTTTCATGAATTTTGCGTGTTGCAAAACTCAAAATTATACCCATGCCAATTTGTCATTGTTTACAAACATGTCTGGAACATGAAAGGTCTCAGGGGCAGTGCATGTCTGTAACATGCACAGTATGAAAAATGGGCAGGGTTAAACATTTCATCCTGTTATTGCCAGTGTCCTGTCTGACAGATCTCCTCGTCTAAAGGACCACATTACTTAGACACACTGATGCATGTCTGCATTCATTATTGAATGAAGTGAACTCCTACATGCAAAATAGCCGTTTCGATGAATACTTCTAACTACACATTCCTTACCTTTTGAAAGTCCCCTGACCAGATCCAGTGAATTTCAACAGTAGTGCTCCCATTTGTCAGCAGGTGGCATCATGCAGCTCTGCAGTGGGCACATACCACCCATAAAGTGAAGTAGTAGATAAGCATATAAGCTCCACCCTTGTGCTCTGATGACAGTTTCTGTTTTTTTGGTGCCTGCCGATGTGGATCTTAAGCTCCACTCCCAACTTTTGTTTCTTCTGACAATTTTCAAACCTATTTAACAGTGTGCTTGGCAATAATGTCCCCTCCAAAATATTCAAGCTTTGTTCAAACTGGAGGAAGCAGATCTAAGTCAGAGGCCCCCACAAGGTGTGTATTTGGTGTCATGTGACAAGTGTTTCTTCATGAGCCTGAAGGTCCTATGGGACCAGGAGGTGAAACTCTAGATCACCGAACATATGAAGAGGGCGTGGTCCAAACACAGGTACCTCTCTCCTGCTCCAGGTCGCAGACTCCTGTATGGTCCCAGTCATGCGACCACTCCCATGATATATCCACTTCCTGCTTGAAGTCTTAGGGTAAGTCCAAGCTCAAAAATAAAAAGACGAAGTAGGTCTTGAGCCCTACCTGGTAATTGAAAATCAATGAGAAAGTATGATGGTGTCAAGATACACACATACCATACCCACTCAAAGTCTTCTGCACATCTTTGGTGAGACTTCCTATGGCATGCCATCGGGACTCATGGAGCCACAAGTGTCTCCAATCGCATTACAACTAGCTGGCCCTACCCTGACTCGGTCTGCACCCATGAGACCCATTACCGGGCCCATAGTAACTCCAGTACAGAAAGTCCCAAAATCCTCTCTGGTCTCCTTTGCAGCAAAACCAATATTGTCTCCACCATTGCCGATTGAAGACCTAGTACTGACGCCCATGTCCGGACCCTGAATCAATGTCAGGCCAAACACTATGTTTGTCTCAGTACACATAGTGCTTCTCAGTCCATTGAACAAGAGAAGTAGGGATATGAACTACTATTTCTGGATTGACGAAATGTCAGTGTGCTACATACCTCCCCTGAAACGGAGCTTGATTGGCGAGAGGACCCACCATTGAAAGAGAGCGCCTTTGTTTGCAGTAGTGCTCTGGAGGACAACTGAACTATTAGATCTGCAGTGGCCCTCCAAGGACACAAAAACAAATGTTCTGATTGAAATTCATCAACCAGTGGCAGCTCTCACTAATCCTATGATGGCTGCATAATCCAAACCCTGTTCTTGCCTGCCATTATAAACTGCTCCTGATGATCTGGACTAAATATCTTATAGATCAGTATTCCAAAAGAATTTTAATGCATTTGGAAAACAAAAGTTTTCCTTAGTGAGCCTGGCACTTAAATAGTTAAATGTGGTTCAACTCTTCAGAGAGAAGACAGATTCCACTCTAGAACGATTCAAAGATAATCGTACCACAGCAGGACCCTGAGGTTTCTTGACATTAGTAAAACTATTCCATCAACTCATGAAATTCAAAGACTTTTCCAGGCTGCTTTCCAACAGGACACGTTAGCTTTCCCATCCAGTTGTACTGCAGCCAGTTTAGTCATATCGGGTACACAGATGTGGTACTGGCAGGAATTGTTCAAGGTAGCAGAAACAACAGCCCTCCAATTCCTTCTTCCCTGCTACAACAGATACCAGGTCTTAGTCTCAATGTCTCATACAAGGCCTGTTGGAGACAGGATTCAACATATCCTCCCTGACTGGAGATCCAATATGACAGACAAATGGGTCATTGAAATGGTTCAGAAGATCTGAGTTATGTCATGCAGTTCTCCTTACCTCATCTTCCTCTCACACCTGAGAGAATTTTGGAAGAGCACTCTGCAATCCTGATGCAAGAGGTAAATCTTTTACTGTCCAAAGGTGACATGGAATGGGCACCGTTTTCAGAGATAAATGAGTTCTCTTCAAACTGCACCCCCATTCTGAAGAATGACCAGGGCCTCAGGCCTATCAATGACCTTCGACCATTGATCACCTGCCTCTGGAACGACAAATTAAAAATGCTTGCGCTGGCTCAGATTCTATCTGCTGTCGACTGAGGACACAGGGATGGTGTCCTTGGACTTGCAGGACATGCAGTTTCATATTCCACAGGCATTACCTGCTGTTTTCGGTAGGCCAGGAAAATGTTTAATTTATTGCGCTCCACTTCGGCTTTGTCAGTGCCTCAGGTGTTCACAAAAGTGATGATGATGGTCGGTGCCCATTTTCGAAGGCCAGGAGTACATCTTATCCTGTACCTCAATGACTGTTGAACATTGCCAGAGTCAGTCATAGACCGCTTCGAGGCAACCGACACTCTCTTGACATCATTGTGGGTCTTGATCAATGAGCCAAAGCCACACCTGAACCCCTTGCAGAAGATTCTATTCTATTGGGCGGTACTGGACATGGTGCAGTTAAAAGCTTTCCCTCCAACACAACATTTCTGGGACATTCAGGATATGATCCTGATGTTTTGGGATTTATCCATAGCCTTGGTGAGGATGGTTCTGAAGCTTCTTAGTCTCCTTGCCTTCTGCATCCTCCTTATCTTGTATGGCAGATGACCCACAAGGGCCCTGTAGTGGTACCTCAGGGCCAACTCTCTGACTCCATACTGATCCAGCAAGAGATGGCTTGGGATCTGCATAGGTGGCTGACTGACACCACCATTACCTGCAACAGCCCATTCTCCCTCCCCACCCATAGTTCACAGTGGTGACAGATTCATCCGTGCTGGGTTGTAAGTGCCATCAAGTGAGAGTGGAGAGCCGAGACCTTGTGTCTGTGGTGGAGAGTAGACTCCACTTTACCCTGCTGGAGCTTTAGGGAAATCGCCTGGCCATAAAGCATTACTGTTATCTATCAAAGGGACGCTGGTGCAGGTTCTGTCAGCTCTACTGCTATACATTCTTGTAACAAGCAATGTATCGTGCGATGCTGGGCCCTGTGCCGGTTGGCTCTACGCTTCAGGAAATGGTTGGAACGACAGAACATCTTGTTGCCACCAGCTACCTAGCTGAGACCACGAATGCTGTCAGCAGGTTTGTACACTGGAGATTCCCCCAAGGCACTTGTTTAAAAAAATATATAATTTTCTTTACTGATTTATGTAAAGAACACTACAATGAAGACACTTGTTAAAAGATGCATTGCAACTGGGAAGTAACAAGGGACTTCTGTACTTACTCCCACCACTACTTCTCTTTTCTCGGGTACTGAATAAGATCAGGAAAGACAGGGTCTAAGCTAGAGGACGACATAAGACAAGACAAGACCGGCTCAACGTCCTTCAATCCTCTTGCAAGATGCAGCATTACCCTAAATGGGACTGAAAATACATCTTCTCAGAAGAACTCAATAAGATTTTGTCCTACTTTCAAATGTCTTGAAACATCCCTAGGCTTTAACGCCACAGGAGGTGATACACTAGTTGACTGTACACACTCAAAAACAAACAGGATTCCAAGGAGTAAAAGGAGAATTGTGATTGTATAGAATGAAATGTCATACATTATGTAACACATTAATCAAAATTATGAGGTGTGAAAATGTCATTATAAAAAGTAATCTGTTTCTTCTGGGGTAGGGTAACTGCACACTGTATAAGAAATGCAATAATATGCACCACTTCGTCACCCAAAAAACTAATTTTCTGGCCATTAAAGTGATTAGGTAGGGTTGCTGTCCCTTTTTATATTGTAGTACATCTTAAGTGTTCCAGACTGGGCCTGGAGAGAATCATATTCAAAACTTCTGAGCTAGAGCATTCCCCCTCTGATCAGGCTTCCACTTTAGTAGGACCTCTTGTCTCAGCCCCAAGGCAGAGTCCTGCACCGAATCTCCACAACACGCATCTACATGTAGTGGCTGCAGCAAAATGCATTTGGTTTACCAATTCTTGCTGCCAGACCCCTGTTAAGAAATTCAACTACGCTGCTTGCTAGTACAAATGTGTTGCCTAGTTGGGTGCCCGAACCACTGACTCTGTAGCTCTAAACTTTCTGATGTTCTTTTGTTTGGTATTTTGCTGGCTAGGTAAGGCCTTGAAATAGGTACAGTATATAGGTAGTTGTTGGCTCTTTCTGCATTTTTGTGTTAGCTGGAACATCCGTCTTTGTTTAAATCTTCAGTTGTGATAGTTTTCGTTAAAGGTTTGACACTAATTGTTCCTACTAAACCATATATGATGCCTTAGTGTAACCTTAACCTGGTTTTGATATTCTTGGTAAGCGCCTTCTTCGATACACAGTTGCTAGATAAGACTCTTGATGATGAACAATGTTTTACTTATCTCAGCACACCGCTAGAGCGAACTTCAGGTGCTTTGGGTACAACACCAAATATCATCTTCTTTCCAGGGAAGTTGGTGCTAAGTTAATGGCTGACGTTTCTTCTGTAGGTTGTGCTAACCTCCCATGTTGGCTTATTGATCACACTTTTAGCATTCTTTGCTCTACCTCACTCTTTTCTGTGGAGTGGCCTTATTAACGTCTAAAAAGGCCTCAAGTTAATGAGTACACAATCAACAACAATTGTTCTGCACTCTGCATCTGAGGGTGCTGCAAGGAAACAAGACAAGAAACTGACATCTTTGTGTGGGCCTGATATGTACTTTTGGGGCAGTACAGAGCCACCACAGAGCTGCATGTAGCCACCTGCGAGTGCATAAAACTTGTTTTGGTGCATTGAAATGCAGAGCTTATTATTTTTATTTTATTTTAAGATTAAACAAATCATAACTTATCCAACTGAATATAAAAGCGAAAGCAAATGGTCATGGACTGTTAGAAATTGGGGTCTCTACTTGGCAGGTTTTAGTCAGGATATCCCCTTCTCACTCACTTGGTATCTTGGCACTAGCAGTCAGGCTTATCTCAGAGGCAGTGAGTAAAGCCTTGGCACATAAACGACAGTAATACAGTGAAAACACTACAAAAAGACACCACACCAGTTTTAGAAAAATATCATAGATTTATCTGTGTAAAACAAGATAAAAAACGATAAAAATCCATCATACAGTTCTTAGAGTTATCACTAAGCAAAAATAGACATAGAATACAGTTCCTTTAAGTGAACAACAAATCCAAACAGTTCTGGCTGACTGCGGCTTCGCAGGCCTGCTACGGTGTCGGGAAAACCTGCAAATAGTACCTTTAGAAATGCAGGGCGTGGGTGACCTCGCGATTAGCCTGTAAGAGCCAGCGTCTTTTCCGGAGGTCGGTACTGGTGCCGTCGGGCCCTTGAAGTCACACACTTTGCAGATCAAACTCCATGCGGTTGAAGTCCGGAGCGCTGGCATTGGCGGGCGTTGGGTCTGCGGAGCGAAATGCAGGGGTCTGACGTGTGGTGCCCTTAGGTCACGGTGCAGGCAGTAGCTCGGTGACGGTCGACCAGCAACATTGGTAAGACCAGGGCTGCGGTGTGAAGTTTTGCAGTGCTCATTGCAGTACTAGCAGGTCATGGTACAGGCAGCGGCGTTGTCTTTGCTGAAGCGCTGTCGTCACCTGATGAACTAGAGTCGATTGCGCCGGAAGGTCAAGGCTGCAGTGTGGGGTTGGGTGGTGCGTTGTGTAACATACTAACTGCGCTCAAACTACGGTGCAAGCAACATTGTCGATGTTGGCGTGGAGCGTCGTCGTCCAGGATACCAGGGTGGTGTGCAGTGCGGTGCCCACAGGTTACGATGCAAGCAGTGGCTCCGTAGTGGCATCAGGCGGCAGAGTCGGTGAGACCAGGGTTGCGGTGCTCTCTGCAGTGCCTTCAGGACACGGAGCCAGCCGGCAGCGGCGTTGTTGACGGTGTTGTGTTGCTTTTTCTTCTGATGCATCACAAAACACACAGTTCCCAGTTCTGGTAGCAGATGAACTTGAAGTCTTTGCTGTTCCTGAGACTTCTTGAAAAGGGGGCAAACTGTGCCCTAAGCCCTTAGAAAACTTCAAACAAAGAAGTTGCAGAAAGTTCAGTCCAGTCCTTTCTTTGCCCAAGACAGAAGCAGCCACTGTAGGCCAACACAGTAAAGCACACAACAAAGTGGTAGTTCCTCCACACAGCTTCTCCAACTCTTCTTCTTGGCAGGTTCATTGATCCAAAAGAGTTCTAAAGTCCTGGGGTCAGGGCCCCAATATTTATACCATGTTTTCTCTTTGTTCTCTTTATGGCAAGGATATGTGAGCTCTGTCCAAACCAGTTCTGCCCTCTCTGGCCCAGCTTCCCTACAGGAGGTGGAGACAGCATTGTGCAGAGGAGATACTGCCTATTCAGGTGCTAGTCAAAACCCCTCCCACCACTCTAAATACAGACTTGGCCTATGCATTCTAACTTTGAGTCACCCAGGAAAGGCTGGACACACCTCAACCCCGCCTTGTGTCTGTCTACAGTGAATGCACATCCCCAGCCCCTGTCACTTCAAAACAAGACAGTAAATACACAAACCAGTAGAGGCACAGGTTAAACAGGAAAATGTCTACTTTCTAAAAGTGGCATTTTCAAACACACAATTTAAAAACCATCTCCGTAAAAAGATGTGTTACTAAATTCTGAGTTCAGAGAGTCTTAACTCCATTTCTCCATCTTATCCCCTTGGAAAGTTATAATTGTATCCCGTGTTAGCTTACGGGGTCAGATAGCCTTTCAATAGTGAAAAACGAAATTGGCAGTATTTCACTATCAGGACATGTCTCACAAAACAGGCTACCTTTCACATACACTGCACCCTGCCCATGGGGGTACCTTAGGCGTACCTTACGTGTAAGAAAGGGGAAGGTTAGGGCCTGGCAAGTAGGTGTACCATGGCAGGTCAACATGGCAGTTAAAACTGCGCGCAGGCACTGCTATGGCAGTTCTGGTAACCCTTTGAAAGGCTGCCTATGTGGGTGGCACAGTTAGTTCTGTCAGCCCACTAGCATCATTTTATTTACAGGCCCTCGGTGCACACAGTGCGCTGTACTAGTGTAGGAGGCTGGTTTGGTCAAGGTGCACACTTGTTGAAGTGAAGCACATTTCACTACTCAGACAACCCTTATGGTGATTTTAGTGGTCTTAGACAACAATATAAAGCTCTCTATGTAGTAGCTGGGGACATCAGCCTTCAGGCTTAGTCCAGAAGCAGTGCTAAGCAGCTTGTTGTTCCAGACCTAATCATATAGTGTAGGTTGAACGAAAAATTACACATTGTAATTACAAAATAGTTATATTTATTATACACACTCACTAACACATTTGTATATCTCACAATACACACAATATATTAAAAGGAAACTGGTAAGTAAGCACAAATAATGAATACACAAAAGAAGCTTCTCCCGAGTTTTCAGTGACCAAAACTTAAATAGATAGTAAATGAAGATGCTGGCATCTCACAAAAAGTCCTCGCTCTCTAAAAACTTGGTTTGATAGAGAGCGGGCCTTCACCTGGAGACAGGGAGGCACTTCTAAAACTAAGTGGGGGCCCGTGAGAATGAGTGAAGTTTTAAAAACCAGTGTAATTGCGAATTACATTTATTCAGAAAGGCAATTAGGTATTAAAATATCTGAAAGAAACAGTTAATTATAGATTCCTTACCTTAGAATCTTCCCCAGGCGTCAGACTGGATCCGTAAAGTGTTCCATCGGCAGTACCCCTGCGCGTCGGAAGATGGCATCAGTCGACTCCGCGCTCGTCGTCGGCGCCATGGTCACTGGGATGACGTTGTGGTAGCCACATAGATGCTGACCTCGCGCGCTGACATGTTATTTCTTTTTCCGCACCAGCAAGTGCAGATCCGGAGAGAGCGGTACCCCCAGTCAATTTTTGACTGAACTTTTTTCTCAACTTTTGTCAACTTCGTTCTGTTAGTCATTTGACTCCTAGTGCACAAGGGATGCCCGGCTTTAAGGCTTGTGGTTCCTGTAACCGATTCATGTCGGTGACGGATCTGCACCGTGTGTGCCTCTACTGCCTGGAGCGCGACCACGACCCCAAGTTGTGCTCCGACTGCCAAACCATGGCCCTGAAGTCTTTGCGGGAGCGGTCTCAAACTACTCGAGATCTGGCAGTCGGCTCCACGCAGCTCGAGGTCGCGAAGGAGGTCGAGGGACTGGTCGCAGAGCCACCACCACTCTTCGTCGAAATCTTTGCACTCGGGGTCAGGTAAGTTGACGAGATGTGACGAGGGATGGGGGTGGTGCCCCTCCTGTGGCTCCGCATGCGGAGCCCGCTGGGTCGACTCCAGGTTTCCCTCCCTTCCCGGGACGCGGTACCCAGCTTCGGAGTTTCTACGAAGCGATGCATGCCATCTTTGGGCAGCCCGACTCCGCCGGCGCGCCTTCGGTCCCCGCCGACTGGGGGGCCCTGGGCCGTCGGCGGCTTTGGTGCCGCAGGGTCCCCTTGGATCCAGGCCTGGATCCGGATCAGCGCTGGTCGACCACGTTACGCCGGTGCCGATTCCACCAGCACCACGTCTGCCACCGGTGTCAGCTGTGTCCACAGCTGACGTCGACCCCGGCCTCCACCTCGAGGTAGACCTGGAGTCGGACCAGCATCGACCGACGCCGGATCCCGTGCCAACGGGTACTATTGTGTCCCTGTTCTACCCTGGCTCTTTGAGACCAGATTGGCAGCCAGAAGAGGCTGAGGAGGACTGGGAGGAGTCTAGAGACCCTTTGACAGACCAGATAGAGTATGAGCTGGACTGGAGAAAGGAACTGGGGGAAGCCAGTGGTTTGGATACCTCACCAGACCATGGCATGTTGTCTCCTCCTACAGTGGCTACGGAGGAGGAAGCGTCAGGGTGTAGGGTGGCCGAGGCTCTCCACCTCGAGCTACCTACAGTGGCAGTCAGGACTAACCTCCTGACTGTGGTGCTTCCAACAGGCAGCGAGCTCTTCAGAGCCCCTGCTGCCGTTTAATGAAGCCCTGATGGACATCCTTTTGGGCACTTGGTCCAGGCCCAACACAGGGGCTCCTGTGGACAGAATGATTGCCCAACGCCCGGCCACGGGCGACCCCACTTTCCTTTCCCAACACCCTACTCCTGAGAGCTTGTTAGTCCAAGCCTCTACATCCAATGGCGCATTCCCTACCGCACCCCAGGACATGTAATGCAAAAAGCTGGATCATCTTGGGAAGAAGATGTTTCTTCCTCCAGCTTGGGACTGCGGTCAGTAAACACTGCACGTCTTTTGGGCTGTTATACCCACTCTGTGTGGCACACGGTTGCGCATGTGCTGCCTCGGAGGAGGCCCTGCCCTTGCTCTTTCGAGCGGTTGCTGAAGGGAGAGACGCAGTGAAGTTTAGCATCTGCTGTAGGCTGGATACCGCCGACGCACTTGGCAGGACGATTGCCACATCAGTAGCCTTTCGATGCTATGACTGGTTGCTTTCGACTGGTTTATCAGGGGATGTCCAATTCACACTTATGGACATGCCCTTTGATGGCTGTCGCCTTTTCAGCGACAAGGCAGACAATGCGCTAGAGTGCTGCAAGGACTCTCAGGCTACGGCCAGGTCCTTGGCCCCTCCACCACCCACCCTACGCAGTCTGCCTTTCGCCTCTTTCGTGGCTATGGAAGGGGTGCCCCACTATGTTCCGCCCAGAGCCACAGGCCGGCGCTGGCTGTTCAGCCCCAGCGCGTCCTGGGACGTGGGAACCACCGCCGTGGTTCTGGGGGCCAGCGAGCGGGTCAGTCCACCACAGCCCCCTCTGCAGCAGCCTCCAAACCCTCCTAGTCCGACCTTTCAGGGCCACCAAACGCCAGTGGGCGGCAGGATTCACCATCACCGCCCCCATTGTGTCGGACAGGTGGGTTTTGCAAATAGTCCGAAGGGGCTACTCCCTCCCCTTTGAGACTACCCCTCCACCCTTGCCACCTCAGTACCTTTGCATGTTGGAGGATCACCTGGCCCTTCTCTAACAGGATGTGCTGGCAGTCTTGGCCAAGGGCACCATCGAGCGCGTTCCTGCCCCAGAAGTATGTCGTGGTTGTTAGTCCCACTACTTTCTGGTGCCCAAGAAGGACAAAGGCCTGCGTACTATCTTGGATCTCAGGAATGTTAACCTCTCCGGAAGGAGAAGTTCAAGATGTTGACACTTGCTCAGGTTGGACTTACAGGACGCTTATTTTCACATCCCCATCTTGCCGGCCCACCGGCGTTACCTGCGGTTCACAGTAGGCCACAGGCACTTTCAGTTTACCGTGCTCCCCTTTGGCCTTACCAGCGCCTCTCCGGTGTTCACGAAAGTGATGGCGGTGGTCGCAGCTCATCTTCGCAGATCAGGGGTTCCAGTCTTACCCTATCTCAATGACTGGCTGTTGAAGGCGGGCTCGGCCCAGGCTGTCGTCTCCCACCTCCAGACAACGGACGACCTCCTGCATTCGCTGGGATTCTCCATCAATGTGCCGAAGTCACACCTGACCCCCTCTCAGAAGCTCCTCTTCATTGGAGCGGTTCTGGACACGACAGTTTTGGGTTTAACCTCCCGAACAGCGATATGGGATATTCGGGATATGATTCCAATCTTTCAGCCCCTATCCCGGGATTTGGTCAGGATGACCCTGAGGCAGCTGGGCTCTACTCTTTCAGCACTTCCCTTTTTTCTTTCCCATGTCATTGCCATACCTCCATTTTCTCTTTTTTCTCTCCCACAAATCATGACAGGTGATGTGTTTCCTTTATCAGTAGTATTCTCCCTCCTGTCCTCATTCTTTTTTTTTTCTAGTAACCCTCATGTCTGTATTTTCATGTATTATGTCTTGCTCTCTTTAGGAACCATTCACTGTATCTTCCAGGCAACTGGCCATCACTACACGTGGAAGAAAGTCACCACCACTGTGCACAACATAATTGTCGGCAAGTTGTGGATAGACCAGGTGAGTGCTTATTCCTCCAGTCAATTGATTGTCCCCTGATTTGCGATCTTTTTAATAATTCTCAGTCACCAGGCCATTCCAAACTAAATAAGAGAGGATAAACATGTTTAACATAAGTCATCCTGAAGTAGAAGGTCTGTTAATGTTTTTAAAGCATGCCAAGAGAATGATGTGTATCAACCTTAACTGAATGGTGCTTGATTTGTGAAACCAGTAAGCCCCTTTCTTCCCTTCCTGTGAACAATAATTGGTGGACTCAGTTGCTTTGTAGTTGTTAAAGTGCTGTTAAATTTAGGAGAAAAATAATCTCGAATCAAATTTCTGATGGATACTTCGCAGGTTCCTCACCATGTGAATATCCCCAGGCTTCAGATTGGATCTGTAAGATTTTTAGCATAGCCCCTGTATGCCGGTAGGTTGGGTTGTGCAGCTCCACGTCCACTCTGCTGCATCCTGAAAGTGAAGACTGAAATTGTATATATGCGCCATTCATACGCACTTAAGTCAAGTTCCTTTCTTTCCGGACCTTTGCACATGGATCTGAAGGTAGCTTCTCTTTTTTCTCGTCAGTTGAATAGTTGTTTCTTCAAATTTTTCCCACATGCTTTTAGCCTTGTAGTGGCTGTTACATAGAGAAGTCTGTAACAGATCCCCACTAGGTATGCCTCTGGTGCATAAGGTCGGACCACCACTCCAAGTCATGTGGAGAGTGTGCCCTGATGAATACAAAAGAGATCTCGGGCCACAAGCCGAAGCTAGACGTCACTGAAAATTGCTGTAAATTATGTAAATGCTCCTCCCGCTGGGAGTCTAGGACTTGGCCCGTCACCCGCTCTTGAGGTCGATTGCATGACAGTTATTTTTTGTTTATCGAAGTCTGCAGGTAAGTCATAGACAAATAAGTAGCACAAGAAGTCCAAATCACCTCACCCAGCCACAATGCTCTCTCTCGTGGAAGATGCAGGGACGTCAAGGTACCCTGCTGTCTCGGTTCCAGCCCCATACTGAGGAGCAGATTCTGCAAGTGGTCCTGATGCACCTGTGTTTCTGGGTCTGTCGGCGATGCCACTATAAATTACAATTTAAAGATTTCATATTTTGCATCTTTGGCACCTTACTGGTTCCCTCTCGTGTGACTTAGGGCCTCCAGTCTGATTACCACCTGCGGTCTGCCCTCTCCACAAGCTATATCTCCCTGATGGGTTCAGCACCGAATGTAGACCTGATTTCACATCTGGCACCAAGATCCGCTCCAGTTACTGCCATACCGACACAGCAAACGTCAGAGTATGTCAACCCCATAGTTCTATCTGACTCAAGCTGCCTTAGTTCCGACCTCAAACAAACTCAAGGGAGTTTAGTTACTCTGTGCTGTTCCCCCTTTCCTTTTTATTCAGATAAGACTATGCCTTTACCTAGACTCTGCCCACTAGCGCTTCAATAGCTCTTTGGGTTGGGCACTGACCGTAGCATTCAGAAAACATTGTGATGGTGAGGTGGATTTTTTTCCATAATATGATGAGGAAAACTTCTATTTGAACCATCAGTTTTGCCCCTTTTGTGGCATTGCTAGGTGTTTTGCATTCAGACTATGTCAGGTGCTGCTTCCCCAAAAGCAAATATTCCTGGCATTTCTAGGCCATAGAAGGGGGTCTAGTAAGGCATCACCAAAACCAGCAGACTCCCTGTCCCAAGCCCACCCCACCCCAGCCTCCAAACCGTTTAGATTAAACTTGCTGGTTCATGAATACCCCACGGGAGGCAGGATCCTTCATTTTCTTGAAGATTGATGAGAAATAACACTTGACAAGTGTGTCCTGCAGATAGTTCAGGAGGGCTACGAAGTGCCATTCCTTTCCATGCAGCTGCTTATCCCACCTCCATATTTGCTTTCGGAGGGCCACATTGTTGATGAATTTATGTTCAAAATGGCCCACATAGAGATTTGCCAGGTTGGGAACAAAAATGGCTCCCATGGAAGTCCCTGGGCATTGTTGGAAGTATGTAGAATCAAACAGGAAATAGTAAGTAGTCAAAGCAATTTCTAGGAGTTCTACAGAAAATTAGGTAGGGACACGATATGGTGCAGGACGTTAGCCCAGAATCTGTCTTATCACCTCTGTGCTCTGATTTTGAGGGATATTAGTGTAGAGCGAGTCAATATCAAGAGTTTCTAACTTTTCTTTGATGGGATTGTACTCTAGACCTTCGATGAGATTAATCATATAGGAACGGTCACGAGCATATGTCTCCTAATAGTGGAACATAGTCCTTAAAGAAGGTGTTTATGTATTCTCCGATATCTTCCATAATGGAATCACAGCCTGACCGAATGGGTCTTCCTGGGGGAGTATAGATTGATATCTTTGTGAAAAATAGGAAGTGTATACAAAACAGGCATCCTTGGTGATTTTGTTTTCCAAAAATTCATACTCTGTGTACGAAAACCTTGTCCTAGGCATGTGTGGTGACTTCTTGAATCCTCCGTTTGATCTATAAGAGCGGATTTATCGTGAGTTTCTTGTAATGGTTGGGGTTGTTCAATTGTCTGATGACTTCTGCCTCATATTTGTCCCTATCTTATATTACGATCCCACCTCCCTTGGTTTCATAGTAATAAAATCTTCCTTTTTGAGTGACAGTAAGAACTGGCTCTCGGGCATGAAATGTTATACAGTGTCAAAGTTCTTGTGGTTTTAAGACTATAGATATCAAGTCAAGCAAAGCTTTATTCACAACCGCAATGGACCGCACTCCGCTAGCTCCTCCTCCGGGTCGCCCCAAGGGAAGCTGGTACATGAAGTTCTTGAGTGGTTCACCCCAGTGGGTGCAAGTAAGTACTTGTTGAACTGATGATCTCTGATGGAGTTCTTGAGTGGTTCACCCCAGTGGGTGCAAGTAAGTACTTGTTAAACTGATGATCTCTAGACCCGATACATGTCCCGGGTTTTAAAATATCGCCCGAGACATGGCTCGGGTTTCGGGATAACTTCCCTCCTCAGTAGAGAAAATAGTTAGGGGTGGAAGAGAGGGCCGCCAAGCAACCGTCAAGGGCCTCAGTGCCCGCACAGGCACGCAGGTGCGTCGTCCAGGAGCTCGTCAGCTCAAAGCTCGAGGGAGCCATTTTTATAAACAACCGCAATGGACCGCACTCCGCTAGCTCCTCCTCCGGGTCGCCCCAAGGAAAGCTGGTACATGAAGTTCTTGAGTGGTTCACCCCAGTGGGTGCAAGTAAGTACTTGTTGAACTGATGATCTCTGATGGAGTTCTTGAGTGGTTCACCCCAGTGGGTGCAAGTAAGTACTTGTTAAACTGATGATCTCTAGACCCGATACATGTCCCGGGTTTTAAAATATCGCCCGAGACATGGCTCGGGTTTCGGGATAACTTCCCTCCTCAGTAGAGAAAATAGTTAGGGGTGGAAGAGAGGGCCGCCAAGCAACCGTCAAGGGCCTCAGTGCCATACAAGCTTTATTCGACTGCTGTTTTAACAATCATGAAAGCACTTAAAAGAAAAACATACATATTCTCACAAAATTAAACACATTATAAAAACAGCAATCCTATAATATTATTAAAATATCAGTTGATATTGAAGCTACAGTAATAAAACCATAAAAATATTAAGTGCCTGTTCTGCTATAATTCATCCGTCATAATGGATTTCCTTTGGTGGAGTGCCTTCTTAAAGAACAAAGCTAAACACCAGTTTGTTTATCCTCCAAGAACTGTAGCCTAATTAATGAAGGGCAGCATTTCCGCAATCACAGTTGTTATAAAAACGGTAAAATCCACGCTTTCCTCAACGCTGCATAAAATTTGCAGAATAAGACCAAGTGAATGTTGGACTGGGTAGAATGATTGTCACACTGACACAAAGGCAATTCCTGTGACCAGTCATTGATTTTTGAGAATGTCACGAGTCTATGGACGATGTCCAGCCTAAACCAAGTTAGTAGCTGCCTGTCAAAACCACCAGTTACAAATGTAAGGTAAGGTTCCATATAAGAGGAAGTTGTAATTAACTGATGTTGCCTTACACTGCGTTTTAAAATTTCTCCTGTCATTCTTATTAAAACCAATAACTGAAGACCCTCCTTCTTGAGGCCTTTCTAGAGATTGCCTGTATAGACCTATGGTCAGTAAAGTATTCTGGGTGCCCAGTATCGTTCATAAAATCACACACATACTTTATCCAGGGAATCTTTAAAGCCCCTTCCAGTTTTAGGCAGTCCTGTAAGATCTCCCTATTTAGCTTGGGCTGGTCCTTTGACCAGATCCTGTGCCATAGTAGGACTGGTTCTAATTTAATAAGATCGGAGATAAAAGGAAGACCCATCTCATCGCGATAGGCATAAGAACTTGAGCTGGCTGGCACTGATAAAATATATCTTTCCTAGTTTGCATAGGGAAAGTATTAACAAAACCCCATACTCCCGCCCCGTACATTGCATTAGCGGTGCATTTGGCCTTGTAGATTTGGATGAGCTCACCTGGCGGCTTCCTACCTAGCTTTCTTGAGAAAGATGCCAGGGCGGCTGTTGTCTTAATAAGTGCCAGTATTTTTTGCAAGAATAGCTTTAGCCCACGAATCGCCTTGATTAAATAAAATACCGAGGTAAGAAAAACTCTTGTCTGTACTAATTTTTGCCTGTCCACAAACATGCTTTTCATCCTCTGAGCTTCATGACCACAGCTGATTGTAAAAGTCTTAGGAATATTAATAGTAAGGCCAAGGTCCTTCATAAAATCAGTAAAACTACCTAAAACCCTCTGGAGACCGATTTGAGTTCTTGACATTAATACTGCCTCATTCGCATAGAGGAGAGCAGGTATAGGACATCCATTCACAGAGAGAAAATCTTGATTGTTCCTAAGCAGTGCTTGGCATAATCCATTAGTATACAAGTTAAAAAGGAATGGGGCTAGCACACAACCTTGCCGAACCCCTCTCTTAACGGGAAAGGCAGGTGTGAGCTCACCACCCAAACCAAAACGCACGCTCGCCAATGCACCTCTATACAGTCGCCTTAGAAAGAAAATAATATGAGGATCAACCCTGAGAACTTCCCACAGCCTATCATGTCTTACAGAATCAAAGGCCGCGGTACGGTCAACAAATGCCAAATAAAGACAAACTTTCTTGACTCTCATATATTTACTCACCAGTAAGGCCAAATTTAAACTCTGCTCAATCATCCCCAATCCTTCTCTGAAGCCATACTGTTTATCAGATAGGACCGAGTTCTCTTCTGCCCAGGCTTGCAGGCGTTCCAAGATAACCCGCCCGCTACCTTGACCATAGAATCTAATAAGGCGATGGGCCTGTATCACCCGGTATCATCTTGGTCCCCTTTTTTAAAGGTTGGGACGATGACGGATTCCGCCCATGTCTTTGGCATAGGGGCCATACAACTGGCATTAATTACTTGTGTTATAATAGGCCCCCAAAGGACGATATTTGACTTAAACAGATCCACAGGTACTGCATCAGGGCCAGGCGCCTTACCACCCTGGCTCGCTGACAGAGCTATTTCCATTTCATCCAAGGTGACCTGTAGATCTACATAATCAGTGGGCTCCACCGACACGTCGCTAACGTGAAGATAAGAATTCACCTGCCCATAATATACCTTTGAAAAGTGTTTGATCCATAACTCCTCGGGTATAGCGATTTCTATTGTAGGGTCACCCGTGGATTGTAAAAACAGGGTTTTCACTGCTCTCCAAAAGGCAGCACTGTCTTTCAATTGTGCTGCGCTATGAAGGGATTCCCATGCTTCCCTTCTCTGGGCACATCTTCTTCCATTAAGGGCCAGTCTATAGTCTGATCTGGCCTGTCTGACCTTAGTAAGGTTTCTGGGCTGCCTGCACAACTCCAGCATTAGGTTTAGTAAGTGCACGTGTACATTTTGTGGTGAACCACCCCTGTTTATTAGCCTTGTTTTACATTTTATATCTAGCTGTTTTGCAACAGCATCTGGATCGACCTTTGTCCACCGCAGGGTGTACCTATTGGTTCTGTTAAGTCTTGCTTTTCTCGTCATCTCTGTAACATTATCGGCCCTAACAAGCCTATGTGATGGTAAATGGACCTCTGGGCCTAAGGGAAAATGGTCACTTTTGGGATTGCCACCCACCATAAAAGAATGCAGCCTAGTTGCAGCCTAGTTGCATAGTTAAGTGAAACCAGTATCTAATCTATTGTTGAGGATAAGCCTCTTCCATTGAATATATAGGGCATAGGAAAAGGTCTAGCCAATGAATCTTTCACGAAACCAAGCCCAATACTCCCAATCAGCTCATTAAACATCTCCCCCATTGGTGTATAACAGAAATGGGTGCTACATACGCCTCTTCGTCAGTATTACCACAAATCCTACTATCCTCGTGTGGACATAAAGCACAATTAAAATCACCCACAAAGATTATCACTGTATCTTTTGCACTGGCAGGAATAAATGAGTTATGGTCGCTACCAAGGTTTCGTACAACATTACCAAAAATAACATTACCAAAATTATCTGGCGAGATGTTATTATAAAAATTGACCAAGATAGTACAGTGGGTCATACTTAGATGTAATTTTGCCAGCTGATAGTAGCTGTTCCCCAACTTTAGATCCAGTTTGTCCAATGCAAGCTTATTTGAAATATACATACAAAGCCCACCCTTCGCTCTACCCCCGTGTTCCTTCACTGCAGGCGTATGGAGTGTTTTAAATCCATTTATATGAAGTGGTTCTCTGACCCATGTTTCCTGGAAACATAATATGTCCTGATCAGAGATAAAATCACACCATATTTGATTATTTGTCTTATTGCGCAACCCTGTAATATTCCAGGAAATAACCTTGCATGGCAAACAATCACCGCTGAGTGTAATTCTCGGGTGAGCCAGACTCCATAGGCAGGGGGGAGGGGGGCTACCAATACGGGGTAATACATGAACCTGGGTTGGTAAATCGCCTGGATCCAAATGGGTGTCTATAGTTCTACTCATTGTATCTCTCAGTAGATTCCCTTCCATTTGACCCGAGAGCTGAGGCCTCTTGTTCTGCAGTCCAGTCGTTTAATGGTGCTACAACCCCACAACCCCTGGAAAGGCCCACATCATCGATATATATAGATATCTTCCAGTACTGCTTTTTTGAAAGCTAACATTTCAGGAGGCATCATAGAAGTAGGTGGGGTAAAGGATGATTTCAGTCGCAATTCAGAGATAGACATGGGATCCCTTTCTTGGAAAAAGTGCCTTTGTCTTATCAGCCAAAAGAACTTGTGAAGTTCTGATTGTATCTTAAAAAAATCAGTTTTATTGGTTATCACGAAGGATAAACCTTTGCTTAAGAGAGCTATCTTGTTCTTATTGCGTACATGTGATAATTTAATGATGGGAATGCACTGTTTAGGCTAAAATTTCCCAGAGGGAGATTATCAATTCTCAATGTATTTGTGTCCTCTAGTGTAGGACTAGTCTCTGTTTGAGTTTGTCTCGTATCTCTGTTTTCTACTGTCCTTCTGAGGCCCCAGGTGTAGTACTGTCTGCTTGTCTGGCGGTCCTCTGCATACTGGTTCCATGTCCTTTGTTGGTTCGGTCTGTTTCCCTGCCCCTCTGAGCCTGCCTGTTCATTGTTTTCAGCTTATAATTTTCCTGCTTATTTTGTTTTCACTGGTTGCAGTTTTCTCTTTAAAACTGGTATATTCATGATAACGTACGTATCTGTGTATGCATATATATTTACAAACTATGAACCTAGCTTTGTGGAAAATGAGGGCAAGTAGTTAAAATGTTGAGACTGATGTGGCTATTTGGAAATAAAATAATAAAAACATAATACATGGGAGGCATTCTATTCCCTTGATAACAGCACATGCTTTATTTCCTTACTAAATACCTCTTCAGACATCACTAGTAAAGTGTAATAATGAAATGACGTAGCTGCTCAGCTGTAATAAGTTATTACTGATGACTTGTAAGGTGGCTGTGGAAGCAATAATACACCAACAACTTGTTCACACAACACTTTCCCAAATTATTGCTTCCCCAGCCAGCGGAACAAGATTCAGACAAATGGGCACTTTCCGTGGCACAGCAAGGGTAAGGTTGGAGTTCCAAACCACAAAAAATACTACCTCAGCATCATGCAATCAGTAAGGAAAATCAACAACTGCTGCGAGAGGAAGTGCAAGCACGTCTTAGCAAAATTGCCATTGAACCAATTTGGCTCAAGAAGTGTACTACCTGTATTTCCTCATGCAAAAAAGGTTGGTGCCTGGTGGCCCATACTCAGCCTAAGGTCACCGAACCGCTACATTCTGTTAAACATAGTTTAAAAGTTGGGTCCTACGAGATGGATAGTGAAATGCATCCAAGTGTGTTCTGCTACTGCAAAACAAATCTATTATTCTGTGCCTAGACCACATTAAAATAGCAAGAAGGTAGCTTCAATGGCTTTGCTAAATAACATACTACTATCAGACAAATGAAAGGCTGCTGCATGGTCAACACCACACTCTTTCACCAGGCTTATCATGTGGTTATTCAAACCCAACAAGATTCAAGCCATGCAAAATGCACTTGTATCTTTATTTCAAATGTCTGCTTAATCTGCTCAACAGCCACTGATTTAGGAGACATGCACTGCTTTATAGCATTTGCAGAGCATGTAATATATATCAACACATGCTACAAATGGAAAATGTTACCCTATACCTATTGGTTTGTAGCGTGCAGTGCTGGATGTAAGCTCATTCTTCAGATGTTTTTCTCATATTATACTTTAATTCACAAAGGAACACTACACATTTACTATCCTGCCTTACTTTACTTCACAACTCTGTGCTTAAGTTGGGAAAGGACAAACTCAATCTGGGGTGAAGTCGTTCTGGACTCAAAGAAGCAACACAAGATCTTTCGAGAGCGAAAACGTAGAATAAAAACAACTTGCAAACATTAATTGCCAACAATAAACGACAAGAATGTCCAGACATTTGAATCTGCAGCACTACAAGCTATGAACAGATAGTTACAGGGTAAGTAACATTGTTCCTTTTTGTTATGATAAATACAAGCTAAAATTAACTAAAGTGATGTACTCAATTCCAAGCATTCCTTGGTGGTCCAAATACAGCTATATTTAGGATTTAGACACAATCCCTCTTTTTTGTGGCGGAGTATTAATATTGTCCCACTTTTTTTTTTTTTTTTAACTTAACAGGGTATGAAAAAGTGTTAATTTAAAACTAAAAAGAAAGAAAAATGTTTCATAGATGTGCCCTGGTAACTTAGAATTGGGACCTCGCTGCAGATACTCTTTCTGAAGAAGCGTTGTTCACGTTCAAAGATCAACTCAGAAACTCGTATGATATAGGCTTCCAAACTCACATTAATGAAATGTTTCAACCACTTGGTAGGTATTCTGCTAAAGAACAAATGGATAGTCCTGAACAGGCAATTATGCTCCACAAAAGTGGCGACCCTTAATGTACGAAGCTGTGACTTAAGTGCAGTGTATCTACACAAAGAGGTAAAGACTTTTCTTGCCAAGCTTAGAATAGACTATTAAGTTACTGCTCAGACACACAGCACTCCACAATTTAAGCAGTATAGCATTTGATGGCAGCGTGGTGCAGATAGTGGGCTTGCTACACTGTCATTGTAATGTGATTAACATAGCACGAGAATGCAAAATATTTACTTTCATTTTCTCTCTACCTACAGTCTGGTGAAATAGACATCGTTAATCATAAGACTGGAGACAGGTGTAATTTGAAATTTGCTCCTTATAGCTACTTCTCCCGGGACGTTCCTCGTAAGGTAAGGATGAGATATGGTATTATGGGGAATCAGCATTACATTTCTGCTTAGGAGATTGTTAAATGCAGTCACTGTTAACAATTATATGCATGTGTACTTCAAAGATCCAATTACTGGTGCACCTCCTTCCAATCCATTTTTCACAAGTAAACATACAATCTTTCTGGTCTCCCATCTCCGACCTCCCTCATGATGGCTCCAAAGGAGCTGAACTCCCCTCTGATTTGTGCAACTTATATGGTCCCACTATTTTGCTAACCCTAGACCTCCAACTTTTTGAAACTCACTTAATCATAAAATTCAACAAAGCTTTTTCTCACTGTTTGTTACAAGGCAACAGCATTCACATTTTCATGCCCTTCAAAATATGCAATAAGCACTTTGCTGATGCATGCTGCAGTACATTAGGCCATTGCTACAGGTCCCATGAATTATACACAAGTGCTTTCTGTAGCACACTGCCATATCCTACATCCTTACTAGTGTTGCCTTTGACATAAATGTTCCTTTTTCCTCAAAATGATCTTAAGGCAGATTCAAACATACATACTGCATCGATAATGGTTATATATGGATGATTATGTATTGTTTATTGGGTTTGATGCAGGGTTACATATGGTTGGTGGGTAAGTTAGGTGAATTTGGTTAGTTAAGGTACGGTAAGTTGGTATCGCAGTTAAAGTATGGTTGACAGGTAAGTTATAATAGATATGGGGCAGGTATGGTAGGTAGGTAGGTAGGTAGGTAGGATTAGGTTAGGTTTAGCAGGTAGATTATATATCAAAGGTAACTGTTAGGTTAGGCAAAACATAATGTAGGGTTGGTGTGTATGGGAGGTCGGTATTTTAGGTTGGTTTTGTAAGTTTGGTAAATATTACAGATTGGTATTGTATGTTAGATGAGATATACGGGAAGGACATAACATTTCGTCTGATAGTGAAAAGTTTATACAATTCAAGTATTTTGTAGTTTTCATGTTTCCCAGTCATTGCATTCTTAATGAAGAGCATAAACATACTATTATTGATAAAGCACACTTTATTGCATATAGATGAGTAGTCTATTATATTTTATGCTTCACATTGTTCACAACATGAACAATAAAAAAAATTAACTCTTGTTGGAGACAGAAAATAATTCTTTTAGTGCAATTGCACCTTACAGCTTTTCCTTAATCCTACTGCTACGGATGATGACGATGATAGTGATGTTCAAAAAAAGGTTCTCTTTGCTGAACAGACTGCATTAGCAGAGTTACCCTTACTCTCAAAGGACAGTGTTATGAAATTGAATCAGAAAATGAAGTTTGTGCTGAAAGGATCTACACAGATACATATTGCCTAATAGCTACTTGTAGCAAAGAACCACTAGTTTCGTAGAGTTATTAAGAAGGATTACTGTGAACAAAAGTGGCATATCCAACCACTTATGTGTCTGCAAGCAAAATAAAATGAATGGACACTCTTGGGCAATTAGTGAATAGTGCTCTGACCCTTAAAAGTATATGGTTGATTGGCTTAGACCCGGTTGGCTTAAGTTAACTTACTTATAAGTCCCTAGTATATAGTACGAGGGGTATGCAAGACATGCAAGTTAAACTGTTCTCCCCGGGCTGCAGCACTTATTGCGCCACGCTTAGTGAGAGAGTGTAAAACCTGACTCCCAGCCTGCCACTCGAAGCTGGTTGAGCAGTTTTCAACTGCTAACTTTGCCATCTAAAGGAATGACAAAATCAAAACATCCATTTTTAATTTATGCAGCAGGCCTATCCAGTCCTAAGGCAGGGTTTTGTATATTAAAAATCAGGACACAGAGGTTATTAACCCTCTGGCCAACAATCTCCTAAACGTCTTGCCATCTTTAACCCAGGGCCTGGAAGCAGGCTAAAATTGTGCCGTGTCACCCAGGTGGGTGACACTGATCCATCTAATTATAGACCTATCTTGTGACTTCCGGCCCTTTCAAACTTTCTAGAAAAGCATGTCAATCCGTAGCTATCCCACTACCTAGAAAGCAATGATTTGCTGCATCCAAGTCAGTCTGGTTTCCGGCCAAGCTGCAGTATGGTGATGGCGCTGGTGGAGGTGGTGGAGTACATCAGGGGTGCCCTAGATGTCGAAGGCAGGACTGTGCTGATTCTGCTTGAGTTGCAAGCAGCTTTCAACACAATACCCCTCTCCACACTCCTGGCACGTCTCCAGACTTTCGGGATCAGGTGGCAGGCCTAGAAATAGCTGGCTTTTTTTCTGGGAGATAGAGGTCAAGAGGTGTGTTGTCCACCGTTTGCGTCAGGGCCTCTTGATCTGCGGGTGGGAGTGCTACAGGGCGCCACCTTGAGCCCCATGTTATTAACTATATACCTCACTCCTCTACCATGCACGACAGACTCTGGGTGCTAAAATTGTCTCATATGCTGACGACACCAAGTTACTTTTCTCCTGGGGCAGGGATGAAACATTCCCTGGTGAAAAAATCTGAACTTGTCTGTCAGACGTTTTCCAAAGGCTATCTCACTATCAGCTTAAATGTAATGCGGGTAAAACAGAGCTACTTTTCTTCAGTATAAAATCGGAGGAGCCTTGTTCGTCCTTTTGGCCGGAGGATGCTCCCCCACTATTAAGCCTCACTAGCTTGGTTAAAAACCTTGGTATCAATTTTGATGGTGGGTTCTCATATCTGGTGCAGGTTAATGCAGTAGTAGGGACATGCTTTGGTCTCCTGTGAGTGCTCAGTAAGTTCCTCCATTTTCTGTCCCTCTCGGCTAGGAAGCTGGTAGTTCAAGCACTGATAAAATCTAGACTTGAAAATGGCAATGCACTTTACCTGGGCCTACCTGAGTACTTTATCAGTAAGTGTCAGGTGGTCCAAAATGCAGCAGCCCCTACACTTCTCAACTTGCCTCTTAGAACTCTGGTTTCCCCATATCTTAGAGAGCTGCATTGGATTCCTATTAGGAAGAGGATTATCTTCAAGAAGTTGCTATTGATCCACAGAGTTAAGGGCACCTGGGAGCGAGAATTCATTTTTATTCTGCCACCAGAGGTCTGCACTTCGCCAACCTCCTTCTGGCCAAAATCCCTTGGATTCGTAGGTCCAGAACGGGGGGGCAGGTCTTTCTCTTTTCTGGGACCCTTTCATTAGAATGAACTCCCTTTGGAATTAAGATGCATCTCATCCACCCTCCTGTTCTGGAAGAAGCAGACAACATGGCCTTTTCAGAATGATTCATCTGTGTTCTTTCTGATCTCTGAATTTTCTCACTAATAGTGCAAAGCACCAGGACACTCATCGGAGTAGCAGTGCGCCTCAGAAATGCATTTTTACATTATATACATTTCTATATCGCCTAACAGTAAAACCCCCATATTTTAGTTTTTAATGCGGAAAAGAAAGTAGCCCCATTGGCTAGTACAGGGTTACACGCTAACTAATCAGCTGTGCTAACTTTTGAATGGGACTATAAAACTTGGTATTATAAGGTATCAAATTAATCATCAGATAAACAAATATTGTGACCGACACCCTCCTGTAAGGGCTTTTCTTTTTTTCCAAGGGTGACGGGAGCCCTTACTATTTCTATTTTTTTCACAACGGATCCTCCTTGAATTCACAGTAACATTTATAAAAAAATGCTTTACATTTTTGGCTCCGCAGGGGGTTTCCTGTGGGCCCCCCAACCCAACAGGCCATGGGATAGACTATCCCTGCCCTGCCCCATATGTGTTTTTGTTTTCTCAACTTATTTTCAGAACAGGAGACTGAGTCCCAGAGTCTTAAAATGGCTGCCATGACATCTTTGTTGATTTGGTGAAAGCCAATCCGATCTCCTCTCTAGATCTGTCGCCTGTGCGTGTCTTCTGTGGCGTGATACAGAAATAAACTTCTCAAAAACTACTGAATGTATTGCACACTTTCAGGACAAAGGCCTTGCTTTCTGCCAAATTTGGTGTAGTTATGTTCAGCCGTTTTTCTGGTATCTCTGTTCAATTTAGGAAAAATGCTTTTTGCGACCTCCACTATTTCCCGGCCCCCGCTTTCCTAGCCACATTAAAACTTTCCAGGGAGGAGCTGATGAGAATGAATTCTTTTTTGGTTGGAACGTTTCAATGGTGACCACAGAAGACAGAATCGCCACACGCACACAACAGCAAAGAACTCTTCAACATCATCAAGGAGTTCGCCCAACCCACCAGTGAGTCAACTGACATCCCTCCCTCACAAGACCTCTGCGACAAACTCAGCACTTTCTTTCACCACAAAATCAAGAGCATCTACGACAACTTCGACGAAGACAACCAACACACGGAACTCCCACCAACCACCCCCAATACCATGAAGCCAACGATTGACAGATGGACAGCCCTCACCACCGAAGATACTCTGACGCCTATGAAGTCAGTCCACTCCGGGGCCCCCACGGACCCCTGTCCCCATCACATCTTCAACAGAGCCGCCGACACCATCACACCCATGCTCCGCCACACCATCAACCGCTCCCTGGCGACCACCTCCTTCCCCGACGACTGGAAACACGCCGAGGTCAACCCCCTCCTGAAACCCTCGGCGGACACCACCGACCTAAAAAAAACTACAGACCCATCTCCCTGCTCCCGTTCCCTGTGAAAATTATCGAGAAAGCCATCAACAGCCAACTCGCCACCTTCATCGAAGAACACAACATCCTCGACTCCTCCCAATCCGGCTTCAGGAAAAACCACAGTATGGAAACCGCCCTCCTCGCACCCTACAGGACAAAGGAGAAACAGTAGCCCTCATCCTCCTCGACCTCTCAGCGGCATTCGACACAGTCTCCCACCGCAACCTAATACGCAGACTTCACGACGCAAGGCTCGAGGACTAGGCCCTCGACTGGATCAGCTCCTTCCTCTCCGGCAGAACACAGATTGTCAGACTCCCCCCTTTCCTCTCGGAACCCAACGCCAACCACCTGCAGAGTCCCAAAGGGGTTCTCCCTCAGCCTGACGCTCTTCAATGTCTACATGGCCCCCATCGTCATAACCTACGGACTCAGCATCGTGTCATACACAGACGACACCCAACTTATCCTCTCCCTATCCAACAAACCCAACACCGCCAGACACAACTTTCGAGAAGGCATGGAAGCCGTCACCAAATGGATGAAAAACAGCTGCCTACAACTCAACACCAACAAGGCGGAAGCACTCATCATAGACCCTAACCCCGACGACTGGAAAGACACCTGGTGGCCCCCCCGCCCTCGGAAATCTGCCCACCCCCATGGACCACGCACGCTGCCTGGGCACTCCGAGCTCAAAATGGACCGCCAGATCAACTCAGTCTCGTCCTCCTGCTTCCACATCCTCTGCCTCCTACGTAGGACCTTCAAATGGATCCCTCTTGAACACAGAAAGACTGTCACTCACACCCTTGTCACCAGCAGACTCGACTACGGCAATGCACTCTACGCCGGAATAAACAAAAACCTCACCCGCAAGCTACAGAACGTCCAGAACGCCGACGCAAGACTGGTCCTCAACCTGCCAAAACACTGCCACATCTCCTAGCACCTGTGCACACTCCACTGGCTCCCCATCGAGGCAAGAGTCACCTTCAAGATGCTCACCCACGCGCACAAGGCCCTCCACGACACTGGACCAGTATACCTGAACAGCCGACTCAAATTCCACGCACCCCAAAGGTCCCTACGATCAGCCCAGCTCTCCTACGCCGTGGTCCCACACACCAGGAAAACCACATCGGGAAGCCGCACCTTTAATAGTATTGTATAATACTATAAAATCTAGTCCAGTGAAAGGAGAGATGCTCTGCTAGGGGGTATGGGGGTGATCAATAAAGATACCCTCGACATACGTCCTGTCACTAAAGCTGTGAGTCTTGGGTGTGCCTCCTTTTAAGACCTCTACTTTCACCATTGCTCTACTTTCATCTGCCTCCAAATCAGGCTCTCTATTGCTCGATATCTAGAGTTACCTTAGAAGGCAGCACCTGTGTGCCCTCACTTTTTGCTGAGTTGCTGATGTTCTTTGACTGAGTGTGCCCTGGGCTCCTGCTAATCAGGTACCCTGGGCCTATGTTCCTTCCCTAAACCTGCATTGAAGCCTACACCCAATTGGAATCTCTGGCCACTTGTCAGCCCCTGGTAAATGGTACCACAGGTACCCAGGGCACTGTGACCAGCGAAGGCCTCTAAGGGCTGCAGCACTTATTGTGCCACTCTTAGAGGTCCTGTACCCTGACACTCACACACTGCCTTTGAAGGCTGCGTGTCTTGGTGCAGAACAAAGCAAAGAGTCGACATGGCACACATCCCTGTGTGCCATGCCCACAAACCACTGCCCTGGCATACATCAGACACCCCTCCAGCTGGGTGGCCGATGCCAGTGGTAAGGGTACAGGTGCATGAGCCCTGTACCCCTACAGTGCCCAAGTCCATTCCTGGGCACTGTAAGTGCAGTGTTGCCATTAAGAGTATATGGTGCTGGGAGGTTGTCATTACGAACTCCACAGCACCATGATGGCTTCACTGAAGACTGGGAAGTTTGGTATCAAACTTCCCTGCACATTAAACCCGCACTGATGCCAGTGTGGGATCTAATGTAAAATGCACAACAGAGGGCATCTTAGAGATGCCCCCTGAAACACGACCGACTTCCAGTGACCTGACTGAGTGGCTGCGCAGGCTGCCACCACCTGACCTGTTTCTGAACCCCTGGGTCGAGAGCTTGCTGCACTCGGGGGACTGAAACAATGCACATCCTGGAATGAGATGCCAAGCCTCCTCCCCCAGGATGGGCAGGGTTCGCGAAGGAGAAGCTTAAAAGGCATGCCGCCTTTGTGAGCCTCTCCAGACCATTTGCTGCTTTCAGCAACTGGTCCCCACTGGTTCTACCCCCCACTTTGGGCGGGAGAACCAGCGGGAAAAACAAGTGAGGAAGAGATGTGTGCCCACCTCTGCCAACTCCACCCCTAAGGTGGGGGAGGCGAGGTGAAGCACAACCTCGAGTCCACGCCATCTTGAGGATGGGGGGACCCAGCCAACCAGGGACAGGCTCCTACCCCCCTCCCACTGGAGAGTGGCAGAATAGGGGGTGTACCCACCCCAGGGAAGGGACCCATTGGTCCCTGCCCTTTACCTACCTGTAACGCCCCGAAATTTAGTATTTAGCACCCTGAACCTTCCTTCCTCAGATCCAGCAACCAGAAGAAAAAGAAGAGAAGAAGGACGAGTAGCCGTGCAGAGCTAACGAGGACGACACTCACTGACTTGGCCCCAGCCCTCCAGGCCTATCTCCCCTTGAACCTGCTCCTGCAAAACCCCGGCGTGTCCAGCGGACAGCAACCTCACAAACCCCAGAGGACCTGCCTGCCTTCACTTTCCAAGCTGTTTCTCCCGTGAACACTGGACGTGTTTGAACTGCAGCTTCTGGTGCCAGCCAGGAACCGCGAATCCCGCACACACTGCACCCGCCGAATGCGGCCCGAGCTTGAGTGGACAAATACCTCGAGGAGGTCCCCTTGGCGATCTTGACCTGAGATCCGGCGACCCCTGACCTGCCTCAAGCCTCCTGACGACGCCTGCAGCCTCAATCCAGAGGACCCCCCCCCTACCATGACCGGAGCGGGTAAGAAAATCTGACGTCCCAAGGCACCCCTGCACCCGACGCCCCACGGCCTGGTGTGCCCAACCCAGTGATGCCTAACCAACCCTCTACATCCCAACTTACCCCTCGAAGTGGTGGTCGCTCCTGAAAGATCCTCGTCCCTGAGCCTGCAGTGTTTCTTTGTCCCGGAGCATCTCCATTGAAATCAACAGGGCACCCGACCTCAAAACAGCACCCTGCGGCCGTCCTAGTGCCGCTGAGGGTGCCCCTGCTGTGCTAATTTGGTCCCCAACTTGCCCTGAGCTAAACCCTAGGAGCTTGGCTCCCACTACCCCGTGGCCTGCTTGCCAGCAGCCACCAACCGGAGCCCCCCTATCCTCCGTAGGATAACATTGGGCCTCAACACTCTGCACCCGGCCGCCCTAGTGCCAATGGGGGTGCAACAACAGTGCATCACTGACCCTGGGAGACACCTGAGTCTAACCCCAGAACCCTAACTCAAAAGACCGATTACTTACCTCGAAACCGATAACCTGTTTTTCGTCATAGAATAACATTGACACTTTTTTCTACATCTAAACCGATAACCTGTTTTTCCTCGTAGAATAATATTGACACTTTTTCTCCCAAAAAGTTTCGAAGTGTCGACTTTTGAAAACTAAGAATATTCCTTAAAAATCACACAAATAACCAAAACGCATATTCTCAACTGTTTTCAGGAAATGTCCCAGTGCTGAATCTAGGTATCCAGCACTGAGTAAGAAAAGTAACGTTAAAGTAACTTGCCTGCAAAGTGAATTTCCTCCCATAGGATAACATTGGTGATTCTATGTGAAAAAGTTTGTCAACTTTTGAAATACAATAATAATCTTTAAAAATTGTACAACTAACTAAAACGCATTTACTCAACTGTTTTCAGGAAATGCCCCAGTGCTGAATCTAGGATCCAGCACTGTTAGCAAAATTAATCCGAAAAGCATTTCCGGAGAAGGAGCATGATTGAGTGGATTTCTTGTTTAACAGAGGAGGGACAAGAGCGTGAGAGTGTTTGAGCTCCTCAGTGTTCGAGAGCAGCCCGCTTTGAGGAGTTTGTCTGTGAGGTACAGCGTGGTGTGTTGATGCGGGGCTTTGTGTGTAATGCAAGCCGTCTTGTAGGTAGATCTGCCTTCAATGGGAAGCCAATTGAGGGCTTTAAGGGTAGGAGAGATGTGACCGAACCGTTTGAGGTCCGTAATGAGCCTAGCAGCGAGGTTAAGAACAGATTTGATTGGGGCTAAGTGGACTTTAAGTGTTCCAGAGAGAATGGCGTTACCATAGTCTATTTTAGACAGGACCAGTGATTGGACAGCTGATCTAAAATCATCAGCAGGAATTAAGGGTTTTAATTTCTTGAGGGGATTGAGAGTGACAAGGGCGCTTTTGGCCGAGTTTTTTATGTGGGAGATAAGAGAAAGGTTCTGGTCAATGTTAATTCCGAGGGATTTAACTGTATTGGATATGGTGAGAGAGCAGTTGAGAGCTGTAAGGTACAAGAATCAGGATTGGATGGGGAGCAAGCTGTTTTTAGGGGAGAAAAGAATGATTTAAGTTTTTTTGCGGTTGATTTTGAGGTGGCTGTAGTGGAACCAGGATTGAATCTTAGTCCATGCGTCATTGAGGTGTAGCACGTCAGAGTGGGATTGAATCTTGTGATAAAGTTGAGTGTCATCGGCGTAGAGGTGATACTTGATTCCCGCATGCTTAAGAATATGGCTGAGGGGTTCCATAAAGAGGTTGAAAAGAGAGGGAGAGAGAATAGAGCCCTGTGGGACATCCAGCGAGACAGGCAGTGGTTTTGAAAGGCAGTCTTTAAGAATGTTAAGTAAAGTAGAGTGGTTCACAGTATCAAAAGCAGCAGAGAGATCAAGGAGAATGAGAAGGGAGTACTCGCCCTTGTCGAGGGATTGATGGATGTCATCAATTATATTGAGCATGGTCGTTTCCGTACTACAGCCCTTTCTGAAACCTGATTGAAAGGGGTCCAACAGATTGAATGTGTCGATGTGTGTATCTAATTGGCGCAGGGCACATTTTTCAAGGGCTTTAGAGAGAGGAGGAAGGTTAGAGATAGGCAGAAGATTATTTAGGTCATTAGGGTCGGCAGCAGGATTTTTGAGGATGTGAGTGATTTGTCCAAGTTGGAGCGAAACGGAGACACAGCCCGTGGCAAAGGAGGAGTTGATGATAGAGGTCCAAAAAGGGGCAATGATGTGTTTTAAATCTTGGACAAGGTTGGCAGGGAGAGGGTCTCTGGAGTGAGAGGATGGTTTAAGTCTGGCAATCACGTTGAGGGCTTCGAGCTCAGTGACTGGATGGAAGTGATGCCAGGAAGCATTATTTTTTTTTCTCAAGTTTGGTGGGGTCGGATTCAGGAAGAGAAACGACTAGAGGCAGAGATAAAGGGTCGTGAGGAAGTGTTAAGAGGGCGGGAGAATTGCAGGAAAAGTCTTGGGGGGGGGGGGGGAGGGGTAGTGGGCTATGTGGGGGGTTGGGAGAAAAGACTCCTTTTTCTGAGAAGTAGTTAGCAATTTCTTCACATCTCTCAACAGTGGCCGTCACCTTGGGGGAGGCTGAGGTGGTATGGTTTTTAATAATTATGAATAGTTCCCTGGGTCTAGTTTTTCGCCCTGTCCAGTTTAGAGCTGAAGAAGGCAGTCTCAGTATTAAGGATATGCTTTTTGTATTTGGACCTGGCGGATCTGAGGAGGGTGAGATTTTGGGGGTATGGGTTTTGTCTCCAAATGCGTTCAGTCGACCTAAGGACGCGCCTCTCATTGTTGAGATCCGTATTAAACCAGGATTTGGAGGATGTGTTTTTCTGAAGTTTGTTTGGCTGGAGCAATTTGGTCAAGGACAACCGTGATGGTTTTATTAAAGTTATATCTAACTTTAACTTCTGCCAAACCTCTTGGACTCTAAACTCATTGTACCTCACTTTGGTGCAGTATATATAGAGCCAGTTTCTTACGACACCCCTCATCACGTGTCCGGGTGAATAGGGAATTTAAATACCTTGCTGACAACCCTGCTTAACTACAGTAGACTTGTAAGGAAGTTGGTGGTTGTAAATTTCTCTGGGTGGATTATAGCAATTTCGTTACCTTTTCTTCGCTCCCATCTCCTCTTTGCTGCCTAGATAGGGAGGCTATATTGTGGTCTGCAATAACAACCAAAGGTAACCAGAGTCAAAATACAGGAGCCAATTAATACAAAGAAAAACGCCTGAATTAAGAAGGAAAAAGCAAAAATTTGAGCAATTGACATTGCTCACATTTGTGCTTTTTCCTTCTTAATTCAGGCGTTTTTCTTTGTAATAATTGGCTCCTGTATTTTGACTCTGGTTACCTTTGGTTGTTATTGCATGTAAGGCTAAGGGATTGGTAACCTCTGGGTCGGTATATAATTTTCCCTTTGACCCTCCTTTTAAAATTTACTGTTGGAATATATTGTGGTCCGACCACTTTCTCAGGTCCTTATTGTGGACCCAAAATTAGGTGACACACCTGTCAAAACCCCGCACGGCAGTACAAGCTGTAGTGACTGTGATCTCTGACCTTGTCGAGCTGCAAGAAAACTTTTTGATTAGTAATCAGGCTAGCAAGAGGGAAGAAATGTATCACTTATTCAAAACTTCATGTTGTGGTTGAGTATCATGTTCTCACCTTTAGGTGGCCTGCTGCTTTATCTTAAGGCGTCATGGCATAATCATTTCTGAGCTTCGACTCCATGTATGCAGATAGAAAAGTCCACCTGAAAGTCTACTAAGACTTGCTCTGTTGTAAAGGGCGCTTTTATCTCTTCTGGTCTTGCCTCTGCCTCTAATTTACAATACCATCTCTTTCATAGTTAATGTCTATCCTCAACTCTACCTGAATCTCTGTGGAAAGGCACGTTATCAATGGAACTAGCTAAAACTTTTGTGGCCAGCAGTATATTTGCCAAAGCAAATGCAAATGTACTGTTGCCTTTGACATCGCCGGATTAGGTTTGCTCTGATGACTTTCAAGCACTGGCTCTTCCATCTAGGACCCTCTGAAATTTCTTAAATGCATCACTCTGAAAAGAGTTGGAGTAGTCACTTTTATGCTCAAAGATCGAAGTAACCTAAAGACCTATTACACTATTAAACCATTCTTATTACACTCCTACCTTCCTTTGCCAAGTTGATGCAATACATCATTGCTAAATAGCTGTTGAATTTCCTGTACCTTGTAGGTACCTTTACATACTCTCAAGCCTAGCCTCGCGTGGGACGTGGTGCAGCATCAGTCTAATGGTTGCAAAATAGGAGTCCTGCTTGTGAGAGGGGATACCTCTGTCTGCTTCATTATTCCTTGGCCTGACACTTCTGGTACACACTCCCCAGTGCTGAGGGCCTACAACCTAGGAGTCATTTTTGATCAAGCTCTTACCTTCTTTGGGGGCTGTTCTTTTTGGATCCTCGTTCTCACACTTTGGAACATCCTACCGGTGACGCTTTGGCAAATACCTAACTTTGCCATCTGTCTTATTTGCTTATTGATCAGCGCTCATTCTGCCTGCCTGTCTGTTCCTAGTCCGCAGATACCGTTTGGGTTACAGTGTGTGATTCGTAAATAACAAATAAAAAGATTCATCATGGGCATCTTGAGTAGCATTGCAACTAACACACATCAATTCAATCCCTTCCTTGTATGTAGATTTGTGCTGTTCTGGTAATTTCCAGAAAAATATATTTAGCTAGTAATTTCCAGAAAAATATATTTAGTTGGTCACCCGAGTTTGGAAATATCATACACCCTGTAGTGCTACGAGACCTCTGAGATCTGTTTCGAGATTTGTTTGACTGGCTAATACTTTGGCTCCATAGAGAATACCTACTCTGGTCAACAGGTATTGCAGGTAGCTTACTTTATATTTGTAATGAGCCCTGCCCCAATCGTCAAGGCATAATTTACTGATGATCCTGATTCATTCCATTGAGGATGTATCCCAAGGTGCATAGAAGAAAACAGAGGTTTATCTTTATGGATTTAAGTCAATTTAGACAATACAAAAGAGTTCATATTGGACTATTTTATTGTGTGCTTTATCTCGAGCCAGCCTATTTAGGAGCACAAATTCAAATGCAAGTATTTTACTCGATTCCCTCCTCCATGAGCGCAAGGGCTTACATTTGGCTTCATTGGTGTAAGGCGGACCCAGCCCTTTGTAGGTCTTTGGGTCCCCTTTCTTACAAAGGATCCTAAATAATGTGTGCTATCAAACGTCCACCTCTGTGATATATATGTTGTCATTTTAAGAGAATATGTAGTCTAGTTCTGATACTATGCTTGGCTTTGCAGGTGACTGGGGAGGTAATGGACCCTTCTGGAAAAGTGCACTTTATACTATCCGGAACCTGGGACGAAAAGATGGATGGCTTCCGGGTTGCGGCTGTGAGTAACTCAGAACATGGCACAGAAAGGGCAGAGGAGAGCAGGTTTATGCTGTGGAAGAGGAATCCGCTTCCGTGAGTAATGACAAGAGCTTTTGGGAACATTGCCAGCTCCCTGCAAATTGCTGAAAATATTGCCTCTCTCTTGAAAAAAGTTTCTAATTGGGTAAGAAAACATCCAGGAAATATCAAACAGTTCCGAATATCCTGCTCCTTCACTTTCATCCAGTCTTGACAGGAGGCACATTAATGTTTATTTTTAGGTCGAGCATTAGCGCGCATGCGCTATCTGCAAGACCGATTGTAGTCAACAAGCCCACTTTATTTTTGCTTGTAACTTACCATTGGCTCCCTGCTCCGTCGCTCTTCTTTGCTGCATCCCAAGTCGCCCTCACAGCCGATACCTCCCTTCCGGTCAAGGCTAAGGAGCACCGGCCAACTACCAACCACGGTCTCCTTACGCTTACTTTGTTTAACTGTTGTTCAGCGAACTTTTTTGTTTAAAAAGGTTGCTTGATGGCCGTAGTTGCTTACGCCCTCCCACACAAATGCAGTGTTTGTTTCCTTTAAACAGAGGGGTGCCGCTCGACAATAAATTAACCTTTATATGTCGCTTTTGTTGCTCGGTGAGGATTGTGGGGATGCGAAATGTCGTTCATTTTCCCAGGGTGGTGCAGTGCTGGGCTGCTTCGCATGGCTCCGGGCACAGAATAAATCAATTGCCAAACCCCAAATCTCTCATTCCGCAAAACTGCTGGCTACAGATTTATAGTTTGGCTTTGTATTTCTAAAAGCTCTCGCCATTCAGTAGTCTTGCTAAGGGGTCGGTTTGCTTGAACCTGGACAGTGACCTTTGACATGTTGAACATTATTCTGGACAAACGATATCATTACAGACATACCGGTGTGCCATTCTACAAAGACTTTGTGTGGACACAGTCAGCAAATTATTACTTGCTTATACGGCACCATCTAGTGGTGAAATTAAAAAATACATATATAATGTCGCAGAAAGCAAAAATTGTTCACAGGCATGTCCTGGTTCTTCACAATCTTTTAGGAGGATTTTCATTACAGACTCGTTGCACGGTTGGTGTTCCGTCTGTACAAGCACCCCCTCCGCCCCTCCCAAATCTGTCAGTGTGCTTCAGTCGTTGGTAGGCATACGAAAGCCTTTTGGGCCCGTAGGCACAGCCCCATTTATATTTTCTAACATTACATAAACGCCCCCACCTTCCTTCTACCCCAGGTACGAGTGCTGCCCTCAAAACTATGCCACTGTGTCCAATGGGAAGTGTTTGGAGGCCTGGAGCAGGCATATGATGTATTTATTCCAGGAAGGAAATCTGATGCAAGAACCGATGCGATAATGGTTTCTGCCTGCTTAGGGATGTGCTGTATTTTGACAAACCGCAAGTGCATGAATGTGTTAACTGAGGTTCAGTATTGGAGCTGGTCTGTTTAGAGTTCAGTGTCTAGCTCCAAAGCACTGGCCAGAAGTCCTTCCGTGCCTAACGTGGAACCCTTGGTAGGGACCTGACGTTGCCCTTGAAAGATGAGGCTATAACTATGATAGTTCATTGTCTTCCCGACTGACGGGAAGAACCAGTCACTTTGGTGGCCCGGGCGCTAGACAGCAGACCTCATCGAGCCACAGGCGTGAAGATTTCATAAAGGTTCTATGTGTTGTAGAGCCTGTTTTCTCTGGTAAATGTAAATTGATACCTGTATAGCGCACTACTCACCCGCAAGGGTCTCAAGGCGCTTGTACGAATACCGCTGTGGAACCCATCCTGGCTTTCCCTGTGAGGCGTCCACTCCTGGGCACCCCCAAGGTGGAGGCCAGGCATCCTTAGCGTTGTGGGGGCCGTTGTGGAGATTAAGCAAGCTATTGCCCAGAGTTGCAGAGTGGGACTCCATGATTGGAATGGCACCGAGGCGAGAATTATCAGGTCCGTGGAATTTTTGAGCCCAAGACCCGCTGAGGCGGGGAATTGAACCCTGGTCCCGGGCTAGAACTCTGCATCAGGGTCTGCCGCTCTAATCATTGAGCCACAATTCTCCACTTCTCTGGTCACAGATGTGCGGAAGACGGCGAGGTATTACCAGACCAGTTGTTCTATTGTGGGCAGTGAGCAGTAAAAGTGCAGTGAATGACGGTTAGGAGTTACCAGTCACGTGCACGACTTGGAGTGCACATTGTGGGTTGCATACTTTCAAACAGGGAGGCGTGTCTTCCCACACATACATTATCCTAAGGGTCGCTTCACACCTTTGCATGCTCAAATAGAGATCGTTATTTGAAGCATTACTACCACACATTGCTGGAAGAGGTTACTCCCACGCATTGCTGGAAGAGGTTACTCCCACACATTGCTGGAAGAGGTTACTGCCACGCATTGCTGGAAGAGGTTACTGCCACGCATTGCTGGAAGAGGTTACTCCCACGCATTGCTGGAAGAGGTTACTCCCACGCATTGCTGGAAGAGGTTACTCCCACGCATTGCTGGAAGAGGTTACTCCCACACATTGCTGGAAGAGGTTACTGCCACGCATTGCTGGAAGAGGTTACTGCCACGCATTGCTGGAAGAAGTTACTGCCACACATGCTTGCCGGGCACGTGTGTTTTCACCAGCCTGCAGAGCAGCGGAATTTTATTTTATGTTTATTTACAGTATTGAAGAGTTTGTCTGATGGTGTCTTGGCATGAATGATGGAAGGGCGTTTGCCATCAGGCATTTCTATATGAGCGCTCGTGGTGTATGGTAAATTGAATGCGCAGAATGGCGCTTTCATTGAACATGGTTTTCTGCTTTATTGGTGGTTTGAGACCTTTACTTCATTGATGTGAGGCGTTCTGTTGTCTCCAGTCTAGGAAGCATACAAATCGGCAAGATGTTTGTGACGTTTCTTCTCTTCCTGTAATGTTTACCCTTTGTATTGGAGGACTTCCTATGCAAGCAGGTGGATTTTCTTGTACATAAAGCAGCCGGTTAATGCAAATAGCATGGATACCGGCAGGTAGGCCTACAGACAAGGTTGCACTTTAGAAATCCATTGTAGCTTTTATTGGTCTGGCATTAGCTAAAACCTTCTGAGTTTACTAAAAATGTATATCTGTAATAAATATATATATATAGGGGTTTCCAGCCAACCTTGTTTCACCCATTAGTCTGTTGTGTCATTGGTGTTTGTCTTCAGCCCACTACAGCATACAACATGGGGCAGCGAGACAGCTCACTTCGGCCATTGGCTGACTTCTCTGTAGGTGAGCGCATCCACACACAAAGTAGTTTACAGGAATCCAGAGGCTTCTTACGCAATGTGTGCTTTTTGACGCTAAAAATATTTTATCTTGTAGGCATTTTTAAAAATATATATTGGAGGGAGCCAGCAGCTCTCCCATCAATAAAATGTTGCCAAAGCAATGACGAAACAAAATAAACATCGGCAAAGCCAAAAGGCTTGCAGGCTGTGCCAGACTGATTGGCTTTGTCAATGCTCGTTCCTCTGTATAACGTAGAGTTGCATAAACTCTTCAGACCCCTCATTTTCATTGCAAGTTCGTTTTGTCTCAGATCCCACTGGAAAACGATCAGTACGTGTTCATTCTGGTGTAGGTGAGTGTGTGAATTGCGCCTCCCGCCCTTGGCAGCTCTTCCTACCGAAGCATTCGAAAACCCTTGAAACATGTTAATAGGGCCGAATGCATTTCCAAAATGTAGGATACACATTTGCATGCATTTAGGGTAGTTTGAAAGATGTTCCTCTGAGTTTTTCGATCGAATATGAGCTCCACTCATATCTGTCTAGGTGCCTACGGCAGAGTTAGTAAATGGTTATCTGTTCCCGATCTAATTCCCCCGAGCCTGTCTTGTGCTTGATTCAGTCATCTGAGCTTGTTTGATAACCTTTGTTCAGCAGAAAGAAATGCGCTCCTGGCACAAGCTCAGAGACTGTCGTTGTCTTTCGTAAATGTTGGCTTCTGATTCGTTAATAGGCTTGTTAATCCCTCCTTAGTACCGCCATGTCTTCATTTGTAACCTCCCATGAGGACTGGCACTTTTACTTCAGTTGTTACACGGTTCATCTTATTTAGTCTGTCAGCAATTTTTTCTTTAATGGTTTCTCGTAATGCAGGCACTACATGCTTTTCTGCAACATTCAGCGCACCATGCGCATTTTCACTGGGCGCTTTTACAAAAAAAGCATTTGTTTGTCAACCTGACAAACAAATGCTTTTTTAAGTAAAAGCGTACCATAGTGCACTTCCACTTTAATAGCGGCAGCGGACATGTTTTTAGACACCGCTCGTCTAAAGAAAAGGGCGTGGCCTCTAGTGAAAGTGTAAACAACGATCATTTGCAATCAATCAATCAATCATCGCATTTATATAGCGCACTACTCACCCAGAGGGTCTCAAGGCGCTGGGGGGTCCGCTACTGCTCGAACAGCCAAGTCTTGAGTTGCTTCCTGAAGGCGAAGTGGTCCTGGGTCTGGCGGAGGTGGGTGGGGAGGGAGTTCCATGTCTTGGCGGCGAGGTAGGAGAAGGATCGTCCCCCTGTGGTGGCTCTTCGGATGCGGGGGACGGTGGCGAGGGCGTGGCTGGTCGATCGAAGCTGGCGTTTGGGAGCGTAGAAGTCGAGGCGGCTGTTGAGGTATCCTGGGCCTTGGTTGTGTAGGGCTTTGTGTGCGTGGGTGAGGAGACGGAAGGTGATTCTCTTGTTGACCGGGAGCCAGTGCAGGTCTCTCAAGTGTCTGGAGATGTGGCTGCGACGGGGGATGTCCAGGATGAGTCGTGCTGAGGCGTTCTGGATCCGCTGGAGTCTCTTTTGGAGTTTGGCGGTGGTTCCAGCGTAGAGGGAGTTGCCGTAGTCCAGACGGCTGGTGACGAGGGCCTGGGTGACCGTCTTCCTGGTCTCGGTGGGGATCCACCGGAAGATCTTGCGTAGCATGCGCAGGATGTTGAAGCACGACGAGGAGACAGCGTTGACTTGTCTGGTCATGGAGAGGGAGGAGTCCAGGATGAAGCCCAGGTTGCGTGCGTGGTCTGTTGGTTTGGGTGCGCTGCCTAGGGCGGAGGGCCACCAGGAGTCGTCCCAAGCTGCGGGTGAGGATCCCAGGATGAGGACTTCCGTTTTGTCCGAGTTCAGTTTCAGGCGGCTGTTCTTCATCCATTCGGCTACCTCTTTCATCCCTTCGTGAAGTTTGGCTCTGGCGGTGGCGGGGTCGTTGGTGAGGGAGAGAATCAGCTGGGTGTCGTCGGCGTAGGAGATGATGTTGAGGTTGTGCTGGCGTGCGATGTCAGCGAGGGGGCTCATGTAGACGTTGAAGAGAGTAGGACTGAGCGAGGAGCCTTGAGGGATGCCGCAGATGACTTCGGTGGCTTCAGATCTGAACGGAGGGAGGCGGACTCTCTGTGTCCTTCCGGCGAGGAAGGAGATGATCCACTCCAGTGCCTTTTCTTGGACTCCGACGTTGCTGAGGCGTTGTACTAGGGTACGGTGGCAGACCGTGTCGAAGGCCGCGAAGAGGTCGAGGAGGATGAGGGCCGCTGTTTCTCCGTTGTCGAGTAGCGCTCGGATGTCATCCGTGGCTGCGATCAGGGCGGTCTCGGTGCTGTGGTTGGCCCGGAAGCCAGACTGCGAGGGGTCGAGGGATCCGTCCGTCTCGAGGAAGGCGTCCAGCTGCTTGTTGACGGTCTTCTCGATGACTTTTGCGGGAAATGGGAGCAGCGAGATGGGGCGGTAGTTCTTGAGGTCGGTGGGGTCGGCCGATGGCTTCTTGAGTAGGGCGCTGAGTTCGGCGTGCTTCCAGCTCTCCGGGAAGGTAGCAGTGTCGAAGGAGGTGTTGATGATGTTCCGCAGGTGGGGTGCGATGACCGCGTCGGCCTTGTTGAAAACGTGGTGAGGGCAGGGATCGGTCGGAGATCCGGAGTGGATGGAGTTCATCGTGCGGACGGTGTCTTCGGTGTTGATCGGGGTCCAGGCGCGGAGGGTGGTGGTGGGGGGCGGTGGTTCGGTCGTGGTGTTCGTCGGTTGAGTGCTGAAGCTGTTGTGTATGTCCGTGATCTTGTTGTGGAAGTAGGAGGCGAGGGAGTTGCAGAGGTCTTGCGAAGGGGTGATGTCGTTGTTTCCGGCGTTGGGGTTGGAGAGTTCTTTGACGATGTTGAAGAGTTCCTTGCTGTTGTGTGCGTTGTTGTCCAGTCGTTCCTTGAATGCGGTTTTCTTGGTGGCGTGGATGAGTTGGTGGTGTTTTCGGGTGGCGAGCTTGAGGGCAGTCATGTTGTCCGGTGTTGGGTCTCTGCGCCAGGTTTTCTCGAGGGCTCGGCAGTTCTTCTTGGAGCTTTTGAGTTCGTCGGTGAACCATGGGGCTCTCTTGCTACCAGGTCTGCTAGGCGGGTTCCTCAGGGGGGCGAGCTCGTCTGCGCAGTCGCTGATCGACTTCGTGAGGTTGGTGGCCGCCTGGCCGGGGTTCGTTGTGCTGGTGGGCGGGTTCATGCTCAGGGAGGTCGCGAGCTGGTCGGCTGTGATCTTGTTCCAGCTCCTGCGTGCAACCTGTTGCTGGTGGTGGTGGATCGTGGTCCTGCCGAAGCTGAAGTGGACGCAGCTGTGGTCGGTCCAGTGGAGTCCGGTGGCGTGGCTGAAGGCGATGTCCTTGCTGGATGAGAAGATGGGGTCGAGTGTGTGTCCGGCGTAGTGGGTGGGGGTGGTGACCAGCTGCTTGAGACCGAGGTTGGCGAGGTTGTCCAGCAGGGTGGTGGAGTTGCGGTCGTTGTAGTTCTCCAGGTGGAAGTTGAGGTCCCTGAGGAGGATGTAGTAAGCGGAGCCGAGGGCGTGTGGGCTGATGAAGTCGGCGATGTCTTCGCTGAATTGTGTGCGTTGTCCCGGGGGTCTGTAGATGAGGGTGCCTCTGAGGGTGGTCTTGGGGTTGATGTGGACTTGGAAATGCAGGTGCTCGGCGGTTGCGAGGGTGTCGTCGGTGTTGATCGTGATGCGGATGGTGTTCCTGTGGACGATGGCGATGCCTCCTCCGGTGTGGTTGATGCGGTCCCTTCGGATGATCTTGTAGCCGTCTGGGATGGCGATGGCGATGTCAGGCGCTGAGGAGGCGTTCATCCAGGTTTCCGTGAAGAAGGCGACGTCTGGGGCTGTGGTGTCGAGAAGGTTCCAGATCTCGATGGCGTGCCTGTGGACGGAGCGGGTGTTGAGCAGGATGCATTTCAGGTGGCTGCTGTTGTTGCTCGTCTTGGTCTTGGTTGGTGTAGGTGTAGTGCAGGTGAACTTGCAGGAGTTGCAGCAGAAGGGTCCGTGGGTGCGTCTCGGGGTGGCACGGTAGCAGCCCGGGACTCGGCCGGCGTTGAGGGCGTTGAGGGTGGCAGCGTCGTACGTCCGGCGGGCAGGCTGGGGTCTGCGGGGGCCAGGGGTCCTGGCACTGGGCACGGTCCAGGCGCGGACGAGCGCAGACGGGCTTACCTTTGGCGCACCTTCGGCGCTCAATCGGTGCTCCCGCTGCGCGGTCGCTCTGGGGGCGTCATAAATCTGGAGCCGGGAGGGCGGGTCAGCTGGGAGGCGGGAGCGGGGCGGACATGGGGCTGGAGGTGGGTGGGGCCGCAGGGAGGCAGCGGCGGGAATCGGCGATGACGGGCGGCTCAGCGGCGGCTGGGTCGCTCTGGCAGGCCGGCAGACAGGAAGGCGTTTGGCAGCAGGAGGGGTGACCAGGCCTCGTAGAAGGCAATGCAATAGGTCTCGCATTTTGGAAACTTTGAACTATTGGTATTGTATTGGTATTGTATTGGTATTGTGTTGTAAATGACAATGCCTTTTATTCATCCAGGTTTTTTAAATACCAATAAAAGGTATTGTCACTTACAATGCCAATAGCTCAATATTTTGCAATTGCCAGACCTATTGCATTGCAAATGCTTGTTTATTTCGTAAGAGAGTAAAGAATTGTGACATTGCACTCCACGATGACAGTTGGTCTGAAGACATCTGGTCTTTATTTTAGCATTAATTTCCCGTGTTTTGGTTTGCTTTCTTTTTTACCTGTAAGCGTCATTCGTTTTTATTCAAGTTTATAAATATAAAACAAAAGTCACGATATACAGTCCCTGGGCAAATAGAAACACCACCCTCTTACAACCTTCCACCACCTTCCACCACCTTCTTGCTAATCCACATTATAGTTATAATTTTATGACGTTGCGCTCACTCCTGACTCTTTAGTCAGCTACCCCACTTTCTACCTGGCGTCCTGTTGACTCTTTTGAGTTCCACTTATCTTTATTTGCCCCATATCTTCAGAGTTTGTTAATGAGACCTGAAGTTTTCATGAAGTTTTGATTCCTGGACTTAGAATAAACAGTTTAACAGCGTAGATCCACAGGGCGGCCATGGAGTCTCAAATCCTTTGCTGCTGTCTTCGCTTGCACTTGAGATCGTTTTCCATTGCGGACTTAGGCCAAATGGAATGAATCTCGTTATCCTTCATGTGCACTATCTCTTTATTAGCTGGTCACTTCCCAGCCAGAAGCTGTCCTTGAGTACAGGTGAAATTGGTCCACAATTCTGAGTTCCAGAAGATCCAGTTCTGGCATTGCAGAGTGCACTGCTTTAAATATTTCCTCGATTATTTGCAATATTTCTTTCCTAAACAGTTTAATTGTGAGGTAGTCGCAAACGTCCTGCTGCTTTCTGTTCCTGGTATTTCCTAGACATGGACTGGACTATGTTCAGCTTGGATTATGCGTTTCTGCTTCATCATGTCCTCTTTGTGCCAGCCCTTTTCAGAGGGTTACAATACAACAGACAAGTCAGTTGGTGTCATCCACACACTGCTGGACTCGACCTGGTTCTCAGACTTCACTGAGCTCAGTTTCTATCAATTTTGTATGTGACAACTCACTTTAATCATCAAGAGGCTAGTGAGCTGCAGCAGCGTTTAACCCCGCACTTCTTTTGGGCTTGCATGTTGACCGGCATTCCTCAGGGAAATACACCATACCAGGGTTAGTAGAGCTAACAGTTTTGGTGAATTAATGCCTTTCTACCACATCCGTCTCTTGCAGGAAATGAAGGAGGTTTACTGACTGATTTATTGATAAAAATGAAAATACTTGCTTGCCATCTCTACTTCTGTCTCCAGAACAATTGTATTTTTTCCTTCTCCCCATCATTTCTCACTTTTTAAGAAATGTGCAAAGTGGCTTCCACCACTGTGGAATCTGAACCTGGTACTCAAGTTTTTGATGGGTCCTCAATTTGAGCACCTTCACTCTTGTGCATTGATTTTATTAATACTAAAAACCCTGGTAATCTGCATGAACTGGAGACCTTCACTCTGTCGGTGAAGCCCTCATATGGACTTCCTGCTGTATCTGTTCTAAATAAGTTAACTAAGTATCACCTTTCTCAAAGATACCTGTGGCAGGCTTGTTTTGACTGTCTCTGCATGCAATAATAGAGCAACATCTGTGTATGCTAACAGTGAAGTGTGTCGAAACAAGGGACCCCAAACCTTTTGTGTAATAAGCTCTTATGTTATGTTAATCGAAAATCCTCTTGCGCTGCTAATATTAGCATCAAAATAGTTACCACATCAGACAACAGTATATTCCCCCAATGCACATTTACCAGAATTAATCCGGTAAGTGCATCAGGCAGGGCTACCAGTAGTGATGTTAAAAAAAGGCCTTGCCAATTTGGAATGCAGTTATGTAGTGTAGGAAGGTGGAGTATTATGTGGTGATGCCCATTAGGCTTCACCATGCAGTACTGTTAAAGACCTCAAAGATGGTCCTTGAATTCTTAATAATAAATCCTTAGTAGTGTGGCAAAGAGCAGTCCTGCTTTACTAGAGGAACATATGTTAAGCATTTCAAAGTACCAGCATGGACAATAAGTCATTGACCCAACTCGTTAGACCTGAGTTATGGATTTTAGGTGAAAATCTAAATCACAGCAATTCAGTGCTGCAGAACTTTTGAATTGTGGCCATGGAGAAAAGTGGTAGTGCCAATCGGTCACTTGCAGGTAGATTTGTTTGGAACTCAAGGAGGGTTAAGGTGATGCGGGTCCCAGGACTAAGCCACGATAGTCAGCTCAATTTTACACGGTGCTGTGGGGACCAAGATGCAAAATAAACAGGGTGGTTGATGGCATTGGTCGAAGGTTGGGTGGGGTTCCCTCTAGGTGCAGCGTCGAGTGCAGGAGTTGGTTGCCGGACTGGCAACCAACAAGCCTTGGCAGTGGTTAATTTTTAACATGGCACTGTTCCTGGGCCTGACTAGCAGATCCCAGGACATAGTCGGAGTCAGCTACCACCAGTTCCAGTCAGCATACAATGGGGGTGCACAGGGCACACAGGATGACTTTGCAGCACAGGGAGTCAGCAGGACTCATGCAGGTGGAAGGTAAGCTCATGGTGGCTCAACAGATCTCAAGGGCATCACACAAAGTGCAACATTCTGTAGATGCTCCAGCACTAGGTTTTAACAGGAAAGGCTGGAACACTCATATTTAATAACACAGCTCTCCAAACCTAGAGAAGTGAGACATAGCTGGAGACTACTAAATGACGTTTCCTCTTCAAGGAAAAAAAATAAACAGCCTTCAAAATATAATAAATACAATAAAAAAAAAAAATCAGGACACAGATTCCCAAAAACGGATTACATTGACAGAAGGTAAAAACCCAAAGAATAGTTATCTGTAAATAAAGAGGTACATTCCTCAACCAGGTGTGCCTGCAACAAACAAGGGTGTAGAGGGTCATCCAACTTCCATTCCACTTCTGTCTATTCTCGAGCTGCTTTTGGATGCAGGCTTTGGATCCATTATAACCACCCTTTCATCATACCACCAATGATGTCTGTTCTATTCAGATAGCGTTATTGCATACGTTGTCAACTACAACTGGGCCATCATATTTGTTTTCACCCTTCTTAATATTCCTCGGTTTCCTTATGCTCACAACATCCCCCAAAATGAAGACCACAGCACAGTTGGTGTCTAGTCTGGATGTCCTCCATGATGGCCCTATTCTAATAGACTTCTAACCACAGATTCCTAGACGTAGAGTATTCCCCAAGCATCAGACTGGATTCTGATTTCTTGAGTAGTACCTCTGTGCTCCGGTAGGTGGTGACGTTCGGCTCCACGTCAATGCTGTCTGTGTCGGGAGTGAATTCGCTGTGCCTATATTGGCGTCACCACTGCTCGCTGACATCAGTTCCTTTCATTCCGTGCCAGCAGCGTGGATCTGGAGAGCTAGCTCTGTCACTTTTTGACTGCCTTTTACAAAACATTTATCTGAAAGAAACACATTAGTTAGATTCCTTACCTTAGAATATCCCCAGGCATCAGGTTGGATCCAGAAAGATTTTTCGTCAGCAGTACCCTTGCGAGTCTGTAGGTGTCGTCTGCGACTCCGCGTCCGTCGTCGGCGTCGTGATCGCCGGGATGACGTCGTCGGAGTACTTAGATGCCGCCCTCGCGCGCTGACGTCAGTTCTTCTTTTTTCCGCGCCAGTAAGTGCAGATCTGGGAAGAGCCTACCCTTAGTCAATTTTTGACTAACTTTTTTGACATTTTTGTCTCTCTTTTCGAGTCGACTTCGACTCCTGGTGCCGGTAGGGATGCCCGCGTTCAAGCCGTGTGACGTCTGTCACTGACTGATGTCGGTTACCGACCCCCATCATCGGTGTCTCTACTGCCTTGGGGCCGACCATGATAACAAGTCGTGCCCCGACTGCCGGGCCTTGACCTCGAAGGCTAGGCGGGAGCGGTCTCGCAAGCTCCTCGAGATCCGGCAGTCGGCTCCGCGCCGCTCGAGGAGGAGGTCGAGGAACCGGTCGCGGAGCCGAAGTCATCACCGCTTGTCGGGATCGAAGTCCTCGCATTCAGGTAAGTCGAGGCACAGTAAGAAGTCGTCGAAGAAGCGACATTGTTATTCGACCTACCCTCGCCGGTCGCGCGACTCGGCCGAGGGTTCGGGTGCACCACCAGCGCGGCTCCGCCAGAGCCGCAGGTGTCGCATCCGGCCCCATACCCTCCGGTCCCTGGGCCTAATGCGACTCTGGGCGAGATTCGGGACTTCCTCGTGGCCAGGAGGAGTCTCGCTCTGCCGTCGAGGCCTGCCGGCGCGCCTCCGGACCCCGCAGGCCCGACTGGGGGGCCTAGCGAGCCGGCGGCTTCGGCCCCGGCGCCGTCATCGACTTTGGTCCCGACACCGCAGGTCCCCGTGTTATTCAAGCCTGGATCCCGATTGACGCCGGTTGACCTTACGAACCCGCCCCCGGCGCCGACCCCCATGGTGCCACTCCCGGTGCCGTCCTCGGATGACGCCGTCCCTAGTTTCAGCCCCGGTCGGGTCCGGCGTCTATGGGTGAGCATTTCATCTATGACCTGGCTCCGTCCTTTCTGCTGTTTACCAGGAGACGGATGAAGGGGAGGACTGGGAGGGGTCTGAGGACCCTCTGGCACAGCAGTGCCATTTAAGGCAGGACTGGGCAGACGAGCTGGGGGATGCCAGTGGTCTAGACACTTCGCCTGACACTGGTTTCATCTCTCCTCCTTCCGTGGCTACGGAGGAGGGTGCGACTTATTCTGTGTTGTTGCGCAGGGCGGCCCAGGCCCTACACCTGGAGCTCCCTGCAGCGGCCATGAGGACTAATCTCCTCACCGAGGTGCTTCAACCGCCGGTAAGCTCTTCGAAGCCTCTACTGCAGTTTAATGAGGCCCTCACCGACGTTCTGATGGGCACTTGGTTCAAGCCCTCTACAGTCTCTCCTGTGGATCGGAACGTGGCCCGGCGCCACCGCCCTGCTCCGGGCGACCCCAGCTTTCTGTCGGTACACCCCACCCCTGAGAGTCTGGTTATCCAGGCCTCAACGTCCCAAACCGCCTTCTCGTCCGCATCTCCGGATCAAGAATCCAAAACGTTGGAGCAGTTTGGGAAGAAACTGTTTTCCTCCCTCAGTCTGGGGTTGCGGTCCATTAATACTGCGTGCCTTTTGGACCGTTACACCCACTCTTTGTGGGATACGGTGGCGGACGTGCTGCCCCAGTGTCCGGAGGAGGTCAGGACACTGCTCGTGCAGGCTCTTGCTGAGGGGCGGGACGCAGCACGGTACACTATTCGATGCGGACTTGACACCACGGACTCGCTAGGTAGAGTGATTGCGACGACCGTGGTGATTCGTCGCCACGCCTGGCTGAGGTCCACAAATTTTTCAGGGGATGTCCAGAGCACTCTCATGGACATGCCCTTTGGTGGCCGTCGCCTTTTTGGCGACAAAGCGGATAGTGTGCTGGAGCGCTTTAAGGACTCCAGGGCTACGGCCAAGTCCTTGGGCCTCTCGGCCTAGCGCCAGCAACCTTCCGCTTTTTGCCCCTTTCGTGGCCAAGGGAGGGGCGCCCCCACAAGTTCGTCCAGCCACAGGCCGCAGAACCAGCCTCAACGCGGTCGCGAACGTGGATTCCGCCGTGGCGGAGCAGGGGGACAAAGAGCCGGTCAGGCACCATCTGCTCCCGCAGCATCTGCCTCAAAACCTTCCTAATCCGAGCTTTCAGGCCCATTCCACACCAGTGGGAGGCAGAGTTCACCATCACCTGCTCCACTGGCATACCATCAATTCGGACAGGTGAGTGCTGCAAATCATCCGAAGGGGCTACTCCCTCCCCTTCGAGGCGACCCCTCCAGCCATGCCGCCGCAGCACCACCGCATGTCGGGGGATCACTTGCGACTTCTGCAAGAGGAAGTTACGGCCCTCATGTCCAAGGGGGCCATCGAGTGCATTCCTGGCCCAGAAGTAGGTTGGGGTTGTTACTCTCACCACTTTCTGGTTCCCAAGATGGGCAAAGGGGGCCTACGCCTTATCTTGGACCTCAGGAGTGTCAACGCCTTCCTCCGGAAGGAGAAGTTCAAGATGCTGACTTTAGCTCAGGTTCTGGCTGCCCTAGACCCTGGAGACTGGATGGTAGCGTTGGACTTGCAAGACGCTTACTTCCACATCCCCGTCCTGCCGGCCCACCGGCGTTACCTGCGGTTCACGGTAGGCCACCAGCACTTTGTTTACCATGCTCCCCTTCGGCCTCACCAGTGCCCCTCGGGTGTTCACGAAAGTGATGGCAGTGGTCGCAGCTCATCTGCGCAGATTAGAGGTTCTAGTCTTCCCCTATCTCGACGACTGGTTGTTGAAGGCGGGCTCACCCCAAACAGTCGTCTCCCACCTCCAGACTACGGCCGACCTCCTGCATTCGCTGGGGTTCTCCATCAACGTGCCAAAGTCACATCTGAGTCCCTCCAAGAAGCTCCTCTTCATCGGAGCGGATCTGGACTCTGCGCAGTTTCGGGTTTATCCTCCCGAACAGCGGATTCGGGATATTCAGGCTCTGATTCTGATCTTTCAGCCTTCATCCGAGTTTCAGTCAGGATGGCCCTACGGCTGCTGGGTCTGATGACCTCCTGCATCCTGCTGGTACATCATGCCAGGTGGCGGATGCGGGCTCTGCAGTGGGACCTGAAGTTCCAGTGGGCTCAGCGGAGCATGTAGTGGTGACTGATGTGTCCCTCCTGGGATGGGGGGGCCACATGGGAGAGGCGGAGATCAGAGGCCTCTGGTCTCCGGCGCAGTCCCGGCTCCATATCAACCTATTGGAGCTGCGGGCATTCCGGCTTGCACTGAAGGCATTCCTTCCCTCTGTCCGGGGAAGTGTAGTGCAGGTGTTCACGGACAACACCACCGCCATGTGGTATTGCAACAAACGGGGCGGGGTGGGGTTGTGAACCCTTTGTGAGGAGGCTCTGCGCCTCTGTACATGTCTGCAACATCAGGGCATCACCCTGGTGGTTCAACACCTTGCGGGCTCTCTGAACGCCAGGGAGGACGAACTCAGCTGCCGGTGCATGATGGATCACGAATGGCGCCTGAACTCGGATGTGGCGCAAAGCCTCTTTCGGCAAGTGTGAGCACCTTGGTTAGATGTAATCGCCACCGAAGAGAACGCGCAATGTCATCAGTTCTGCTCGTTGGAATTTCCAAGGCGGCACTTGCTCGGAGACGCTTTTCATCGCGAGTAGAGTTGCGGTCTGTTATACACCTTTCCGCCTATACCACTTCTGCCCAGAGTGCTGAGGAAGATCAAGCACGACCGGGCCCAAGTCACCCTTGTGGCTCCGGATTGGGCACGAAGATACTGGTATCCCGAGCTACTCAGTCTGTCAATCGATCCCCCGATTCGACTGCCTCTTCAGGAGGACCTTCTTTCGCAGCTGCAGGGGATGGTCCTCCACCCGAACCTGTCCAGCAGATTAGCTGCCACGCCTGGAAGAAAGAGTACGGAGTGGGAGATTGAGCTTGAGCAGGACAGCCCCGCTTGCTCGCTCGCTCGCCCAACGCTCACCCTCTGGCTGGCTGCTCTGTCTCTCGTCTCTCGACTCGACTCCGGTGCGACTCTCTCTGTTTCCCGTGTCCTGGTTCCCTACTCGCTTCCCTCTTGGAACCTCGAAACGTGGCAGGAGCCGCAAAGGTACATTCATTACGCGGCAATCGCCGCTCAGTACTGAAACGCGGCCGGAGCCACGAAGGAACAGTAATACGCGGCAACCGCCGCTAAAACATTCATGAACGCGGCCGGAGCCGCAAAGGAGTATTTACATGCAGCAACCGCCGTTAAAACATTGAACATTGAAACGCGGCCAGAGCCGCGAAAGGATAACTGAGGCGCGGCAATCGCCGCTAAAACATAGAAACGCGGCCAAAGCCGCGAGGAAGAGAAGAAGCGGCAATTACCGCTAAACATTGTGTGCCTGCAAAGGAGAATTCAAATGCAGCCACCGCCGCCAAAACATTGAAACATTGAACATTGAAACGGGCCAGAGCCGCGAAAGGACAACTGAGATGCGCCAATCACCGCTTAAACATAGAAACGCGGCCATAGCCGCGAGGAGGAGAAGAAGCGGCAATTACCGCTAAAAATTGTGTGCGCGACTAACAACTTGGGACTGCCTGCCCAGACAGTGGGGGCCCCTTCACTCGGGAGGCAAGTAGAGGCAGGAGCTTTATCGACACAGCGCACCTTTGACACAGCTTGCTCCATTCCACAACGTGGGGGGCATTATCAGTGCAAAGGAGCACAGGCGAGCTCAGCAGGCGAGTGTGCCCGTTTTATTTTAATTGCTGTACCAGCTGGGATTCTCAGAGCGGGACAGAGCTAGAGCAAATAAGATCGAGATTGAAACGCAAATAAGAGAGAAGCTGTTACGTGCTGTGCTGAGGTGTAAAGCAACGCTTTAGTATCACTACTCGGGAAACACGTTATTGATTCTTTTGTCCTTGAACTTTGGCAGCATTACCGGCAGCATATAGATATATATTCCCATTAGTCCCAGATCACCAGCTTCTTGCTCCTCCGCCACTATCACTCCCCCCCTGCTCCTCGACTGTTGGGTGCGGGTGTGGGTGCGGGCGAGGGTGAGGGGGTGAAGAGGGTGAGCCGGCTCATTGAAGCCTGTGCAGGGCGGGCGAACGAGAGGAGGAGCTTTAGGGGAACAAAGAAGAAAAGGGGCTGCAAGACCTCAGGGAAGTGATCTGAGAAGTGCGCCGCTTGACAGAGAGGGCAGAGAGCACCTCCTTGGTTGGTTTAGAGGCTCTCAAGTTTGGACTTGGATCTTGGTTTTGTGACTGCCCTCTTGGTGCTAGTGCCCAGAAGGTCCAGAGGGTTTCTCACGAGAGATTGGTGCTTAGAGGGAAAGAAGTGACGAGTGATGAAAGGATGAGTAAAAGATTGAAATAGAGGAAAAGTGCTGGAAACAGTGGTGAAGAAGAAAGTAATTAGAAACAGGTTGGTCTGGAAAAGCGGAAAACGTAAGCAGCTTAGTCCACCTGACCTTATCGGACAACATTAGTTAAAACTCAAAAACAAAAAAAAAAAAAGAGGAGAATGAGATCTGGCAAAGTCTGGCAAACCCCAACACAGAAGTCTAAGAAAGAAGGAAAAAAAAGTAAACGAAAAAAGCTCATAAAAAAACGAAACCGAAGTTCGAGACATAATGGTAAATAGTCCATTAATATCCCCTATAATAACAATGTTTAGAAAAAAAGAGGACGAAAATAAAAGAAAGTCAGTCTTGGATGTAAGATTCTCCCTTCTTAAAGACCCAGGATCAGCTATTTATTCAACATCAGCAGAGATGCAAGGTCTTAAAACACCATTAGCGCGTCAAAAAACTACCATAGCCTCAAATAAAATACTTAACTTACAAAAAGAAGTATCACAAGATATAATAAACACAACCCAGTCATGGAGTACGCAAATAATGAATAAGGAAATAGATAAGTTAAACTTAAAAACAGAAGACTCAGAAGAGGATCCATAGAAGTTATGACGGATAATAAAAAATAAAAAGAGAAAAAGCTCCTAAGCAACGAAATATCCTCAAGTGAAATTACAAAAATATTAGACAACATAAGAGAGAATAAGGCAGAGAGAATGACATATGACAACACATTATTAGGCATGCCAGACACACATCAGTTCTTCCAAAAAGAGTTTGAACTTGGGAAAAAACTCGATTATTCAACCACGGACTTGACACTTCACCAAGTTAGCTTAATGTCCTCCACTCCTAAGTCTGAAAAAATAAATTCTGAGAAGACTACAAGACTAAAAATATGGGCTCAAATCCACCATAAGGACCAAGACTATGATCAAGAAGATTTTAAAGAGCAGATGGAAAAGAGCCAGAATGCTAATAGATCGGCATCAATCAAAAACTCGTCACAAATTTCTGTTAATGAGTTAATCATTTCGCAAGAGGAAACTACAAATGATAATAATCAAAATCAATTGGATCTTCAAGGTCAAAAATCCACTAAAAAAATATCAACAATAACTTTATTGGGCCGACAAATGATACAGGCTACTTAGAAAGCGAAGCTCAAGTATTAAAACAGGATAAAAAAACAGTCTTTATAAGGAGAGACAATGAGTGATCAAAGCAGTCTCCTTGAACTTTTTAAAACATTATTACAAACATTACAGACAACTACGAAGGCATTTAGTATGCAAACAGATAAAATGGACATTCAAATTGATTTAATGAATATAATTGCAAAACATATTGCAGGAATAAACATAAAACTGGACAATATGAACAACTTTATATTAGGAGCTTAATCCAAATACTCAGCTCAGTGTGCTTGCAGCCCAATAATTGACAAACTGAGTCTGCTACCATCACTTCTAGAACAGATAATACTATTTAATAAATCAAACTTAGCAGTGGGAGATTACAAAGCTGAAGTCCAAGAAAAACAAATAGTTAATACTATGCATCTTTGTAAGCCTCCACCTAAAGAGGAATTAGACCAAATTGAAATCGACCAAAAGCTGGAAGAAATACAAGATCAAACAAGAAAGGATCAACAAACAACAGATAGCCAAGACGAGATAACGGAAGGTACTAAAACTTCGAGTCCAGAGAAAAAAAACAGAGTTCCAAAGCTATCACGGAAACAAAAAAACGAGATAGGAAAGCAAGGAAAAAACGTCTTTTATAGCAAATCAACAGACAAACAAGGTTTACTCAATCTTCTGCCCAACCGGTATAAATAAGTCCGTAACAGGCAAAGTTAATCCAGTATCAAGTTTAGAAGAAGTCTTGATCAGTCTCAGAAGTTTAGAAAAGTCGGATAAAGGCAAAGCAGAGGTCGAACATTCATCTGGAAAAGGATTAGTTATAAAACAGGAACAACCTACTGAACCTGGGGGATGCCAGGAGAACATAAATAATAAGGAAAAAAAAAATACATGATTGGGGGAAAAAAACAAATACATTGAGAATAAAATAGGAAACAATCGACTCAGACAATGGAATCAGGTGGGATGCAGCCACAGAAAAAAACGGTAGGCAGGAAATTGATCCCAAAATCGGAGACCGGAAGATGGAGGAACAAATAAAAAAGAATAAAGAGAGAAGTCGACCAGCTCATAAGACGCCTACCCAAAAAATTGCTGACAATAGGGCTGCAAAAGGACAAAGAAGTCCAGGCAATGAACAAGTCTTAAAAGGATCCCAGGAGAAAGAATGGTATGAATCAAAAAAGGATCATGAAGAAACAGAGAAATTATGAAGATCTTGGGTATAGCATCCCTTTAGGAAAGAAAACAGATTCCTCTGCGGCCTACAAGTTCGACGAAGAAGACGTTGACACAATTGATAAAAGTCAACCAAAAACACAAATTGTCAATAGCAGAGAGAATGACCAAGGAAATGATGGGCAGGAATCTGCTAGCAATATTCACAAAGAGATCAATCAAGAAAACATAACTTTATTGGAAATTCCAACTCAAAATAATAGAACGGCAAACCCAAACCAATATGTAAACTTAAGAATTCAAATATATGACGAAAAAAACCAAATTACAGCCGTCGAAGAGAACGAGGACCCTAAATTACAAATAGAGCAACAGTATCAATCCCTGAGACAGCAAATCCTTATGACACCGGAATTTGACTCTAAAGGCCCACAAGATACACTAAATAGAGGGAACATATTGAAATTGACGGCAAGTGTTCCAGCCCTAAAACATCTGCATTCGTCAAACTTACTGGCTGTAGAATTTATAACAAAGGGAAATAATAAAGACATAGAGCAAACTTTAACTACATGGCAGTCAAAAGAAGATGTCCAGTTAATCATGAAAAGTATTCTGCAATTTGAAGCTTGGGGAATTAAACTGTCAAGGCCAATAGCACCTCGTTACCCAGGCCCTTTGATCTTAAATCCTGCCTATAATAATAAGAACGGCTCAAATCAAAAAGAAACTAACGAACATAAACAGACAGTTCTCAAAGGAGCAATAGGTAGCAACCTTCCGGCTTTGTTAAAGAGAGAAAAACTGAATGAACAAATAACCGAAATTACTCCATGCCAGGATAAATGGGGTTGGCTTCCAGGAGCGTTAAGCTTAGAAAAAGGACGCTGACCACAGGAAGTTACAACAGATAAGCAAGACCTAGGAAATATTCAGCTGCTTTCATGGAATATTGCGGGGGCAAAGAAATGGTTAGGAAACGGTTGTCAACCCAACAATTGGGAAAAGTGCGACATGCAGGAGACATGGGCACAACAAGATTTTCCCCAGCCAAAATATACACATTATACAGTTCCAGCAATAAAAAATAAAAACTATGGGCGACCTAAAGGAGGTCCTGCAGTATATATATCCGTAGCCTTAAAAATTGAATCAGAGCACTTAACTTCAACAGATCCAAATGTTCAACTGATAAAACTTACTGCTGGGACAAACGGCAGAACAAAAACTGTTCTGCTGATTAATACATATGTGCATCCATCAGTACGACGTAAAAAAGTGCAAAATGCCCTGCTGATTAATATAATTACAGATATAAGGAGTACACACCCCAAATGGGATTTGATACTGACAGGGGACTTTAACTCCAATTTAATACACACCCCAGATGAAGACAAGTTATCCGCGGACAATACATACTGGAATGTCCCGCAGCAATATCAGCCAAAGAGCACAACACCGGACCTTGAAGGTCGGCGCCTAGTCAACGCTTTGGAATATCTTGGTTTGAGAATAATAAACGGGCGAATATCAGACGATTTCCCCCCAAAGCAAACTTTTCATGGAGGAAAGACTAGATCAAGACTGGATTATACAGCCATCTCAGTTACTTTGATACCATATCTCACACACTTTCCCATAGAGTACACTACTAGGAGTGATCACTCCTATCAGCATGTAAGTTTTGGGCTAAAAATTGGCAAATACCAAGCGAAAACGGAAATAAAAGGAACTATTTATACAACTGTCGTAAAACACTTAAAATGGTCAACTGAAACAATAGAAACATTACAGTCCAGCTTAAAGTTGAGGATAATGGCTGGCGAACTGGAGGCACCGAATAAAGTCCTAGCCTGGGAAAGATTCACTTTGGAGCTTTCAAAACTGATGATAGTGAGACACCAACCAAAGGAAAAACAACGAATCAGTTATGAAATAATTCAGAGACCATCGAAAGGGCTAAGAGTTTTGAAAGGAGAACTCAAAAAGGCCATTAGGAGACTAAAAAGAACTAGTCATGACCAAATAGCCTGGGACAAGGTACGGCAATTGAGAAAAACATATAAAAAGCTACAATGGGAAGAAAAAATAACACACAAGGATAAATTCTGGGCCGAATTACTTAGTAGCGCTAAGAAAACAAATTCAAACACATTCTGGAGAATTATAAATAAACTACAAAGACCGGTAAACGAGTTATCATCAAACATACAGGGATTTGAGTGGGCCAAATTCTTAACCGCAAAATTTACAGAAAAAGTAACTCACGACACGTTGGGGGCAAAGATCAAGGTGCATCCGGAGAAAAACAACACAATGGAAACCATTACACAACGAGATAGTGAAAGAATCCATATAGGAGAGGATGATAAACAATATAAAAGAAAAAGAAAGGCCCAAGATCAAAAACCAGGGGAAATTAAATCAAAAACCCCATAAGACATATGCACTACCCCATCAAAAGCAAAGGAAAATCTGTTATTAGACGGAATAAAACGCATTATAAAGACGACCAGAGGGGATGGGCCGCCAGGAATCTCGCAAATCATTTTTAAAAATGATCCAACATTTTGGAGCGAGCACTTATTCAAACTATATAATGAAATAGAGCTCCTAAATTGCATTCCATTGAATTGGCAGGGTTCAATACTGACTCCCATCTATAAAGGTGGAGACAGACAGAACCCATCAAATTACAGGTTAATCGCCCTCCTGGACGTTGAAGCGAAATATCACGCACCACTTATTCTGGAAGATCTTAAGGAATGGTCAGACAGCCATAATTTAATCCCAGTGAATCCGACTGGTTTTAGGCAGGGTATTGGGACAATCTCAAACATCTTAGCTTTATCCATAATGGCAAATAAATGCAAACAGAGGAAACAACTTCTTTACCCTTGCTACATAGACCTAAAAGCTGCATTTGACAGTGTAGACCGCCACCTCCTCTGGAAAAAAACTGCGAACTTGGAACATTCCCGAAAGGATAATGCGGGGAATACAATTATTTTATTCAAACACATGGATAAGGATTAAAATTGATGATTGCAGCAGATTATCAAGAAAGCTGACCACAACAAAAGGCCTTAAACAGGGATGTGTATTGGCGCCACATCTTTTTAGTTTGTTCCTATCCGACCTTGCACAGAGGTTAGATTGTACTAACTCTCACCCACCGAAATTAGGTGAGCTAGCACTCACACACCTCTCGTATGCTGATGATGTGGTGCTAATGAGTCTAACAAAAGTCGGTCTACAAAGACTTCTAAACGAAACATCAGGCTTTATCTCAGAGAACAACCTAGAGATAAATACATCAAAAACAAAAACAATGGTCATTGGAAGTCGGCAGAGAAGTAAACAAATCATCTGGCTTAACAGCAGTCAATTAGAGGAAGTTAAGAATTACAAATATTTGGGATTTTTACATAGACAACCTCCAAAATCACACCGAACAGAAAAAATATATGACTCAGAGAACTAGCGCACTTATATTCGCCTTTAGCCAATTGGCAAAGAAGTTGAAAGGTCCTTCATATAAACCATTGCTAGCGGTAAGGACGGCGAAAATTCTCCCTACAATAACGTATGCTAGTGCAACCTTTTATGGCAGAGATGTAGAACTATTAAATCAACTAATAGTTTCTACGTATAAAATAGTTTTTCAGGTAGATCGGTCAGCTTCGCCAGCCCAGGTGCGTCTTGAATTTGGCCTATTAAACGAATCAATAGGAAGAATGTACACGACCATAAAGCTCTGGTATAGACTGAAATTGAACGGGGGAGCATCACCAATTAATAAAGCACTTTGGACAGAAGTTGAACATAACAGGAAATCACCTTACAACCAATATCTAAACAATTCCCTGACAAATAACCCGTACAAAAGATTTATGGAATAAAAACTTGTCTTATTTAAGCTTCAAACAAACACTAAATAAAGTAGCAAAAATTCATTCATTACTAATTGATAAAAACATCTTCAGGACAAGGTCGCACGCTTGGATGGTGATTAACAACTATAAGACACTTGCACCAGCTCATTATTTGAATGTGACATTTTCCTTTTACTTGAAAAAGCAACTGATGGATATACGATTCGGAAAACTACCATCAGCTGCGGATCAGCCCACTTGGTTATATAAAGGGTCAAAACCATGTCGACTTTGCGGCTACCATAAAGAAGATTTTATTCACATTATTTGCATATGTAATCAACTTCATAATGCTCGAGTCGCTCTTCTCAGACACATTTTTAATGATAAGAGGTGTCAGATCCTGTAGAGCTGCTGTAATAGCAAGCTTAAATCCATCGGACACACAACTAAACTGTAAGCTGATCAAATTTATGAAAGTTTTTGATCAGGCACACAAAGTCACCAGGTCTGACATCAGAAAAAGGATAATAATGTGGTAAATTATCTGCTAAACAATGTCATTTTATGATCTTTTTAAATTCCTTTTTTCGTTTTTAAATTGATGTACAGTGAGCTTTCTTTTTTTCTTTTTATATATTGTTACGGTTTTAATTGACCAAGCAATAAAATGTACTTACTTACTTACTGTCCAGCCTCCACCTCCATGCGTGGAGATTGAGCGGCGGCAGTTGATGCCATTTGACTTGCCTCCTGAAGTCTGTGATGTCATTCTGGCAGCCATGCGTCCCTCCACTAAAACGGTATACGCCTGCAGGTGGAATAAATTTGTGGCATGGTGCACGGCAAAGGCTGTGGATCCCCTTTCCGCCCCTCTTTCTGAGGTTCTCCTCTTTCTTCTTTCCCTGGCCCAGCAGGGCTCTGCTCTGGGCACCATCAAGGAATATCTTTCAGCTGTTTCTGCCTTCTTACGGCTTCCTGATCAGCCTTCTCTTTTTATGTCCCCTGTTGTCAATAGGTTCTTAAAAGGTATTACTCACATGTTTCCACCTGTCCCTTTTGTAATGCCTCAGTGGGACTTGAATCTGATGTTAACCTTTCTGATGTGCGCTCCTTTTGAGCCACTTCATAACTGACCTCTTCGTCTTCTGACTCTCAAGACTGCTTTCCTGGTTGCCATCACCTCTGCCCGGAGTGAGTGAGCTCCAGGCGCTTTCTTCTAAACCTCCTTTCCTCTCTGTTCATCTGGACAAGGTTGTTCTGAGTACTCGCCCTTCTTTATTTCCTGCCTTTCATATCGGGCAGTCTGTTACCTTGCCGACCTTCTTTCCGCCTCCGCATACCTAGAAAGAGGAAGAGAGGCTCCACCGTCTGGACCCAAAACGTGCGCTCTCCTTCTATCTGGACCGCACCAAACAGTTCCGGGTGGACGACCAACTCTTCGTTGGCTACGTGGGCGCTAAGAAGGGGCGGGCAGTGCACAAGTGGACCATCTCTCGGTGGGTCGTTTTGTGCATTAAGGCCTGTTATTCCTTGGCTAAGAAGGATCCTCCTGTGGGGTTGAGGGCCCATTCCACTCAGGCCACAGCGGCTACTTCTGCCTTGGGACGGAGAGTCACTTTTAAGGACATTTGTCAGGCAGCAACGTGGGCATCGCTGCACATGTTTGCCAAGCATTACTGCCTGAACAGGCAAGTCCAGAGAGACGGCTTCTTTGGCCGTTCCGTTCTCCAGGACTTCCTGGTGTGATCTTGGTTCGCAGACCCACTCCGGGGTTGCTATCTATTCTATGGCAAGGAATCTAACTAACGTGTTTCTTTCAGATGAACAAGTTACTTACCTTCGATACCGATATATCTGTAAGAAACATTAGTTAGATTCCTTACCGCCCCACCCATCCTCCCCGTTCTGCGAACCGATATCTAGGGTTAAGGTCATCCCTTTCAGGGCCCTAGTTTCATGGCACCAGTGTTGGTTTCTTGCATGGCTCTGTGTTCCTGGCGCGGAAAGCTATGTACAGAACTGACGTCCGCGCGCGAGGCCGGCGTCTAAGTACTACGACGTCATCCCGGCGATCACGATGCCGACGACAGACGCGGAGTCGCAGACGATGCCTACCAACGCGCAAGGAAACTGCTGACAAAAAATCTTTTCGGATCCAGCCTGACGCCTGGAGATATTCTAAGGTAAGAAATATAACTAACTAATGTTTCTTACAGATATATCGTTACCGAAGGTAAGTTACTTGTTCGTCGAGTCTTTTTGAGCGATTGATTCCAGTGTGTTAGGACATTAAACCTCCCAAACACCATGCTTCTAGGCCCCACTCCCACACTCTACCTGCGGAGGCAGTGTCAGGACCAACTGCTTGCTACCCCTAATTCACAGCAGCGACACTGGCGCTATTGAAGGAATTCTAAGATGTCATGCATGCCTTCTTTGGGCCACAGACTCCATCTGGTACACCTTCAGGCCTCAAAGAGCCAAGAGATGCCCCTGCACAAGGTTTCCTTCGAGTGTATGTAAAATAAATGTTTTTATGGTATATGAATTTGTTTTTTAGTGTGATTATAGACAATGCAATGTGTTTTTTAATTGCAACGATTGTTGAGTTTTAATAAATATAATTGTTAATACGTACTCCACACTTGGCATGGTCATATTTAGTACTGTGTATGATCTAACGCATGCGCTATAATTTCTGTTGCTAGGAACCCTGAGTCCCAGTATTAATATAACTTTCCATCAAGGTAATTTCACTTCTACCATATGCGCAACCTGCAGTTTATGGTGGGCCACAAGCATTTTTATGTTGGGGTGTTCACAAAAGTAATGTTGGTGCTTTCAGCCCATCTGCAGAGGTTAGGGGGTGCCATTCTTTCCCGACCTCGGTGACTGGCTATTGAAAGCGGGTTCACCCCAGGCAGTCGTCACCCACCTCCTGACTATTGCGGAATTCCTGCGTTCCCTGATTTACTATCAATGTGCCAAAGTCACACCTGACTCAATCTCAGAGGCTCCCTTTCATCTGAACCTTTCAAATGACAGTGCAGTTTCGCGCCTATCTTTCTGACCTGCAAGTCAAGGATATTCAGACTATGGTTCTGATGTTTCAGCCTCTATCCTGATTAAACCGACTCTAAGGTGGCTGGTCTCATGGCCTTCTGCATCCTGCTATTGAAGCATGCCCACTGCCTTATTCAGGCTCTGTAGTGGGATCTGAAGTCCCAGTGGGTCCTGCATCAGGGGAATCCCTACAACATGGTCCGTATGTCGCATGGAACTGCAAAAGATCTGTAGTGGTTGCTCACGGACTCCGATTAAGTCAGCGGCAGACCCCTCCCCCTTCCACACCCCCCAGAGTTTATGGTGCTGACAGATGCATCACTCCTGGGCTGGCCATCTGGGAGAGGTGGCGGTCAGAGGACTCTGGTCTGCAGCAGTCTCAGCTCCACTTCAGTTTTTTAGAGGTGCGGGCAATTACTTTGGTGTTAAAAGCTGCCTTACCTCCATCAAAGGAAGGCTAGTTTAGGTGTTCACATACACCACCACCATAATGTCGTACTGCAACAAGCGAGGTGAGGTCGTGGGCCCTGTGCCAAGAGCAGCACTGCCTCTGGATTTGGCCGACTCATCAAGGAATGTTCCTGGTGTTGAACCACCTGGTAGGCTATTTCAATTCCAGGGAAGACAAACTCAGTCACCAGAGCCTGCTGGAAAATTAGTAGCAATTGCATCTGGGAGCAGCACAAGGTCTCTTCTGCAAATGAGGAAAACCTTAACTCGATCTATTTGCCACTGCTGAGTGCAATTCAGCACTTCTGTGTGCTGGAATTTCCAAGGCGTCACTCTCTCAAATGTGCATTCCATCTCAAGTTGGATTCTGACACCTGCATGCCTTTACGCCGATACCAATCTTACCCCGGTTCTCAAGAAGATCAGAAACGGCTGGGCCCAAGTCAATCTAGTAGTTCCAGATTGGGCGCGGAGTGTTTGGTATCCAGACCTCCTGATCTTGAGCATTTGTCCTCTGCAATGACTGCCTTTTTGGAAGGATCTCCAACTGCAGCAGGGTCCTGTTCTAACCTCATGCATTGAGATTAGGCAGCGACAGCTGTGGGTTTTCAATCTCATGTGGGGCGTCAGGTGTCTTTGCCTGCCATTGACATAGGATTGTGGCTTGGTGTTCCTCATGCCATGTGAACCTCCTTTCTACATTTCTTGCTGATGTTTTTGTGCCCGGCAAGGCCTTTCTCTGGGCACCATTAAAGGTTACATGTCGGCCATCTTGGCTATTTTGTGGCTGACCTCAATCTTTAAGTCAGAGTTTTTGCAAGGTTTGCTGCATTTGTTACCACCTACTCCCCTTGTGATGCCCCAGGGGGACCTTAATTGGTCCTTACTTTTCTGGTATGTAATACATTTGAGCTCCTGCATAGCTACCCTCTGCATATTTTGACCTGGAAATCAGTGTTCCTGATGGCCGTCACAGTGGCCAGGAGGATCAGTGAACTTCATACTCTGCCCGTCAAGCATCTACACACCAGCTTCTTCCCTGACAATCTTGTTCTTCAGACACGTGCCTCTTCCTCTTTCTTGGCTGCCTTCTATGCCCCGCTTCATCTGTCCAAGTAGGAGGAGAGATTCCATCTATTGGACCCTAAAAGAGCTCTGCCAGAGCCGCCACTACTGTGGTAGCGCTCAGAACACTGCCTTAGACATCTGTCAAGCTGCTACGTGGATGTCCCTCTATAAGTTCACGAAGTACTACTGATTGGACTGTCCGTTCCATCATGATGGGCATTTCGCACGTTCGGTCCTGCAGAACTTATTGGTCTAAACCAGTTTCCAGACCCACCTCAAGGGAAGTATTGCTTGGGTATGTATTTAGAGGTGTGGAATCTACGGTTAAAAGTCTCTATCGGATAAGAAAGTTACTTACCTTCTGGGGCAGCAAAACTCAATACACCAGTGCCTACGGTTACAACATAAACTGGTCCTCTCTTTATATGGTCACATAACTGGGATTTGTAAGGTCACTGCATGTGCTTTGTCTACACACTCACAAAACACGTTTTCCTAGATTCACATTCTAGTCAAGTCAGATAATTTATATAGCGCTCTACATACCCAGAGGGTCTCAAGGCGCTTGGAGAAGGGTGGGGAAATTACTTGTCGAATATCCAGGTTTTAAGTTGCTTTCTGAATGCTAGGTGGTTCTGAGTGAGGCGAAGGTGAGTGGGAAGTGTGTTCCAGGTTTTAGCCGCTAGGTAGGAGAAGGATCTTCCCCCCATGGTGGTTTTGTTGATGCGAGGTACAGCGGCAAGGGCTTGGTTGGAAGAGCGAAGTTGGCGGGAGGGGTTGTAGAAGGAGAGTCGTGTGTTGAGGCATTCTGGTCCAAGTTCGTAAAGTGCTTTGTGTGCGTGGGTAAGGAGGCGGAATGTTATCCTCTTATTGACGGGGAGCCAGTGGAGGTCTTTCAGGTGACCAGAAATGTGGTCTTTACGCGGGATGTCTAGTATGAGTCTGGCTGATGCGTTCTGGATGGAGCTGATGCCCAGGTAGGGCAAACGTTTTGGAGGAAGCTATTTGGTTAGATGTGGCTGTTTCTTATTTCTTTCGTGCCTGATGTTGGGGATAAACTTTGTTTTATTCAGTGTTTATAAAATCTATAGCTATGACTGAAGGAGGAAATTTTGCTTACCTTTAAATCAAGTTCTGCAGTGCGCAACCCTCCCGCCATCCCTGTGGATGGAAAGAACCTAATGCAATCAACAACAGGATCCTAAGAAGGTGATCAAAAAACAAAAGCAACAGTCAATAACATGAAAGGATGGGATACCGCAGTCTCCTATTTCCACTCCCTTTAAGCTGCAGCCTATCTAACTGCATTGTCCTATTTTTCATTTGCTTAATAATTTTAAAAAAAAGTTTGAGTTGTGTTGCCACTTTTCTTTCTTTATATTTTTAAGTAAAAATTGTCTTCTTATAAAATAAATTGCCCAATATAGCTTTCAATATCCTGTCAAATTTGTTTTAGATTTACAAAGAAAAGTTCCTTTTCTAGAGAAGAGTAAATATATTTATTTTGTGTGGTGCTGCTGGACCCTTGCACCCCCCACGCCTCTGCCCCCCCCCCCCCCCACCCCTTCAACCAATCGTGCGTGAATCAATTCTGTGCTTTTTGTGTTGATTTCCCTGAAGTAAACACGTTTTAAAGGTGAACAACTTCTCACTCTGAACATGGCTGATGAAGGCAGAGGAATAGGAGAAACCAGAAACTATAGGCGGAGTACTTGATCTTGTGCTTGCTGCCTCCATATACAGGCTGGATTGTTGCATAATGGGTCTTTGAAAGGAAATGACCGCCGCTGCACTAATACCCATCCATCTTGAGAGTCCTATTGTTTCTATGATGCTGAAAGGGAGGGGAAGAGAATAAGGATATGCCTAAAAAGGGGGGGGGGGAGGGAGAGGGAGAGGGAGAGGGAGAGGGAGAGGGAGAGAAAACATGAATTATTAGTACATTAAGATTTTCTGTCAATCTGAAATGCTGGCACTCTATATTAAACACATTTATTTACTGATAATTAAACTGTTTAAGGTGTTTGTGTTCTCTAGATTATTTTTTCTGCTCACTTTCATTTTATATTTTTATCTCTGTCCTGTAAAAAAAAAAAAAAACAGAAAGAATGCAGAAAACATGTATTATTTTTCTGAGCTGGCATTGACTCTCAATGCATTTGAAGAGGGCACAGCACCCACAGATAGCCGGTTGCGTCCAGACCAGAGACTAATGGAGAATGGCCGCTGGGATGAAGCAAATGCAGAGAAACAAAGACTGGAGGAGAAACAGCGAATGACTCGCAAAAAAAGAGAAGCAGAAGCTGCAAAACCCACAGAAGAGGGTAAGAAATGAGGCACTACAGTAGTATAAACGTGAGACTTTAAAGCAGAACATGACACTATACTGCAGTGTTACATCTGGTTAGTGTTAAAATGGAATCACCTGGTTACTTTGCACCTCGTTTTTGAATTACTCCTCAAAAGAATTGACTGTGGCAAAGTGCTTCATCCTATAGACTTCAGTCCCGTCTGTAGCCATTTTGTAATCTATAGGGACAGGGACACTGGTTTAAGACAAAAAAGTATGTCTGAGCAAGAATAGATACACACAGAACCACTGACCTTCTACACAAGCTCATTTGCTATTTTCAGCAGAAAAAAAATCACTCTTTTGAGCCCGTTTCTTTTTTTAAAAATCTGTCTGTTGTATAATCTGCTTTGGCCTCCTCCAGGGGTTTAGTGCATTTATGCACCCTTGTCATTTAAAGTAGTTTTTCTGGACTACATACTCCGTAGTTACATAGTTCATAATTAAATTGGTTTAAAATACATTTTTAGGAATAAGAAGTCTGGTGAATAGCCAGCACAGGGGGAGGTTGAGCAGGCTTCACTAAAACAGCCCCCCCGTTCCTGCTTAGGGAGACTGCTTCCACCAGACCCTATTCATGTGGTCTCGGGTATTGGGAGGTTCCATCTGCCATATGGTTGTAGCTTTAGGTCTCTCACTGAAGTCTTCAGGGGTCAGTTCTGGGTTCACTCTGAGGACATGTGGACCCAAATGCAGACAGCATGCTCTTGGAGCCACATCCAGGCCTTTTTCCCTGAGGTCCTACAGCCTGATCCAAAGACTACACCTAAGGTGCCTAGTCTTATTGTCTTGTTCCTTTTATCAGATTCTGCTCCCTAAAAGGTTTTTCATGCAAACTAGTCTTCAACTGTACATTACATTTCTGATTAATACTTCTAACTATAGGTTTCACACAATATGAATACCTTCCACCCTTAGACTGGATCCAGACACTTTTTAACGACAATTTCCTAAAGCATAGTCAGGTGGCACCATTCAACGCCAAGCTTCCTAATGCCGCTCCGTCTCATGCAGGCGCGACATCAGGACCAGTATATATACACGTCACCTGCTCGTGCTTGCATCAGTTCCTTTCTTTCTGTTCCAACCGACGTGGATTTGGAGCTCAAAATGTCATTTGGCAGATTTGCGATTCGCTTGAAATGTTCTCTGTGTGTAGAAATGTCACCCAAAACTGTAGGATTGAAACTGTGTGTGACCTGTTCCCGACAGATATCAGTTACAGAGCCTCTTGTTGATTGCCTCTCTTGTCTTGGCTCTGGCCACGACTCAGTCATGTTTTTCGTGTGCAAAGCTGAAAAAGGAAGGCCATCGGTGAGCGCAAGACCAAGCTGCCGTTGCACAGATGTGGAAATCGAAGACTCGCTCCCAATCAGTCTAGGGCATGGCGGTCCCAGTTGAAGCCGAGGACTTGCTCACATTCCTGAGGTTGTTCACATGATCGGACCTTGTCCACGTCAAGTAAGTCGTAGCAGAGCCATAAGAAGTCCAAACATGATTCTCTTGATTCTCAGCACTCACACCACTCGAGTAACGCGGAACACTGGGTACTTCTAAGCCGCAAAGCCTCTTCCAAGCTCACGGCACAGTTTAATTTGATTCAGGTGGCAATGCTGGATCAACTCCAACAGCTATAGGGAGATATGGAGAAATTATTTGATACCACACAGTGGCTCTCTGGTGCACCTTCAGGCCCTATGGATCTGAGTGGGCCTTTGGCTGAGCTACCATCAGTGAATCCGACCTTGATGTCAGCTGTGCCTCTTGACCTCATCCCAAGGTTTAGGTCTGTGCTGGTTCTGGGTCCAACAAAAACAAACCAGTCAACGGTTTTAGCGCCATCCTCAGCGCCATGTTCACTGCCGCGGTTGCCTCATCGGGTGCTGCTGGTGCTGATGTCGACATCATCGATGCCAGTTGCGGATCTGATTATATTACATTGTCGGATTCTGAGGCCAATGCTCCTCCTACCACTAGGTTTTTCGCTCAGTCAGAGCCTGATTTTTCTAGGGAGGTGTTTCTGTTTGGATATCAGCCATATACTCAGGATTTTTAGGATGCAAGCGAATTTGACATTTCATATAAAATTGGACTGGCATTACCTAATTCTGCTACTGCCAACAAAGAGGCAACCTCCATTGCCGAAATTATAAGTAGGGCAACCAAAATATTATTCTTATTTTCACACTCAAGATGTCAAGATTACTTTCTTGACAGAAGTCTTGGACAGGACACATTCCTTGCAGGTGCCATTGCTGCCATTCAGTGAGGTTCTGACCTTTGTTGCTAGGGACAAGGGCTAAGCCAGGATCTTGTCCACCAAAAAATAATCCAATTGCAAGAAGGCATAAACCTGCCCCTGGGGAGCTGGGTTTGCTTTTGCAGCCTCAGACACCTGAAATTCTTGTGGTACAAGCTTCTATTAGCCACACAAATTCTAAAGCCTTTTCTACCACTTTCCCTGGTAAGGAATCAAAGAAGTTGATGGTATATGCAAAATGGATGTTTTCTTTGGGCAGTTTAGCCCTTAGGTCTCTAAATACTTCATCTCTTTTGAGAAGTTACTGCTGTGATTTCTAGGATAAGGTAGTTGATGTGTTAACTGCCATCCCGGCTGAGGCGTGTCTAATCTTACAATGGTTACTTGCTTATGGTTAGAATGCAGCAATCACTGATAGATATGCTTCTCGATTGCTCTAGCCTTTTCGGGGCTAAGGCAGATTAAGCCCTTGGAAGATTTAAAGAGAGCAAGGCCATCGCCCGCTCTCTGGATTTGACCCTGTCTGCTTCCCAACATGAACTCCTTTTCTGTGGCTTTGGAAGGGGTCACCTTCAGAGACAGAGGCAGTATTCATCTCCGTTGTGGCAGACCGCTTAGTCCTGCAGAGGCTATGGTCGTGGAGCAGGACAGCAGCATTCGGGCCCTCCAGGGCAGAATTCTGTCCAGCATCCAGTTCCACAGTCACATCTTTAATTTGACCTTGACATCCCACGATTGCCTGGTTGGAGGTTGAATTCCTTTCTCCTTCTCCAGTTGGAGGAACATTGCTTCAGATCAATGAGTACAACTAGGTTATCCAATGACAGGCCATCTACACCACAACATCTCCTGGAGAACCACTGGTCTATAGCCCAAGACAAAGTTCTAGATCTCTTGGCCAAGGGAACAACAAAGATTGTGCTGGTTTCAGACATTATGACTGCTTGTTACTCCTGTTACCTTCTGATACTGAAGGAGGATGGAGGCCTTCGCCCTAATCTAGGTATTCGCCCTCTATACGTCTTAAGGAAAGACAAGTTCAGGGTGCTTACCCTGGCCCAAGTTCTCACTGCCCTCGATCCGGGACACTTGATGGTTGCACTGGACTTGAGGTATGTATACTTTGACATTCTCATCGCTCGATCTATATTCCACTGTAGAGAACGCACAGTGTCACGACTTTTACACGTTGAAGTCCCAAAGCAGTCTTCCTTAAGAGATTCCTTTTACCTGCATTTGGCCATGGGACTCCTGTATGCCTTTACGCCCCTACCTCTCCTGTTCAGAGTGCTGAAAAATACTGACGGCTAAGTCATTCTTGTGGTTCCAGACTCGGCCCTGAGAATGTGGTACCAGGAACTTCTGGCCAAAAGCATCTCTCCTCCAACCCAGCTGCCTATTTGGGAGTAATCCCCTGCTGCTGCAGCAGCCTAGGGTCCTACACTCGAGCCTGTAAAACCTACATCTTCATGCATGGATATTGAGATTTGACAGTTGATTGCATTGATCTCCCTCCCGAAGTAATGTGTTATTCTGGCAGCAAAGCATCTTTCTACAAAGATTGCTTATTTAATTTGTCTTCTGGTGTTTTTCTCATTACAGCCAACCTCTACAGACTTCCCTGTCCGATATATTATTGTTTTTTTTTTCATTAGCCCAGCATGGCCTGGCTGTGGCCGCAGGTAAAGATTACTTATCAGTCCTTTATTAGTCTTTTTTACATTTACTGGATTAGCCATCTCTCTTCGATCATCTGTTGTGATGCGTTTTTTGAAGGGACTGACCCATATGTTCCCACCTACTGCTTGTGTAATGCCGCAGTGGGATCTAAATCTTGCCTTGGCCTACCTGATGTGCTTAACTTTTGAGCCAATGCACAGTTGTCATTAACGCTTAAAACTGTGTTGTTCATCGCTCTAACATCTGCCAGGTGAGTGAGTAAACTTCAGACCTTGTCTTCTGTTCAACCATTTGTTTTTTCCAGACAAGTTAGACCTTCGAACAAAGGCACTATTTCTGCACATGGTCTTGTAGGGCAATCCATCACCTTGTCAGTATTTTATGCACTGCCTCATTCTTTAAAGTAGGAGGAATGATTTCATTGTCTTGATCCTAATTGGGACCTTAGTTTTTACATCAAGAGGACCAGAGAATTTCAACAGGGTGATTGCTTGTTGAGTTTTCTGGAGCAAGGCAGGTCAGTGCATTCTACATGGATTGCCTTGTGTAGTAAGACCTGCTATGGGCTTACCAAAAAGCAGCTAACTAACGCTTTACATGCGCTTTCCACTGGAGCAAAGCTGCTACCATTCCGCTGCTGCGCTGTATGCCAATCTTGGACATTTGCCAGGATGCTGCCTAGCCAGCCAGCAAGGTTCGGCAAGACGGGCACTTCGCCCAATCAGTCCTGCAACATTTCCTTGTCTGAGTCACCACACAAACCCACCACCTGGGAAGTACTGCTTTGGAATGTATTCAAAAGGTGAGAAATCTGCAGTTGGAACTCTGTCAGAAGAACAAGTTACTTACCTTTGGTATTGCCTTCCCTGGTAGAGACGCTAACTGCAGACTAGCCCTCCATCACCTGCCTTTCCTCCTCCCCGCTCTGTAGAATGGTCTCTTTCAAACCATTCTTAATAAGATTCCATCTCAAAATGTTATGCACACTGTTTCATATTGGTTTCTATGAACTCCACACCTGTTGTCATAGACGGAGTCCAGAAAGAAACCTGCATGAGCAATTGGGTTATATATACTGGTCTCTGAACCACGTCCACATGAGATGCAGCTGCACAAGGTAGCAGAATGTTGCACAGCTCCACCTGCCAACGCTGGAGAGAATTGTAAAAGTTTCCAGATCCTGTCTGACACCTCAGGATATTTATAAAACGAGGAGTGTGCAAATAGATGAAGACTCTACCAGAAAAGTGATTATTGAAGGTAAGTAACTATTGCAAATGAGCAGAGCCCTGTTTTCCATTTCAGAATCATGTAGTCTTTCTGGTGCGAACTTCAAAAGTTCCAGTAACCTCAGCATTATTGATCTCAGTACTGGTTGTAGAAATCAACCTTCTGTAGATAGTCATAAATGTAGTACAGGATGTGGCTTACCTTTTTGCTCATGGATACTACCATAGGATCGCCTTGAACCCTCCCTCCTGCCTGCACGCTGGAAGCATAAATGGATTTGCCTTTCCTATACTCCTAACTGTTAATACCTATGACGAGGTCCATAAAATGTAGGCGAAAGCAGACCCCTAAAGACAGACGGTGAGGAATGGTAAATGTTTTCTTTCAAGACTCATTCTAACACCTTGGGCGGAAGATTTGTTAAAACGTGGCCTTACACCCTGTGCCGGTAGACGCAACAACAAGAACCTTATTTATACATACATAAAATGAAAGGCAAAGGAGGAAATCAGCCCTGAAAAACACCTGGGAAACATAGAGCTGACTGGCAACAACTCCATTGGGTGTCCCATGTGGCAAGCACCCATGTAAGATGAAATATAGACCAACTTATTTTTAAAGATGATTCTATCTTGGACTATGACTATGAAAAGATGGATGAAGAGAAAGAGCTTCAGTATTAATAACCTAAAGGTTCGAGGGATGTGGGCTGCTGAATTCATATCTGTGCATAGATCGCCGCCTAGTGTTGGGTCCGGATGTTTGCACGTTGTTGTCCTGGAAGAGTCTTCGAGGTATCCTGGGATAGGTGACTCCTCCCCTGGACTACAGTGCGCATGGGCATCCTCTCCATCCTCAGATTGTTTTTTTCCGCCATTGGGTTCGGATGTGCTATCTTAGCTCAAGTTAGGAAAAACTTTATCGAGGCCAAAAGGCCTTTAGTTTGCGTCGGTACTGTTTTCTCGATCGGTTTCGATACTCCTTTGTTAGTTTAACAACTTTCAGCACCGACTTTTCGCTTCTTACCTGCCCATCGACGACATCGACGATGGAATCGAGGACACCGTTCAAAAGATGTCCGGTATGCAATGCGAAATATCCCCACATCGACGTCCATCCGGTGTGCAACAAATGCCTTTCGCCGGATCACGACGAATCGACATGCATGGCCTGTGCCCGGTTCCGTTCCAAGAAGACTCTACGGACTCGACGAGCGGCAAGACTCGAAGCGCGGCACCGGCCCCGGCAGACATCTTCAACGCCGAGACCGAAGATGAAGAATTGGAGATCCTACCCTCCAGTCCCGTTTCCGAACATGACTCCGGATCGAACGACGTCGACGAATCACTCTTTCGCAGAGATGAAGACGACACCGAGGTAGGAGACTACGATGAGGCCTTAGGGGCCGAAGAGAGTAGCTCCAATGACGAGCAAGGCCTACCCGTTCAGACTGAAGAGAGCCCAGTGCCACAGTCTATGGCTCCGGTCGAGGGATCGCCTTCGGGCCTTACCCGAGACCTATCCCGCAGTTCTTCGGCCCCGCCCTCGGGCCCGGCCTCGGACGTTCAGCGGCAGCCATTATTACCTAAACCGGCTGGTTTCCCTTCTTCCAAACCGAAACCGAAAGCTGCACTGGTTCAACCGAAACCGAAACCAAAAGTGGCGCTGGTCGGATCGAGGTCTTCCACACCTTCGACGCCAGCGAAGCGCGTCGGCACCGAGCGCACCAAGCCAGACTTCGGTGCCGAACTTGAAGCGGCCGACGTCGGAGTCGGCATGCGGAAAAAGGCCTTCGGTGCCAACAAACCTGATCGGTTCCCGGCGTCGACGCCATCGACTCCGACACCAAAGGTCACACTGCCGGCTGCGTCTCACATCGCTTCCACGGCAACACCGAAGCCTCATGCATCGAAGACGTCGACAGCCATTCCCGCCCCTCGACTCGATGACCCGCCGGCGCCGAAAAAGTCGACAACCGCCTCGACAGACCTGGTCGGCGCGAAAGCCTCAAAGACGCTCCAAGTGCGACCTGGTGCAGCACAAAGCAGCAAAACTAAAACGGTCCTCCAGGACACGTCGGGCTCGGGCCCAATAAAAGCTCCAGCAGCCTCTTCGGCGCCAGCCAACATTACTTTTGGCCTGCCTCCGTCCACGATCCCAAAAATATTCCAACTCAGGACACGGGTCGCCCACACCACAACTACACCTGCTGAGGCGTCTCCGTCACATGTCATCGACGCCATCACCGGCAGGATGGTTATCCACGAACGGAGGATAACTTCGGAGCCACCTTTGGACCCTTTCCGGATCCCGCTAAAAAGGAAGCTGCCTGTGGACTCAGAACCTCTCCTAAGCGAATCTTACCACTCGCCCTACCAAGATCCACAATCATACTCTCCCACACACTCCGACACGGATGTGTTGGGGGATTACATGGATGACCAAGTCCCCTACCACGGAGACATAGACCCTGATTACCAACAGGACCCTGATCAAACTTGGGGCGACCCTGTAGATCCAGGTGCACCTCTAGATGCACAGGACCCACAACTCTATGGGGCGAAAACATCTCCCACAGAGGACACGGCAGCGTTCAACGCTCTTATCGAACGTGCCGCAAATAATCATGGAGTGCAGCTTCACTCTGACACCATCGAGGACGACTTTCTTATGGACACCTTCGCATCCTCAGAAAGACATGTAAAAACTCTGCCCATGTTGAAAGGGGTCCTCAAACCAGCCAAGGACATCTTCAAAGAACCCACCAGGGCACGAGTGATAAACCCCAGGATCGATAAGCAATACAGATCGGCGCCTGGGGACCCTACTTACATCAGAGGCCAATTACCACTAGACTCCATTGTCGTAGCGAATGCTTGCAAGAGGGCACACTCGCAGATGACAGGTGACGCTCCTCCCCCGGACAAAGAGTCCAAGGTGCTAGAGACCTCCGGCAAGCGAGTTGCCGCCCAGGCTGCCAACATATGGCGCATAGCCAACACTCAAGCGCTCCTCGCTCGCTACGATAGAGCGCACTATGACACATTGGAGCAACTACTCCAACATCTCCCTGACCAGTACAAAGAAGGTGCAGAAATTCTTATCAGAGAGGGACAGTTACTCACAAATGCTTCCATCAAGTGTGCACTAGATGTCGCAGACACGGCTGCCAGGGCCATTAACACAAGCGTCATGCTGCGACGACATGCCTGGTTGCGAATCTCCGGATTCAAACCTGAGGTGCAAAATAATATACTCAACCAGCCTGTCAACCCCGACTATTTATTCGGACCGGAGGTTGACACCACCCTTGAGAAAATAAAAAAGGACACGGACACCGCAAAGTCCATGGGGGCTCTCCAGACTCAGTCCTTTCGGAGCAGCTCCTTTCGTCGCCCCGGAAATAGAGGAGCAGGTAGAGGACAGGGGTCACAGCAGACATACAACAAGGGCAATACACAAACCACCTACGATAAAAACACCCGGGGTGGATATCGTGGCTCCAGTACAAAGGGAAGAGGACGCGGCTACGGCAACACCAGGTCCTCCCCCAAGAACAAGCAGTGACGCCCTCTCCCTTCCTCCCGACCACATAACACCTGTCGGGGGAAGGCTACAAAGGTTCCTGTCCACGTGGAACTCCATCACCACGGACAGGTGGGTCAAAGATATTGTCAAATACGGTTACTGTCTAGAGCTAACCTCCACTCCACCCACAATTCCTCCAAGAAACCGTCCTATGTCCTCAGAGCACTTAACGCTCTTACAGCAGGAGGTGCAAAGCATGCTTCTAAAAGGCGCAATAGAGGTCGTACCCGTCCACGAGCAAGGTACGGGGGTGTACTCCCTGTACTTTTTAATACCGAAGAAAGACGGGTCACTCAGACCTATATTGGACCTGAGACCCCTAAACAGATACATTCTTTCCGAGCATTTTCACATGCTCACTCTCCAGCAAGTCCTCCCACTGCTCAAGCAGGGAGACTTTCTAGCCACACTGGACCTCAAGGATGCGTATTTCCACATACCCATTCACCCATCACACAAAAAATACCTCAGGTTCACTGTTCAAGGACAGCACTACCAATTCAGAGTCCTTCCCTTCAGCGTGACAACGGCACCAAGGGTGTTTACAAAGTGCCTAGCTACGGTGGCGGCACATCTACGGAGGCAGCACATACACGTCTACCCTTACCTGGACGACTGGCTCGTTCAAGCGAAGTCAGCCCAGCAATGTGCCAGCCACATGTCCCGCACCATTCACCTCCTTCACAGTCTGGGGTTCTCACTAAATTACCCAAAATCCCATCTCCAGCCCGCACACGTACAACAGTACCTAGGTGCGACTATAGACACTCTGGCGGCCACAGCTCAGCCAAATTTAGTGAGGATCAACAGCATGCAAATGCTGATCTCCAGGTTCAAACCCCAACACTCACTTCCAGCACGAGTGTTCATGCAGTTGATAGGCATGATGGCCTTCTGCATTTTCATAGTCCCACACGCGAGACTACATATGCGCCCGCTTCAGGAGTGCTTAGCACGTCAGTGGAATCAGGCTCAAGGACAGTTGAAAGACCTAGTGTTGGTGAGCGGTCGGGCATACAACTCTCTGCATTGGTGGAATCCTCAAAACCTTTGCAAGGGCCGACCGTTCCAAGAGCCTGTTCCACAAATAGTACTGACAGCGGACGCGTCTCTCCAGGGATGGGGAGCTCATGTACTCCACTACACAGTGCAGGGACTATGGACGACACAACAGAAGAAGATGCACATCAACCTTCTGGAACTGATGGCAATCTTCCTGGCCATGAAGGCATTCAAAGTACATCTGTGCAACAAAGTCGTGTTGATCCGGACGGACAACATGACTGCCATGTACTACATACAGAAGCAGGGAGGAACACACTCTCCACAGTTGTCTCATCTGGCTCAGAGCATGTGGAAGTGGGCCATTCAGAGGAACATGTTCCTCATGGCAGAGCACCTTCCGGGCAAGGACAACCAGATGGCGGATCTGCTCAGCAGACACAGCCACCAGATGCACGAGTGGGAGTTACACCCATCAGTACTCCAACCGTACTTCCAGCAGTGGGGTCATCCGGAGATAGACCTCTTCGCCACAAGCGAAAACGCAAAATGCCAAAGCTTTGCCGCCAGGTTCCCACATCCGCAGTCGCAGGGCAATGCGATATGGATGAACTGGTCCGGCAGATTTGCGTACGCTTTTCCCCCAGCGCCGTTGATACCGCTGGTGGCTCGCAAACTCAGACAACACTCCCTGACACTCGTCCTAGTTGCTCCTACGTGGGCACGCCAGCCATGGTACACCACCTTCCTCGAACTTTCCGTGGTGCCGCATCAAAGGCTGCGGATCAAACCCGCGCATCTGACGCAGAACCATGGAGAGATTCAGCACCCAGATCCGCAACAGCTGAACCTGGCAATCTGGCTCCTGAAGTCCTAGAGTTTGGCTACCTCAACCTGCCACCTGACTGTATGGACATCATCAAGGAAGCCAGGAGACCCACTACAAGAGCTTGCTATGCAGCCAAATGGAAAAGGTTCGTCATTTATTGCAGTAATAATGACATTAACCCGCTGGACGCATCCATCCAAAACATCATTTGTTACCTCTTACACCTATACCGATGCAATCTGGCGTACACCTCTATACGTGTCCATTTGACAGCAATATCAGCCTATCTGCAAACCAGGCAGCACCTCTCACTATTCAGAGTGCCTGCCATCAAAGCATTCTTGGAAGGACTCAAACAAGTCATTCCACCAAGCCACCCACCGGCTCCAATGTGGAACCTCAACCTGGTCCTCACACGCCTGATGGGTCCACCCTTTGAACCTCTCCACTCATGCGAGATTCAATTCCTCACCTGGAAAGTAGCTTTCCTAGTAGCAATCACTTCTTTAAGAAAGGTTAGTGAACTCCAGGCACTAACAGTTCAAGAGCCATTTATACAGGTTCACGCCAACAGGGTCGTACTACGTACCAACCCCAAATTCATGCCCAAGGTAATCTCGCAGTTCCACATGAATCAAACTATTGAACTGCCCGTTTTCTTCCAAAACCCACAAACTGTCGCGGAACGAGCACTCCATACACTAGACGTAAGGAGGGCCCTCATGTACTACATCGACAGGACTAAACCCTTTAGGAAGACAAAACAACTGTTCGTTGCCTTTGCCCCACACCACAAGGGTAACGCCATCTCCAAAGCAGGGATAGCCAGATGGATAGTTAAGTGTATTCAAATTTGTTATCAAAAGGCAAAACGCACATTAACTATTCTCCCACGAGCCCACTCAACACGTAAGTTAGGGGCCTCCATGGCTTTTCTAGGAAATATTCCCCTGCATGATATATGTAGAGCAGCCACCTGGTCCACCACACACACATTTACCAAACACTATTGTGTAGATGTGCAATCAAAACAGCAGGCAGCTGTAGGACAGGCTGTTCTCAAAACCCTTTTTCAGACCGCTGCAGCTGGCACTGGTAGCCGCCGCTAATAGAGGGCACTGCTATACATTCTATGCACAGATATGAATTCAGCAGCCCACATGCCTCGAACTGAATATGCTACTTACCAGTATGCATCTGTTCTTGGCATGTAGGGCTGCTGACATTCATATCGCCCTCCCTCCTCCCCGGCGCCTGTAGCAGCTGCAGCTCTCAGAATTACTGTAAGCATGGTCATCACTTTTCTGTATCTACTCCATCACTGCCACAATGGCGAAAAACAATCTGAGGATGGAGAGGATGCCCATGCGCACTGTAGTCCAGGGGAGGAGTCACCTATCCCAGGATACCTCGAAGACTCTTCCAGGACAACAACGTGCAAACATCCGGACCCAACACTAGGCGGCGATCTATGCACAGATATGAATGTCAGCAGCCCTACATGCCAAGAACAGATGCATACTGGTAAGTAGCATATTCATTATCTGCCCTTTGGTACATGGTAATACAGACTCCCTCTTTAAAAACTTCTTGATACTGAGGCAATTGTAAAAGAAATCTCTGGTTTAGGGAAGAGAAGATTGAGTGAACTACCTGGCAGGTGATGTAGCTTGGTCTCCAAACAAAAGCTTGCCTCACTTCAGAATGTCCAAATTGAGAGCTTTCCATCTAGCACATAAGCCATTTTTTGAATCAGTGCTGTTGGAGGCAGTCATGGTGCACATTGCAACATGACGCCTATGCACTACGTCACCTGGGAATGATATTGAGAACTATCTAAATTGAAATGGTCTGGCATTGGCTAATGGCTTGAAAGTTGCAAATCTGATAAGACTCAAATAGTATAATTCTTGGAGGATCACACCTGGCTACTCATTGTTCTGCTTTCTGACAGAGAAAGTCAGTCACTCAAGCACTCCGCAAACACAGGCTTTCTTGCCAGAGTGTAAAAAAACTAAATGCTGTCCTGAGGTAATGACCTAGTCCAGTGGGGTATTCCTTTTGAAGACATGCTTTTACCTCTGCTTTTCCCTTTTTTCATGTCCTCCAAAACCATTCATCAAACTACAGCAATCCAGGAGAAGAATTATCCACATTTCTGCTGTGTGACAATGCCAGTAATACTTTCTATAACTTCTTCTGTCAGAAATGCCATGTAGAGAATTGGAGACAACTACCTCTTCCACTCTCTTAGGGCCCTAGAAACTTGTTGTCTGTCTTCCTTCCTTTAAAGGGCCTTCACATACACAATTTCCCTTGCTTGCACTCCAACCTCTTTGGCACCAGACTTAACATCATAATACATTTTATACTTATCCTGTGCCACCTAAACATTTTGCCTCACGACGTCTGGCGACCACTGAACCTGCTTAGACTGTTCCATCAGCCCGTGGGTCTTTGGTGAAGGACACTCTACCCTGTATAATAGGGAAAGTTCTATACCAGTCACCCCAGGAGTTATGTTATACATGTGATGTTATATGTCTAAATCATCTTCCTTAGCATCACCATCCAGTTCTTCCTTCTAGTACTCGCCATCTGAAGAGCACCCATGATAACTTGGTTGAGAGGTTCACCCGAGTTATCAAGGGTGCTCTTCAGATGATGAGTACTAGAAGGAAGAATTGGATGGTGATGCTATGGAAGATGATTTGGATGTATCTCTCCCAGTAAAAACAATTGTGTGTTTTTACTGCCATAACATGTTAAATACGTTCTACTTTTTAACATGCAGCGCCCTGCTTTAGGATTCCATAGGTCTGCTGTAGGGGTGACAAGAACTGCACAAACATGCAGCACAGTGACTGAGAGGTGTGCATCTTTTTCTTTTTCCGGTCAGCGGTTTGGGTTTAAATTGCTTTCTTGCCCTTGCTACATGTGTTTTTTGTTTGCTATGGGGATTAGTTACAGCATGAAATGGTGCTTTAAGGTACTTATGCCCTCCTTACGGCGTCGGTGGTGGTCCCACCAACATCTATGCCATCTGTCCGACTGCTGGATTATGATTCCTGTGGTTGGAGTGAGTTAGTTAGGCGGGGTGAAGACCGCTGCCTCCAACAGGCTCAAGATTCCCGTTAGGACGGCGGTCGAATTCCTAAACGCTACAATGGGGCAGTGCCAGAGCAGGCACCTCCGTAGGGATTAGGATATTCCCTTCCGACTGCCCATTCATGGCAGTCTGACCGCCATGAAAAGACAGCTGGAAAGGTAATCTGCTATGGGGGCACGTGTGGTACCCCCCCAAACATCCATGCACTGTGTGCCAGGCACCAAATGGTGCCTGCACACAGTGTGTGGATGTTTACAAACATGGGGAGAGGAGTTGGCCTAACGGCTAGGGCGGTCGACCTCGAATCTGGGGAACTGGGTTCGAGTCTCGGCAATGACGCTGAACATCCTGTGATTCTGGGCAAATCACTCAATCTCCCCGTGCCTAACAAAAAAAAATATATATATATATTTATGTTTCCTCATGTAATGCAACTGGTGCTATGTAAAGCGCTCTGAAACCCGATTCGGGTCAAGTTTGCGCTATATAAAACGTTGTAAAATAAAAATAAAATGTCCTTTTCCATTCTGGCTAGGGCTGCGGCCCTTTTCCGGGCCGCAGCACAAGCCACAATAGGAAAGGGCTAGTTTCCGACCGCCTCATGGGCGGTCGCATCATAATCTGGCAAGTGGAACCGCTGACTACTAGTCTGGCAGTTACCATCCCGCAACGATGGCGATTGGACGCTTGTCTGACCACCATCCTAATAAGGCCCTTTGTTCCTTGCACTCAGAAGTCAAGACAGGTGCTGCCGTAAGTTGATGACAAAAGCAGGTATAAAACCTGCTTCTTGGTGCAGCATTTGTAACGTAATTTTTGTTGAACAGCGCACTCAGTGACATAAAGTGCAGTAAAGAATGTTACATGGATTTCACTTTTTAAAGTACATTGGGTTAGCATGTAAATGTAAAAAATGTAAATTGATACTTGTATAGCGCACTACTCACCCGCAAGGGTCTCAAGGCGCTTGTACGAATACCGCTGTGGAACCCATCCTGGCTTTCCCTGTGAGGCGTCCACTCCTGGGCAACTCCAAGGTGGAGGCCAGGCATCCTTAGCGTTGTGGGGGCCGTTGTGGAGATTAAGCAAGCTATTGCCCAGAGTTGCAGAGTGGGACTCCATGATTGGAATGGCACCAAGGCGAGAATTATCAGGTCCGTGGAATTTTTGAGCCCAAGACCCGCCGAGGCGGGGAATTGAACCCTGGTCCCGGGCTAGACCTCTGCATCAGGGTCTGCCGCTCTAACCATTGAGCCACACTTCTCCATCATGTGCTTGTGCATGTAAATCGAATGGACTGAGATGGTGCATTTTGGTATGATTGATTAAATAATTCTAGGCTGATCACGCACCCCTGCATGGTGGTGATCAGCTGTGTAGTGCATATGGGTGCAACATTTGTTTATGTTTAATATTTAATTGAGTTTTCACAGTGAGTCTCACTCAATAACGAAAGCAGCACTGTTTGTACTTGGCATGTACTGCATTTGTAAATGTGCATCATTTTATTAACCTTATGCACTCATTGCATGTGCGACTGCTTTAATTTGCAGTGTTTCTTTTCACATGGAGATAGGATGCACGAAAATGGTACCTTTGAACCATATTTATGAATAACTCAAGTCTGGCGTCATTGTATCATTAATACAGAAGCTATGTAAAGGCCTGCATCTAGACGCAACATATTTAGATATGGGTTGGTTTTTCAAAGTGCCCTTCTGTAATCTAAAACTTGCTGCCAATACTAATTTGCCTATATCACACTTTTAAAAATAGACAAGGATGCAAACTCAAGGTGCTTTCTGCTTGAGCTGTTGCTACCTTTCATTTGTAATGTTTTTGTCGACTTGGTGATCAGGAGCACAGACATGGTGCTTGCTTTTTGTAGTATGCCAACACTTGCCCAAAAGTTGCCAAAGAAATTCCCTAACGTCCCTTTGACATGTTTACAAAAATAAAAAAAGAGCCATCTGCGTTGCCAATGCTTCTTTAAAGGAGAAAATTAAACCCGGTTCTTGTTTTCAACTTGTTTTTAAATCTTAATTGAATTCAATTAAAATATAGGAAATGGTGCCTTTAGTGAGGTAAAGGTTTAAAGGATTTCTCTACTTAGGTGTTTGTGGGATTATATTACTCAGAATTGTATGTTCCTTTTCCCCCTTCCTTTTGCCCCCATACTTAACCTCCCCATGCTCCTGCACAGTTGCCATCTTTGAGTATCAGCGTATATTCTACTCAACCTTTACCATTACCTGATACTACTTTACAAAACAATTATTATTCCTTTGTGTAATATCCAAGCTTTCCATTTCTTTGACACCGCTTAAACCTAAAAAGCATTATCTTAGTTTCTTACTATATAATAATAGATGGTACGAGGAGTCAGATGTACACCATCACATACAAATGCATTGATATGTGGCGTGCAACTCAAACCATTAAGTTCATACACAGTCACGGCCAAATTCTTTATACCATACATAGCCTGAAAATAGTTTTTTTCATACGACATATCCAGTTACAAGGCTTGTATTAAACATTACGTAAGTAACTACAATGCATATTAGAATGCATATCTGCTTAAGCATCATCAAAGTATGAATGTCTGTTAACATAAAAAATAAACATTAATAATCTAATCTACAACTGTATAATGTATCCTCATCTCATACAACCAGCCTCCCCTTTATTTTGATTAGACCAGTAAGAAACTTCTACACACCTCAATGGAATAATTAGACAAAATCCACACATTTTGATATTCCTTTCTGTTTCGCATCAATCACTATCTGAGAATCCACTATTTGTAATATTCCATCCAATTCCACATCTGTCCTTAATGTAAACAACATTGTATTTAAAATGTGTCCTTTTCCCAATGCCCATGGTGTACTCCCCCTTTTACTCCCTGTTTTGTTTGTCACTTGCATTGTATACTAAATGTCAAGCTCTGATAAACATATTGTATAAACCTGTTATATAACACACATTACATTGAGTGCTCTTAAACCCTATATCAGAATCTAGTCTCCTGAGAAATGTTGTAACTCATTGTCTATGTTTGAAGCCCATTTCTATTGCGTTCAATTTCGTTTTCCAAGGTGCTTCTAACCAGCGTAAACTTAAACCCCCTGGTGATCCCCACACTACCCCCCCCCCCCTCCCCCCCCCCCATTTTCAGTCTTAGTACATTTCCTCGGTATTGTAAAATCAAAGTTTCAGATGGGATATCCTCTGTTTACATTCTAACATATGTGCCACAGTAGGGAATGTAGATTCTCCAAGTTTTGATGTAGAGAGAATCTGGATTGCATTAAGGACACGGAGGCTAGCATTATGCATTAACTTTTATTGTCAGCTCCTTGCAACACTTTAAAGAATGACATCACATTAAATCAAAACATTTCCAGAATTAGAATGTCCATAATTAATAACATCTCTGTCACAGCAGCCATCTTCCTCTTTTAAGCTGCTCTGGACACATAAGTTGATTTTGATGAAACCAAACAAAAAAAAAAAACTTCCTGTTCTCTCTTATTGGTGATCTCCAAAAAAACATTTAACAAACATTTTTCCTCAAACCTAACTCAAGGCTCAACATAACCCATAACAGAATATACACATTTTACAACCCACACCCCCTCCAAACACCCGGGAGGGAGGGAGGGATAATGCTAGCCTCCGTGTCCTTAATGAAATCCAGATTCTCTCTACTTCAAAACTTGCAGAATCTACATTTCATGACAGGACCGGAGGCTAGCATTATGCATGTTCAAAGCTGTGCAACAACCCCAGGCGAAACATGATCCAATGGTTTCACATAAAACCTTGCAAAAATATCAGCATTAGACCAATCCGCGGCATGTAAAATTTCTTCCAAACGTCCTCCAACCATAAAAACCTTACTTGCCATTGCACCCCTCACTGAATCCTTCAGTTCCACACCTGCTTCCAACATATAACCCTTCACCCATCTTGCGATAGTCGATGAACTCACCGGTTTGTAAAGTTTCACATACGAAATTAACAACTGATCATCACCATGATTCCTGAACTCACTCTGTCTATTCTCATACTCTTTAAGACAATTAACCACACACAACTTTGGATGATCAACATATTTTGGTTAAAAAATAGAAGAAGACATGCATTTTGTTCTTCTGCAAATTCTAAACAATACACCATCTGGATTATAACACCTGTTACTTATATCCAAAGCTCGAACATCCAAAACTCTCCTAAAAGAAATGAGATAACAAAGTTGCCAACTTACCTGATAACTGCTTCACACTCAGATATTTATTCATAGGACAACTCGCAAATAACCAACAATTTATTCACGTCCCACAGACAACTGAATTTTGGCCTCGACGGTCTCCTTATCTTTATTCCTTTCATTACCCTACAAATTAATGGTTCTCTACTAATAGAACAACCACCTATTAAACAATGACCTGCCGCAATAGCAGACCTATAACAATTAATAGTTCTATAACTTAATCCTCTCTCAAATAAAATTGATAAATAATTCGACAACTCTATGGCAGATGCCTCCACGGGATCCAAACCCCGTTCCAGGCACCAACAAACCCATTTTTTCCAACATACCTCTTCCTTGTCCCAGGAGCCCAAGATTCTTTGAGCAACTCCTGAGCCTGCTCCGAAAGTCCTCTGAACTGCTCACCTCTCCTGAAATCTTCCAAACGAGAAGGCTCAACGCCCCTTTCAAAACTAAAGGATGAAAAACCCCTTCTGCCCCTTTAAGAACGTCCTCTGTATTCGGAATCAAAAAAGGCTCCTCTATTGCCATTTCCAACAAACCTGCAAACCACGCTTTGCTCCCCAAAAAGGCGTTGCAATCACCAGTTGACAATTCTGCCTCCTCACCATTAACAAGACTCTCTGAATCATTGCAAAAGGAGTAAAGGCATACCCTCGAATCTTGTTCCAATCCTGCTGAAATGCATCCACCTCCTCCGCCAACGGATCTGGCCTCCAACTGTAATAACGCTCCAATTGATACGTCAGTCTTGACGCAAACAGGTCCACTTCTAACGGACCCCAAATGCAACAAATCCTCTTGAAATAGTTCACATTCAGCTTCCTATCGCTGTAATCCCTGAGATATCTTGAATTCCAATCTGCCACTACATTGTATTGACCCGGAAAATATTCAGCTGTCAAACCAATCTTCTGTTCCAAACAAAAACTCCAAATCCTTCTTGGTAAAATAGCCAAATTCCTTTACCTGCTTCCCCCTAACTTGTTGATATAGCGGACTGCCGAAACTTTGTCCATCTTCAACAAAACATTGACCTTTCTTAACTTTCTCCCAAAACTTCTTAAAGCATAAAGCCCTGCTCTCAATTCCAAACCATTTATATGCTCTGTTTTCTCTTCCAAACTTCATTTTCCTCCTGTCTCCTGATCCTCTAGACATGCACCCCAACCAAAACAAAATCTGGAAAGATTCCAAAAATTGCCCTTCCATTCCATGCCTCTAAATTCTCTAACTACCAGACTAACTCTTCCCGAGCCTCCGCTGTCAATAATATCTGATCTCCATACCACAGAACTTTCCTCAAAGACTCTGCTTTCAATCTCTGTAAAGCTCTGTAATAAAGCGGCCCTGGAAAAAACCGCTTGTATTGAAGAAGAAAATATTCCAATCGCCCTCGCCAGACTTCTTAGAGCTACTCCTCTTACCTCTGACTTTATTTTCTTCACCTCCTTCTCTGGTAAACTCAAAGTTTTCTCCACAGTGTTTACCAAAAAGCCCCAAAACTCCAAACATTGACTGGGTTATAAAACAGACTTCTCCCTGTTTATCAAGAAACCTAAATCTTCCAAAAGATTCATCGTCAATAATAAATTCTTCTTCCATTCTTCCTGACTCTGCGACATTATTAAAAAGTCGTCTAAATACATAATCATCCGAACACCTCTCTCTCTCATAGACTTGGCCACAGGTCTCAACACTTTTGTAAAGCACCAAGGTGCCGAAGCCAGACCACAAGGGAGTGAGCAAAACTGATAAAGCGCCCCCATCCACCTGAACTGTAAATACTTTTGAGAGTGCTCTGCAATAGGAATAGTGAAATACGCATCTTTTAAATCCAACTTTACCAACCAATCGTTCTCCTGAAGAATGTCTCTTAAGAGTTGGATACCCTCCATCTTGAAATGCCTGTAGACCACATACTGATTCAGTCCTCTCAAATTTATCACTGGTCTCCACCCTGTCTCTTTCTTTTGAACCACGAATATTGTGCTCACAAAAACCACGATCTTCTTCTCTAACTTTCAGCCCCTTTTCTCAACATTTCCCTTACTTCTTCTGTAACTAAAACCTGTAAATCTTTTTGAAAAACCAGCTCTTTTGGTTCTTTCAACTGCACTGGTTCCTCTATAAACTCTATTACATAACCTCCTACTTTTTGAATGACCCAACTGTCGCTTGTCAATTCCTCCCGATTCTTCAGATACCATTTCAGCCTTCCCCCTACCTCGCAAGGGGTAGAACCAAAAAACACTCTCGTACTCACCCTGGACTCCTTGATTGAATTGCGCACGTCCTCTTGGTTGACGCACTCTCCCAGATCTCCCTCTCTGTGGGTAGAATCCTTGGAACGCAGCACGTCCCTGTGACTGATAATGAGCCCTGCTGAAAGACTGGTCAGGGAAACGGGCTCTTGCCTCGGCCCGGTCAAAAACTCCTCTTCCAAAAATCTTCCTCAACGACGATTGTGCTATATCTAGGCTGGTAAATGTAGAAACATATTTACCAACCCCTTTCACTAGACCATCTCCGAAAAGATACCCTTTTGGGTCTTCCGTAGGCTCTTTTTTAGCAAAGTCCCCTAATTTCGGACTTATTCCCATTAAAATCACCTTTCTTCTCTCAGTTGATAAAGCCGCATTGGCATTTCCCAGAAAACATACTGCTCTTTGGGCCCAACCCCTTAAGAGCTCATTATCAATCTGAACCTCCTTCATTCTGGCCTCCTCTGCCATATCCAAAATACGAGCTTAAGGCCCCAAAACATCTAGTACACGATTTTGACACTGTTTAAGGGCTCTTTCTAGCCCCTTCCTGGGATCTCGTCCCAACTTAAATAGATGACTAATTCAATCCAGATCCAAATCCGGAGTCATACACGCTTTCCCGTCCACCACCGGACGTGAGCACTCGGCTTTCATTACAGCTCTAGCTGCTTTTTCCAAAGGTCTCCTTATCCAGAGCTTTATAAAATCTGCCACATGTGGCAAAGGCCACCAGTCAGCACTTCTCGGGTGGCGAATCATCTCTGGACTGAACATATCCTCTCCCTGAGGATCTTTCACAATCCCTTTTTCTTTCCTCTCCTTGTCTACTATATCAACATCCAAATCCCAATCACCATCCTCTAAATAATCGTCTAGGATAAATTAATCCATTTCCTCTTCCGAATCTTCATCCAGGAGAACCACTTTGGGTTTTTCACCATCTTTTGTGTCGCTATGGACACCCTCTGCTGTGCCGCCACGGACACCTTCCTTAATTGTGGCGCTAGGCTCACCTTCTTTAGTCTTTAAAAACTTTATCCCAACTTCAATATTTTTCTCTTTCCTAGCCCTTTTTCCATAACCTTTAACCTCCAAGTCACCTTCCTCCATTGACCAGTACTCTTCCTCATCGCATTCAACAGCTTTCCTCTTCTTTTTTAACCCCTTGTACGCTCATGACGGAACCACGCCGTCATGAGCCACGGGCGGCGTGTGCTCATGACGGCGTTGCATCCGTCATGCTGCGGCCGTTGGTGGCCGCTCTTCCCACGCGGCTCTAATTCCCCGCCTGTGCGGGCGAAATAGAGAGTGGGCGGAGTCGTGACGGAACCACGCCGTCATGAGCATAGCTCGCCCGTGACTCATGACGGCGTGGTTCCGTCATGAGCATGGCGGCGCCGCGCTCACCTCTCACCCCCCCAGCGCTGCGGCGGAATTCGCGCCGCAGCGAAGGGGTTAAAACATCCTCTAAAACTTCCCTCATGGAAGTCTTCATTTCGTCCTGCACAATTTTTCGAATATTTTCATCCCCTGAACAAAGTGCACCTTCACTTGTCTCCATTTCTTTTATTTAAATACATTTTTAAATATATTTTCTAAACGGTCCCTATTCTAAACAATTCCTTGGTATTTTAAGATTCAAATTGCTCTTTTTATCCCCTGCTGACACCTGTCATACAAACAGCTGATGCCAGTAATGGTATTCTCCATATAAAATCAGCTGCTCTTAATACAAAATGGCCCCCATGCGTTGCCACGCACACTGCATGACGACGCGACCTACGGAAGCCTAATCCTTCTCAAAGCAACTGTTTCATCTCCAACGCACACCAAAAACAGCATGCGCCGAAGAAGAAAGGCAGACCCACAGCGAGGAAACTTACTACGCCGCGAGCTTGACTAAATTTAAACGCTCGCGGCGCAACGGTAAAATAATTCCTTTCTTTTTTTAATTTTTATTTTTTTAAATAAATACGCTTGAAAAATAATAACTATTTAAATAACCAGCTAACTTCTAAAAAATAGCTTCTCCCAACATAAACCGCCCGTAAATCGGGCAGAACAAACATACAACTCATACAAAAACTGATATTACCTAAAAACATCATACTAAATACTTTTAAACAATATTCACTTATCTAAAGTACATTACTGCTTACATAAACACTCCATTTCTATTCATATTACAAACTTTTCATCATTTTAAACAAGCATTTGCAATGCAATAGGTCTCGCATTAGGAAAGTTTGAGCTATTGGTATTGTAAATGCCAAATTTTGTATTTATGTGTTGGTTTTGAAAATAGCTAAATTAATAGCTTTGTCACTTACAATTCCAATATGTTGTAACTTTCGCAAAAGTGACACCTATAGCATTTGTAAGGCAATATGTGTTGTATTTACGTGACTTAGATGTATTGATATTACAAATACCAATGGCTTTTAATGTTTTTAAATAATTAATACTTAAATAAAAGTTATTGTAATTTATAATGGCAATAGCTTAAACTTTTGTAAATAACTTTTGTGAAGATTATGTTTAGTGTATTTTATTGTGATGAAAATCCAAGAACAGAAGTGAAATTTTAACATCTTTTTCTGACATTTGTAATAAAGCTTGAAACATTGAGAGAACATATTTGAACCAGTTGATGTTGAATGGTTGCACAGATTGATGCTGTGGTGGCGCTGAGTGATGTTGTGGTGGTGACGAGTGATGCTGTGGTGGCGCTGAGTGATGTTGTGGTGGCGACGAGTGATGCTGTGGTGGCGCTGAGTGATGTTGTGGTGGCGACGAGTGATGCTGTGGTGGCGCTGAGTGATGCTGTGGCGTTCAGTGATGTTGTTGTGCTCCTGAGTGATGCTGTGGTGGTGCTGAGTGACGCTGTGGTGATGCGATAGATAGAGTGAGTGCGATAGATGGAGGGAGGGCGATAGATAGATAGAGGGAGGGCGATAGATAGATAGAGGGAGGGCGATAGAGGGAGGGCGATAGATTGATAGAGGGAGGGCGATAGAGGGAGAGAGGGCGATAGATAGAGTGAGGGAGGGCAATAGATAGATAGAGGGAGGGCGATAGATTGATAGAGGGAGGGTGATAGAGGGAGAGAGGGCAATAGATAGAGTGAGGGAGGGCAATAAAGTGAGGGCGATAAATAGATAGATGGAGGGCGATAGATAGATAGAGGGAGGGCGATAGATAGATAGAGTGAGGGAGGGCGATAGATAGATAGATAGAGTGAGGGCGATAGATAGAGGGCGATAGATAGCTAGAGGGCGATAGATAGAGGGCGATAGATAGCTAGAGGGCGATAGATAGCAAGAGGGCGATAGATAGCAAGAGGGCGATAGATAGATAGAGTGAGGGAGGGCGATAGATAGATAGATAGAGTGAGGGCGATAGATAGAGGGCGATAGATAGCGAGAGGGCGAAAGATAGAGGGCGATAGATAGCTAGAGGGCGATAGATAGAGGGCGATAGATAGATAGAGGGCGATAGATAGCTAGAGGGCGATAGATAGCAAGAGGGCGATAGATAGCAAGAGGGCGATAGATAGCAAGAGGGCGATAGATAGATAGAGTGAGGGAGGGCGATAGATAGATAGATAGAGTGAGGGCGATAGATAGAGGGCGATAGATAGCTAGAGGGCGATAGATAGAGGGCGATAGATAGCTAGAGGGCGATAGATAGCAAGAGGGCAATAGATAGATAGAGTGAGGGCGATAGATAGATAGATAGATAGATAGATAGATAGATAGATAGATAGATAGATAGATAGATATGTGGTCGGTGTGAGAGGGGGGCAGTGTTTGTGGTCTGTGTGAGAGGGGGGCAGTGTGAACTTTGTTCATTTGTTAACTAAAGTTATACAATAATTCTAATTTAAGCACAAAACACCTTGCACCAATAGACATTAACCGACGAAAAAACCCCAAAATCTACTGATGCGTTTTAGAAAGTGTGTGTGGTCTGTGTGCGAGGGGCCAGTGTATGTGAAGGACCAGTTGCAGGCGACTTGCGAGGGCAGACCTCAAGACACAGAGAGGCGCAACAGAATAAAAGTGCTGTTAGTGGAGAGAGTGATCTTCATCAGAATGTAATCAGGAAAGCAAAGAATGAAAGTCATACAAAAGCATACGTGTTTGGGTGCGTAAAGTAAAATAATGAAACACATTCAAAAGTAAATAAATATAAGAGATGAATGCAAAGCACAGAGGCAGGAGGTCAAGTAGTAAGTCACACAGAGCCGAGATTTTGGAAAAGTTGCGAGAAAGAGAAGGCGGGGTGGAACTACACGGAAGGGGAGAGACGCGTGGACGGAGAGGAGCCTGTGAGAACGCGCTGCGGAGATCAAAGAAAAGGTTTGCGACCATATGGAGAGGGAGGGGGTGCGCAGCATGTGGCAACAGAGGGAGAGCGCGGCGCGCGCGCGCGCTACAACATTTTCAAACCGCAACGTCCACGTGAACTGTGCTCATTTGTTAAATCAAGTTAAACAATAGTTCTAATTTAAGCACAAAGCACCTAGCACCGATAGACATTAACCGAGGAAAAAAACAAAAATCTACTGATGCGGTTTAGAAACGCTTTGATCCTGTAACGTTTTTGTTTTTGTTAACATTTAGAAAAGGCACCTACTGATATCGTACGAACTAGGGGGCAGTGTGTAAGAGGGCAGTGTATGAGGGGAATTGTATGAGGGCACAGTGCGAGTGTGTAAGGGTGTGGGCTGTGTGTGTGGGGGGGCTGTAAGGGTGCAGTGTGTGTGACCTAAAGTACTGTGAGTGGGTAATGTGTGAGAGCAGTGTATGTGAGGGCAGTGTGTCAAGGGGTCAGTGTGTGAGGAGGGGTAAGTGTGTGTGGTTTGTGTGAGAGGGGGGCAGGGTGTGTAGTCTGTGTGAGAGGGGGGTAGTGTGTGTGGTCTGTGTGAGGGGGGCAGTGTGTGTGGTCTGTGTGAGGGGGCAGTGTGTGCTGTCTGTGTGAGGGGGCAGTGTGTGTGGTCTGTGTGGAGGGGTAAGTGTGAGTGGTCTGTGTGAAGGGGTAAGTGTGAGTGGTATGTGTGAGGGGGGGCAGTGTTTGTGGTCTGTGTGAGAGGGGGGCAGTGTGTGTGCTGTGTGAGGGGGCATTGTGTGTGGTCTGTGTGAGAGGGGGGCAGTGTTGGTTAGTGACTTGTCAGTAAACTGTATTTCTATTTTCTTTAAAGGCTGTATTAGTATTGAAAAAAAATACACAATTTGACAGTGGCTCCCGTAAATGACTGCAGTGCCTTGGAAGTAAACTGTATTCTTATTTATTTGAGGGTGAGGGGGTGCAGAGTGTGAGGGGGCTAATGTGTGTCGGGCAGTGTGTGAGTTGGCATTTTGTGGGGTCTAATGTGTGTAGGGTAGTGTGTGAGGTGGCAATTTGGGGGGTCTAATGTGTGTAGGGTAGTGTGTGAGGTGGCAATTTGGGGGGTCTAATGTGTGTAGGGCAGTGTGTGAGGTGGCATTTTGTGTGGTCTAATGTGTGTTGGGCATTGTGTGAGGCAAAACAGAATAAAAGGATAAAAGTGCTGTTTGTAGAGAGAGTGACTTTTTTTTTGTTTTGCATGAGAATGTAAGCAGGAAACTCAGACACAAGCATACGTGTTTGGATGCGTAAAGCAGAACACAGAGGCTGGAAAGTATTGAAGACGAGAGCAGACAGCAAAACACAGAGAGGCGAGACAGGATAAAAGTGCTGTTTGTGGAGAGAGTGATTTTTTTTTCCGCATAAGAATATAAGAAGGAAAGGAAACAATGAACGTGTTTGGGTGCGTAAAGATAAATAAAAAAAAAACATTCAAAGTAAATAAATATAATAGACGCATGCAAAACTCAAAGGCACGAGGTCAAGTAGTCAGTCGCACAAAGCCGAAAATCAGAGAAAGATGCGAGAAAGAAAAGGCGGAGGGGAACTACACGGAAGGAGAGAGACGCGTGGGCGGAGAGGAGCCTGTGAGAACGCGCGGCGGAGATCAAAGAAGAGGCGTGCGACCATATGGAGAGTGAGGGGGTGTGGAGCCTGGTGAGTTGAATGCGTGTGGCAACAGAGGGAGAGCGCGGCGTGTGCGCACGAAGTGTCTGGTAGAAAATGGAAGCTGTAAAGAACGCGCGTGGTTGTGGCAGTTGTTGACAATGCGCGTGTTTGTGTTAACATGAACTGTACGCGATCCGCAGCTAGGTAGACTTTTCGGACTGCTTACTATAATCTCGCCTATCCACCCCTGCGGGATAGAATAGGCGAGACCTATAAAAGAATTAGTTCCCACAAATGGCAGGCCTGTAACCTAAATATGTCCCCGTCTACAGTTTCAACTGCAGCCACCGGGTGATCTTCAGTAAGGGAATAATTAAAAGACTGGGAATTTCTGCAGAAGACCTCCGTGTGCGTTATTTTACACAACATTTCTGGGTGCCGTTTGTTGTGCAGCGGAGGGCCATGTTAGGTGCTGTTAATGTGCCGTAGTAACGTTTATGGAAATCATCTACGGGAGGACATGTGGTCTAATGGCCTGAGCTGCCTACTTTGGCACTGGGAAAGCAGGTACGTGTCCCGCGTCGGATCACCATTCTGGATTCTCGGCAAATCCTTGAAACGCCCCGTTTAGAAATAAAATATATTTCAACACATTCTGGTGCTCGCGTAAAGCGCTTCAAAGCTTCCCCCCCCAGTAGTTTGAGTTTAGCAAACATGCATTAAGGGCACAGTATGCTTCAGTCCTGTGCTATTTGATCACGTGCCCAGCCAGAAAAGAAAAATACTGTGTTTGTTGTTTCTGCACTGACCATGCGACGTGAAACCTTTCTGTAAAAACATCCTTTACCCACTTACTCGCATCTACCAAATTACAAATGTGTCGTGCTGTGTGGAAAATCCGACTCTGCGATTCGAAGCCTTTAAAAACTCGAGTCAAGGCAAGCTCATGCTATTTTTGAAAAGGCTTAGTTTGCCTTTTTCTGAGCGGAAGCCAAACGTACACTGGTTTTGACGGTCCCAAAAAATCTACCCATTAAGCACAAAAATGAAAAGCAGGAGGTGTCTCACGGGCACTTAGCGCACCGCTGGGGTGGCCCTCGGAAATCACGCAAGCGTAGACGAGGCGTAGGAAAGCGAAACCCAGAGGCATTTGCTGAGGAAAGCACATTTTGCTGCGTAAGAAAACACAAAGGGGTTCAAATAAATAAACGCAGTCACTACATGTGAAAGTGGAAAATGGTTCATTGGATGCGAACGGGAGGGTTATATTTGAAAACACACAGCAGAGAAGAAACATGATGATCAAAATCTAGAAAATCGAAGCTGAGCACAACGTTCCTGGTGGGAAGGGAGCATCTAGTTACTCCTGTGAAGCTCCGGAAATGTCGCAGGGTGCAGTCCTTAGGAAATATTGGACGTGGCCTTCTCTGCCAGAGTGCAGGGCGGGGGTCACATTCATCCCAGGAGACACAAGTATGTCCTCAAGCAACATTTGGATGTGGGGAAATGTCTGTGCAGGAGACAGACCGTGCCCGGCATGTCAAGGCCCTTCTATTTCTTAGCTGGCAAATTCTAAAATATATACTAGCCCCAACCTTGCATTCATTTAGTGCATTGTGCGATTTTTGTCAGAGTTTAGTAAGCACAGGGGTCAACTTTATATTTAAAGAATCTAAAATATACTAAGTGTGCAAGTAATCATCCATCTATTCAACACAACATGCTAGAGAGAATTGTAGGGATACTATGCAACACACTGGAACCCGTTTGTAATTGTGAGCATAATAATATTCACAAATTAGAAAACACCTGAAAAGAAAGTTCAGATCATAGGAGTGATCATTCATTTTTTTACATATACTTCTATCAATTTATAATGTGCAACACTTTACAAACCAATCAAAATGACAAAATGCTTTAGTGTAGCTGAAAAAGCGTTAAGAACCTTTGTGAACTGCTACAATGCAATACAACAAGCTGCCGCGATCAATCATCAAAGCGGCCGCGAAAGTGAAAGTAATCGCGTCAACCCGGCGCGCGCGCCCGCGCACATGCACTGTAGCTCTAGGCTGGCCTGGTAGCACTTTTTGGAGCCCTCTCAATAAGTCTCGCCAGACCAGCGCATGCGCTGGGTCAGGCGAGACCTAAAAACGAGCCTGTAAAGCAATACTTATCTGTCAAGGAGCAGCAATTAAAAGAGGAAGATGGCTGCGGTGACAGAGATGTTATTGCTTGTTGACATTCTAATTCTGGGATTGTTTTGGTTTAATGTGATGTCATTCTTTAAAGTGCTGCAAGGAGCTGGCAATAAAAGTTAATGCATAATCCTAGCCTCCGGTCCTGTCATGAAATCTGAAATCCTCAGTCTTCTCTGGTCTAAAATGTTCCATTTCTCTTTGTTTAAGAGCCTGGTAGTATTCCCAACATAAATCGTGCCACAAGAGCATACATATACATAAACAACATACCTGGTCTGACATTTGATATTTGCATTGAGTTTAAATTCACCACTCCCATTGTAGCTAAATGCTGTTTTATTTTTTACCTCATATTTACACATTCTACAACATACACCTTTAAAAAACCCTAGCTTCTCACAATCAACCAATTTGTATGCAACATTGAAGCTAGGTAGCTTGAACTGAAGATATTCTTTAGTGTTCTCCCTTTCCGATACGTCACACTAGGGTGTTGACCAATGTGTTCCTTAATGACCTTATCCCGCAAAAGTAAATGCCATATTCCTATTTAGTTTTAAAGCACGACTCCTAAATGTTGTAATAAATCTTATTATGTCTTTGTGTTTCTTTTTCTTATTACTGCCATCTCTTAAGTGTATAGGCACGGCCCATAGTCGGTGCCTCATTTCTTGTTTTCTGTTCTAGACGATAATTATAACCCCTCATCAAGAACCTATGTTTCATTTCCACAAGATTATTTTGGAACTCACTGTCCCCACTACAATTCCTCCCTGCTCTTATTTTACCTACAATTATATCTCTAATCTGAATGTTTGTGGGTGCGAGCTCTTAGCATTTAATATTAAATTGTAGTAGGTCGTTTTGCAGTATCTCTTTTTTCATATACAGTCCAGTGTCCTGAAATGTGTTCTTTTCTCTACTGTAAGTGACAGTAACTATTATGTTATAATCATTTCCATTCAATTATTGAAGTAACTCTAAATGTTACTGTTCATTATCTATCCAAATAAGTAGGACATCATCCATGAAGATCACCCACTATTTGATTATCCCAATCATTTTGGAGCCACCTGGACCCCAGAACCCCTGTCCCTCAAATTGCCCTATAAAGAGGTTCTTGAATGAAGGTGCTAACCAGGCCATTTTCCTTGAGGTCCTACAGCCTGATCCAAAGACCCCACTTAAGGTGCTTAGTCTTATAGTCTTGTTCCCTGAAGTTGTTAAACAGAAACGCATTGTTCTCAAGAATCAATTCAGTCATTGCCATAAAATTAGTGGGTCTCTTATTAAAAAAATAGCACACCTTGTAGTGATCAGTGGGTGTGAACAGATCCTTTTTAACATACGTCACTGGAGTGAGACCTACAGGCTCAGTTAGGTTTTTTAAGTTCCGCTGCTGTGTGCTTAAATCATCCTTGGCCTAAATCAGTTAGATGTAGAGTGCTGCTCAGCACAGGAATGTTGTAGGTGTGTATTGGAAGGGAACAGTAGAGGGACAGAGCACTACTGTGAAGTACATGCATAGTGAGTGCGTGTACTGGGTGTGTGTATACCTGCGAAGGATATATTATGTGAGAGATGTAGTGTTGTGCAGTGCATGCCAGTAATAGCTTGTGCTGGGTGTATGCGTGCTTGCGATAAATACAATACATGAAGGATTAAGTATTGTGCAGCGCATGGAGAATGTATGTGCTGGGGGCGTGTGTACTTGCAAGTAGCAAACTATGGCACAATACAGAAAGGCTACAATACTGAGCATGCATACAGAATGAATGTGTGGGCTAAATGTATGTGTCTGTGATGGCACAATGCATGGAGGAAACAGTGCTGAATAGTACAAGTGTGCCTGTAATGTTACATTACATGGAGGATACTGCCTGGTGAAGACATGAGGAGTAGAGGAATTCCTCCAGACAGATTAGCATATTGCTGCATTCCTGTGAGCTAGGTGAGACACTGTGAAGAAAGAAGAGAAAGACTCCTCCTGTACACTACAAAGGGTACTCTTTTATTCAGTGATTGGTCACAAGAAAAGGGCCTGAACCAATCTCAGGAAGGCAATGGGACTGATAAGGGAATCATAAAGAGTAAGGCTGGGAGCCTCAAATTAGCCTTTTGATTCACATCTCGCTGTGGCTAACAACCAGGTGAGACCTCTAGTCACTCCCATGGCCTTTATTGTGGAGCTATCAGCCTCAGAGTCTCCCCTGCTGACACCGAGAACCTTTCTATAGGAAGAAGAGATTGAAAAGTGTGTACTTCAATATAAGCAGAACCCCAACATAAAATCTCAGACAGACCCTAAATCACAATTGCTGTCTGGAAATTGACTGTAAGAAGGAGAGGCTAAGACCTCAAAATGTTATCTGCCAAGCAGCAAGATGGGCTGTATGAGGAGGGGAAACTCTGTAAGACTTCCGCCCTTGACCAGAACTGGTGTCCGATGTCACGGTCTCAGCAACAGCACAATCCTCAATTTGACATCAACTATGTTCCCATTCTTTTCCCACCCTCTGGATAGGCACATTTATTCTCTGTATTGAAATGCAATGTTTTCTGTTCACCCTAGTGATGCAGTAGCAACCATTGTCCCTTTCAAAAATAGGCACTTAACTGTCTGAAAAAACAAGTGAGTAGCAGAATCATCCAGAAAACTTCAACCTCCTATTAGCCCTGCAGGTGCATCAGTTAAACAAGCAAAACAAATTACTTTTGCGGGTACGGCAGCTGCTGTAAGTTCCTGCCAATTAGCTTCAATTAACAGAACATTTCCTGAGGTTGTGTAAACATTCCATGACCCCAATACGTACCTTCCTGACAATTAGCCTCAATCACAGAAATTAGCCTGGAGCAGTGTTGAGCAGTGTATGACCCCGGCAGATGCCTTCCTGCCTATTAAAATCATGTGACTCCGCTTCTAGCAACTTCCAATGGTTTTCCTCCTTCACGTGCCCTGTAGGTGGCCGGCAGTCCTATAAATAGACCCCCTCAACCCATTAGCGTTGCTTGGTTTACCTGCTGACCACTCACCTGTTTCCTGTGATCGGCTTCTTTCCTGAAGTTGTTCCAGCTTCCCTAGGGATGTAGTCTCCAGCTACCGGCTGAACCTTGATCTCTGCAAAAGAAGAAGAAAAAGATTTAGGAGAAAACAAGAACAACTCCAGACTCAAAGTATTGTCGTTCACAATCAACAAATGCATATATTTAAATACTCTGCGCTCAGTAGCCTTCCTGAACAATTCCATTTCAAGGCAATATTTAAGCACACTATCTAATCTCCTCCGACAGGGGTCTCTGTCAGACCCCAGCTATTTTCTGGACACCCCTCAAGTGTCCATGCTGTAAGTAAGCTGGCTGTCCCCAAGGAGTTTAATCTTGCCTAAGAAATCTACTCCTTACAACTGAGCCATAGACCAGCACAGAGTCAAAAACTCATTTTTCTGAGGCTTGACGTCTGCTAGGACCTTGGCAGGATTTCAACCTTGAGTTAAGTGAGTTTAGAAGACTCATTCATCGGAAGGGCAGTGCCCGGTAGAAACTTGTTCAAGGTATGGTCGCAACTAATGGGCTACATAGCACAAGGGGGAAAAAAGATTATACGCTCACCTACTCCCTTGTACCTTATAGGTACTCCTTAACCAGTGCGCCGTAAGATCTGAGGCAAACCCTTGCAAGGTTCACTGCAGTCACCACTGAGAACCACAGCATTTTGTCTTTCCAACCCCAGCCCCCTTTCCCCGAGTGGCCTGTGTTCGAAACAGTATTATATCCTGACCTCGTACACGGGCCCCTAGGAGGAATCTGGGGAATCGGCGTCGCCCCATCAGAACTACCTGGAATACAGGTGAGTAGCTTATTAAAGCCAAGGCCCAATAATCTCCATGCTGGTTGAGGGGACATCACCCAAGAAAATCAAGACCACCTGCTCTGGAACCTGGGGGAACATTGTCTGTGTACTTGCCAAGACCAGTGTACCCTGTGAGGGAGAGGAGAGCATTGGCGGGAGTGTGGTCTAGTGGGGAGCCCATCCGAGTGGACTCCCTGCGTTCGGAGACAACTTCTGTACAGATCAGGTCATTGTCCATGTGCTGATTCCAGTTGGTGACCCCCGTATGCCAGAAGGAAGCCGTCGTGATAATAGCCGTGAGTAGAGTGTCATGCAAGACAATTGAAGTCATGCGACTCCTGTGGCGGCAACCACGTAGGCCAGGAGGGGCCCCTTCTAGGTTATTGGTGGATCAGAAGGTCCAGCGCGTGTGTGGAGCCTAGCAGCTACACCGTATGGGGCTGTCATGGTAGGGACATGTGGTGAGTGCCAGCAGCTGGGCCTATAGTGGTAGCGCAATCCCATATTCCAGGAGCAACTGTAGATACTAAGTGGTTGGGCGGATCGGGCAATGGCCCGAGAAATCTGAGCCGTGACCTATAGGTCACCATGAAGCAACAAGGGTTTAACCGAAGCTGCCTGTGTGAACCCGTGAAAAATGCAGTTTGTGCACTGTACAGGAATCCAGTCTCGTCCGTCTCTCCCCCCCCCCCCCCATTCCCCCCCCCTGTCTTACTGTTCTGTAGGAGCACCTTCAATCATTTCGGCAGCTGGCTACGAATGCTCAGGAGAGAACAGCACCTGAGCAGTGTGAGTGCCTACGGTCGGGGCAGTTGCTGGGACATTGCAAGCCTCCTCACTTCTAGAGTGGGTAAGGCTGGTTACAGATCTATCAGGCTTCAGGGGAACTCATTGGTGAGGCACCAAGTAGTTTTTTACTATTATAGGAAGAGCCAGTGTGGACTCTTGAGTTAAAGCCTACTAGTGAGCATTGCCTGGATGCGGCCACCAGTAAATGGGGAATAACCCCTACCACTTTATGAAGAGCAGGTGGGATAGGAATTTTCTAGCAATTTTATAGAGCCCCCTACCTCAAGGGGGAAAGTGTTATCGTTTATATATTTCATAACATTGCTTTGAATGTGTAGTGTTAGAAATAGGATACATCTTTTATTATAAAAAAAACAAGTATTTGATTGGACATTGATTTTTTGTCAGTGCTGTGTGCTCTTTGAATATGAGTCGTGCTTACTGACCTGTATTCGCAACATTACTCCCCTCCCGGTCTCCAGACTGCTCGTCCACAGCTACCACTGACAGTCAAGTGAAGAAGATATCCTTGGTCCATGTTAGATCGGTCAGCCTTAGGGTGCTATTCACCCATACTTTTTTCGATACTTCGACTTGGCCTCGGACTCTGCGCACTTTACCACTTCTAGCCAGTGCTAAAGTGCATGTGCTCATCCTTAAAACATGTTCACACTGGTTTATCCCCAGTTGGTATATTTTAATTAACTTGTACGTCCCTATTAAAGTGGTAATACATGTACCCAGGGAATGTAAATTAAATGCTACTAGTGGACCTGCAGCACTTGTGCCACCCACTTAAGTAGACTTGCAAACTTGACTCAGGCCTGCCCTTGCAGCCTGTCAATGTAGTTATAAACTGCCATTTTGACTTGGTAAAATAAATCTTTTGCCAGGCCGAAACCTTCCTAGTCACCCCTAGGTTAGACCCTGGACAGCCCAGAGGGCAGGTTGCACTATATTTTAAAAAGTTGGACATGTCCTTTTAAGTTTGAAATGTCCTGGATATAAATTCCCAAATTCGTTTTTCGCTACTGTAAGGCCTACCACTTCCATATGATAACATTATTTACCTTATTACATTTAATAAGGATATCTTCCAAATGGGACCAGGTAAACAGTTGATGTTTGATGTATTTAGAATTGTAATGAAAAAATCCTCTTTTATGGTAAAGTCAGATTTTGAATTACAAGTTTGAAAATGCAACTTTTATAAAGTTTGCATTTTTTTGCCATGTCCATTTGGGGCCTCCAGCCGGTCTCTGGGTCACATCACTAGGTGTAGTGGTTAGTTGGGTCTTCTTGTTTTTTTCCCAGACAGCTACACACAATAGAGAGCTTAGGTATTCCTGGATGGGCCATCACTGCAGGATAGAAGGTTGGAGCTGGGCACAGCCCCAATTACATCGGATAGGCTGTGTCCTACCTTCACACAAAAGCTTGCATACACCCTTTACTTAGTCTGTAGCCAGGGCAGGGAAGGCAGGAAACCAAAGCACTTTAAAGGGAGTCCTGTGGATGTTTCTCCCACTTCAAACAAGGCACCAGATATACATATTGGACCTCTGACACCACTCTTCAGTGCTTTTCTGAACCTGTGGAGCACTGTCAGGAAGGAGGACTGCTGTGCTGCTGAAAGGACTGGCGCACTGCTGGACTGCTGCCCTGTTGTGCTGCCCCCTTGCCTGAGTTAGGAGGACTGGACCTGCAACCTATACCCAGGACCACCAGAGTGACTCCAATGGCTAGTCTCTTGTAGCTAGCACCTGGACTCTGCAACTGTGAATCCCACCATGTCAAGTGATGCCATCCAAGTCATGGACTCTTGGAAGTGGGCCTGAAGGTGATCTGACAACCCCTCTGTGGATCCAGCAGAAGCGGCACATCTCCTTTGCTTCGCATCGCCCTCGGAACAGACACATCGCCTCTTCTGCACAGACTTTCCAGACGCAAGTATACTGCATCCATCGTAACTGCTGCTGCGCAACGCACCTCCACACCAGGACATCGCCTCGGCCAAAACTGCCTATCAGAACCACTGTGTCACCACACATCTCCATGCAAGGACATCGCCTCACCCAACACAGCCCATCAGAAATGCCGCTGCATGACTTCTCTCCATTCAAGTACATCGCCTTGTACTCCGCAGCTCCCCTATTAATTTTTCTTTTTACTAATATCTTTTATCAGGTACATTACAATCGTCTCATAGTTTCTATCTTCTGATAATTGTACCAGAACCTCATTATCATAGTTCAACTTGTTCATAACTACCCTGTTGCCTTCCTTTTCTGCTTCTCTCTCCGATGATTATATCCCCATCTGCAATTTCAAGTAAGGCCAACCTCTCCAATTTAATTAAATTGTCTTTTTTACCCTTTCTCCTCTCCTATTTCCACCCCATTTGTCTAGTTCCATAGTTACTGCTCTGTAAAATAAGTCAACAATATTCTCACTACTTAATTGCAGGAATAATTTCAATTTCCCCTTTAGCTTAGTTTCCACACTTGAACTAGCATTGTATTGATCTCCAAATTCATAAACAAGTTCTGTAAAACTCTAGGTTCATCTCACACTCCACAATTGGCAATAATAGAGCAGAGTTATGATAATCCTGAATTGTATACTCACGCTGTGTTCTCCTAGTTGCAGTGTGTGTACTAAAATATTTTTTGTTTAATTTTCTGTACAAACTTAAAAATGATCACTCCAACTGATAGGCATTACAGCATGCTCTTGGGAAAACCCCATCTTCTTTCATTATAGCGAAATCATAGGTTGAGATAGAGTTTTAGAAGTTGATTACAGACGCATGATAATTGCCAAAGTCTGCAGAAATAATTTTATCAGCAATTGATATAGATAAGCCAGAGATTATGCCTATTGTTTGGTCCTGCTCTATGACCTGGTTTTTATCCCTGTCCTTAATCTCAAACTATTTTATTCTTCTCTTACCCTTTTTTGTGTTTTTTGAATAAGGGAGCTGACCTTTTGTAGCCAAATTCTTGTTTCTAATCCTTATCCTTTCTATTTCTCCTAAAAATGTTTTTTTAAAGATTTTCCTGACTCACTATCTAATGTTCCTTCCCCTGGGTCACTCGGTTCACACTCACAACTAGTCAGTGTGATAGAAGATGTTTCACTTGTCCAGAAGGATGTAAATACCACCCTTCACATCTCCTGTGTTTTGACCAAGTGTTTAAAGTTCTCTGCAAAAGTAAACAACCAACAATTAAGATGGACATCCCTCTTAAGTTTCTCTGCCTTATGTTGCTTTATATTCTCGTTATGTATATTGAGTGCCAGCTGAAAAATCTAATAAATATTTTTGGTCTGGTCAGGTAGATTTAAGTCCTTAATTTCATTTTCAAGTTCCCTATTGTCCTCCTGTAACTTCTTAACTTCTTAACCTTCCTACCTGAGTTTGACCAAAAACTCCATCAAATTATTTGAAGAGTTGGTCAGTTCCTTCTCTTATCTGCTCATCAAATCATCATCCCAATCATATGTGGGGATGATTTGAAGTCTTAATCAGCTGGGGATTCTCTTATTCTTGTTGTATTGCTTCTTGGTGGCCCCATCCCACCTTGATATTAAATTAAGTCACCTTGTTAAAGAAAGACCCTAGATAGCATAGAGCGGGAACTATCTTTGATAGCTTCGATATGAGCAGGAATAGAAGAGAAGAAACAATAACTGTTAATACATCTCCCCCCCACAAAGAAACATTATCTTGCTTCAGCTTTGCAAATTGTGTTTGTGTTAACAAGAGATATGGTTTATCTTTCATCTACAGGGGGAAAAAAAAATCTCCTTGATTACATAACGTTAAAGTAAACCTCGTATTTATGGAATAAAATGTCAGTGGAGAATGTATTCTGTGGGAATGATGAAGTAAACATTAAGGGGCACATGTATCAAGCATACATTTTGCGGTTATAAAATATTGATTTTTACCAAATCGCTAATAATCACAAAAAGTTATGCTTGTAGAAATCGCGAAATGATTTGCGATGCCTTAACATTAGCTAATAGCGATTCGGAAATTGCGAATCGCTATTAGCTAATGTGACTCCATGCAGGAATGAATGGTAATGCAAATTGCGATTGCCAAATTGGTAATCGCAAATTGCGAATGCAAATCTAAGGCCCCCTTGATATCCCCCAAAAAGGTAAGTGTGCACATGTGAAGCACACACACATGCCCCAAGGGCATGTGTGCGCTACATGGCACCTTGAAGATCACCTTCAGGCCATGCATCACGATTAGGGAATCGCAAATTGTGGGTACCTAAATGCATTCGCAATTTAGGCAATCACAAATAATTGTGATTACCTGAGTTGCGAATGTCAAGCCTTTGATGCATTAGAAATGGCCATTTTCAGTTTGCAAACGGGCCAATACTGTGAATCGGCCCATTTGCGAACGGAGAATGGCTTGTTGCATGTGCCCCATAGAATGTAAAACCACCTGTGGTAAAGTACTTTTTGGAAAAGGATATCAGTTGTTACAACTCAAATTTGACATGTTGGAACTGATTAAGACAAATGTCAGAGGTGACGTAAGAGAAGAATTAATATGAAGAGACATGCTTTGAGTAGAATTATGAGATACTCTAGATCCAAGAGGTGTTAATTGTATGCAGGATTTAAGCTGTCTTCCGTACCCATCAAGTAGGGTAAAGTAATTTAAAGAATAAGCTAAGAAAAAATGTTGAATGATTAAGGTAACCGACTACTCTAAAATCTGAAGTTTAAACAAAGGTGAAAGAGCGTGGTGAATATAGAAAAATGCAGAGAAATGAATATATATGGTGAAAGTCCATGTATTAAATTATAAGTTTGCCGTTTAAAGTGGACTGCCGGGATAAAAACAAATTTAGAAAGGTAAGAAAAGAGAAACAAATGTGTTTGCATGTTTCGTTCGTAAAAGTTAGAAATTAATGTATTTTTTTTCCTTCATAAACTGATGGGCCACCTGAAGAAAATGTGGTTAGCTTGCAGTGCATCCTGGAACTTGGAATTGAAAAGATTGATTAAAATGACTTGGCATTGGGAGGAGCCTAGCGCTTGACCAAGATGGCCGCGTGAGCTCTGAGCTCCCGAGACCCTCGCGCCCTCCGTCGACTATCCTGTCTCTAATCCTGTCTGTATGCATGGCATCGTGTAGATGACCTGTCAGGGAGGCGATTGATGCTACCCGCGGTCGGATCGCCCACCGGGAACCGGAGTTATGCATGGCGGAAGATTGCGGCCTATCTCCGAGGGATGCCAGGGGCTAGAGTTGGCAGGATGCCCGACTTCTAGTTGAACAACAACGGCCAGGCGAGGTGTGAACTGTCGGATGGAGGTCCCCATCCTTTAACTTTCGCTTTCTCTCCCTTTGTCTGCCCTGCCCCTGGAGAGCTCTTGGTGGCTTTATTATCCTTTGGACGCTCTACATGCTACTCTGGCGGCCCATTGCAGAACTGATTACTCCTGATTCCTCTCGTTGAGAGAGGGCCGTCTTATCTGAACCGACCTGCTTGGTACCAACCATGTCGGGCAAAGCAGAGGTGGATCGGCTGAAGCCTAAGTCTACCAGGCGGGGTGCCTATACTCAAGTCAATAATATGGACCGCTATGCTCTGCAGAAGGGATCACCGAGTGGGTCGAGCCAGTCGCCGGATACCCAGAAGGAGGCCTCGCCCTTGGCCCCGGAGCTCTCGCTGCAGGATGTCATGGGCGCGCTCGAAGGGATGCAGACTTCGATTGGGAGACAGTTTGATGCCCTGGCGCATAAGGTGGATGCCATCTTGGTGGATGTCAACCTGATCCGTGCGGACTTGGGCAAAACGAATGAACGGGTTAAAACCCTGGACCTCAAGACCACGGGCCTCGCCGATGATGTCGCGGAACTGCAGACCGAGGTTCGTAAGCAGAGGACCGAGAGTGATCTCGCCGCCCGCCGGCTGGAGGACTTTGAGAGCCGGGCCAGGCGCAACAACGTGCGCGTTATCGGGGTCCCGGAGTCCTCGGATGAGGCTTCGGTTGACCTGCTCGTCGAGGACTTGGTGCTTAACCATCTGCAGCCTAAGGGTCTTGGGAAGTTCTTTGCGGTTGAAAGGGCCCATAGAGTGCCGGGTGGGAGGCCCAAGGTGGGAGCCCCACCGAGGCCGATTGTCGCCCGGCTCTTTCATTTTCGAGATCGGGACGCTATCCTGCAAGCATCGAGGGTGACGGGCCCGGTCCCCTTCCAGAACGCGTCGGTGAATTTCTATCCGGACTTCACCCAGCAGGTGCAGAGGCAGAGACAGGGCTTTCTGGGGGTGAAGAGGCGACTTCGGGAGAGGGATCTGAAGTATGCCATGCTCTTCCCTGCCAGACTACGTGTGGTGTACGAAGATCGGACATTCTTCTTTGAGTCTCCTGTCATGGCCGATGAATGGCTGGACGCTTTGCCCCGGCGGCGGACGGGAGAGGACACTGCCGCGGATGGGGACAGTGGTCTGGATGGGCAAGGCTGATTTTTCGGAGCCGGTCTGACTCGATTTGACTTTATTTGATGACTTGATTAGAATGCAGTAAATGCGGAGGGTTGCGGGAGGACGAGGGGAGCTCTTTCCTCCCTTAGGGTGCTTTTTGTAGATTTTGGGTTTTGTAGGGCGACAGGCACACTGCAAGTTGGGGGGGCTTTGTAAGCTGCAGCAGGGGTGCAGGGTGGGGGGGATGGTTGGGATTTTGGGGTTGTTGGGGGGTCTGTTTCTGCAAGGCGTAGTGATCATCTTCGGTATTGTCCCATGGTGGCTCTTCGGGGGGGGGGTGGGCCTCTTTGTGTTTGGGGATGGGGGGTAGAGGTTTAAGTGTTATTAGCTGGAATGTTAATGGTTTGGGGGATCGCATTAAGCGCGGGATAGTTTTGCAACACTTGAAACGGTCAATGCCAGATGTTGCCCTACTGCAGGAGACACACCTTATAGGTAACACGTGCTATGCTCTTAATAGGAAGGGTTATAAATTCATAGCTCATTCGGGATTTTCCTCCGGGTCTAGGGGTGTGGGCATCCTTGTCAGGGCCTCGCTACCATTTGAGGTGGACTCCACCGTTGTTGACGATAGGGGGAGGTTTGTGGCGGTGGTGGGGAGGTGGGAAGGTAGAACTTTGGTTTTAGTTTCGGTTTATGTCCCTCCAGCCCTGCAGGCCTCCACGTTTGTGGATCTGGGTAGGACCTTGCTGGATCTCCCGGGGGGTATGTTAGTGGTAGGGGGGGACTTCAATGCTGTCGGCTCTGGGCTGCTGGATAGGTACCCGCCCAGAGACACAGGGGGGGCTCAGAAGTGGCTTCCAGACTTCCTAGACACACTCGGCCTGATAGACTGCTGGAGGCTCCGACACCCCACACAGCGTCAATACACCTTCCACTCCGGGGCGCATGGTAGCCTTTCTAGGATTGACTATCTGCTCACTTTGGCTGTGCACGCCCCTTTGGTGTCTGAGGCCAGGCACATGGCGCGTGGCATATCGGACCATTCGCCAGTGTGGGTCAGGCTGGATGTCGGCCGAGAGGGAGGGGGAAGGGTGGCTCCTATTAACCCCTGGTACTTTCGAGATTCCAAGATGCGCAGCGCACTGGTGAAGACAGTTGATAATTTTTTCAAGGATAATCAGGGGTCCGTGGACTCGGCAGTGTCGCTCTGGGAAGCATTTAAGACCGTGCTGCAAGGGGAGGCCCTCTCACTTGTAGTGGCGGCCAAGCGGCGGAGAGATGGCGAGGTTATGCAGGTGGAGGAGGAGATCATGGCTTTGGAGGGAGCGCTAGAGGAGGAGGTAACAGCGGCCTCACTGCATGAGCTGAGCTTGAAGCAAGCCGAGTATAAGGACCTTGTGACAAATGCCGCTAAGACCCTCAGTAGGGAGCAGCAGGGCCGCCTGTATGATGTTGGTGACAAGGCCGGGAAGCCCCTAGCTTGGCTGGATAAAAAAGAACGGGTTAATAGAGTAGTGCCGGAGCTGACGGGAGAGGGGGGAGAGGTGATTGTGGAACCTGAGGGGATTGTCCAGTGTTTCTCGGACTATTTCCGTAAGGTTTATGCCTCAGTGTCGGATAGGCCGCCCGAGGACTCGCGTGACCTCTTGCGGGATATCGCTCTGCCCTGTCTTTCTGATGTAGATAGAGATGATCTTGATGGAGACTTAACGGTCGATGAGGTGGCGGGAGCTATTCGCGCGCTGAGCTCGGGCAAGGCCTTGGGCCCGAATGGCTTGCCGATTGACCTGTATAAACTGTTCCCGGATAGGGTAGCCCCTCACCTGCGCGCCATGTTCGTGGAGGCGCGGGGGAGTGGGACCCTCCCGTTGGACCAGAGGCTGGCGACAATTGTTGTGATACATAAAGATGGTAAACCCCGAGATAAGTGTGCCTCATATAGGCCCATATCACTCCTCAACGCCGAGCCGAAGATCCTGGCTAAAATCCTGGCGGGCAGATTGGTCAGGGTACTTGGAGACTTGATTCACCCTGATCAATCCGGTTTTATTCCGCATCGCAACACCGCGTTGAACCTTCGGCGCCTTCATGGGGTGATCGCCAGGGCTGGCACGCTGCGAGAACCGGCTATTGTGGCGTCTCTTGATGCCACGATGGCCTTCGATACGGTGGAATGGGAGTATTTGTGGGCTGTGCTAGCCAAGTTCGGCTTTGGCCCTGGTTTTGTGAGCTGGGTGAGGTTGCTGTATGAGGGACCCCTTGCGAGCGTGGTGGTAAATGGCCGGGCATCGACTCCGTTCCGGCTTGGGAGGGGGACTCGGCAGGGCTGCCCCCTGTCGCCTCTGTTGTTCGCCCTTGCTCTTGAACCTCTGGCGGCGTGGATACGCTGGCACCCGGATATACGTGGCCTTCGGTGGTCGCCCGAACACGAGGACCGCATTTCGCTATATGCTGATGACATCTTGTTGTATCTTGCCTCGCCCAAGAACTCACTCATAGTGGTCTGTGACGTTCTTACATCCTTCGGTAGGAATTCGGGTCTCGTCATCAACTGGAGTAAATCGTATTTATACGTCCTGAGTGGTGAGGTTCCGCCGGTCCCGCGAACTTGTTCGATCCAGATTGCTCAGCAGGGCTTCGTGTATCTGGGGATCTTTATCTCCATGGACCCCGCTTTGCGGTATGAGAGAAACCTGCTCCCCCCCCCTGGCGCGCCTGCGGCGGGATGTTGAGGGCTGGCGGAGGCTGCCGCTCTCCCTCGTCGGGCGCGCTGCCTTGTTCAAAATGATGCCCCTTCCTCGGTTCCTCTACGCATTGCAAAATACTCTAGATTGGGTGCCGGCCAAGTACTTTCGGGAGGTCGAAAGCCTCCAACGGATGTTGTTGTGGGATGGGAGGCCGCGGATAGCGATTGCTAAATTGACGCTTCCATGGTATGACGGGGGTATCGCGCTTCCAGACATCCGACGCTATTACTGGGCCACCCAGTTGTCCGCGATTAACCACGGTTTCTATGGCCCGGCCCTCAGGCGGGGTTATGCCATGGACAGATGGTTGTTGCGCGGTGGGAACTATCTTAGGGCGTTGTACTCGCGGTCCCTCGACTCATCCCTCACGGGGCCCACTGGGGTGGCGGTGCGTGTATGGAAGATGGCGACTGACTCTCTGGGCTGGAAGGATAGGCTCACCCTAGCTGCCCCGTTGTTTGAATCTGAAAGGTTGGGTAGGCTTTGGCATACGAAAGGGTTTGATAAATGGGATTTGATCGGCATCTCCAGGGTTGGAGATATGCTGATTAAGGGTAGGGTGAAGTCCTTTGAAGAGTTGCAGAAGGAGTATGAGTTGGGGGCGTCTGAGTTTTTCCGATATGTTCAGGTGCGTCATGCCCTGCGGTCAGTCCTTGTGGAGGGTGAGAAGGTGCCTGAGTCCTCTCCTTTGGAGGACCGGATCCTTGATGGCCATATGCCGGAGAGCACGATCTCGCTCATCTACAAGAAACTGATAAATGTTCGGGCTGATATGCTACTGGGGCTGCGGGACCAGTGGACTAGGGACGGACTCGAGTTGGATGATGAGGACTGGCAGTCTGCTGTTTCCTCTCCTAAGGAGGTTGCGATCCCGTCGCGTCTGAGGCTGGTGCAGCTCAAGATCCTGCATCGAGTGTATGTGACGGGGCCGCGACTGGTTCATATGGGATTCTCTGAGGAAGGCCTATGTAGGAGGGGATGCGGTATGGTGGGTACTTTCCTACATATCATCTGGGAATGTGGTGTCATCACGGAATTTTGGAGGCGAGTTCATGCGGTGATGGGGGAGGTGACGGGCATTGCTATGCAGCCGGAAGCGCGGTGTTGTCTCCTGAATGTCTGGGGGCCCACTGACCATGATGAGGCACAGACCCAGTAGGTAACCCTGGGTAACATGGTTGCTAAGAGGGACATCGCGCGCTTGTGGGGTTCCGGGGGGCCCCCCACGTTAACTGCGTGGAAAGAAAATATGGACTGGAGTATGCTCAGGGAGAAGACAGTATATTGCGCCAGAGGCCGCCCTCGGAAGTGGCATGCCATCTGGGGGCGGTGGAATCAATACAGGGGGGGGAATATGTCTTGCCCCTGATCTGGATCCCCCCGAGGAACAGCTTTCTTCTTGACCTTCTTTCCAGCTCAGTATGCAGATGTGATGGTTAATTGACTTCTTGGGCCTCTGCTTTTCCCCCTTTTTTTCCTCTTATCATAGTACTGTGACCGTTAGACGATTGGGGTCCGGCTCCCCCAGAGGGGCTACCACCGTGGGCATTCAGTGTTGTTGCCTTGCTGGGGTTTGTTGTGTGTTTGTAATTATTAAAAATGGAACCTTCTCACTGCTCCTTCAATGTACTGTGGACGATTCTCTGTACTCTCCTAACGAAGCTGCCGAACCTCCGGGTTGTCGGCTGAATAGCTGTGTCCAGATTCTTGAAGAAATAAAGGTTTAAAAAAAAAAATAAAAAATAAATGACTTGGCACTTAAAATGTATGGTGCTGGAAAGATTAATGAAACTGAAGATAAAAAAGCGTGCAAACTGATTTATAAAATCATTGTAAGTTAAAATGTCATTAAATGTCATTAAGTGTCACCAGTGTTAGTGGATTAGGAACAGTGAGTTCGAAATTACTTGGTAATGGGAGGAATTAAGCTACCCTTCATGTCTGCATTCAAATAGTTAAGTAACTGTCATACCCACAAGCAAGCACAGAGTGGGGCGTACCTGTAATTAAAATAATTCCACACACTATTATCACTTCTGTTTTAATGGATTTGTGAGAGCTTGTGATTACTGCCATGCTGCACTGAGTCTTTAGGTATATGCTAATGTTTAATGCCTGCTTTTGATCTGGTCTCAACCTCTTCCCAAAACTTTCTTTCCTATAGGCAATGGCACAGAATCGTACAAAGCACTGTGGTTTGAGAGAAAACCGGACCCTGTGACGAAGGAGGTGACTCATGTGTACCGAGGTGGCTACTGGGAATGCAAGGACAAACAGGACTGGGACGCTTGCCCTAACATTTTCTGAAGGATGAAAAGCAGGACAAACAAGCCAAGAAGATAAAAGATAACCTGATGTGACGTGAGGGTGGACAGCCAAGAACAGTATACGAGGACTGCCCAGAGGCTCTCACTGCTTCTCGTCACCTCTTGCCCTGCACCTCCCTTGGTCTCTCTCTTTAACCAATCGTCTGAAATCTGGTTCGCCGCTGTCCAGAAACATGATCACCGGCAACCAGCGTGGCCTTAGCCAGTTTAACGCTGAAGTTGATTAAGTGCAAATCTGTCTATATATATATATGTACAAGTATATATATAGATATATGTATATCTAAATACATATAAATGTGTCTGTAAATACAGGTTGGGGTGTTTGTGAGAGTGACTGTGTGTTTGTGTGTGGAGATATGAGGGTCAGTATTTTTGCTGACTCAAGGCAGACTGTTGTACCACCTCTGCTTCCATTTACCTCTTTACTCAACTTCCTTCACGCGCAGCTTTACGCCACATCCCCACACCCGATTTTCTCTCCCCAACCTAACAAGCAAACCGTTCTATGTTGCTGCCAATGTCTCTGGTCAAAACGATTAAGACAGGAGCAAGCCATGCTATTCTACGGACATTTAGACTGTACTATGTGAGTAGACCGAATGGGATGGCTGTTGGTGGCGGTCTCTAGGGTAATGATAGCACGGTTTGGCTGGAGTAAGGCAATACCCTTGTGTCCTCCTCATGGAGAAAGGTAGTGAGTCTTCTTCATTGATTTGCAGATGGGCACACTTTGCCCCAAACCCACCCTCTTGTGATTGCGGGCGTGCTGAAGAAAGACCAGTGAGAGGGTTCTTGAAGAAGACAGGACAAGAGGAGCTCTTGGTCCCTGAAAGACGAAGTCTGAGAAAGCATACGAAGGAGGTGTGCACAGAGCGGAACAGTAGCTAGCTCAGTCACTCCAGTAGCATCAGAAGACTAGGGTACGATGAACTGCAGTGCTAGGTCTGGCACTGGGTATAGAAGATGTTTCAGGGTTAATATCTTCATAGAAAGAAGGCGCAGGCCACCCAGTGCAACATCTTGCTGATATCACAGATGGATGAGCTCAGGGGTGCTCAGGTGTCCGACAGATCCGGAGCGAACAGGCAGCTTGTGGAGCCATGTCACACTGACACAGTTTCAGAGGGTCCACCAAAAACCTTTAGTGCTCTCAGAGGCCAGCGTTTACGGAGCACCGTTAGCTCTGTGGCAGATCACAGCACATGCTTCAGATGCACTTTGGAGATGCAGTGCCTGTTTAGTCACTACCACATGTGGTATGTAGACAGTCAGTTCTGGAATGTGGTGTACACTTGAAGGCTAAGCTGGTGCAGCGGGGCTGACTGTTGTACTGTGTGTCTGTGGTTGTGGCAGGGCCAACCATGGACGAGGGCACGGACTTCCAAGGGGGGACGTATCTGAAGGAGATGGTGTAGTGTGCGGCTTGTGCTTGCCTTTCTATGTTGTATATATAAGCCCTTTTATTCTGGGGTGTGTGTTCCCTGAATGAGGTGCTTGGACTCCCTCTGTAGGCGCTTCATGTGCAGCCACCTATGATCCCTGTGCTTAAGATGGGCTCCTGGGGAGTACCTGTTCTCATTTCATTGTCGCTTGGCTTCTCTAAGAATGAAATGCTTTTGTTCGTACTGTTGCTCAGAGAATGACGGTGTTTGGACTCTTTGGTACAGCTGGTTGCCAATAGGAGGCTGCAAATCTCTGCCTGCGCTGATTTAATGAGGTCCCTTCTTGGCAATGGGCAACTGGCTATGCTTACTTCTGAGAAGTGTTTTTCTTTGGTAAATGACGTTCTTCGATTATGTTTATATGAATTCGCTTTGAAAATGAGATGCTCCGGTTGCCTTTGTATTTGACTGCTGTTTACGAATGACAATCCGTAATGCAAGCGAGGCACACTGTTTCTTGTATATGTGCCATTTTGAGAGTGACACAGTGTGTTTTTGTATGTTTGGCGTGTTTTCTGTGTGGCAGAGACGAGTATGTGTAGTCTTGTTCCACTGTTTTGAAAGAACGACCATCTGTGAGCTATTGACATGAGAGAGGAAGTTGCCCTTCTGCAACTTGTAACTCCAGCTTTCTTGCACACAAGGCACATAATGCTGGGCACACAGGACCAAGGTATGTCATTATTAGTGCCTCTGTTCTCAGATCTGCGGAGCATATTCTTACCATAGAGCATCAGCCTCACCAGGGTAGACAAGGCACTATAAACTCATGTTGTAGGACAATGCTGCCGGTGTGATGCCCTGATGTCCTTTGCGAACAGGTATATAATAAGGTGCTGGAGTCTTCGTTGTGAGGCTGATTAAGTGCAAAGAAAACCATCTGATCTTTGATACTCTGCTGCCCTGATGTCGATATATGTCCAATCAATAGTCAGATTTTACAAATTGTAATCAGTTATGAGCATCCTATACTGTTTTTAGTCTAGTCCCTTTATTTTTTAATGCGGTCTGAAAGAAAACCTATTAAAAGTAAAGTACTTTTTTAGACAGATCAGAATAGCAGGAATAACTAAATATAAAATGTGTATATTGGTAGTGGAAGGAATAGGCTAAAATATGTCAAAAAATTGAGGATTACCCAAAACAATGAGCAACAACTAAGCCCTCTAGCTTTCCTATACTTACTCTGTTTTCTAATCAAAATCACTTGGGCCATGCTTTACATTAAGCTTGTATAACGGTTTCATCCACAAGTCTAGTAATGAAGAACATGTCGAGAGACCAAACATGCAGTATAACATTCTGCCTGCGAGGTACACATGAAATATACACAAAGCAGTTTCCAGTATATTTGGAACGTGTCCCCCTTTACACACTCTAACTGGTTTTAATACATAGTATAGTAGTGATAGCCCTTACTTGTTCTTGCCAGTAGTAGGTCAAATTAAATTAGCAAAGAATAGGCACAGTTTGGATATTTTTTGACTAAGCTACCACAGCTTTGTTCAGGAAGGACTGTGGCCGGACTTTTAGAAGCCTCTTCTTTTGTGCCAGAGTGGGTCAAAAACTAATTTAAATCAAATTTCCAATATGAGAAATACATAAAGTATTTCAAGGTAAGGATCTGAAAGATTACGATTACACTTTAGACAATGCACTGCAGCAGTTCCAGTAAGTTCCTTCATGGAATTGAAGTTCGTTTTCGGTCCATCGTCCTGCTGTAGTGCATGTCATGTATCTTAGCAAGAGCTGAGACTGGGAGAAGGAGTTCTATTGAACCCCCTGTGATCAGCTGATGACGCGAGCACACATATCATCTCTAGTCTGAACTAGGACCTCTACTACATTGACTACATACTTAGCCTACAACAAGGAATTCACATGCCAAAGCCTGAGCGATGCATGTGTTTTCCAAATATTCTCAAATGAAATGGTGACTTCCACACAAAAAGTGATGCCAGCTGTGATCTGGTCTGATAAAAATGCGTTAAGGTGCATCTGTTACTGACCATTGGCAGGTGAGTTGTTGTTGGAATATCCTTATTCTTTGCTCTAACCCCAGGTCGCCAAAAGAATTGCACATGTGGAGGAGTGGACTGCTACTGCCTACGGTGACTCTGCAAAGGGCATAGTATAGTTTTTTTGGTTAAAGGTAGCACAGTTTGGCTGAAGCTTGTGAGAGGCGGGAACTCACACATTATAAAGAGAAAGAAGGATGTTGGGGATGGGCTAAGCAAAAGGGTGTAGTTTTTTTGAGGGGATGATGGCAGTGAGATTTTACTTTTGCCTTATATATTAGTTTTCTTTCCCTTTGTTTTTGTTTGTTTTTCAAACTGTAATCCTGATTTTTTTTTCTGGAAAAAATAAATATCTAAATCAAACTAAGTCAAAATGTCTTTTGATGTTGTTAGTTTGTCTTAAGTGTGAAGCATTACAGAGTTGCTTAACAGTTTGTATAGAAGGGTCCAAGAGAGACCCAAATATTATTAAATATATATCCGGCCATTATTTTCTTACAGTGAGTTTTGCATTAAGAGTAGGGATAATGTGGACCTTTTTCCTTACTGATTGCAGTGAAGGATAGAAATTAGAATTTTCCAGCATTTTGAGCGGGGTGTGTGGGAAAACAGTGGTCAGAAGGCATATATCTTACCTTAGCTCTCATATATTGATATATAGAGAAGTACCGGTTGTAGTCTTTTGTTCAATTTATACTCCCCTCGTAGTAAAACCTGATCATGCTTGCCCTGGCCCATTGCACCCAAGCTTCCCTTTTATCGTTTCCACAGACTTTGTTGTGCTAAATATTCTTTGCATGTTCGAGGTTGGGTGTGAATTTACAAATCTGATAGACACTTCTAGCTGCAGATGCCTTACCATAGAATTTCCCAGGCATCAGGCTGTATCCGGAAACTTTTGCTCGAGCAATACTCCTTGCACGCGATGTCTGCGTCGTTAACGTCGTCGCGGTCACCTATGTAGGCACCACCCAGGTTCGTGGACGTACGTTTTTTTCTTTCTGTGTCAGTTAAGCTCCGATCTGGGAAGAGCTATCCCTTTGTCGCTTTTTGACAGTTTTTTTCAACTTTTGGCGACTTTGATATTTTTTTCCATCGTGTTTCGAGGGATGTCTTAGAGGAAGGTGTAGATGAAACCGAAAAGGCAACAATTGGACCTTGAAGTAAGTGTGACTCAAGGACGACGTCCCACTGTTACCCAGAGTTTAGAGCGGAACAGATGAAACCCGGGAATTCCCTTCAGTGTTTCTATGACGGACTAGCTAAGTAACCCAAAACCTCCTCTTAGAGACTATTTTGGGAGGTGAGATGAAGGGATCTAAATCATGAGGAATGCGAATAACCCCTATGGGGCAGACAGAATTGAAACATGTCGATTAAAGCAGTGTGTGAGACAGGGACATTACTTTCCAAAGTACACCCAAAAATAGAATTTTTTAACCCTGTCAGGAAGGGCCCATGAATAAAGAGTAGAGTGGGTAACTTTAGATAGTTTTACCCCATTACTGCCGCTGCAAAACGGATTCCTAGTGAATTTTCAAAAATATTTTTGGGGCTCCGCCCTGTAAGTTGGCTGGCAGCAAAGTGTAGTAGCGGCCCTATGATGAAGCATGCCACTAACTATTGGGTGAGGGCAGTACTAACAACCCCTAGGGTTTCCCAAACCCTGATTAAATATAATAAATCAGGCATCGCATGGATGCTTTCCCTTCTTTTTGTGAGTATATGTCTTAGAGGAAGACCAGTTTTAAACCATGTGGAGCCTGTCACCGCGCCATGTCTGTTACCAGTCCCAACCTTGTCTGCCTTTAGTGTCTCGAGGCCGACCACGACTAATAGTCCTGCTCGGACTGTCGGGCCATGGCTCGGAAGGCCTTGCAGGAGTGGGCTATGAAGCTCCTTATGACCCGGCAGTCGACACCATCCAGCGAGATTCCGCGGAGATCACGGTCCACGAAGAAGAGAAGATCGCAGGACCACTCTCAGAGCCCAAAATCCTCTTCCTTCCACTCGAGGTCCTCAGGACACTGAGGAAAGTGGCACTATAAGAAGTCTAAGTGGACTTTATCTTTGCCTCGACTTTAGTCCGTTGACGAACGAGGTAAGGAGCACCGACGCTCTAGGCATGGTTCTGCGGAGTCAGGTTCTACTCTCTGCCTTCCCCCATTTCCAGGAGCGGAGCGACCCCGTCTCAGAATAAAGAGTTTTACGAGGCCATGCGCCACGTCTTTGAGCGCGCCGACCTCTCTGTGGAGCCTTCAGGTCCTGCGGGATCAGGAGCGGGCATCGGATGCGACTACTCTGGCCACAGCACTAGTTGACCCTTGGGGTATCCGATTCCGGGACAACGCCAGTTGGGCCAGTGTGACCTTCCCCGGCATCTGACCTGAAGTTGGTGCCTACGTAGCAACTTGTGCTCACCATCTGCTCCAGCCCCATCCTTTCCCCCAACACAGAGTCGGATCGGTGTTGCTCGACTGTGATTCCAACGCTGATAGAGCCCAGGAGTTCTATGTTGTCGCCTTATACAATTTCTGAAACATTTAGGCACGGGAGAGGACTGGGAGGAATCTATTGACCCTTTAGAACACCAGGGTACAGAGTAGAAGGACTGGTGTAAGGAACTTCAGGAGGCCATGGATTGGACACATCCCTATATACTGGCATATTCTCTCCACCAACTGTGGCTACGGAGGAGGGGGCTTCTTATGCCATGGTGGTAAGGAGGGCAGCTGAGGTCCTTGGACTGGAGTTTCCCTCTGTGAAGGTCAGGACTAATCTCTTGACCAAAGTGCTTCAGCCTGGGGCTTCCACCTCTGAAGCCCTAATGCCCTTCAGTGAGGCACTTACTGATGTCCTACTAGGTATGTGATCCAAGCTTAGCACTGGGGCTCCTGTCAATAGGACAATTGCACGCCACTATCACCTGGCTCCGTGCGACACAAAGTTCCTCAGCCAACAACCTACCCCTGAAACCTTGGTGGTGCAGTCTTGTACCTATCAGGGCACGTTTTCTTCCGCCCCTATGGATAGGGAGTCCAAGAGGTTTGAATCACTTGGGAAGAAGATGTTTTCTTGCCCAAGCCTGGCATTGTGGTCAGTGAATTATTGGCCCGTTTCTCCTATTGCCTTGAGCAAGTGTTACCACAGATCCCGATGGAGGCCCGGGCTGGACTCCCAGGCGGTCAAGGACGGGAGAGATGCAGCAAAATTCACCATCAGTTGTGGACTTGACACGACTAATTCGCTGGGCAGAACGATTTCATTGACGGTGGACTTAGGGCGCCACGCCTGGCTTAGAACATCTGGCTTCCCGGGCGATGTACAAGCTAATTTGATGGACATGCCCTTTGAGGGTTCTCATCTGTTTGGTGAGAAGGCATACTCTGCCCTGGAACTGTTCAAGGATTCTCTGGTTACGGCCAGATCTATGGTCCTTTCTACAGCACCTCGTAATCAGTCTAGCTTTCGCCCCTTTTGTGGCATCGGAAAGAGATTCCAGCCACGCCAGCCCTATCCTAGCCACCGTCCTGCACAGACTTCGCAAGTGGTGCGGGGGTGGACGGGGCTCATTCCATCCTAGGAATCAGTCATCAGCCACCCTGCCCTTGGCAGACACAGCCTCCAAGCATTCCTAGTCTGACTCAGCAAGATCACACCACTCCAGTGGGAGGGAGAATCCATCATCATCTCCCCCCACTGGAGATCCATAACATCAGACAAGCGGGTCTTGCAGATCATTCAGGAGGGCTATTCTCTGCCTTTGCTTTTTTTTCCTCCTCCTATTTCGCCAGATCAAGAACGGCTGCCGATGGACCATTTAAATTTGCTCCAAGAGGAAGTTATAGCTCTCCTGGCCAAGGGGGCTGTAGAGTGTGTCCCGGTTTCAGAAGTAGGCAGGGGCTGTTATTCCTGCTACTTTCTGATTCCGAAGAACAACAAAGGGTTGCAGCCTATTTTAGATCTTCTTTCCATCAAGCTCTTCCTCAAAAATGAGAAGTTCAAGATGCTCACTTTAGGTCAGGTCTTGTCTGTCCTAGACCAAGCAGACTGGATGGTTGTGTTGAACCTGCAGGATGCGTATTTACACAACCCCATTCTCCCGGGCCTACGGTTCAAGGTAGCGGCCCGGGCACTAAGATCTAGCAACCGGAACCTGCTTCTCCCCTGTAAAATCAAGAAAGCCAAATCGGGAGGACGTGCATTTTCATATCTTGCCCATCTCCATTGGAATCGTCTGTCGGATGAGCTACAGGCATGTCATAGTGTGGAACAATTTAAGAAGCTCCTAAAGACTTAGCTCTTCTAATTGCTGTTAGCCCTGTCCTAGTCCTCAACATTGTGTTTACCAAACGCGCCAAGAGATCCCTGTGGGGATGATTCGTTGCCCAATACAAGTCCTAAATAATAATAATAATAAGGTGGGCCACGAGCACTTTGTTTACCGTGCTCCCCTATGGCCTTCCAGCGCCCCTCGGGCGTTCATCAAGTTGATGGCAGTGGTCGCAGTTCATCTGCACTAGTTAGTAGTATCTGAAAGAGACATGTTAGTGATAGATTCCTTACCTTAGAATATTCCCCCGGCGTCAGTCTGGATCCGGAAAGTTTTCTGCTTAGCAGTACCCCTGCGCGTCAGTAGGTGCCACCGTGTGACTCCGCGCCAGTCACTGGCGTTGTGCGTGACGGAACGACGTTACAGAGGCTACTTAGGCGCCACCCATGTGCGCTGACGTCAGTTCTTTCTTTTTCCGTGCGGAAAGCGCAGATCCGGATTGAGCACATACCTCGGTCATTTTTTGATCACTTTTTGAGACTTTTTGTCTCCTTCTCTTATCTCTTGGTGCACGTAGGGATGTCCGGCTTTAAGTCTTGCGGGTCGTGCCACCGTAATATGTCGGTGGTGGACCCCCATGATATCTGCCTCTACTGCCTGGAGACTGATCACGACTCCCGGGGTTGTCGGGACTGCCGTACCATGGCCCCGTAGGAATTACGGGAGCAGCGCTGGAAGTTGCTGGAGGTCCGGCACTCCTCTCACCGCCGCTCCGGGTCTAGGGGCCGTTCGCGGGACCGCTCGCGGGACCGCAGCCGTTGCTCTTTGGACTTTTAAGTCTTCACCTTCAGATTCCGGTAAGCGACGCCATAAGAAGAAGTCGAAGAAGCGTGTTCGCTCTCTGACGTCCCCCCCGTCGCCGCCCCGGAGGAACCTGGGAGTCCCGCGGCCTACCCGCTATACCTGGGTCCATCGGCGACTCCCGAACAGCGGCAAGAGTTTCTTGCTGCCTTGGACCGCCTGTTTAGGCCTTGGGCTCCCGCTGGTGCACCTGCGGGCCCCGCGGCCCCGTGTCCAGATCCTGTTGACTCGGCGGCACCGCCTCCGGCGCCAGCCCCGGAGCCACTGGATCCAGCACCCGCGGCTCCTGCCCTGGCGCCACAAGGTGCAATGCTGCTGGCTCCGGCCCCGGCGCTGCCCTTGGCTCTGGCCCCAGCGCCACCATAGGCGCTGTTTATCCCTCCCCTGCCTCGGTTCTCGGACCATTTTGTTCCGACCCGGGATCCTCATTGGGATGGGGTTCCGGTTCGGCCCCGGCCGGTGCCGCTTCCGACGCCGCTGGCCCCCCTCTCCGGCTCCGGTCCTGCCGCCGCGACTGGCTCCTTCTACCCCGGATGAGGACTGGGACGGCTCCGGGGACATCCTTGTGCGGCAGTGCGAGCAGGATTGGGTGGATGACCTTCAAGACGCGGGTGAACTTGATGTGTCTTCTGATCCGGGGTTTGCCTTGCCTCCACCTACTATGGAGGAGGGCGCTTCCTACACTATGGTGCTGCGTCGAGCCGCGGAGACTCTCCACCTTGACCTCCCTACGGTGGCCCTTAAGACCAACCTCCTTACGGAGGTGCTCCAGACGGTGTCTGTCGTTGGAGCCGCTGCTCCGTTTCAGTGGGGCCCTTACCGAAGTCCTCTTGGATACTTGGTTGCGGCCGGCCTCGGGGGCGCCAGTGGATAAGAACGTCGCTAGGCGTCATCGCCCGGCGCTTGGTGATCCTGCCTCCTTGATCATTCACCCCACGCCAGAGAGCCTGGTCATTCAGGCCTCGACATCGCAGAGTGCCTTTCCCTCGGCTCCGCCGGACAAGGACTCTAAGAGTCTGGACCAATATGGCAAGAGGTTGTTCTCCTCAGCCAGTTTGGGGTTAATACCGCCTGCTTATTGGGCCATTACTCCCACGCAGTGTGGGATTCGGTGGAGGAGGTTCTGCCTCAGTGCTCTAAGGAGGTCCAGGCTGTCCTTTCCCAAGCTATTGCAGAGGGCAAGGATGCGACGAAGTTTGCCATCAGGTGTGGTTTGGACACGCTAATTCGTTGGGCAGGGCGATTTCCACGACGGTAGCGTTGCGTCACCACGCCTGGTTACGTTCCACTGGCTTCATCCCCCGATGTCCAGAGCTCGTTCATGGACATGCCCTTTGATGGCTCCCGCTTCTTTGGTGATGAGGCTGTCAATGCCCTTGAGCGCTTTAAAGACTCTCACACCACGGCCAAGTCTTTGGGTCTTTCCTCGAAAACCCCTGCCACGATGGGGTTTCGTTCCTTTCGTGACCAAGGCAGGGGTGCCCAGGCGAGCTCTTCCAGCAAGCCTGTGCAAAGCCAGCCTCAGCGAGGCCGCGGATGTGGGTTCCACAGGGGCGGGTCTGGTATCCAGCGTGCGGGGCAGTCCACTTCCACCCCCGCTGCTTCCGCCTCGAAACCTTCCTAATCCGAGCTTCAGGGTGCACCCCACGCCAGTGGGTGGCAGGGTTCACCTCCACCTCCACTACTGGCGCGGGATTACGTCAGACAAGTGAGTGCTGCAAATAATCTGCCAAGGTTACTCGCTCCCCTTTCTGTCCTCCCCTCCAGCCATGCCACCTCGGTACTACCGCATTTCGAGGGATCACTTGGCTCTTCTCCGTCAGGAAGTCACGGCCCTCCTAGCCAAGGGGGCCATCGAGTACGTTCCAGATCAGGAAGTAGGGAGTGGTTGCTATTCGCACTACTTGTCCCCAAAAAGGACAAGGGGGGGCCTGCGCCCCATCTTGGACCTCCGGGACGTCAATCGCTTCTACGAAAGGAGAAGTTCAAGATGCTGACTCTGGCTTAGGTCCTGTCTGCCCTGGACCCTGAAGACTGGATGGTAGCGTTGGACTTGCAGGATGCTTATTTTCACTTTCCCGTCCTGCCGGCCCACCGGCGTTACCTGCGGTTCATGGTAGGCCAGAAGCATTTTCAGTTTGCCGTGCTCCCCTTCAGCCTTACCAGCCCCCCTCGGGTGTTCACGAAAGTGATGGCGGTGGTCGCAGCTCATCTGTGCAGGTCAGGGGTGTCAGTCTTCCCCTACCTCTACGACTGGCTATTGAAGGCGGGTTCACCCCAGGCAGTTGTCTCCCACCTCCAGACTATGGCCAACCTCCTGCATCTGCTGGGGTTCTCCATCAATGTGCCGAAGTCGCACCTGAGTCCCTCTGAGAAGCTCCCTTTCATCGGAGCGGTTCTGGATTCAATGCTTTTTCGGGTTTATCCTCCCGATCAGCGAGTCTGGGATATTCAGGCAATGGTTCTGTTCTTACAGCCTCTATCCCGGGTTTCAGTCAGGATGACCCTCCGGCTTCTGGGCCTGATGGCCACCTGCATCCTACTGGTACCGCATTCCAGATGGCATATGCGGGCTCTGCAGTGGGACCTGAAGTTCCAATGGGCACAGCATCAGGGCAACCTGTCCGATTATGTCCAGATCTCGGAGGGCACTGCACAGCAATTGCAGTGGTGGCTCACGAATCACGATTGGGTCAATGGCAGATCCCTCTCCCTTCCTCAACCGGAGCACACAGTAGTGACGAATGCGTCCCTCCTGGGTTGTGGAGGCCACATGGGAGAGGCGGAGATCAGAGGCCTCTGGTCTACGGCGGAGTCCCGGCTCCATATCAACCTTCTGGAGCTGCGGGCGATCCGTCTTGCACTGAAGGCATTCCTTCCCTCTGTCCGGGGAAGTGTAGTGCAGGTGCTCACGGGCAACACCCCGCCATGTGGTATTGCAACAAACAGGGCGGGGTGGGGTCGTGGACCCTATGTCAGGAGGTTCTGCGCCTCTGGACGTGGCTGGCACATCAAGGCATTACCTTGGTGGTTCAACACCTGGCAGGTTCTCTGAACGCCAGGGCGGACGAACTCAGCCGCCGGCGCATGGTGGATCACGAGTGGCGTCTGAACTTGGACGTGGCGCCAGGTCTCTTTCTGCGATGGGGAGAGCCTTGGTTAGATCTATTCGCCACCGAAGAGAACACGCAATGTCCTCAGTTCTGCGCGTGGGAATTTCCAAGGCAGCACTCGCTCGGAGACGCTTTTCGTCTAGAGTGGAGCTGCGGTCTGTTGTATGCCTTTCCGCCTATACCACTTCTGCACAGAGTGCTGAAGAAGATCAGGCGCGACCGGGCCCAAGTTATTCTTTTGGCTCCGGACTGGGCTCGAAGAGTATGGTTTCCCGAGCTACTCAGTATGAGCATCGATCCCTCGCTCCGTCTGCCTCTTCGGGAGGATCTCCTGTCGCAGCAGCAGGGGACGGTCCTCCACCCGAAGCTGTCCAGCCTCCACCTCCATGTTTGGAGATTGAGCGGCGACAGTTGACACCTTTCGATCTTCCTCCCGAAGTCTGTGATGTCATCTTGGCAGCCAGGCGTCCCTCCACTAAAACGGTGTCTGCCTGTAGGTGGTACAGATTTGTGGCATTGCGCACAGCTAAGACTGTGGATCCCCTTTCTGCCCCTCTTTCTGAGGTTCTTCTGTTCCTTCTCTCTTTGGCCCAACAGGGTTCTGCTCTGGGCACTCTTAAAGGTTATCTTTCGGCCATCTCTGTCTTCCTACGGCTTCCTGATCAGCCTTCTCTTTTGTTAACCGTTTTCTTAAGGGCATTACGCATACGTTCCCACCTGTGCCCTTCATAATGCCTCAGTGGGACTTGGAATCTTGTCTTGACTTTTCTGATGTGCGCTCCCTTTGAGCCCCTTTATAACAGTCCCTTACATCTTCTTAGTCTCAAGACGGCTTTCCTGGTAGCTATCACCTCTGCCAGGAGACCTCCTTTCCTTTCTGTTCATCCGGACAAGGTGTTTCTGAGGACACGTCCTTCTTTCTTGCCAAAGGTTGTCACGCCCTTCCACATCGGGCAGACCATCACTTTCCCCACCTTTTTTCCACCTCCGCATCCCTCAAGGGAAGAGGAGCGACTCCACCGTCGGGACCCAAAACGTGCGCTCGCATTCTATCTGCGGCGTACACAGCGGTTCCGGGTGGATGATCAGCTCTGTTGGCTACGTGGGCGCCAAAAGAGGTTGGGCGGCGCACAAACGGACCATCTCCCAGTGGGTCGTTCTGTGCATCAAAGCCTGTTACTCCTTGGCCAAGAAGGAGCCTCCTGTGGGACTCTGTGCCCATTTGACCAGGGCAACTGCAGCCACTACTGCCTTGGGACGCGGTGTCCCCTTGCAGGATATTTGTGGGCCTCGCTGCACACGTTTACCAAGCACTACTGCCTTGACAGTCCGGTCCGGAGAGACGGCTTCTTTGTCCGTTCTGTTCTCCGTGACTTTCTGGTTTAATCTTGTTCGCAGACCCACCACCGGGGTTGGTATTGCTGGGGTATCTATTCTAAGGTAAGGAATCTATCACTAACGTGTCTCTTTCAGATGCACAAGTTCCTACTTGTGTAACGATATATCTGTAAGAGACAGTAGTTAGTGATAGACTCCTTACCGCCCCATCCATCCTCCCCATTCTGCGAACTGATTACTAGGGTTAAGGTCATCCCCTTTTAGGGCCCTAGTTTTATGCACCAAAGGTCAGTTTCTCGCATTACCCTGCGTTTCGGCGCGGAAACTTGTGTACAGAACTGACGTCAGCGTGCATGGGAGGCGCCTAAGTAGCCTCCGTGACGTCTTCCCGGCGCGTACGATGCCAGTGATGGGCGCGTAGCCGCACGGTGCCACCTACTGGCACACAGGGGTACTGCTAAGCAGAAATCTTTCCGGATCCAGACTGACGCCTGGGGAATATTCTAAGGTAAGGAATCCATCACTAACTAATGTCTCTTACAGATATATCGTTACACAAGTAGTAACTTGTGCGTTAGTCTTCCCCTACCTTGACTGCTGGCTGTTGAAAGCATCCTTGTCCCAGGCTGTCATCTCCCACTTTAAGATTACAGCAAACTTCCTGCATTCGCTGGGGTTCTCTATAAACGTACCGAAGTCACACCTGACTTGTTCTGGACAATGTGCAGTTTTGGGCCAAGCTTCCCGAGCAGCGAGTCTAGAATATTCGTGTTATGATACTGATGTTTCAGCATCTATCCTGGATTTCAGTGCGACTGACTCTGAGGCTGTTGGGCGTCATGGCCTCCTGTTAGTAAAGCATGCCAGGTGCCGTATGTGGGCTCTGCAGTGGGGCCAGCATAGAAGAAATCTTACCTACATGGTCCAGATCTCGGAAGGAACTACAAGAGATTTGCAGTGGTGGTTGGTGAACCGCGATTGGGTCAAGGGCAGACCCCTCTCCCTTTCCAAACCAAATCACACAGTGGTGACAGATGCATCACTCCTGGGATGGGGCGGATGAGGTGGAGATCAGGGGACACTGATCTCTGGTGGAGTCGGTGCTCCACATCAATTTGTTGGAGCTTTGAGCGATCTGGTTAGCATTGAAAACATAAAGAACAATTGAAGGACAGAATGCAGAACAATGTCATACATTCATCCCAGTACAGAGATCTGGGCATAAATCGATTGTTTTTTTGCTCCCCATGCCAATCCAGTTTTAACCCCGCCATATGCAAATCAGTCTTGACCCTTCGTCCAATGGGAACAGTCCAGCCTGAACTGCCAGGCCAGGTCCTCCCTGGACTGGAAACAAGCATCCTAGGACCGGTTTCGGGGTTTCACTCCTCATCAGCCAGGATAGCTTGACTCCAGTGGCATGGAGAGCACAGGACCCACGTCTGGGCATACCCGTCCAACTCAGGGTGACAAATGCAAAAATAAAACAATTGATGGGCAGAATGCAGAACAATGGCATACATTCACCCGTGCACAGAGATCTGGGCCTAAAGCCATTGTTTTTTTGCTCCCCATGCTATTCCAGTTTGAACCCAGCCATATGTAAATTAGTCTTGACCCTGCGCCCAATGGGAACAGTCCAGCCCGAACTGCCAGGCCAGGTCCTCCCTGGACTGGAAACAAGCATCCTATGACTGGTTTGAAAGTATTTCTTCCCTTTGTCAAGGGGAAGTTAGTGCAGATGTTCACAGACCGCCATGTGGTACTGCAACAAGAAGGGCGGGGTTGGGTCATGGACGCTTTGTCAAGAGGCTCTGGAAATGGCTGAAACAGCAGGTCATAACCCTGGTGGTTCAACACCTGGCAGGTTCTCTGAAAGTCAGGGCGGATTACCATCGATGCCTAGCGGATCACGAGTAGCATCTCCAGTAGCGTCTGTTTGCCTCTGAAGAGAATGTGCAATGTCAGCAGTTTTGCCTTCTGGAGTTTCCAGGGCGGCTGTTGCTTGGGGACACTTTTCGTCGTGAGTGGTGCTCAGGCCTGTTGTATGCCCTTCCGCCCATACCAGTTCTGCCCAGGGTTCTGAAGTAGATCAAGAACAACCGGGCCCAAGTTATTCTTGTGGCTCCGGACAGGGCAAGGAGAGCCTGACCTGAGAATGAGCATCAATCCTCATATCAGGCTGCCCCTTAGGGAGTATCTTCTGATGCAGCAGCAGGGGAGGGTCCTCCACCCAAACCTGTCAACTCTCCGCCTCCATTTGTGGAGATTGAGTAGCAGCAATTGACCATCCTCCCGAAGTATACAACTTTATTTTAAGACTGTATTCGTCTGCCATTGGCAAATGTTTGTATCATATTGTACACAAAGGTCTATTGACACACTTTCTTCTTCTCAGTCTACTGTTCTTTTTATTCTTGACCTTGCCTAGCAGGGCACTGCTTTGGGTACTTGGAAGGGTTATCTTTCTGCTCTATCTGCTTTTTTGCGGCTGCCAAATCAACCCTCTCTCTTTAAGTCTCTGATTGTAAATGGGTCCTTGAAAGGGCTTGGTCACTTGTTTCCGCCTACGCCCTTTGTCATGCCACAATAGGACCTTATTTTGGTCTTCACTTTTCTTATGTGTGCTCCCTTCGAGCCTTTGCACAACTGTCCACTCCGGCTGCTTACAATGACAACGGCCTTTCAGGTGGCGATAAGAGCTGCCCGGAGGGTGAGTGAGTTGCAGGCGCTGTCATGTAATCCCCCTACATTATGACTTTCACAGATAAAGTGGTGCTTCACACGCCTGCTTAATTTCTTCTGAAGGTGGTGACCCTGTTCCATTTGGGTCAATCTATCACGCTGCCCACCTTTTTTGCTTCTCCGCATGCCTTTAAAGAAGAGGAGCATTTCCACCGTTTGGACCCAAAAAGGGCATTGTTGTTCTACCTTGACCACACAAAAGATTTCCGGGTGGACGATCAACTCTTTGTGGGACATGTGGGAGCTAAGAAAAGTCGAACAATGGTGAAATGGAGCATTTCTTGCGGGCCGTTCTCTACATAAAGATCTACACTTTGGCTAAGAAGCAGCACCCTGAGGAACTAATGGCTCATTCCACCAGGCAAAAGGCTGCGACTACAGCCTTGGCTCCAGGTGTCTGAGTCCTGGGCAGCTATCAGGCTACAACGTGGACGTCTTTGCACACGTTTGCCAAGCACTACTGCTTGGACAGTCTGGTCCACAAGGATGGGCATTTTGCCTGTTTGGTCATGCGGGACTTGTTGGTGTGAGGAATTTGTCCGCAGCCCACTGCCAAGAAGGTATGGCTTCTGTATCTATTCTAAGGTAAGGAATCTGCAGCCAGAAGTCTCTATCAGATGAACAAGTTACTTGCCTTTGGTAACGCATTATCTGGTAGAGAAAATATCTAGCTGCAGATTCCTTACAGACCCACCCATGCTTCCCTGCTCTTCAGACTTGTTTGTTATGGCTAGGATTACTCCCTTTGTCAGGGCCCTAGTTTTTGCACACACATCAGTCACTTCATGGCTTTGCGCTTCTGGTGTGGAAAAGTGCGGACGTCCATGCGCCTGGGTGACACCTATATTGGTGACCGTCACGTCATAACTAACGCTAAGGACGTAATGTGATGCCGAATGGAACCACCCGATGGCACGTGCAAGGGTTATTGCTCAATCATTAGTTTCCAGATCCAGCCTGATGCCTGGGAAATTCTAAGGTAAGGAATCTGCTGCTAGATATTGCCTCTACCAGGCAATGCATTACCAAAGGTAAATAACTTGTTCGTTAAGTCTGCTCCCTGTCCTATGCATATTTTTCTGTTCCATTTTCAACGACTGCCGGGTTCTTCGTGTAATCACAGCCAGCTCTGCACAATCTGCAGGTAGTCTGCATTTTTTCTTGGATGACTACCAATTGCTGTAGTTGGAGGGACTGGTCCTGGACCATATTCCTGCATTCCATTTAGGTTTATTGCTTGTAGCTGAGATTCAAAGATCTGGTTCTCAGTGGCCAAATGACCTCTACCTCAAGGATCTCCGCTTTTATTGTAGGAAAATACCAGAGGGTGTTGAAAGGCGACTACTTGACATAGCACAAGACTTTTGTGGAGTTATCCATCTTGCCTAATGCTCATGAGGTTTACTCCAATTAGCCCCTTTGAACAAAAATTACTGTTCTTTCCTCGTTATGTCTTATTGGACTAATTAAACCAGAAATGCTCATTGGTGCTCTATAAGGCTTACACACGATAAAGGTAGAGCTGCAGTTGGGATATTAGACTTCTTTAGTCTAGTGGATTGTACTGTTGGGTTTCCCCTATTACCTTAACATCCACACAGGCATGATTTTGCTTATCACAACAGAGCACTTGAGGTGCAAAAAAAGTCTACTAATGATTCTAGGTTTAAAGAACTGGGATATTATGCTGGCAGAGTGTGAATGTGAATTTAATCTACGTAGGGTCGAGGAAAAGGAATATTCAAAACATGCTCCTCGTAGTATCAACTTTCCCCAGCCTTATAGTCTGTATCCATGCAGTTTGTTATTTTTAAGTCTCGCCTAGCGTCGTAGCGCATGCGTTGCTCTTGCTCGCTCTGCGAGATCTATTGTCGTCGAGTCGATTTCGGAAGTAGAGTGGAAGCTCCGCTCATGCTTTCGATTGGCAAGCGTCATCCTCTATGGTAAACGCTGGCCTACGATTGAAAGCAAGGCTTTTTGCTGACCGCCCTGTCTCCTTTAGGCCCCGTCCAACCGGACTGGATCGTTTGCTTGCAGCTTGAGACTGTCTCCTTTAATTAGTGGGTGAGCACTTATTTTTTACATTTGCGCAATGGCGACGGCTTGTTGCTCTTTACACTGTTTTCCTGCCTCTGGAGCTGCTGAAGCTTCCGACTTCCTCGTCTCGGTTGCAAACTCACATGAACCGCAAAGTGTGAAGCTGTTGTGTCTGAGGGAAGGAGGAGGGAGGTAAACTTTTTTTCGTGGGGTTGGAATGCATCTGAATAAGTTTAGAGCAAGCTCCGGGGCTGCTGCTGTCATCGCTGTGCAGGCAGACTCGGCGCTCGCTGGCTCTTTCCGGTCAGGAAAGCAGTCCATTGGAATGAAGAGAGAGGGGCATTGTATCTGTTTATGCACATGGAAGCAGGGGACCGAGAGCCGGGGCTGCTTTTGATCTCCCGGTAATGCAATGGAGATTTAAGCTAGCATCACCATTAGCGACTCGAAATTAAAAAAAGGCCTCGTTAGTATTTAAAATCGGCGCGAGCTCCTGTTGTCCGAGGGTGCTGCTATCATGGTTTAATAAAAATCATGTCATCTTCGCTTTAGGACGCACCCCCCCATGCGTGCCGGGCGCAAGTTATTGAAAAGGGAGTTTGACAACGCGTTCTCAGCTCTCAGCGCCGCGCTGGGTGGGAGTAGATGTTTATTTTGTGCTGAAGGGGAAAGTCTTTTTGCTAAGCTTGTACAAACATGAAAGAAATCAGGGCTCAGAGGGGATTGCTGATTCCCAATGTGCACGTGGCTCAAAAACACCAGGAAGGAAGGGCATTGTCTAACCTATGTTTGCAAAAAATATATATTAAAAAGAACAAAACCGTAATGGGCTAAAAAACAATGCTTTGGAAAATGTCATTATATTTCATCAGCTCGGTGCAATGGTTTAATTCTGCGGGGCTGGGGAGAAAGGTGCTTTGCCTGTGCTATAAATTACCATGCCTGTACTTTTCATCCTATCTGCTTCAGAAAGCAGCCCCAGAGCCTGGGCTCCTATTGGGCCTGTCCTAGGGCTCCTGTAATTGCCTGATGACAACTGAAAATGATAGACTAATTGTCAAGAGAGACATTTTTAACGGGCAAGGTGATTTAAGTATGCATGAACAGACAATTTGTTCACAGCCCTTTTTTCCACACCCAGCCCCACTTTTCAGATATTGCTTTAAAAATGAGGGGGCGGGGCTGCGGGCTCACGCAGTCCGAGGTTCCCCTTGTTGTTATTGCCATCCTGGGGTCATTTTCCATCTCCCCCTTCCCCCACCCAACGTGTGTCAGCCCAGGCTGAGACAGCTTCCCAGGCACACACAGAGACAGTTTTTGAGCTGTTGTGTGTGGTCTGTCGTCCGTCTTATCGCAACCGCCCCTAAGTACTTCACAGGTCTTTACAAAACCATTTTTATGTTAGTGGGGCTTTGTTGTTGTTTCACCCCTTCTTATTGCCATTCACTCTGCCAATTGCTAAAAGAATTAGGCCCCCTCCCATAGAACACTTCTACTGCCAGGACCGATTTGGAATCATAGGAATCTTTCAAGGAGAAAAGGGGAAAAAGCAAAGTCAGTGACAAGTTAAAATTGTGTTTTTGTGACTGCCGAGTGCAAACTTTAACATTATTGGAATATTTCATACTGTTGCTGATGTTAATCAACCTTTGCCTTGAGCAAGAATTGTAATTTTAATATTTGTGTGAAGTTACTGTCTAAACATGCTATAACTTTTCACTTAATGAGCTGTAAATACGTGAACATTCATAAAGCAGCTCCAACAATAATACATAAAAGAGCTATTGGCATTGTAAATGACAATGCCTTTTGTTTGTGTTTTAAAAACCTGCACGCAACATTGCGTAAACACGCAATTTGTACTTTGAAGGTTTTCTTAACACGTACATAAAAGACATTGGCATTGAAGCATCTTGTACATTTCTCTGGCAAATTTACCTCTAAGTATCCACTCAGTTTCTCAAAAGGTTCCGGTTAACACATGGGTAAAAGACTCTGTCATTTACAATGCCAACAGCTCTAACTGAAACAATTGCGAGACCTGTTGCATTTTTAATGCTTGTTTGGTTAGTGGACCTAACTAGGGACTAAAAGAGTGAATGATTTTTACTGTAAACCTAATCTCTGCAACACTTTCATTTTCTTACCTTTGACTCTTATGTCACAATGAGAACTTCCATTGCTGCTTTCACACACGGCTCCTAAGAGTGCTACAAAGTAGTGCATATAGCAGAAAAGTCCCATGCAAATGCTGATAACATCACATTCATCAGCTCCATTAAGTGAGGCACAAATGTTTGGGCCACTGCAGAAGGTAATGCAGTGATAATAAAATAGTACTTTTGGATCTAATTGTTCAAATGTAGCCTCATCACATCAATACCACTTCTTTGGAGATAATAATACCTTTGTATCTAAATGTTCACCTGCAGCCTCAGATCCATATTCACTACTGTTAGATATTTCTGTATCCGCCAGCGGGCTAACCTTATTGTGGCCAGTCACTCTTCACCAGCGGTGCCTGATAGCTCTTGATTTACTCTGACTCCTGAAATAGCTTACATTCTGACACATCTAGATTAGATTGATGGCCCCGGTTGTTTTGGATGTAGTTGGCATTATGATGACCTAGAAATAGATGAACTGCTGCGTATATTTCTGTTTTGATGGATGAGGTTATGTTATTGACAGGCCTGAAGTAAGTTCAAGGTTAAACAAGAAAAAACGGTTGTGTCATCTTCATTGTTAATTGCATGAGCCGCCTTCCTTCAAAGAATATAATGATGGATGCTCTGAAAACCTGAGAAAGGTATCAGTCCTTGAGAGTGGTACGAAACTTCATGTTCAATGGAGTGCTATTTTGGTGGAATTCATGTGGATGCCCTTCTTTTGTCCAACAATTTACAGTGTTGCATGCACAGTCTTTGGACATCGCAATAACATGTCAACTTTCTCTACGACCAGTTTTGTAAGATTCATGAATGGCCTAGGAAATAATTATATCAATACTCCTTGTACTTTTCCAGTAGAAAGTGGATGACTCCTTTGCTGGCGCAACCCGTAAAATGTGGTATATAGTGCTGATCTTCCACAGAGGCAAGATTCAATGCATATTCAGCCTTATAATGCTTGGTTTGGTTCTGAACCATGCTAATACAATGGAAAAGGATATGGTTTTGATGTGTTATTGGTCAGATAGCTAAAGTTGTGCTCTATTAGCCTTTCCCACGGTATGCAGGAAAGTACTTGAATTGCCCTTTGAGAGAGATTTCTCGGGACAGACAATTTCATTTGGGAATGTATTCACACAGACTTCTCATCTTGCAAGTTATGGGACCTGGATCTTTGTCACCAATACTATCCTGTACTAGATGGTGCCTGAGCAGCTAAGAGCTAATAATTGTCAATGTCATCACTTTAGGAAACATAGCAATTTCACGCAAGTGTCACCTATGTTGATCAAGGCATTTCCTTTGTCTGTGCACCAAACACAATTGCAGCAGGAGCTCTAGCAGCTAGATTTCTTTTTCAGAGCTATCAGTAGAGACATTGCTTCAATCTAGAGCCCATCTATAGAGCATCCTTCGCCAGACAAAACCTAAAGCCACCTTTCCCATCTGCTTACTTGGAAAGGAAGGTATTTGCCACTGGTTAAGGGGTTTTCCACTATCCCAAACCTTGGGGAGATGGCTGTTTTGGTTACTGTCAGAACACTTTTCAGAGGGCCAGATGGCACGCAGGGGCTACTTTGGACCAACCGTGATGGTGGAGGCCTTTTACTCTTGAGGTCCTTGGGCCCGACCTACTACGAGTCCTTAGCAACAGGGTCAAGGACCCCTTGTGCACTTGCCTCTCAGTGGTAGCTTTCAACTTTCAGCCTGTTTAGAAAGTAATGGTTACCTTCATTCTTCGCAGTCAGGATTCAGGGCTGAACAGAGCACTGAAATCAATTTGGTGGGTGTCACCAAGCAGAAAAGATTGCAGCTTGATACAAGTGGCAGTGCAGCTCTTATTCTGTTAGATTCAAGTGCAGCTTTCTATTCGGTCTCTCACCAGGTACTTCTTTATAGGCTGGAGAATTTGGATATCCAAGGCTTGGCTTTGGCCAGGTTATGTTTCCTTTTGCAGGACCACTCTTCGAAGGTTGTGCTAAACCACATAATTCCAGCTCTCAGACGTTATTTTCTGGTATGCCTCGGGGCACTGCCTTTAGCCCTGCCTTGTTTAATGTCTACGTGCGGCCTTTGGCATACATAGTTAAAGGTTGTGGTCTGTTGGAACCTTGCCATTTTTGCAGGATTCTCCACAAACCATTTGCCTTCCACCTGTGTGTTTCAGACATTTTTTGCTGGCTTTAGGACTTGGGGCACCTTACCAGTGCTAAAGTGCAAGTCCTGTATGTCTAAAATGATTTCTCCATGATTGGCATATTTGATTTACTAGTAAGTCCCTAGTACAGGGCAATATTGTGTGCCCAGGACCTGTAAGTAAAATGGTGCTAGTGGGCCTGCAGCACTGATTGTTCCACCCACATGAGTAGCCATTCAAAATGTCTCGAAACTTGTCACTGCAGTGTCCGTGTTTGCAGTTGTAAACTGCCATATCGACCTGGCAAGTGCACCCACTTGCCAGGCCTAATCATTTGGTCTTATTACATGTAAGGCACCCCTAAGGTGGGCCCAAGGTAGCCCCCTGGGCAGGGTGCATTGTATTTAAAAGGTAGGACATGTACTGTTGTGTTTTACATGGCCTGGTAGTGAAATACTGCTAATTTCGTTTTTCACTACAGCACAGCCTATCTTTCCCATAGGTTAGTGTTATACCTGCTGCTCAGCCAGTGTGAATGTTCTGTGGAATGTTGGTGTGCATGGTTATGTAATGGAATGTGAGGATGCCTGGATGTGGAGTGTCCGTTGTAGTATGGGCTGAGCAGCAGGGAGGCTGCTCCTGGTGGGGCTCTACTAGTTGACATCTTACTTGAATAAAACTACCTGCTTAATACATGGACTACCTGACGTCTTCATTACTACTGTTAGCATTGGAGCTGCCTTGTAACAACATACAAGTGTATCTGCCAATTGGGAGCCAATGCAAAATTTGAGATTGGGGTCTCTTGACTCACAATTTAAAAACACATCTTTAGTGAAGTTATTACTTTAACCATTCTGTGCTTCTGCCTGTCTGAATACACGTCTGGGTTTGGATGACAGTTGGGCTGTTTGTGTATTCACTCTAGACAGTCATACAAAGGGAGCTGAGGTGAGCCCTGCATATCCCGATGGCCTATCTCCAGGCTGATGTGTCTTCCAGAGCTAGAGTGGTGAGAGGAGTTGACACTGACCTGAATAGGGCTCTGCCTGTCCTCATGCAAAGCTGTCTCCACCCCCTTTAGTGTGTTTGGAGCAAAAGCAGGAAAGTACAGGGTCTTGTGCATTACAAAAAATGTCCTCTGAAGTTTGCCTACTTCAAAGGCTATAATGGGTGTAAGTACTGGACCTGTGACACCATATACTCAGAACACTTCTTGGTTACGGACATTCTGCCAGGAAGAAGAGCTGGGTAGCTTTCAGGAGGGACTGCCACTTAGCTGTTTGCTTTGCTGTGTTGGCCTGCTGCTCTGCTGCTTATGTCCTGGGAGTGAAAGGACTGAACATTGCTTTCTACATCCTGCTTCCAAGATTCTCCAAGGACTTGAGTTGAGCTCACCCCCTGTTGAGAAGTCTCAGGGCCATCAAAGACTTCACCTACCTGTACCTGGGCGTTTCTGCTGAGAGTCCTGTCCTGCCAAGGGATGCCAAACCCAGTTCTTTGGCCCTTGGAAATGAGTTCTGGTTATCTCAAGAAGAAAATCCATGCATCGATTCCCAGCGTCATTCCAAACCAGTGCATCACCCCAAAACTTCGCCCCAAAACTTTACGCATCGCCACTGCCCACACCGGAGCGTGGTCCCCACTTGACGGATTGACTGTGGCTTACAACGCAGGCCCAGCTATCTATCCCAGTGTGTCGGAAGAACCGCTGCTGAGTAGGTTTCGAGCCCCACTTCACTGAAGTCTGTGATACACGGCCTGCTTCATCGCTGTGGAATCGACACAGCGCAACTTGACTTTTGATACATCATTGCTGGGCACCGATTTACATCAACACCGCACTGCAGTAAAGACTGACACAGCATCGTGTCCGCAACCGACACATCACCTCCCGAACTGACGCATCACCTCCCCTGCAACAGTAGGGAACTGACGTATCACCTCCCCTATGGCAGTAAGGAACCGAAGCATCATCTGCTTTTTTGATGCTTCACCTCCTCTGTGCCCTGCATTGTCCTTATTTTTTGACACGTCTAAGGTACTTTGTCCTGATCGAGCGGATCCATTGATTGCAATGGACTAAACTTGCTTTAATCTTTTAAAAGTGATATCTTGATTTGTGTATGTTGGTTTTTTGTTGTTTTGGTCTTGTTTTATTTGGGTAAATATTGGCTATTTTTCTAGACACGTGTGGACTCCTTTTGTAGTTTTTTCAGTGTGTGTTTGTGTGTACACAAATACTTTACACATTGCCTCTGGACTAAGCCTAACTGCTTTGTGCCAAGCTACCAAGGGGGTGAGCAGGGGTTATCTTTGGTGTGTAATTTATTTACTCTGACTAGAGTGAGGGTCCCTACTTGGTCAGAGTGCAAACCACTGCCAACTAAAGATGCCATTTCTAAAACGATTGTACACTGGTTTCCTATGCAGATGATTCCAAGTCATTGTATCCTTATCTCCCAGTGAAGATTGTAGCTCAGATGCTCCTAACTCCTGCCTTACTATTGTGGCAACTTGAATGAACTGTAATTCCCTAAAGTTAAATGGGGATAAGTCTGAATTCCTAGTGGTCTGTAATAAACCGCTTCTTTGGAGCCCACAGTGTTGGCCTGGTGATCTGGGGGCCGCTACTAACCCTGCTAGGGTAGTTAAGAACTTGGGCTTCTGGTTTGACGACAAGCTTACAATGGACAAGCAAACCACTAAGGTAGCCTCCTCCTGTTTTGGCATGTTAAGGTGGGTAAGAAAAATACTCTGGCCCCTTCCTGCTTCAGCCCATGGGACGATGGGACAGGCACTGATCATTTCTAGGCTTGATTATGGCAACATTCTTTATCTAACCTACTTCTAGCTGCAGATTCCTAACCTTTTAATTCCCCAGGCATTAGGCTGGATCCAGAAACTTTTGCATACACAGTACCCCTTGCGTTCGCCATCGGGCGGCTCCATTCAGCTCAGTGTGACGGCTTTGTTAGCTTCGGTTATGACGTGGTCATCTATATAGGCGACACCTAGGCACGTGGACGTGAGTTCTTTTATTTATGCGCCAGTCAAGCGCAATCCTGGAAGAGCTAGCCCTCTGTCACTTTTTGGCAGTTTTTTTGACTTTTTGTCAACCAAAACGTTTTTGGTGTGTTGAGTTATGTCTTCTAGAAAGACGGGGTTTAAACTGTGTGGCGCCTGTCACCCCGCAATGTCGGTGTCCTACCCCCACCTCATTAGTATTCGGTGTCTCGAGCGTGACCACGACTCAGTCGTGCACGGACTGTTGGGAGGGGCTATGAAGCTATTTGCGGCCCAGCAGTCGACACCAGCCAGTGAGACTCGGCAGAGATCCTGATCGAAGAAGAGGCGGTTGTGGGACCAACTCCTCTTTCTCCCACTCGAGGTTTTCAGCACATATGGGGAAAAGGCACAAGAAAAAGCAGTCTAAGCAGACTTCAACTTGATCTCAACTATTGTCTGACAATGAACGTTGTAAGGAACACCAACACTCTAGGCACGGTTCTGCAGAGCCGAAGCCAGCGCCAACTTAGCGCCTCCCTCCATCTCCGACCCCTGCTCAAATGAAATACTTTTACGCGGTCATGCACCGTGCATTTAAGAGGGCCAACCCCTCTGGTGAACCTTTGGACCCCATGGGGTCAGAAGGGGTCCCATTGAATTCTACGCTGTCGGCTCCGGTCACTGCACCGGTGGGGCCTCATGGATCTGATCCGGGATGCCGCCAGTCGTGCCTATGCCACCTTCCCCTGCGTTGCACCCAAAGACTGTGCCTTCGGGGTTGCAGGCACCCACCCGCGGTGCCAGCCTCATCCTTATCCCTGATGACTCTGAATCAGATCGGCGTTGCTCAACGCAGACACCGGTAGAACTCAGAGGTTCTGTGTTATTGCCTGGTAATTTTCAGGACTTTTCAGGCACAGGAGAGGACTGGGAGGGTCTATGGGCTATGGACCCTTTAGAATGCCAGGGTTTGTCTGTGGAACAATTAGACTGGTATGAGGAACTTGAGGAGGCCAGTTAACTGGGCACATCCCCAGATACTTGATTGATCTTACTGAGGCTACGGAGTCGGGGGCTTCTTATGCCATGGTTTTGCCCTCTGTGCAAGAACACATTTTCTGACAAAAGTGCTTCAGCCTGGGACTTTCACCTCTGAACCCCTATTGACCTTTAATAGGTCCTTCTAGGCACGTTGTCCAAGCCTAGATAAGGGGCTCCTGTGAATAGGACAACTGCAAACCGCCATCACCCTGCTCCTGGTGACCCAAAGTTCCTCAGCCAAAACCCCACCCATGAGAGCTTGGTGGTGCAAGCTTCGACTTCTGATGGCGCATTCGCTTGCCCCCCGCCGCCCTCGTGCCCCGGATAGGGAACCCAAGAGGCTGGAAACACTTGAGAAGATGTTTTCTTCCACCAACCTGGCATTCTGGTCAGTGAATACCGCATGCTTATTGGGCCATTTTTCCCATTCCCTTTAGGAGACAATTGCGAAAGTGCTGACACAGGTCCTAGAGGAGGCCCGGGCTGTACTCTCCCAGACAGTGATGGACAGGAGAGATGCAGCAAAATGTACCATTAGTTGTGACCTTGACATGACTGACTTACTGGGCAGAGCGGTTTCGTCGATGGTGGCCTTACAGCCCCACACCTGGCTAAGAACATCTGGCTTCTCTGGCAATCTCCAGGCTAATTGGATGGGATTGCCTGTAGGAATCTGGCTCTGTATATACTATACCACAGTAAGGTATCGTATGCACAGAGTCCAGGGGATGCACTGAGGTATAGCAGGGGCTAAATTAGACAAACACAGCTCTGTTTATGGTAGTGTGGTCTGATTACACATACTCAGAGACTAAATCCAGACGAATTAGGCAAGTATAAAAAAGATATACTTATGTTTTATTTCTGAAACCAAGCAGGACTTGGCACAGCTAAGTAAAATGTACTTTCAAATGCTAAGCTTTACAAGGAAATGTAATTGGGAATGGAATTGCAATTGTTACAGGTTTTTTTTTGCTTTTAAAACAGTTTAGAATATATCGAAATTACTTTTGGTTACTTTTGCATTACTTTTAGATTACATCAACTACTCGAGGTGATATGCCTAGATATCACACTGTGGATCCTACAATACAACGGTAAGTAAAACTCTTTGTGGTTTAAAGCACATTTATTTTTCTCTCATCCCAAAACATTTAAACACTTAGAACAAAAACTCGTAACATTGTTTCCTATGGGGAAAAAAAGGTTATTAGTTTGCAAGTAAGTAAATGACCTGCAAGAATTGTTTTAGGGGGTTAGAACCAAACTCATACTGCACAACCAGCGGCACTGCGGCGGCCGGGTGCACAGTGCAGTGGCCCAATGCTAGTCAATGGAGCTAAGTGGGCCTTCGGTCAGGGGCTGCTTATGAACAGGCTACTCTGGTGTGGGAGCAAAGCTCCTGGGGTTAGGATCAGCACTGCAGGGGCCAACAATCAGAACAGGAACTGCTCCACCAGGGGCACAGAGGTGGCTGGATGCAGAGTGCCAAGAAGACGTCGGGAGCCCTGTGGTTTGCAATGGAGTTCTTTGGATTTAAGAATAAGCTGCAGGCTCGAGCAAGGAGGTTTCTTGAAGGCTACCACCGGCAGGAGAGGTAAGTAGGGTTCTTGGGGGATGCCTGGATACTGTCGGTTGGGCCACCCAAGGGGAGGGGGGGGTTGGGTGCCAGGGTGTCTTTATGCGTCGGATCTTCTTACCAGCTCCGGTCGCGGTAGGGGGGCAGGGGCCCTTCAGGTTGAGGCTGCAGGTGTTTGTCTGGAGCTCATGGTAGGTCACGGATCACCAAATCCCCGGTCAGGATCGCTGGGAAGACCTCCTCGTGGTGTTGGGCCACTCTAGCTCGGGCCGTGGGCTTCGGTTGCAGAGTGGCGCAGAACCACGGAGCTGCCTGGATCTGGGTTCTGTGTTTGAGTCTTTTGGAGTGCAAATTCGGTGCTCACAGAAAAAAGTCTTTTAGATGAGTGTGGGGCAGGTCCTCTGGGTTCTGGAGGGGCTGCTGGAAATGTAGGGGATTCACTATAGGCAGGTCGGAGTCAGGACAGGCCAGTACGGATGGGCACAAAGCAGTTGGTGTCCCCTTCTTCCTGGGTCAGCATGGCTCCTAGGTCCTTCTTTCTAACTCTAATCTGAGGAGGCAAGGTTCAGGGTCATCCCATAATACTAAATTTAGAAGCGTTTACAGGGGTGAGCAGTTCAACACTAATAGATCTCTTCCTTGGGGTGAGTACACCTCCTATTATGCCACCTTCCAGTGCCGGTGAAAGCCAGTTGCTGGGGGCTGCAAAAGGCAGGGTCAGCTCACAAAGACGCCAGGCTTTTGAAGCTTCTCCTTCGTGGACCCAGACCATCGTGGGGGAGGAGGCATGGCACCTCTGCCCCGGATGAACTTTGTCTATGGACCCAGAGAGCGGAGGCTCTCTACCAATGGGTACAGCAACCTGTCTGGGGGTGGCAAATGGCAGGCAGCCATTTACGAAACCACACCAGAGCTGGTCGTTTTTCCCCTCAGTGCATTTTACATTAAATCCAATACTGGCATCAGTGTGAGTTCAATGTGCAGAGACGTTTGCTACCAAACTTCCCAAATTTCAGTAAAGCCCCTATGGAGCTATGGAGTTTGTAATGACAAACTCCCAGACCATATAATCTTTAGTGCTTTACTGCACTTAAAATGTAGGGGTAGAGTCCTCATGCAACTTTACCCTCACCAGTAGTACACCCTGCTAGAGGGGTGACTTACCTAGACCACAGGCGGTGGATTGCAGGCATGGCACACAGGGATTTTTGCCTTGTCAGCTGTTCACTTTTCTCTGCACCAAAATACGCACCCTGCAATGGCTGTGTGTGGGTGTTAAGGTGCAGGGCCTCAAAGAGTTGCACAATAGGTGCTGCAGCCCTTAGAGTCCTACCCTGGTCACAGTACCCATGGTACCATTTACAAGGGGCTTACCTGTGGCCAGAGAGGTGCCAGTTTTGGGTACAAAGGTACATCTTTGGGAAAGAACACAGGCCCGGGGAACCTGGTTGGCAGGGATCCAGGGCACATCAAGTCAAAAGTCAAAAAGTGAGTGGTAACCATGCAACAAGCATTTACCATGCTATAGGTCTCGCATTTGCAAAGGTTTGAGCTATTGGCATTGTAGATGACAAACCTTTTATTTATGTGTTGGTTTTGAAAACAGATAAATAAATGGCATTGTCATTTACAATGCCAATAGCTTAATCTCTCGCAAATGCAAGACCTATTGCATTTGCAATGCAATAGGTCTCAATATTTACGCGAGTTTGAGCTATTGACATTGCAAATAACAATACGTTTTATTTATGTTTCAAAACCCAAAACATAAATAAAAGGCATTGTCATTTACAATGCCAATAGCTCAAACTGGCGTAAATGCGAGACCTGTTGCGTTGCAAATGCTTGTTACAGCAGGGCATAAACAGCAACAAATTGTCGAACCCCATCCATTGTATATGCTACCAACACAAGGGTGTCTGATTTCTGGCGAGTTATAAAATAATTACAGCCACATTGCTATGGCCCCTTGGGAGTCTAGCGTCCCTGGGGGAAGACGCAGAAGAGGATATGGGAGGCTCCATTTCCAGGAGGGGGGGGCCCTGGTGCCCGGAGGAGGGAGGGATGCTGCGAGGCTCTACCTCCCCTCACTTCTTGGCTCAGCTGCTGCAGGAAGTGTGTGGGGCTGAATGTGATACTGCAGTGAATAGTGCCTGATCTGTTTAAGTCTGCAAAAACATTTTATATTATACTTTTTTTTATTTGAGCTGATTAAAAATAAACACCACAGTTTTTTACAGAGCGAACTTGACCTGACGGTATTGGGCCGCTTTACACGAGCAGCAGTTACATTACACAAAGGCAAATTAATTTTTTTGGTACAAGGAGAATCATATGATGCCAAGCAGACACCGAGAATAGAACTTAGCTTGCCAGGTTTTAACTCATCACACCACATCCTTTCTTACATTTAAAAGAGTAGAAACGCGGGGAAATATAGCAATTAGAACTCAGTGGGGGAATAGCGTGCTTTTTATTAATATATTTACACTACAGCAAACAATACTGGTGACAAAACGCAGCTTTTGGGAAAACATGTTGCCTTACTTTAATTGCTGGACCATCCAATACAATTGACAGATTTTGGCTGTAATAGAGGAAGCTTCACACTTCAGGTGTTCCTACTATTCTGCCACAAGACTGAGTAGGTGAAGCCCGCTAACTGCGTAACAAGTCCATAACCAAAACACACTTGACAAACAAGAAGGGCCCGCCATCTCTCATGAAGAGGGAGAGAGAGGGCCTCAGTTGTGCTTTGTAACTTAAACAAAACACTTCACCTGTTTCCTGAGCCTCTGCACGAACCCTCTGCTAGAGCTGCAACCAGAACCGGTGCATAATGTGAACTGCGACAATGGTAGGCAACAATTCTATAAACGCACAAACGTACGGTATTAATGTAAATGCACACTCACTGGCCTTGCTTGCCCTCCATCTCTTCTAGTGAGGCACAAATAACGGGAATACAGCAAAACACCGCAATCAAGTCAAACAACGTGCGGCGGCATTGGCAACATCAATATTGAGAACAGGGCACAGACTTCGCTGTGTGATGCCCATTCTGGCGGCCGAGGGACTGCTCCATCCTGGTTTAGGGCCACCTCACAGCAAGTGATCGCATTTCTCATTATTAGCATAACTAAAGATGAACGTGTGTGACTTCTGAACTACGCTGCCTCAGCTGTGGCACCTCTGTATCGTATGTAAACAAACGGTAGCAGCATGCAGGCACATCTCACGTACACGGCGTGCAAGAGTGCGTGATGTTGTGAGTATCTTTTTTAATTCAGCTGCAGAAGCATCCTGACCGGGCTGCTTGAACCTAGTCCGCCCCTGGCTGCAGTAATCCACAAAATAAATGCAAGGGCTGCTTTCTTGGCATGATTGTTAAGACTTGCCTGCTTCAGGCTTTGGAGCGAATGTTCAAGGTGCTCACTGACCGCTCGTACAAACGGCCGCCATTATCCCGGCTGCACTTGGAAAGTAAAAGTGGGCATGGCACGCTGATTATAAGCGAAGCACGTCATTGTGCCAATAAAGAAAACAAGCGCGTGCCTCCATGGCCGCCACAAGCTGCGACACAGCGGGAGGGGGGCAGGAACAAAGGGAACAGGAACACGAACAACAGGAAAGGGGGCGGGAGGATGGAGAACACGGCCAATGGGAGGGGGGCGGGAACAGGAAACTAAAAAGCAAGAGGTACACTGATCTTGCTACGAAACAAACAATTGGGATTACAATCAACACAATTCCTGTCTCGTGAGTCATCATGGTTACATCAAAGCTCGGCGAGCAGCAGTGACTATAAACTAGCGGTGGTAGATGAAGTGATTCGCCCACAATCACGGAACATTACGTTAAAGCCAACACTTCCAAACTCGGCAGCTGGTGGTGGAAAATAAACAAGGAAGTAGTTCCTAAATGAGTAGATAACCCCAAGCAGCGGAACTAAACTGTAGTTAGTCGGTGCTGCTTCCTGCAAAACTGAAGAAAAACGGAAGAGACGTTTCGGACCACCTGTCATTCAATGAGCTACATAAAAAGAGCAATGCCAGTTTAAACATTGGCAAGCGAAAATACAAATATAAACGCATTAGACATAGCAAAGAAGTGACGCCTGGGGGCTGGGCGTTGTGTTGAAACGAAGGAACTGTACTGTATTGGTCATAGTTATCTTGCCATTTTGCACACGAAACAGTGGAAGCGGGCTGTTTTTAGCTCCACTGTTAGCACTTTACTGTTTTATGTTTTTAAAATGTTAGAATTTGTGTTTGTTTTAAATAAAATTTGCTCCCCTTACCTGGGCGACCTGCTCGGCTGAGCCTTCCGTCGCGCCGAGGGGGTCAGCGCTCTAGTGTGCAACCCTGTGGCGGCTATATTACGTCACGCTGGAGCGACCGCTCAGCGGGCGCGCCAAAGGCAAGCCCGTCTGCCCCCGTCCACTCACCGTTTGCGCACAGCGCCAGGAATTATGTCGCTCCAGCACAATCGTTTGAAGATACTTTTAGATATCGCTACACTAGAGAACAGCTGTGCGATATAGGTAAGCACAGCTTTGTACCAGGTGCATCGATTTTAAGTCATTTAGTGGGGACCGGCTTCGAACCACTACAGGTGGAAGCCCTGAATTGTGGCTTCCTTAATGTAAGGTCACTCCCTAAACATGCTACTGAAATTCAATTGCTAATTGATGTGTATAATTTGGATGCCTTGTTTATGACAGAGGCCTGGACAGAGCAGGGGGCTGGATCTTGAGATGTGCTTAGCTTGCCCTGTAGGATTTAAAGCTTTTCACAAACCAAGATCCAGCGGCAGGGGGGGGGGGGGCGGAACCGGGATCATATATAAAGATTCCTGGGATTTCGCGCCGCTGGACATAGATGAGATCATGCACATTGAAACCTTAGGCTTCTCTCTTGTCACATGTGAACAAAGTAGTCGCGAACTGCCTGTTGATTATTAGAGGCCTACGCAAGGTGCTGCCACTTTTACCCTCTAAGGTAAGAGGCACAGTAGTCAGGTGTGTTGTCAGCCGCCTGGACTACTGCAATGTCTTGCTGCTTGAGTCTCCTGGCTATTTGGTCCGGCGGCTCCAGCGTATCCAGGCAGCAGCAGCAAAGCTTGTCTTAATGAGAACTCGTAATGCATCAACTGCTCAGGCATTAGCGGAGCTGTACTGGCTCCCGGTGAGGCAAAGAATTTTGTTTAAGTCTTTGTGCATTGTTTTTAAAGTTCTTCATGGGCTTGGACCCAGACCGCTGCAACGTAGGTTCAGCCGGTATGTACCTACGCGCAGCTTGTGCTCCTCGGCAGCTAATTTGGTTAGGATCCTGAAGATAAAAAGAACTACCACTGGGGGGGGGGGAGCGTTTAGTGTTGCAGCTGCACGCCTGTGGAACAGTCTTCCACTAGAGTTGAGACCGATACAGGATTTGTTGCTGTTTCGCAAGCAAGTTGAGACCTGGCTTTTTCTCAGAGCGTAATCAGTTGCTTTGCCTAGCATGCAGCTGTATTTATTTTTTTGCTGTGTCTTAGCGCCAGGATGCCCGTAGGGTTACAGTGCGCTCTACAAATGATAAATACATACATACAATGGGTGGAGTTTCACCACTAATACTGACTACTTGATGCATCGTAGAGGCAGCGCATGCGCTGCCTATGTGAGACCTTAAAAGGGACACTTTCCTACAATGCCCTTTGACTGTTCTCATCTCTTTGGAGAGAAGGCAGACTCGGCATTGGAGTGCTTCAAGGGCTCATTTGATATGCCCAGATCCTTGGACCTCTCAGTAACACCAATTGGCCAGTCTAGCTTTTGCCCCTTTTGTGGTATCGGAAGGGGTTTCCAGCCTTGCCAACTGTATCTGAGCCACCGTCCTGCGCAGACATCCCAAGTTGTGCGAGGATGTGGATGTGGCTCATTCCAACCTCGGATTTGAAGCCAGAAGTCATCTACCACCCAGCCCTGGGCCGCCGCAGCCTTGAAGGACTCCTAGTCTGAGTCTGCAAGACCATGCTACTCCAGTTGGAGGGTGAATCAATCATCATCTCCTCCACCGGTAGGTCTATAACATTGTACAAGTGGGTCTTGTAGATTATTCAGAAGGGCTATTCTCTGCGTTTCCTTTCTCTTCCCCCTTCGATTCCGCCACTTTAGGAACGGTTGGTAAAGGATCATATTACTTTAGTCCAAGAGGAAGTTACAGTTCTCCTGGCCAAGGGGGCTTTAGTGAGGGTCCCGGTTTCAGATGTATGCACTGTTTGCTTTTCCTGATACTTTCTGATTCCAAAGAAGAACAAAGGGTTGCGGCCCATTTTAGATCTTTGGACTGTAAATCATGTTAGCCCAGGTCTTGTCTGCCCTAGACCAATGAGACCGACTGGTAGTGTTAGACTTGCAGGATGGGTATGTTCAGATCCCCATCCTGTCAGGCCACAGATGTTACCTGCAGTTCAAGGTAGAACACAAGCATTTTCAGTTTATTGTGTTACCTTATGGCCTTACCAGCACCCCTCGGGTGTTCACCAAAGTGATGGCGGTGGTTGCAGCTCATCTGTGCAGGTTGGATATTTAGGTCTTCCCTTACCTCAAAGACTGACTGTTGAAGGCGACTTCACCCCAGGCTGTCATTTCCCACCTTCACACTACAGTGGGCCTCCTGCATTCGGAGGGGTTCTCTATGAAGGTGTCAAAGTCACACCTGACTCCTTCCCAGACACTCCCTTTCATCGGAGCTATTCTGGACACAGTGCAGTTCTGGGCTTTTCCTCTTGAGCAGCGATATTCAGGTTATGATACCGATTTTTCAGCCTCTATCCTGGATTTTGGTGAGACTGATTCTGAGGCTGCTGGGTCTTATGGCCTCCTGCATCCTATTGATAAAACACGACAGATGGTGTATGCGGGCTCTGCAGTGAGATCTGAAGTTCCAGTGAATGCAGCATCAGGGGAATCTCTCTGACATGGTTCAGATCTCGGAACGCACTGCACAGGACCTGCAGTGGTGGTTAACGAACCGCGTTTGGGTCAGAGGCAGACCACTCTCCCTTCCCCTATCAGATCACACATTAGTGACAGATGTGACACTTCTGGGGTGGGTAGGCCAGCTGGGAGAGGTAGAGTTCAGGGGACACTGGTCTCCGGCGCAGTTGGGGCACCACATCAGTTTTTTGGACCTTCAGGCTATCTTACTAGCATTAAAAGCATTTATTCCCTCTGTCAAAGGGAAGTTAGTGAAGGTGTATACGGACTACACCACCGCCATGTGATACTGCAACAAACAGTGCGTGGTGGGATCATGAACCCTTTGTCAGGAGGCCCTACATCTCTCCACATGGCTGGAACCTTGGAGAATAACCCTGGTGGTTCAACACCTGGTGGGTTCTCTAAACACCAGGGTGGATGAACTCAGCCATCGATGCCTAGCGGATCACGAATGGTGTCTCTAGTCGGAGATGGTGCAAGGTCTCTTTCAGCAGTGGGTAGAACCTTGGTTAGATCTGTTCGCCTCCAAAGAGTATGCACAATGTCAGCAGTAATGCATGTTGGAGTTCCAGGGTGGCTATTGCTCAGCAACGCTTTTCGTTCCTTTCCTCCCATACCACCTCTGCTCATGGTTTTCAAGAAGATCAAGACCGACCGGGCCCAGGTCATGATTGTAAGTTCTGAATGGGCAAGGAGAGTCTGGTATTCAGAGCACCTGAAAATGAGCATCAATCCTCCAATCAGGCTGCCCCTTGCGGGAGAGTCTTCTGTCGCAGCAGCAGGGGAGGGTCCTCCACCTGAACCTGTCAACTCTCCTCCTCCATGCGTGAAGATTGAGCGATGACAGTTTATAGCTTTCAGATGTTCTCCTGAAGTATGTGAGGTTATTATGGCCCCAAAACACACTGTAGAGAGGGGGGGGACGGGGAGCTATTAGAAAGAAAGTAGGTCCAGTCCCGATTCTCCCAAGAACTGACGTGACATTCACTGAGGGGTAGCTGTTCCTGAAGTCAATGAGAGTAGCAACCTATTCTTGTTGACGAAGAGGTTTAAGAGTAGTCTATCTCAATAGAGTTGGGTTGTCTAGAATGATGGGGATCTCCTCCTTTTGAATTTAGTGCCCTCACACACCCTTGCCAGTGTCATGCTTCATAATCGGGCGTTGTTCCTCTTGGGGGTGGCGCTGCTGTCCTCCACGTGCCCAGCAAGATGGCTCTTTATCGGAGATCTTTTAAGGAGACGCCGCATTTGTGCATGTGGGTGTGTGGGCCTAGGACCATGAGTGAGTTAAAATTACCAGACGGTACCCAGAACCTAGTTTTATTCGGGGGTCCGGATGATAAGGATTCTAAGAGCAGCTGGAAGACATTTATTCCCCCTCCACATTTGTTTCCAAGAGGAGCTCTACAGCTGTTTTGTTTTTATCCTTATCATCCGTGTGAAGTTTTATGTTGGGTTTCTGCTTCTTACTAAGTGGGCACTTCTCTTTCTTCTTTCTTTGTAAAAGATGTTTATCACAGGAGGCAAGACTCCGTAGCTGATTGTCCCACACCACCACTCATGTAAGTGACCACAGTTCACGCCTTGATGTCAACCACAGTGATATGGGCATCAAAAGGTTCATCTCAGACCCCAACCCTACTTCTTATGATTCCTTATCAGCCCGTCCCTCTTCTTGAGATGTGTCTAAGCCCAGCCTGGTGACCAATCACTGAATCAAATAGCAGTGTTTTGAAGTGTATTGGGAGTCTTTTCCTTTTCCCTACAGTTTGTATCCCACTCAGGTCACAGGAACAAAGCAATACACAAATCGCCTGGGGGCGGTTCTTCTCCTCATGTCTTCACCAGGCAGGCCTGGGCTTCCTAAAATGGAACTCTGGGTCCTTTATATTAGGTACCAATGGAGGCACACTTAGTGTACATTCAGAGCACTCTCACTGCCCCTCACTATTATCACCATGCATTGTACCATTACATGTACACATGCATTCAGTGTGCAAGCACTGTTCAGCACTTAAGGTTTTCTATATTTAACCATGGTGTGTTATTTACAAACCCACACACTGCCAGCACTCACACTCATGTGCGTGCTGCACCACACTTCACCCTTCAGGTATTGCACTTCACGCAAGGACACATACACCTAGCACATACTTTCATTGCGCACGCACTGCACTACATCTTTCATGTCATATATTCCTCACAGGCATACATACACTCAGCACATGCACTAATCTCACATATACTACACAGTACTGTTCCAATGCCTATACTATACCCTTCCAAACACACACGCAACCATGGTAGAGTCACTACTCCCACCCTATGCAGCACTCCACATCTACCTGATATAGGCTAAGGGTGAGTTTAGCACACAGCAGTGGAACTTGTTTAAAAAAGGTTAGTAAGCCTGTAGGCCTCACTCCAGTGACACAGGGTAAAAAGGTGGTGTTCACTAGTATTGGTCACTACATGGTATGCTGTCACCATCGTGCTTGTTTTGCTTAACGTCTGGTCAAGGCAGTAGCCTTCCACTACTATGAGGGTAGTGCTTTGGGCGCCCCTACCGGTCCAACAAGACTATAATTCGTGAGATTCACTTATGTCAGGGCACACACGAATGATCTGTGTTTGCCTATGACAAAAGAATCAGCTTTTGGGATCCAGACAACAGTAAAGTTGAGCACTCAAGTCCGGGATACACGTCTTCACCATGAAAAGGATATTTCCATCCCAACTGGTATTGTTCACTTACCCGATTACAAGTAGGAGCATGTTAGCCAAATGGTTACTGGGCATCACTCTGCTTTATCCAGGATGTTGGTGCTATTGTAGGTCTATGGGTATGGATTCAAGCTGAGGCAGGACTCCTGATTGCTTACATCAGGTGTAACCAATCGCTGAACTACCATTGCATCCCCTATTTCAGTGCCGACTGATGGACATGCCTTATGATAGCAGAAGCCTATTTACTAGAAGGATGGATTTCTCCCTCCAGTGTTTTAAGTCGTACAGTTCCACTGCTTACTCTCAGGGGCTTACCTCTGCTGCAAGAAATGTCTGTTAGCAGTACATATAGCTGAGGTGCTACAGCAGTCACTCCTTCACTTACAATAGTAGCTGCTATGTTATTCCATGCCCGTTAGGAAGAGCTGGTAGAGTATGATACCAGTTGAGCTCAAGTCATCCATTCTTATGTCACTACAACATCTGGACCCGGAAGAGATGAGGCTTTCTGAGTCTGTACTGAAGAGGATCATTACCCTGGGATCAGCGATATTAAGTATCCGTTAGATATTAAGTTTACAACACAAACATCTTGGAGAGCTATGTCTTCATCTTGCTGCACAAAAGTGATAGATGTTGTCCCCTCACTCGTGGAGGCAGTGGCTGATACTCTAGCTACTTTTCATGCCCATACATGGTTGAGGGGGTTTACCCAGTGTTTGATATGTGCACTGGCTAATGTAAAGAATTGTTAAACTGTTCGAGATTGTCCAAGAACAGAAACATCAGGATGTAATGTTCCTTTAAGACCTTTCCACAGAGGTTCCTCCAGTTCCTGTTTGTGACCTATCTTTTGGAGTTTGTTTAGTTTCCCAGAGTTCACCTCCGAACTGTGTGCTCTCCATTCCTTTCTGTTGAATAGTGATCTACTTTGCACATTGGGGTCCCTTATCTACCCACAGAATTATTTTCGGATACCTTGACACAGGTTGAGATGTATCAGTTCAGTCTTGGATACAAAAGCGATAACCCCGATCCTCGTTTTCTCCCATCAGAGATTGTATTTTTATCATGGTTTGCCTTTTTCAGAAAAGTAATGCTTTGCAAGTGAATACGTTTCTGCTCTTTTTCTTGGCCTAATGGTGGCATGTGTTTTTTCATGTTGCAAGCATTGCTGTGAATGAAGCCCCTTAAATGGTGCATAAGCATGCAGTGTGACTAGTTCTTGATGCATGTCAGCAGTCTAATTTCACACCAAAGTGTGCAACAATCTCACTTGGTGATGGTTATGTAGCACTCTCCTGATGGCTGGGGCAATAAATTGGACTGGCTCCAAGTTACTATGGTAAGGAACGCATCCATGATGGAATGAGCTGTACATCTAGACAACCTTTCTGGGAGCTGTCTTTAGAAACAGTAGGAGCATTGTCTCCATATATCAATTTCTAGGACCGATAGGGATATAATGCTCGTCCTTCTCCCTTCAGTGGAGCAAAAATTATAAGCAACACATTGAGCTTGTATTATGTGAACAAGAAAGCGATGACTGGTTTCTTAAAAACCTTTTAGGGCTTCCTACCAGCTGTTCTAGCTTTGTGTATGCCATGCAGAATTGGGTATAACATATCTGGAGGACCTGATAAGGGTGCAGCCAGTCCTCCTCTGGCACAAGTTATGGACATCGGATCAAAGGAGCTTTAACAGAACCATTGTACAGGACTGCTGCGGTGCTGATCATGCAATGAAAATAAAATGGTTGAAATACATAAAAAATATTCATGCATGATATCTGCCACTCTGAATTTTATGCAAAGCCTGAATCTTTATTGCATATATCAAGATAATCATTAAAGAGAGTATGTTTGAACAACTTAGAGGAAAAAAGATTAACACTTGAACTTGTGAAGCCCACCGCACAACGTAATCAAATGGAACTGACCTGTTACGCGATGCAACCGTATTTAATTGGTGTTTTAAATGCTCAACACAGATTTGTCTTGACACGTTTCAGATTATACATTTTTCATCGCTTGACTAGTTTCCCTAACACTAATAATTGGTCTCGTCAACTAATATGTTGTCCTTGTGACCAGCTCTCCAAACAATCAACTATCCATGTACTGTTTTTCTGCAAATTTTATACAGACTTAAGGACTATTTTTATCAAGCCTTTAATGAAATCGCTAAATTTTAGACTATGTAGACCGGCCTATTTATTTTTACAATTGCTCCCGGATTTGTTTACATGTGTGGTAGTGGCAAGGTTTTGAGGTCCGTTATCACCAGAAGGAAGTTTTTAACCGATGCACCCTAAATCTGTATTTGTTTTTATTGAATTTGTTTTTAATGACTTGCATAACTGCTTCTTTTAAAATCTGTACTGAATTGCAAACTTTTATGATTCTTTGCATGAATTGAATAAAGTTGAATGAAACCCTCAACTGATTCTGAGCCATCAAGATGGCAATGTCTATTTCTGCAAAATCACTGTTTTGTTAATTTCAGTGTCTATTACTGGGCTCAGTTTACACTGGATGAAAGATGACACAGGAGATTATCTCTGCAGATTGTTCATTGCAAACCATAATTGAGAACTTGATAGAATGAGTACCCTATTACAGAACAGGCATATCACTGGAGTTTTTCCCTTGGGATTTTTTTGACAGATTCTTTTTGCCTAGGTTGGGACTTTACTCTCTGCATTCAAAAGATAGAAACATGCAGCAGAACAGAATTCTCAGCGCTAAGAGACCTGTCGGTATATATGCGCTATATAAATCCCCCTACAAATACAAATACAAATACAAATTGATCGGAGAAACCAATTGCACATGAATAGCATGATACACAGACCGTCTCAATCTGAGTGTGTGCCTGCTATGAAAAGTTTCTGGTTATGGAATATCAGTTGACTTAGGGGGAAAAGGGATTATCCTCTACTCAAAGGTTGAATGCCTCTTCCTTGAGGCCTGAAGGTTGATAGGTAAACTAAGACAAATTACTATTCTGATAAGACTTTGAAAATGGCTCTGGCAGCTGGAAGACTGCTCACTGTAGCTTATCTGATAGAGACTTCTAGTCGCAGATTTCTTACCTTAAAATATTCCCTATGCATCAGTCTGGATCCCGATAATCTTGAACAGGACCTCTGCAAGCTGATAGGTCGCACCGATCGACTCTGTGTTGTCTGTGTTTTGTGTGATGTGCACAGTGCCTATATAGATGCTACCCAAGCATGCTGACATCAGTTCTTTCTTTCTATTCAAACAGCGTTTCTCCAAAACAACTAGCAAACTCATTTTTTTTACTTCTTTCTTTTTTCCACTTTTTGTTGACATTTTTCAAATAATTTTACTCCGAGTGTGGCTTAAAGATGTGCATTAAGAAACATGTGGGTTTTAAATGTTGTGAAGCCTGCCACAGGCAAATATCTGTGACATCCCCCCATTTTGTTTGCCTCTGGTGCATCGTGCCACACCATGTCGCCAAGATGTGCCCTGACTTTCGTGCAATGAACCACAAAGTGGTCTGGGAGCAGGTGTTGAAGCTCCTGGATGCTCACCACCGGACTACTCTGCAACGCTTCAGGTCTCGGTCGCACGGAAGGTCCCAGGCCCACTGTGAGGCGGTTCCCAGCATGGTCAAAATCTTCATCGGGTAAGTCCAAGAAGAAGAAGAAGCTCAAGAGTTTGTGTTCTTCGCCTTCGCCATACAGGCCCAAGTTATCAGACTAGGTGCGGGAACGATACCACAAGTCTATGCTCCGCGCCCATACTTCGTCCGCTGAGCCCGAGTCTTCTCCGCACCTCCCAGAATTTACCAGAGCTGGAAGCAACCCACACCCAGCTGAAGAATTGTACGAGGCTATGCAACTCATCTATGGTTAAGCTGGCCCCTCTGGAGCACCTTTGGGCACCATTCGTTCAGAAAGTGCTCCCCGGGTACGGGTTTGCCCTCAGTACCAGTCAGCCCCTTTGGATCCAGACCGGCAATGACCGCTAATCCATGACCTGCACCTTAGTCTATGCACTTTAGTCCAGTCTAGTTGTGCCATTTCCATCGCCACCATGGCCCTTCAGCACAGCCAACACTATTCTAATTTCTGACTCTAATATGGAGCAAGATCGACGTTTTCCGACGCCAACTTTGGCACCGACCAGACCAAGTCCCTCTGGGTCACAGACAGTGACTTCATTTTTTGACAGGCCCTGTGAGGAATATGATTGACCAGATATGAGGATGCCTATGGCTATCCTGACTCCACCGGGGAGCCCTTACCTGAGGATAAATTGTATAACTAACTGGATTACGCCAGTGGTCTGGACACCTTGCCGTTGCCTGGCCTCTCTTTCTTGTGTGGTTATGGAGAAAGGGTCTTCTTTTGCCATGGTGGTGCAGAGGGCAGCTAATGTCTTTGGCCTTACATTGCTCTCAGTGGTGGTCAAGACCAATTGCTTGATGGTGGTGGTGTATTCCCCACGGAACATCTCTCTGTCAATGAAGCCATCACCTATGTACTGGTCTGGGCCTGAACAAAATCCTGCACTGGTGCTCCTGTGCACAGGATAGTCGCCCACCACCACTGACCTGCTATCTGGATCTAGCTTTCCTCACCGACCACCCCACACGTGTGAGCCCCATTGTTAGAAATGGGGGTCTCTAGTTGGTAGAGGTAGGTATCTTTGTCCAAATAGGGACCCTTGCTTCTAGTCAGGGTAAGGGGGATACACTCCTAAAATAACCCCTGCTCACCCCCTTTGGTAGCTTGGCACGAGCAGACAGGCTTATCTCAGAGGCAGTGTGTAAAGCATTTGTGAACACATAGAGTAACACAGCGACAACACTACAAATGGACACCACACCAGTTTAGAAAAATAAGTAATCTTTATCTAAACTTAAAACAAGACCAAACGACAAAAATCCACAATACAGTATTCAAATTATCCTTACAAATAGGTTATTCACTTAAATAGGGTTCCTAGCAACAAATAACTTCACCTGGAGCTATTACGACGTTGTGACAGATGAAAATCCCAAAGTATGGCGTCGACCGTGAGGTGCGCGGCGTCGGGCCCGGAGTCAAGCAGACCCACAAAGAACAGTACCTGGAATTCGATGAAAGCAAAGACGGTGCACGGCGTCGGGGAGGTGATGCTTCATTGGTGCCGGCTGCGCCGGTTCCTTACGACCCCAGGGGAGGTGATGCCTTGGTTCCTTACTGCAGCACAGGGGAGGTGAGAAGTCGGTTCCTTACTGTGTTGGGGAGGTGACTTCACGAATGGCAGCGAGGCGTCGGTTCTTTACGACGGTGCAGTATCGATGGATTCGGGAGTCACCCACTTCGAGGATCAGCTCCACGTTGATGAAGCACCGCGTCTGTGAAGTCGGGGGCTGCGGTGCGAGTCGGGACTGTGCGTCGTGGACATCCGGTGTCCTCTGCTCTGGTGCAGGCAGCGGCCTCGCTGACTACTTTGGTGTCGATGCGGCACGGCGTCAGCAGGCGTCGGGCCTATGGTGCAAGTCGGGGTGGTGCGTCGTGCTCTTCACGAGCGGTGCCCACGGCTTCGGTGCAGGTTACGGTGTCGCTTGCCGGCGTCAGTGTTGCAATTTCCTTCTGTAACAGCTGAAACAGCAGTTCCAGATGCAAGCAGGCAGAAGGTGTGAAGTCTTTGTGTCCCTGAGACTTCAGAACAGGAGGCAATCTCAGTTTCTAGCCCTTGGAGATCTTTTCTTCAAGTAGGTGACAAAGCAAAACAGCAAAGTCCTTCTTCTCCTTTCCTTGGCAGCAAACAGCTACTGCAGGCCAAACCCAGACAGCAAACAGCACAGGGGCAGTATTCCTCTTTAGCTTATCCGGTTCTTCTCCTCTGCAAAGGGTTCCTCTTGATTTCCCAGAAGTGATCTAAAAGTATGGGGTCTGGGCCCCAATATTTACACCACAAAATCCTTTGTCCGCTGAAGTCAGAGAGTGTCTGTACCCAGCAAAAACCAGCTCTGACTTCAGTGGTGCAGCTTCCTAGTAGGAGGTGGATACAGCATTGTTGCAGACTGACCAGGCCCATTCAAGTGAAAAGGAAATCTCCCCCTCCCCCTACTCTAAATGCAACCCAGGTCTAGTCAGCCCAGCCCTGACTCATCAGACTTCTGGAGCCACAGCCCTCTCCAGCACCCTGTCATCCAAAAGCCATACATGCAAAACACAAACCTAGCAGAGACATACTGGATGGTTAGGCAAGAAAATACCTATTTTCTAAAAGTGGTATTTTCAAACACAGAATGTAAAAATGACCCTCACTAAAAGATGCATCTTAACTTTCTGAGTTCAGGCATACTAAACTTCATTTTCCCATCTTGTTCCTAGGGTCAGTTATGTTTATAAGATGCTATAAACGAACTCCCCATTCTGGCCTATGAGACCAGATAGCCTTGCAATAGTGCAAAATGATATTGGCTGTATTTCACTATCAGGACATGCCACACACATCAGGGCAATTCCTACCTTTCACATATAATGCACCCTGCCCATTGGGGTACCTTGGGCCTACCTTAGGGGTGACTAATATGTAGAAAAGGGACGGTGTAGGGACTGTCAAGAGTGTGCACTTGCCAAGTCGACATGGCAGTCCCAGACTGTACACAGGCTCTGCCATGGCAGGCCTGAGCCAAATTTTACAAGCTGCTTCTGTGGGTGGCACAATCAGTGCTGCAAGCCCACCAGCAGCATTTTTTATTTTCAGGCCCTGGACACACATATTGCACTGTACTAGGGTCTGACAAGTAAATCAAACAGCCAATAGGTGGAGAGGTGTGGCTCACTGGTTAGAGGAAGCAGACCCAGAAGCAGAGGACGGCCTGGGACCAGGGTTCAATCCCCGACGCGGCAGGGTCGTGGACCAGGGCCAGCGGACTCGATAATTCTCGCTTCGGTGCCTACTCTAACCAGGGATCACACTCGGCGACTCTGGACATTAGCTTGCCTCATCTCCACAACGGCCCCCCACATTCGCCGGGGATGCCTGGTTTCACCTTGTAGATACCCTGGAGGGACCATCTCACAGGGATAGCCAGGACGGGTTCCCCAGCGGTCTACAGCGCCAGGACGCCTCAGGGCAGCAGTGCGCTTTACAAGACACTTACATTTACAATCACGGAATCTGGTAGAAATGGGATTTCTGGTTGACTAAGGCTTGCGCCAAACCCAGGCAGAAACCACCTCTCTAGTCATGGCAAGGGAGTTACACGCTGAAGATAACCCCTGCTCACCCCCTTGGTAGCTTGGCACGAGCAGTCAGGCTTATCCCAGAGGCAATGTGTAAAGCGTTTGCGCAACACACACACACAGCAGCAACGCACTAGGCACACCACAAAAGGAACTTCACACAAGGTTATATAAAAAATAGCCTTTTTATTGTCGTAAACCCATTATCCACATATTCACACATTTACACTGTGCCAACTGGCACTAGGCAATATTCATAGGAGCAAGCCAATCGGGCCATGGTCAGAACCATCAGAACTGGTAAGTAAATGTAAAACACAACCAGTAACAACTGGTACCATAATGACCTCAGCATTATCACCTTCAACATAAATACATATGTCTGCATCACATTAGGCCTAAACCATATTACGCCTAAATCACATTAGCATTATCATCACATTAGGCATCACATCCGGGGTCACCACCCTGTGCATAAATCGTTAGCAACATTGCCCCACCATACCCACTTTCAGCGGGCACACCTAAGGGAAAAGCATTAGGCATAAATCATGATGTAAAGGGTCATCACATGAGGGCTTTGTGCCCTATCAACATTAGCCCGGACCCCCAGGCCAACTGGCCTTCCTCTGGGCCCAAATGCCCTATGTCCCCCAAAGTCAGGACTCTAAGGAGGACCTCGCAAAGGGCCCCCTGGCTGCCTTAGCAACAACCACCTAAGTGCGCACAGGCGCTAGGGCATGGGGTGCACTCACCCCCTTCTTCACCTAGAACAAACTGTCCCCTAATGTTGCAGCTGCCCAGCGCTCTCGCAGGGCAGCTGGGAATCAGGCAAAAGCAAGCTCGGGCACTACCGTGCCTCTGGGGCCCTGTTCTGGGGCTCCTAGCACAAATTAACCCCTCGGTGCAGCTGGAAACCAAACCGGCATTGGCATTCACTGTGCCACTAACGCCCCACTCTGGTACTTTAAAACAAATGGGGTGCCAAGTTGCAGCTGCCCACTGTCAGGTGGGGCAGCTGTGACCACAGTGGGCGGGCACCTACAATGTGCCCCGACACCACCCCCACCAAGTTAACAACTGAGCCCCACTCACCGAGGCTTTCGGGCAGACTCCACATGGAGGCGGGGTAGGCTCCCGGCTCTCCTCTTCACGGAGCGACTTCTCCGCCTCGTTCCTTCCAGGCCAGCACCGCGGACCATTTCTCCTCAACAGCGGTGGGGGCAGGCACCGACAATGTGTCTAAGCCCCCACCGTTACCACCACTCTGCTGCAACTTTGCGTGCTGCTTCTGGCACTCAACAGACTTTGGGGAGCCCCCTCCTCACCGGGGCTCCTCTCAATCAGCAACCCAGGGCTCTCACCATGCATGGGAGCCCCGCTAGGCCACGCTACCACTTCGTACCTCAGCCCCGCCCACGCCAGGCAACTGGCCTGCCTTCCAGGGAACCGCGGGCAGCGCGCAGCCCCGGTGTTGATCCTTTGTGTTCTCGGAGGCAGCCTCACGCAGTGGGAGACGCAGCGGTTGAGACCCCGTGAGGCTCATCTCTTTTGTAATGGCTCGCCAGCGCGGGGTGGGCACCCGCTACCACTTACAAAGCACAGAGCGGGGTGGGCACCCGCAAAGTAAAAGAGCACGTAGAGGCGGGGTGGGTATCTGCTCTCAACACATAAATGTGGGGTGGGCTCCTGCTCAGAGGAGCACCAATGGCGCTCCCAAAAAAGCGCAAATGGGGCGTAGGCTCCCGCTTGGCTCTGGTGCAGTGTGGGGGAATCACCATGCTGGGATTCCCTCGAGGTATGCTCGCAGCCCAGTGCTGCAGGTTAAAGCCCCAAACGCTCCTCTACTCCCTGGCAATTTCCAAATATATATCGCTCACGAGGTGCTAGGATCACAAAAAGTCCTGCAGTTAAAAAGACTGAGTCCAATCACCAGTTCCTCCAGGTACAGGGGGCATAGCGGGGCCCAGGGAGGCCAGCACACAGGTCCCTCCATCAGGGAGGTAAGCCCCCATTGCGGTTCCTCCTGGGCCCCAGCAGCAGCAAACCCCCAGCACAGAACAGATACCATGGGGTCACAGCCCCTACATTTATACCAACATTTCCTTTGTCTGCAGAGCACAGGGCTTGGGGAGACCAGCTAGAACTGGTTCTGGAGCACTCTGTTAACCAGGCTCCTCTTTCCTATTGTTAGGTGGGGGCTCGTCATCAGACACTTCACAGGGGGGCGGAGCCAGCATTCACTAGGGCAGGCACACTCCTATTCAGGGACTTTCCCTCCCACTTCTCAAAATGTAGATGTCCCATTCAGCCTAGTGCTGACTCACCCTGCCCCTCCTGGAGCCACACACACCTCACCAGCCCCTGTCACTCAAAAGCCAGACATGCAATACACATCAGGCCGGCAGACACATAGCACACAGAAATGCCAACTTCTAAAAGTGACATTTCTAAAATAGTTATAATAAATCTACGCACACCATTGCATAGCATTTATAATCACTATTTCAAACATACCAAACTTGACCACGCTGCGCCTCTCATATCAGGGATTACCACTGAAACACTTATCAGGGAATCCCCAATGCATTCCTATGGGAGGGCAGCCCCACAGTAGTGAGAAACCAAAATGGCTGTTTGTCACTACCAGGACATGTCACACACTTAAGGTACATGTCCTATCTTTTACCTACAAGGCACCCTGCCCATAGGACTAGTTAGGACCTACCCTAGGGGTGACTGACATGTAGTAAAAGGGGGGGTCACGGACATGCCACACACTTTAGGTACCACATCACAGTGGCAGTGACATTGCGCGCACAGGCCCTGCAATGGTAGAGGCCTGAGATAGGTTTGAAAGGCTACTTTGGTGGGTGGTGCAATCAGTGCTGCAAGCCCACCAGTAGCATTTCATTTACCAGCCCTGGATATATGAGATACCACTGTACAAGGGACTGAGAGGTAAATTAAATAGGCCAAAACAGGCGTAGACCAATCTTACCAATGTATATCACAGAGAGCACACGCACTTTACACTGGATAGCAGTACTAAAGTGACCAAAGTCCTAAAACCACCAACACCATGTCAGACAAGCATTGGCATAGCCAATAGGTCTCGCTTTTGAGAGGCCAGTAAGCGGTGGTGGAGAAGTGACACTTTGGGGGGTGGTAAGGAAAGGGGCTGCTGTGACTTTGCCGAGTCGGGGAGGTGCAAGCACGACTGTGCAACGAATTGTGCAATGCACGGTGCTGGGTGAGGGAAGACCGATCATGAGACCGATCTAAGGAGTGGGGGGGGGGTGAGAGGGGCAGAGGGACGGCTACAACTATTCACAAAGGATTGACTGACGGCGTGAAATCGTTGTGTAGCCAGGGGGGCTCTGTGTAGGCTCCTGGCCTCAGCATCATTTCTGTGGGCCACCCTCTGCTCAGTACGTGCCTGGAGGTAGGCATGCAGCGCTGCGTATAGGAGAAAGATCTCCCTGGCTGACGATATGCACCCCTACCTGGAGGAATGCAAAATGGGGATGCAGCCCTTGGAAGTGCCCCTCATTGGTGAGGAGAATTACGCACATCAACTGGACTGAGAAGGTCATGGGCCATAGCTGTGGCGATACATCAGTCACGGCTAGTGCAAGAATCTTTGCCATTCTCTGTGAAGCGACAACTGGCTGTCCACTGCTCTGAAATTGGGGTGATATAAGCTATTTTTGCTGGGACGCCTTCATACGCCAATGGGTGGTAATTTCCTGGAACTAGCTGGTCTTAGTACCAACCCTGGCAGCGAGCTTTAGGACAACACACTTGTAGGCAGTCACACTGGAAGGGTCAGGATGGCTACCAGTAACTTGTATGCTGAGGGAGCACCATTTGTGATCACAAGGACCCTAGTACCAGCAGAGTGCTCCTATCCAAAGTTGACCAGAATGTTCTAATCAAGAAGTCCACTTGCAATTGCAAACGACCACGGTTTCTCTGCGCTGTAAGCCAAGCCTTGCGCATTTGTCCATTTTCTTTTGTCATCTCTCCCCCTTGTGAGCACCTTCTCTCCCTCTTCCCCCCCCCACCCCAACCTCCCGCACTCTCACGGACACCAAGAGTACCCTGAGATTGATGTCGGCCGCACGGTGTAAGCTCTGACTGACGACAAGTATCATGCTGATAGCGGCCGGCGCATATAAGAGTCTCTCAAATTGCTTTATTTATTAAGCCTCTCCTTTATATTTTTATTTGGCGGAGACGAGAGAGTAATTCAGCACTTTCCCATCTGTGACAAATCAAAGAAATACAAGTTCCGGCGTCCCACGAGTGCTCCTAAATATAACAAGCATTGGCATAGCCAATAGGTCTTGCCTTTGGGACCTTATAAGTGTTTAGCCATGCAACAGTTGATGTAGATGCACCAAGGATATTGTGCTGCAAAACTAAATACTTATAAGGTCCCAAAGGCGAGACCTATTGGCTATGCCAATGCTTGTTTTATCTCCTCCGGCAACGTCTGGCCAGAGGATGTGGTGTATCATACTTCTGGACATTGCAGGATAGCAAGACCGCTAACCTGCTACAGTAAGCAGAGCTTGTTGGTAAGGCCACTTCCTCAACAGATGAGCATCAGGTAAGCCACAGGGACAGGGATCTTTTTATTAATTTATTAGTATTGTAGTATTGAATTAGTATCTGTGATTTAATGACCCTTGACAGCTTTTTGAATGTTAGACTTAGAAAGTGCAATGTCAGAAGAATGTAACCTTACCAGGGCATAGAATTGTGCCTTTAAGTGCTGACATAATCAATTTGAAGAGATGAGGGTCCGGTGCGATGAAGAGGGACAGGAGAGTGATTGGGGCAAAGAGGAGGGACGGAGAGAGTGACTGGTGCAACAGGAGGGACAGAAAGTTGGGCCGTGCAATGGGGGGGGGGGGAAGAGAGAGAGAGAGAAAGAGAGAGGGAAAGAGAGAGAAAGAGAAAGAAAGAGAAAGAGAAAAAGAAAGAAACCAAAAGAGAAAGAAACCATGATAGGTCCCTAAAGTGTAATTTGTGATTCCAAGTGCTGGTGAATGGTGATGGACAACCCTCAGCTGCAGCCGGCAGCTAAGTTAAAACTGAAAGCAGGTTGCGATGTGTCAGGTTCATGTGGAAAGATGTTTTCTGAGTCCCAGGGTGGCCGACGCCATAGATCCTTATAAGTAGGAGTCCTGATCCGTGGACATTCCCAGCGCACCCTTCTGCAGCCTTTCGGCATGAATGATTTTCATGCAGTGGCTCTTACTAATGCAGGATGAATGCTGGCCCTTCCGAGGAACAGATACATTGCTTGTCTGCGGTGAGCCTGTGTAGGGGAATACCTGCAGATTATAGACCGGCCGGGTGCTCTGTAGACACCATTCTAACAGGCATACACTCACCCACAGACACCCCCCACTCCTCACTGGGCCTTGCAACAGAACATTGAGAGACCTAATTTACCAGTTTCACAATCACTTGTGTTCATGTTTAAAACCCCTCTTGCCTGCCATTTTGTAATGTCTGCTTCTTGTCCCTTAAAATCGAGCAAAGTTGAGGTGTACCCAATTTACCACATGGTGTTTTCAAGAGTGCTCCACCACCTCAGAGCCCGTCGCAGTTGAACCAGTTCCGCTGCACTTTACACATACCGGGCATAGTTGCAATGAATTGGGAAAGATAAAACCAGCACAAGTGCACGCCTTGCGTGGCAGCAGGGGGAGGGGGCCTACGCGATTTCCTTGCGGGAGCGAGCAGCAAGGCTTGATGATCGCGACCATATGGCGCCACAATATGGTGCCGCTCACTCCCGCAAGTGAATCTCCACATGTGCACGCATTGCCATTGAAGGCAATGGAACGCGTGCATGTTTTTGGCCGTCAAAGCTGTGCCGTTGACTAAAGGTCTCTCCTAAGCAGGACATGCGTGCTGCGTAGGCGAGACCGTAAAATAAAAATAAATGGAGCGCGGTGTGCCTAAATCGGGCGCCGCGCTCCGAATTAAAGTAAACCAGTGAATGGTGTGCTCCAGAGCGAGCACCAGGGCTCGATAATTCTCTGCTGGTGTGCGTGCACGGTTGCGAGCAGCAGCATATGTTTCTCTGCGCTGTAAGCCAGGCCTTGCACATTAGTCCATTTTCTTTTTTCTTCTCTTATCCTTTGTGAGCACCTTCTCTCCCTCTCCCCCCCCCCCCAACCTCCCGCACTCTCACAGACACCAAGAGTACCCTGAGATTGATGTCGGGCGCACGGTGAAAGCTCTGACTGACAACAAGTATAATGCGGATAGCGGCCGGCGCAGTTTGAGTCCCTCAAATTGCCTTCTTTATTAAGCCTCTCCTTTATATTTTTATTTGGTGGAGACGAGAGAGTAATTCAGCACTTTCACATCTGTCACAAATCAAAGAAATACAAGTTCCGGCGTCCCGCGAGTGCTGCTAAATATAAAAATAAAAATAAACGGGGCGTGGTGAGCCTAAATCGGGCGCCGCGCCCTGAATTAAAGTAAACCAGTGAATGGTGCGCGCGAGCACCAGGGCTCGATAATTTAAAATACGTCGCCCCTGAGATGCGGGAGCTGCTGGTGTGCGCGCGTAGTTGCGAGCAGCAGCATATGTTTCCAATTATCGCACCCACGTCTGAGTACGATAATTGGAAACATATGCTGCTGCTGCGCGTAATCGCAAGCAGGCCGTGGGCGTGCACATGGGTGGTGCAAAAAGAGGCTTTGGCCAATTGTGTGCTGTCTTTGTTAAGACTAAGGCCAATAGCCTGGGGCAAAACTACGAGCACACGCGTGAGCGTGTGCGAGCGTGTGGTGGATTTCGGAAAGCCCTTACAAAAAGTCTTCGCCAGAACAGCGCATGTGCGCTGTTACAGGCTCGACCTAAAAACAGGCTAATAGAAAGTCAAAAAGTTTAGGGATGAACCTGCAAAATAGACCAAGTCCAACAGAATCACTAATCCATAACAATACTTTACCAAGGGAGCACTTGCACTTTGGCACTGAACAGCAGTGGCAAAGTGCCCTAAAGCATCTAGGCCAGCAAAAATGGAGTCCAACACACTGCAAAACACAGGAAGTAGAAGTAAAAACGGAAGGGAGACCCACGGCAATGGTGCCAGGTCTTACACATGTCCCCTTCAGGTGAAATGTGGTTGAACTACCCACTCCCTTGGGAGTTCTCTTCATTAAGGTGTAAAAATCTGGGCAGATCATCAGCATTGGTGTGTTCTGTACTAGGGCGGTGTTCCACCGTAAAGTCCATCCCCTATAGGGAAATGGACCACCTCAACAGCTTTGGATTCTCACCCCTCATTTGCATCAACCATCTGAGGAGCCTGTGGTCTGTCTGAACCCGGAAGTGAGTCCCAAACAAGTATGGTCTCAGCTTCTTTAGTGCCCAGACCACAGCAAATGCCTCCCGCTCAATCGCACTCCACCTCTGTTCCCATGGAAGTAACTTCCTACTAATGAAGGCTACAAGTTGGCCTAGGACCTCTTCATTTAGCTGTGAGAGCACAGCCCCAACACCATGCTCTGAAGCATCTGTCTGCACAATGAATTCTCGTGAGAAGTTGGGTGCCTTAAGCATGGGCGCTGTGCACATGTCAGATTTCAGGGCAGTAAAGGCCTTCAGGCAGGCGTCAGTCCAATTCACCTTCTTGGGCTGCTTCCTGGAAGTTAGCTCTGTTAAGGGGGCAACAATGGTGCCATACCCCTTAACAAATCTCCAGTAATACCCAGTGAGTCCTAAAAAGGCTCTCACCTCTGTCTGTCTTGGGGAGGTTCCCAAGCCAGAATGGTATCAATCTTTGGCTGTAGGGGCGCCACCTGTCCGCTCCCTACCTGGTGTCCCAAGTACACCACGGAACCATGCCCGATCTGGCACTTACTCGCCTTGATCCTGAGGCCTGCCCTCTGCAGTGCCTTCAACACTTCCCTGAGGTTGTACAGATGACCCTCCCAAGTGGCACTGAACACTGCGATGTCATCCAGGTAGGCGGCACTGAAATCTTCCAGTCCAGCCAACAACTGGTTGACCAACCTCTGAAAGGCGGCAGGGGCATTCTTCATCCCAAAGGGCATCACCCGGAATTGGTAGTGTCCATCTGGTGTGGAGAATGCTGACTTCTCTCTTGCCCCATCAGTCAAGGCGATCTGCCAGTACCCAAACATTAAGTCAAACGTACTGGGGTACCTGGCAGCCCCCAACTGATTGATGAGCTCATCAGCTCTGGGAATGGGGTGTGCGTCAGTCCTGGTGACTGGAATGAGCCCACAGTAGTCCACACAAAACCGGAGTTCTGGCATCGGGTGCGGCAGCCTTCGGGACCAAGACCACTGGGCTGGCCCAAGGGCTGTTTGAGGGCTCAATCACCCCTAGCGCCAACATCTTGGAGACCTCCTCCTTGATGCAAGCTCTGACCCTGTCAGTCACTCTGTAAATGTTATGTTTTACTGGAGGACTGTCCCCAGTGTCCACATCATGGACGCACCACTGAGTGACACTGGGGGTCAGGGAGAACAGTTCCGGGACCTGTCCCAACAGTTGGCGACAGTCCCTCTGCTCCTCAGGTGTCAGGGAGTTGGAGAGGTTCACACCATACACTGACCCATCTTGCTCCTTTGCAGACAGGAGGTTCGTAAGAGGCTCAGTCTCCTCCTCCATTCCAGCATCTGTTGCTAGTTGCATGCCCACTTCGGACCTCTCCAAGTGGGGCTTCAGGCAGTTCACATGTAGGACACGCAAAGGGTTCCTAGGAGACTGCAAGTTCACCAAGTAGGTAACATTGCTCTTGTGCTCCAAAACTTCAAATGGTCCTGTCCACTTATCCTGGAGCGCACAAGGCTCTACTGGGGCCATGACCCATTATTTTTGTCCAGGCTGAAACTTGATCAGAGTGGCATTCTGATCATACCAACGTTTCATCTCCTTCTGGCTGGCTTACAGTTTCACCTGAGCGAGTTGTCTGAAGCACTTGGTCTGGTTTCTGAAGGCCAGCATGTAGCTATATACATCCTGGGGAGGCTTACTGGGAGCTTTCTCCCAGCCTTCTTTCACCAGACTCAGAGGTCCTCTTACAGGATGGCCATGCAGTAATTCAAATGGATTGAACCCTAAGGACTTCTGGGGCACCTCTCTGTAAGAAAACAGAAGGCAAAGGGAGTGCTGACCACAGGGAAATGTTGGAGAGGAGCCTTACACTTCTTCCCACTGTTACCACTTGTCTGGCAAGTCTGGCAAGACCTACAGTGAACATCAGAATGCTTGCACATTTGGGGCCAGTAAAAGTGGGTGACAAGCCTTTCAAAGGTCTTGTCTTGCCCCAAATGTCCTGCTAAAGGCACATCATGAGCCAGACCCAGTAGGAAGGCTCTGAAGCGCTGGGGTACCACCAGCACATGGGATGACACAGGCTCAGCAACCTTAGGCTCGCTATACAGTAGACCATTTTCCCAGTATAGCCAATGTGATCCACACTGATCACCTGCTGCCTGGTCTGCAGCCTGCTGCCACAAACCAATGAGAGAAGGGCATGTCTGCTGCTCCTGACAGAACTCCTTCCTGTGGGGCCCTCCTTCTTGCTGCCAATGGGTCAGCTCAGGCAGGTCCCCCAATTCAGCCACTTGTTCCCTGTAGGCTCCAGGGCATTCTCCTCGGGATCCACCTCCTCCTGGACTGTGGGAACTTCGGGCCGGTTTCCCATGCCCCCTGCCTCTTCGCTTCTCGGTAGGCACCTGGGCCACTCTTTCAGGCTCCAGGTCCTCTTGAATGCCTTTACCGGCTGCCATTGACCGAGTGGTCACACATGCCCACTCAGGCAGACCCAACATCTCCAAATGAGACCTCTGTTCTACCTTCGCCCAAGGGGAGCTCTGCAAATCATTGCCTAGCAGACAGTCAACAGGCATGGCTGGCCTCACAGCTACTCTCAAGGTACCTGCGATCCCCGCCCACTCAAAGGGAACCTGTGCCACTTTGCAGAGGCACTCTGCGTTGTCAGGGGCCACTACAGGGTAGAATGTATTTGGGACCACCTGCTCTTCAGACACCAGCCGACAGCTGTCACACTGGCTCCAGTGTCTCTCAGAGCCTCCACAGTATGGCCATTGATGGTCACCTACTGCCTGTACTTTTTAGTATCATCAGGCATAAGAGCCTAGAGACCATCCCACTGTCTCCTAAAGAGACCAGGAACATCTCTGCTGGACCCCACCTACCTTGGGCTCCCATCTCCTCCCCCAAGGCTACACCAGCGTTTTCCGGGGCGGTGCACCAATGGGTGCAGTGGTAACCGGTTTGGGACACTTAGGATCCCCCCGGAAGGGGCCCACCTGGCCACAGCTAAAACAGGTCTTGGAACCCTTCTGCACAGGCTTACCTGGTGGGACCCATGATGTTTTCTCAGTGGGAGGCTGGGAACCCTTACCTTGGTTCCCTTAGGGATTACTTTGGGGCCCTTTTTGGAACTCCTTTTGTTTACCCTTGTCGCCCCCCCACTCTTCTGCTGGGCACCCTATCCACCTTTGGCGGAGTCTCCCACAAGACCCTTGTAGACCCTGGTACTGACCGAGCGGTCCGCCTCCACAGCAAGCTTCCTGGGATCAGTCAGCTTACCGTCAGTCAGGTGCTGCGTAGCTCTGGAAAACAACTACTGGACAAGTGCTCCCATGCAACTAAATCATAGAGCCCCTGCAAGTCAGTTACCTTGCTACCCTTCACCATTCATCCAGTGCTCTGCAAAAATAAAATACTTACTCCACACAAGTACTTTACTCCAACTTCTTGCAGTCACTAAATCTCTGCCGATAAAGCTCTGGGGTCAACCTATCTCTGGCTATCAAGGCTTCCTTCATGGGGGCATAGGATATCTGATCCTCAGTTGGCAAAGCTAGTAAGGTTTCCCTCCCTTCACCTATGAAGCGACCCCACAACCCCGTTCTCCAATCTCTCCCAGGGACCCGGTGGGACTTCATCGCTATCTAATAGGCCTTAAACCACTGCCCAATGTCTTCATTCTTCATGAAATCATTGCTTACATCTTTGGGGATGTATACTTTCCCTTCCCCAGGCACTGATGGTGTGCTGCCACCAGAGGGAGTGATATCTAGGCTCTTCGCTTTCAGCTCTAGCTCCCTCAACACTCTCCAATGCTCTAAAAGTATCTTCCTTTCCTCTATGGCCAATTTCTTGCTCTCTAACTCCAACCTATTATTCTCTAAGTCATCCTGGCTCCCCAGTTTGAGCTCAGCAAGCTCTATCTCATGCACTCTGCTTTTCTCCCTGTCCTCCAACTCTTTTGGAGACAGACCCCTTGAAGACACACTGCTGCCTTCCCTGGAAGGCACTCCCCCTTCAGTTAGGCCCACTAGCCCATCCTGCTGCCCGTCTACATTCTTCCCCTCCACCATGGGATCCTCGGTGAGGCCTCTCACAGAGATTTTAAATCTTTTGCAGATGGTTTTAAGTTGTGGCACAGTGTAGATATCAACCCGCTCTTCAAATTCAATATCCACAGATGCAATGGATCCTTCTTTACTCATAGTGAAAATTGGCAGTTCTCAAGATGCAAAAAATTCCCCCCAAAAAATAATTATTCAAAAAATGTATGTGGTTGCGTAATGGTCTGTACTCACTAGAAGTGTACACCAATCACTGTATGTAAATCACAAATGCAAGTCCAGGATCCTCAACTCTGACCACCAATGTTAGAAATGGGGGTCTCTAGTTGGCAGAGGTAGGTACCTTTGTCCAAATAGGGACCCTTGCTTCTAGTCAGGGTAAGGGGGATACACTCCTAAAATAACCCCTGCTCACCTCCTTTGGTAGCTTGGCACAAGCAGACAGGCTTATCTCAGAGGCAGTGTGTAAAGCATTTGTGAACACATACAGTAACACAGCGACAACACTACAAATGGACACCACACCAGTTTAGAAAAATAAGTAATCTTTATCTAAACTTAAAACAAGGCCAAACGACAAAAATCCACAACACAGTAGTCAAGATATCCTTAAAAATAGGTTATTCACTTAAATAAGGTTCCTAGCAACTAATAACTCCACCTGGAGCTATAATGACGTTGTGATGAAAATCCCAAAGTATGGAGCTGACCGCGAGGTGCGCGGCTTCGGGGACGGAGTCAAGCAGACCCGCAAAGAACAGTACCTGGAATTCGATGAAAGCAAAGACGGTGCACAGCGTCGGGGATGTGATGCTTCGTTGGTGCCGGCGGCGTTAGTTCCTTACGACCCCAGGGGAGATGATGCCTCGGTTTCTTACTGCGGCGCATGGGAGGTGAGACTTACTCTGTCATGGAGGTGACATCACGAATGACAGCGAAGCGTCGGTTCCTTATAATGGTGCGGTGTCCATGGATTCAGGAGTCACCCATGTCGAGGATCGGCTCCGCATTGATGAAGCACCGCGTCTGTGAAGTCCAGGCTGCGGTGTGAGTCAGGGCGGTGCGTCGTGGACATCACAAGCGGTGTCTTCGGCTCCAGTGCAGGCAGTGGCCTCATTGACGGCTTCAGAGTCGATGCTGCACAGCATCAGCAGGGGTCGGGCCTACGGTACAAGTCGGGGAAGTGCGTCGTGCTCTTCACGAGCGGTGCCCATTGTGTCGCTCGCCGGCGTCGGTGTTGCAATTTCCTTCTGTAGCAGCTGAAACAGCAGTTCCATATACAAGCAGACAGAAGGGGTGAAGTCTTTGTGTTCCTGAGACTTCAGAACAGGAAGCAAGCTCAGTTTCAAGCCCTTGGAGATCTTTTCTTCAAGCAGGTGACAAAGCAAAACAGCAAAGTCCTACTTCTCCTTTCCTTGGCAGCAAGCAGCCACTGCAGGTCAACCCCAGACAGCAAACAGCACAGGAGCAGTATTCCTCCTCAGCTTAGCCTCTTCTTTGCCTCTTCTCCTTGGCAAAGGGTTCCTCTTGATTTCTCAGAAGTGATCTAAAAGTCTGGGCCTAAATATTTATACCACCACATCCTTTGCTCTCTGAAGGCAGAGAGTGTCTGTACCCAGCCAAAACCAGCTCTGTCTTCACTGGTACACCTTCCTGGCAGGAGGTGCAGACAGCATTGTTGCACACAGACCAGGCCCATTCAGGTGAAAAGGAAATTTCCTCCCCCCTACTCCAAATGCAACCAAGCTCTATTCAGCCCAGCCCTGCTCATCAGACTTCTGGACCCACAGCCCTCTCCGCCCCGTCATCCAAAAGCCACATTTTGCAAGCTGCTTCTGTGGGTGGCACAATCAGTGCTACAGGCCCACCAGCAGCATTTGATTTATAGGCCCTGGGCACACATGGTGCAATGTACTAGGGTCTGACAAGTAAATCAAGCTGCCAATCATGGAATCGCAAATCTATAACAATACTTTACAAAGGGAGCACTTGTACTTTGGCACTGAACAGCAGTGGCAAAGTGCCCAAAGCATCTAGACCAGCAAAAATGTAGTCCAACACACAGCAAAAGACAGGAAGTAGAGGCAAAAATGGAAGGGAGCTCCACGCCAATGGTGCCAGGTCTAACCCCCATCATGCAGGCCTCAATATCAAATTAGATGTTTTGAATTTATATGCGTGTAAACGTAATAGGTATCAAAGCGATGTCACCAAGTAAGGAACCAGAGGGAAGGGGAACGAACCTAGCGAAGAGGATATATAAAAACATCAGAAGGTTTCCCAGGACAATGAGGTTATTCAAATAACTAGGTTTGCACCTGTCTACGAAAAATAGAGTACGATTCCATTATATTTTTAGTGAGGGAATTCCACAACCTGGCAGCTGCCACTGTGAAAACTTGTCCTCCCCCATCTCGATTTCCGGAACCTACGAACTATCACATTTCTCTGTCCTGCCGATCTGAGAGGTCTGGTAGGAGCATACCAGATGAAGGTGGCCCTAAGATAACATGAGCATGTTGATGGAGAAATATGTAGGACCCTCATCAGCCATCCTACGCATTTGGTATGTCTTTGGCAATTGGCGTAGTCCATGCATATTTATTATCAAGATCCCTTGAGCCTCACAGCTCCATTCCTTTTTGACTATATACCCTATATATATACAATGAAAAAAACAAAGGTTAAAGTAAGTTTATAGTTGGGTGAATGTCAGTGACAAACGTAACTTTATGAACTCCAAAAAACTGACATTCACCAGTTATGGTTAGCAGAGCTAACTATATCTTGCTCCCCTCGCCACGCATTGTACAGGAACTTGCATATTACATCACTCATTACATCATCCAATGAGTATGCTAGTTTGTTTTATAGTTCACAGAGTGGCAGGTATCTGCCATATGACTTTCCTAACTAATTTTGTACAGCCTGTGTCTGGCTAATGAGTCCAAGTATTTACAATACACATGTGCTCCAAATGCATCATAGGTGAGTAGAGGTATTGAAAACGTTCTAAATCTTTGTATTGAAGAGTACCTCTGTGTGCAGGTGACCGTTGATGACCTGTGTTCAGCTTGTTCCACACACGTTTTTGGCTCGGCAGAAAAAGACATCCAACAGAGCCAAGATTCTATGTAAAACATATTAAGTATTGAAAGCGGTCTTGAGTTATTAGAGAGAATCTTTGCAGCATGATAATTTTTAGATAACAGAGAAGACTGTGTGCACTAGGTAGTAACTATGTACGCGTGCTTTTTTTGCTACAGAAGATGGGTTATCTTTAAAGTTTCCACCACAGTATGAAGACTACAGGTAGTATCATCTTTCACCCCTTCAGACCTTGGGTATTTTAAGTGAATAGTTACACTTTGGACAAGTTTTGCTAAGAGTGTACACTGTTTTTAGCAGATACTTTTTAATACTCTGGCATATTTTGCATGAGGTTCATAGTCAGCAAACGGTGTGTTACAGCGTAAACTCTCGCCATAAAGAGAACAGTGTTAATTGTACCCACCTTTCTACTTATATCCACTTCATTTCTCAATGTAACCGGGTTTGAGTATCTGGAGGAACATAGTTTTCCCTGAAGAGTTGTATACAGATAAAACTCCATGGTCAGTACAGGTTACCCTTTTATCTGTGGTTCATAGTCAACATGAGCTCTGCTACTCTTAAAGTGTATGGTATAGGGTCAATGTTGCACAGAAGACAAGCTTGCTTCATCTTTAGGGGTTGTATGTATGATATCCATGATGATGCTTCATATTATTCTGATCTATTTTGCAATTCATACCTCTAATGCCATACCCATTTATAGCAATGTATACAAAAGAAGCTTGGATGATGTCACCGGTGATCTTAATAAAGGTATCATTTGAGGTGTTAACAGTAATGTTATGAATGATGTCATTGAACATGTCATGAGTGATGTAATATGTGATGTCATAAGCAATGCATGACGGCGGGTGCAAATTATAGTTAGCTAACTATAACTGGTTAATGTCTGTGTTTTTTATTCTTTGTTCAAAACGTTAATGTTGTCACTAACATTTTCACCTAATTATAATGTTACTTTAACCTTTGTGTTTTCAGTGAATTTCTAGAGATTTTTAAAATAAAAACATAGAAATTGTTATTACACCCAACTTTAACGTTTCTTTTACCTTTGTTTTTTTTAAAGTGATTTTTTGAGGTTTTTTTAATGAAATATTTTATTACCATATGCAAAGCCAACCCCCCATCTTGCACGGCCTTCGGCCATGCACGGCGGGTGGTTTTCTGCAGCCTTGTGGGGGCATTGGGGACCCCAGCCCGTGAGACCAAAATCTAAGAGGAAATTGACATGCATCCACCCTTCCCCCAAAACTTATTAGACCTCAGGGACTCTATCTCCTGGCCAAACTAATAAAAAATGGGAAGGGAGCCATGTGGCCTCCCCCAGCCTTCATATGCTCAGGGGACTCCAAAACCTGGGGCCATTTTCTGTTTAAAATGGAAGGGGGGGTCTGCATGGACACCTTCAGGCCCTGAAGACCCCATCCCCTGGGGCTAAAGCAAATTAAAAGGGGAGGGTTGTGCGGAACAAACCCCCCTCCCCCCCCCCACCCCCCCCCACCCTCTCCACCACAGGCCTTTTTGGACCAAATGTAATTGGTAAAGTTAAATAAAACTGGGGGGATGGCCTGATCAGCAGGGATGGAATGATAGTTGACTGGCTGGCATTCAGATACTGATGATGAAGCAGGATTTATAAAGCACATGGCGACCCACTGGCATCCCAGCACTGGTCAAGGAAACGGAATGTCCGCCTAAGCAGAGAAAGTATTAATGCACTAGTTCTTAAAGAGACAAGTGTTAAGTGCCTTCCAAAAGCAATGCTAATTCTTCATGGATCGTAAGGCCAAGGAGAGAGAGAGTGGTTGGTTGTGGTTGTTGCGTGCTGCTGTGAGGAACATTCATCCTCTCAGCTCTAAAGAGTGAGGTTCCTGTCTGATGCATAATCAGAACAAGTGGAAATCTGGCACTTGATTGGTGAGTTCGTTAGATGTCAAAGAAACTGTTGGGAGGAGATGTGGTCGATCCGCCTGAGACATCAACTCTGGAAATGGCGAACCAGGTTCAAAACCTGCCATATGCTCACGCATCCTGTGACTCTGGGCAAATCACTGCATATCCCCAAACCTAAAAAAACACAATGCTCTTGATTCCTTTGGATCAAGTTTGCAATATATATAACTGGGAATAAACTGTAAATGGAGGTTATATACTGCATTCACACTGAAATAGTCCAGGAGACTCTATGCCTGCAGCAGCGATAAGTATGTAACATGCAATTTACAGGTTTCAATGCCAGTAAATTAACTTGGTGGGGCACTGCATTAGCTCTCGTTGTGTACTCATGGGTAAGAGCAGTGTTTAGTTTGTAAAAGAACATAAGTGCCAGGGCCCTCGTCAGGAGGACACTGCAGCTTGAACGGCAGCCTATCGCCACTGCATGCATTGCCAATTGCAGTGCCAACACAACTTCTAACCATTACACTTACAAGTGTTACATTTCAGACTATTCCAGGCACTCAAATCTATAAGAATGGCTTGGGCGGCAGGTATTAGCTATTAGAGTTAATAAACAATTGCTGTTGTGCTCATCTCTAAATTATACAGCCAGCACCACAATGTGGTAGACTGTCATAAGTGCCCATGATCATATTTAAATGCCAGTGCCGAGCCCCTGAAACCATCGACTCAAATTAAGCAGAGTGAACTCAAAGGTAATTGATATTAGGTACTTGATACAGTGGATCCCCAAGAATGGGGCTCTGTGGAGAACGTTTTTACTCATCTTGGAGAACCTCAAACTTCAGATGCTGTAAATACAACGATATTTAATTAACATACTACCTGGCCCAAAACGTGCACATACAGAGACACACATACATACTCATTTGCATGAATTAACTTTGTGTATGTTTTGCCATTCTTCTATGAATTATTACCGTGCTTAACCTTCTTTACTTCCAGTCCTCTCACATTTGACACCTGCATTGTTAAATGGATTACATCAAACACTCCACATTGTGAAGGACCCCATGACACATTCTTGAGGTAGTCCCATCAGGCAATGATAAATGCCCAAATTTTGTGATTTGACATATTCTAGTTTTTATTTCTACCACTGTCTTAGGACTTCGAACAGACCTGAGATTCATGAACTCTAAACGCTCTGGGCCATATTCATCAAGGGGTCGCTTTGTTTTTGCACCACCCAAATTAGTGCAAAAGTGGCAGAACCCTTAAGATGTGATTTATCAAGCCATGCAAGGCCCTAAGTGGCTTGATGAACGCAGAGTAACGCAATGCAGCGCAAACCACTGTTGCATTGCTCTGCCACAAGGAAGCCTTCCATGGGTGGTACGTGACCTGTGCCTAAAAAGTAGAAAATTGATACCTGAATTCAAATTCTTCTTCTGGGCATATGCCTTTTTAGTTCATCAAAAAAGAAAACAGTTCCTAACTAGAGGCCGAGGTGATAAATATCACTAACTGCCTGTAATTTTGTTGTCTCGGGGGAGATCTGTATTTCCGATCGTAATGCCCTCACACACCTGTTAGGGTGTCATGCTTCATCATTGGGCGCTCCTCAGGGAAGCAGGTGGGAGGTAGGCAATACGGTCTATTAGGAGGCAGTTGGCAAAAGGGGTTTGGCAGCAACTCAAGAAGTTCACCTACATGATGTGGAGCTGGTACGGGCTGAGGCCATAGTCGGTCACACCAAAAGAGTCCACAAAGGCCTTTTGGCACTAGCCCAGTTCTGTAAAGCACGGGGTTGGTCACACACACTCTTGACCCGCTTCTGATTATTTTCAGCAGTGTTACTACTGCCCAGGCAATCACTTTCAACACCCAGGCCCTAGCTGGAAAATACTACCTGGTGGCACATTGTCGTTGGGGAAGGCTAGGTGAGGAGAGGGCAGTTTGTCTGCCGCGCTGAGGGCCAGAAAGGGAACACTGAGGAATGAAGCAGAATAGGGTGACTCCTCGGAAGGAGGAGGAACCCTGTCTGGTACACGATGATCAGAGTCGCAACCAGGCAATTCAGGCACATTGGGTGGTGCGCGATAATTCGAAACGTGCCAGACCGTCCTGGTCACACACTCAAAGAGTTGCAATTCTTTATCTCCCTGGAAATGAGGCACAACATCCACCAAGATTTAATCAGGCCCCAAATCTAAATTGCATAGAATAGAAGGAGTTCCGGATGTATGACGTTACAACGCATGCTTTTACAACGCATGCTGTTACAACGAAAGTTTTACAACGCGAGTGCATTGACAACGCAGGACATTACAACGCAAGTCTTTACATCGACTTGCACTAGATGGCGTGCTAACATTAAAAAAGTGTAATTTACTATTCGAACTCCAGTCCACGTAACAGTAGGGAAGGTGTTGGGATAGTAAACTACACTATTTTTAATGTTAGCATGCCATCTAGTGCAAGTCGATGTAAAGACTTGCGTTGTAATGTCCTGCGTTGTCAATGCACTCGCGTTGTAAAACTTTCGCTGTAACAGCATGCGTTGTTAAAGTTGCGTTGTGAAGGTTGTTCCCCAGGAGTTCCCGTGACCAATTTTAATTATCTAGGAGTCTGTTTTGATTCAAGACATATTTGGGGCTCATTGTTGTATTTGAGAACCTAACAATTTTCTAGAGCGATCAAAGGGTTTTGCTGTGCTTCAAGATTTATACATAGGCCGGTTAGAGAGATGCAAATTCTTTTCAAGTCCAAATGCATCTCTGCTGCTACTTACAGGGCTGGTGTTTGGGACTACACTGATCCTGAGATCCTCCAAAAGCTACAAAATAGATTTCTGTTTAGACTTTTAGCGGTCCATCCATGGACCGTACCTACCTCTGTCATTCTGAATTTGGTCTAACTTACCTGAAGGGTTCAATTGGGGTGGCCCTCCGGTGTTATGGTTAAAGATATGGCAAACTCAAGTGGTCAGTCTCTAAAAAAACTAATTTTCCAAGATTGTATGCCTTGGATAGCATGGCAAACATTCCCAGGCCAGCCTACTAGAGGTATGTTTTTGGTTTTGGAAGCATGGGGTTAAAATAGTATTTTCCTGATCTAGACACAAGAACATGGGTTAGACTTCTCTTCTTTGAACAGCACTAACAAATCCATCCAAGAATACCTTTCCAGCTTCACTGGTAAATTACCCTGCCTTGCTTCCCATATATAAGATGGAATTTAAATTTGATAGAAAATAGCCAGTATCCATTGCATTCAACACGCCTACGATTTGGCTCTTTACATTTCCTGTTAGCATTTACCCAACAAGGAACGTGGTATCCTTACCTCTCAAATTGCCCTTGTGATAATCTCTCCAAGTAAAGTACAACCCACTTTTTTGCTTTTTTGCACTTTATATCGAACATTGCGCATACTCTTTTTAGCCCAAATCTTTGTTCTTCAGATATTAGAACACATAGCTAGAATATGCTATATTGACTTCAGTTAGGCTCGGCAGAGGTCTGCCATGCAGTAATCTGTTTTATTAGGTGCTCGTTAAACACAAGAAAAATATATAAATTCTTTAAAATGGTGATAGTATTGTGATTGCTGTTGTTACTTAATTCAGTTGCTTATCGACTAGGTTTTACAACCGGGTGCATGTTTTAACTTTTTTGCCTGTTTTAACTACTTATGAGCCATGATTTTATTTATTCTTTCTGCATCACATATGAAATATTGCACCAATCTCTTTTTTGTTGCGTATAATTGAGGAATGTGATGCTAATATTGATATTTATTTTCTTCTGCACTTTTATGGTGAGTTTGCTGAATAAAGTTGTATTGACTGACTGAAGAAATACTACCAGTTTTCTTTGTGACACTGAAAGGGCAAGCCTGCTCACTTTACAAACTACAGCATCACAACAGAGGAAAAGTATGGATCTGCTAGAATAACCTCCTTCAACCCAGCTCGTTGGCCATCTTTGAACATTGTTAACATTCTGAGGACTCCTACTACTCCTCCTACTACTCCTCCTGTTGTGATGCTGTCCTCTAGCAAACATGTTTGATATAATTCAGCTTTTGGTGCAGTACAGCTCTCTTCCCTGTTCACTTGTGAGAGAGAGGTATATTCCTTTTTTTAGGTCTCGGCTAGCGTAGGCTGCGCAGACGTGCGCAGTCTCACTGGCGAGATTTAACGTTTTCGGTTAGTTTTCTCTAGTGGGCTTTAAGCCTCGCCCCTCCTTTCCATTGGCTGGCGTCACCGTTTATGCTATTGCCATTGGAAAAGAGCATCTCTGACGTACACTTTTTCTCTTTTAGAGCCGTCCCAGTTGGACTGGCTGCCCCGACTTACTGCTGGCGTAAAAGGTTTTCTTATCTTTATGGGGCCAAACACATGGCCCCATAAAGATAAGAAACCAGTAGTGCGAGTCAGTCCAACTGGGACGGCTCGCGAGCCAGTCCAACTGGGACGGCTCTAAAAGAGAAAAAAAAAGCAGGAGGCGTTTTTGGCGTTGCTTGTATTCCCTCGTGTTCAACGTTGAACCTCGACTCTTCTACCATGAAGCAATTCCGCGAAAGAGTCATGCGGGAGGGACAACGCGCCGATAGGTGTGCGCCTGCATCGGACGCTGTGCGCACAGCACCAATGGGAAACCGCTAAAAATGGCATTGAAGCGCGAGGGACACAAGGCGAAAAGACGCCTACAATACTGTTATAAGGTGTTTGACAAGTGTTCAATGAAACTAAGAAAGGACTAAGACATCAAATTGATCCCTAAATTATAGTAATCTGAAAACAGAAGTAGGGAAAGGATACCCGTTAGTGGAAACACGGTGCTTTACTTATAGCGCTATTTGGAATTTCAACGGGCGTCTGTCCTTCTTGTGTTTTCTAATTAGTCTGCTTTTTGTTTCCATGATGTGCCCCGGGACGCGTTGCAGATCCATTAGAAGCAGTTTCAACACACATCGAAACGCTCATGCTTCGCTAGTAAAAGCGGAGAGAACTGAAAAAAAACCTTTTACTAAGGTGCCACAGACGGAAGGAAATATATGCTTGCAAAGCCGTAGGATCCCTATTCTTTTAAGTTTTTCAGACCAGTGCCCGTATAGAATCTTCTGTTCAATGCCTCGTTTACATGCATCACAAAGTAGTGATCCACTAAGGGACTACGGCGGGAAAGTGCGAAGCTTGGACTAACTTGCGTTATCGTCGGGCGAGGAACGGAACCCTTTACAATTCCTTTTGTACATCATGTACCAACTCTAGCACACGTTTGGGTTCACTAGGTGTGTCGGTTTACTTAAATGATATGTCGTTATAGGTAAATAGTTGGATACGGAAAGGTGTTCTTCCTTTTTTTGAAATCTTGTTATGTTTAGGGTGCAGGAGTGTCGGATTCAGGCACTAAATAAATGGATTGCGTTTTTTTTCTTTTTTTTAATAAATATGCTGATCTTTTTAAAGAGCAACATGGAGACAGCCTGCTGTCTGCCCTGCCCCTTTCAAAATTTGACCCGCCCCCAACTGTTTATGTTCAGGATCTTACGATCAAACGCCTGGAGTATGTTTGTTTTCCGCCAGATTGGTTTCATGAACAAGTGTACGACTTCTTACTTTTGAAGGTGCTGTTGACTAAAGGCACTAGAGAACAATCAAAAGCTTTTTACGTTTGCTTTTATTACTGTTATTCAATATTTCATGTACTTCATATGCATATGTATGCATATATATATATATGTATATATATGTGTATGCATTTCTAAATATGTATGTTTATATGTGTATATATACATACATCTAGGAACATAAATATATACATCCGCATATTTATATTAATACAAATATTAATGCAGCCATAAATATACATAGAAACATATACATATTAAGGACATGAAAGTATGAAAAACACAAATAAAAGCAACACTAAAAAACTAAATAAATGAAAACAGCATTGCTTAGACTTTAATAAAGACGAGACCTGTTGCATTTTTAATGCTTGTTTTATAAAGGACATGGTTTAAGAGATTTCCTTGATTAGATGACATCACTTTGGCATAAAACGGATGTAGAACACATTAGGGACAGCAAAAAAATATTTCTTGGATACCCACCAATGACATTGTAGTATAATCCCATTATTTGGCTATCCTGTAGCCTCGTCTTTCACTAGTCCGGCATAGAAGAAGATTCCTATTTTGTCCTGGAGAAGATGTAGAAGTAATTTCCTGATCTTTGCTAGACCTGTCGAGGGTTGTATGATGGAATCACGAATGTCATTACCACACATGCCTTTACAACGTAGTCTAAACCGCAAATATGCATGAACCGTGCATGTTTTTACCACGCATACCACTACAATGCATACTCATAGAGATGCATTAAAATCCATTACCAAGCATACTTTTAGCATGCATACTTTTACCAAGCATACCGTTAAAATGCATTTTTATTGTACCTTTAAAGTAAAATTCTCATCAAAAAATAGAAATTTTGACATTCTCTAAATTTAGTGAAAAATACAACAGCACAGTAATATTACGTCTAAAAACCATTTTACCAGTAAATATTAACAGTAAGAGCAAAATAAAATACATCTTTATGTTGGAGAAATATACCAGAAAATATGATGTTTCAACAGTCTTTCCTTTGTTTTAATGCTAATAAAACAGCCTGTCCAAAACTAAAATGGCTGTCGTAGTATGTGCGGACTGTATTAAACGATTTTTTCTACCTTTACAATTAAATACATGTTCTGTCAGAATATAAAACACGTTGCAGATTCCAAAACATACTTTGGTATGAAATGTGGTTTTCCCTAGACAAAAACCTATAAATTGAGCTGACCTCAATTTTGTGACCAGTAGTACGCTGACGCTGCTCATGACCACATGTCTCTCAGACTCTCTGAGGAAAGTGATAGTTTGCTAAGGAGACACTGCCATATGCGAGGTAAAGTAAGAACAAAATGTAAACAACCCACATCCACAGTATGCCCCAATTACTCTGAAAGAGAAATATTAATATTAGTTTTCCTTATTTCACAGATTTTGGCATCTCATTAAAAACAAATCTATATTCTACTCTATTCAATTAGACTAATGTGAATATTAATAGATGACCTTTTTCCTGAAACAAAAATACAATTTTCAAACATATTTTTAAAAATATTTTTTAACTTAGTATTTTAACTCAGCTGGGGGCGTCCTGCAGGGCAGGTGCTGGAGAGTGACTGGGGCAAATGTACTAGTCTAACGCCACTGGGGGCATCCCTCAAGGCAAGTGCTGGACAGTGAGTAGGGGCATAATTATTATTATAACTCAGCAGGGGCAACCCTCATGGCAGGTGCTTGACAGCGACTGGAGCAAAATTACTATTCTAACTCATCTGGAGGCATCCCTCAGGGCAGGTGCTGGTGTGTGATTGCGTGCAAAATTACTATTCCAACACTTGAGGAAATATGAATTTTTATGATCAATTGTGTCCCCTATCTTAGACCCCAACGGCTCCATGTACATGCTACAAGTACATGTATGTTCCCTCCACTTCAAGCTATGAAGACGCAAATACAATTGTGTCCAACGTCAACATGTCCTCTTTCAGATCCGCCCTGAATGGGTCGAATATTCCGTTCCTAAGTATGCCTTGCCACCGTCTTTATATGGTGTACTTTTCACGTTTTTCAGCTCTGGCAAGTTAGGCCCTGAATTCTGCCATCGAGCCTTTTCCTGCCTTCTGCCTCTGAATGCTCCAGCCTGGACCTGCATCTGTATCCATGACCTTTGTCTTACTTCCTGCGCAGCTAACGGTGCCTGGCCCGGCCTGTTGCCTGCCAAAACTGTATTCAGCCTTCAAGTTATCTGCTCCGCTCCTCGAGAAATACATTCCTGCCTGGAGAAGGAGGAATATAAACATGACCCATCTGCAAAGGAGAAAGCCTAGCCTTTCTGTCTCTTTTTGTGTGATTACAAAGCTCACGTCAGTGAAAAGCCCATAGCCCCCGTGCAAGACCTCTGCAGTAAATGAAGTAAATGAAGAAATAGATGCCACATCGGCTCTTGGTGATGAGCAACCTATGTCACAAATCAGTCCCTGCTCCAGACATCAGATATCAGATAAAACAAGATGTGTTGGTCGTCCTGACACTGAAGGCCTCACTTCCAGACTTGTCCGGTTGCATAGCAACCCTCCCCACGTCAGTTACACGTCATGCTCGAGTTGAGCACAAGTAAGGCAAAGTTCCAGTACAATTCCAGCAGATCACGCAACCCCCTCCAGGTATCCACCCACACATGACAAATTACCCATTATCATCAAGTGGACGCCCACATGGACGCCCACCTTCACACCCTCTTACACGCCCACATGCTCTTATCTCACTCTCTTTTGCTCTTTTCGTTTCCGATGTATATATACTGTACTCTGTGAATAATGTTTTGAGAATATTGAGAATACTTTTGAGTCCCTTCCAGATCCTTTGTGGTGATGGTAATATTCTCCCTTTGACTCGAGTTATTGGAATAAAGCCCTTTATGAACCTGATACCACAGACTCAGCCTCTTGCTTTATGCATGATCTTATTTATATACTGAAAATTCTGAGAGCGTAATATTTTATTCACGACATAATGGCGCCCGAACAGTTCAATCTCTTTCCCCACACGCCGAAGATGAGGGTCCAGTTTTGCCCCCTTCCATAGCCGTGATGGACTTCAAGCGCGCACGTCGCGGGTCTTCCCGCCAACTCCCTCAGGCCAACGAAGGGGACGGACTGCGACCAGGCATCCAGACGAGGCGGTGAGGAACGCAGATTGTCCTACCCAGAGCCCACCTGCGAGAGAGCTGTGTCCGAGGTATACAGAGGCCCACCAGATTCCGAAGTTCCGAAGTATCCACGTCACGAGTCGAGTCGAGTCCAGTCTGGTCTAGTCCAGTCCAGAGTTTCCGAGGCCTTCTGTTCCGTTCCATGCTTCCCGGTGAGTACCGTTGCTGGGGACGCATCTAGACGTGCACATTGGTTTGTGCCGGTCAAGACGGGTTTGGGTACACAGACCTGGTCTGCACTGTTTTAGCAGTGTATCTGTACTGTTTAGCAGTACATCTAGTATTATGCAGTTAGCTAGTTTTATTCTAATTATCGTTGTTCATTTTAAATGTTTTAATATGTTTTAAATGTCATGGTATGAGTGATTGTTCGATCTTCATTACTGTGTTTATTGTATTAATTGTGTTCAAGTCCGAGTAAGAATCAAGTAGCAAGGTTTAAGATGCCGTTATTCTCAAAATTAAGACAGATAAAAACTAGAAAAGGAATACTCGAGGAAGCCGTTCCCATTCCACCTAGGGACACTGCAGGGTACTTTATGTACCATAAACATGGCCTAGATGCCGTATTATATCTCGATTTGTGGGTGGACTACACCAAGGATTTAGCAGAGAATGAGAGATTGCCCGCTGTTGGGACATGGGATGCAGATTGCATCATGAGAATAGAAGAAACATTATGGAAAAAGAAAGCCAGACAGTCACAGAAAAATGCCATTGAATTATGGCGTAAAGAATCGCATAGACGCACAGAGAAAGCGCTCAGAAAAGAAGAGAAAAGTAGGGAGGATTCAGACAAAGCCCGAGAAAACGTATTAGTTGAGGAAGGTATCCGAGTAAAAGCAGAACAAGTAGACAGACAACGAAACACTCTTATGAAAGAGAAAATGTAGACCAGCTCGGAAGGATGCCATTGAGTTTTGGCGCAAGGAGTCACATAGGAGGACAGAGTAAGTGTTTCACGAAGCAGAGAGAAGTAGACTGGAGTCTGGAAAAGCCAAGGAAAAGATGTTACAGGAGGAAGTGGAGCAGGTAAAATGAGCGCAGGCTGACAGAGAAAGAAATACTGACGTTGCTGGTATTTATCCCGTCCTTTCAGAGGACTTAGCAAGAGTGGCCCCGGTAGAAAGACCAGTTAGAGTGCCACCGCAAGTACCACGATACATATAATAATGATATAGTAGCCCAAAGGTTCTTGAGCCTCCCACCAAACGAACAGCGCATAGCTGGTGTTTACATGGTCCAACATTTGACTACGTTGTCAATAGGAAATTGAGAGGGGTGTAGCTAGAGAAGGAGCAACACCTGTGATTTGATGACACCCCTAATGTACAAAGTGTTAACGAAAAAATAATTAGTGAAAAGTTTAGCTTGAAAAAAGAATTGTGGGTATTTCGAATTTGCAAATTGTTCAAGAATACAGGTTTGTGTTCTTGGTGGTCCAGTGAGCCAATGTGCTGGGTCAAGTCGGTAAGATTATGACCCCCTGAGTGCAAATTGTATGTAAAAATAATTTTTCAATTGGGCGAATTATTGCAGTTTTTATGGAATTGAGTAGTCTTTTTGTCTTTGACAGCTTCAGAGTGAGGAGAAGGTGGGGGCTGTGTAGAGCAGAATGTGATACAGAAATCGGAGACAGATTCTGACCTTGTAGCCAGTGTAGGTGGGGGCCGGTGAGAGGAGCAGAACAAAGGCACTGCTTAGAAAGCTTCTCTAACATCGCATCTGTGTAATGCCTGCAGCCGGAGAGCCTTGGGGGCCAGGAGTAGGAAAAACAAAAAGGTTGGCTGGCAGCCCAGGCTCAATCCGCGCTGAGGGGCTATTTTTAGCTTCTCTGATAAGACAGGGCAGCTGAGAAATGTAAGTCGAGAAAGATTCCCTTGTTCTATTCTGTGCAAAACCAGTGCCCCGGGGAAATGTCTATGGAGAAGATTTGTTTTATTTTTTAGCAAATGTTATATTGCTTCTGGCCAGAAAGTAAAATGTTGCTCTTGCTTGGAATTTTAAGGGCTATGTGCCTATATAAAAACGATTTTCAAATTCAGACATTTTTGAATTGTGGCCACAAGCTGCCACCAGTTGCATTGGATAAATGATCCAGTGGTTACGGGTCTGTGAGGAAAGATGGGAGATGCATCTTCGACTAGGACATGAGGGTACATTGTGTACGAAGATTCATAGCTCATTTTTATAAAAAAAAGACAGGTTTGTGTGTTCTTCATTTTTGATTATTGTTGCTGATCCTGTGTGTCAGACTTGACACGGTCATCATTGGGATGACCCACTGTCAGATGGGGGTGTATAGGGCAGGTAAATCAGTTATTGATTATAAGCCTGACAAATTAAGCAGGCCAGAATGTTCGCCTCTGAGCTGTAGGTACTGTAATTGCGCATCACTGCTCATTTATATATGTTAGTGTAATTGTCTATGCTTTCTGTGCTTGGTATACTGATGGCTTGGCATATGTATTTTATATATGTTTTGTTTTTGTGTTGTATTGACCAGTATGTTTAGCATTAATACAAGTTCTCCTGGGCGTTACAGAGATGGTCGTGACGACGTAAATCTTTGCGCTGCGCTTGGCTGGAACTTGTTCACAATTACTAAATTTCACAGACATGATATTACCTTTATCATGCTGTCAAAATAGCAGACAACACGTTATCAGTGTATGTCTAATTGGTATTGGAGATGAATAAAAGAAGAAAAAAGTTATGCAAGACTAAAATATGTATCACATGACTGCCTTTCTCTTATAGACAGGCAGCCTCGGTCATATGTTTCCAGATTGGACATTAAGGAACAATTATGATCTGTACACTCGCATCTTAGCTCTTGAAGAGCCTGTTTTAGATGAGGACTGCCACCCCAGAGTGACAAATGAGGCTCGGTATTTAGGGTAATGAGAAAATATCTGACAGGATTTCCTTTTTAAAGTTTGCTTTAGTAAGCTCATTCTTGTAAATGGTGGCGCCACAAGTTGACATGTTTTTTAATTAGGCTATTAGGTTTCAGCCTCTGAAGGGAGACGTTTGAATATGAAAGGCGAGGGATGCAGTTTATTGTATAGGTGGAAATTATTGCAAAATGACTGATTTCTTTAGCAGATAAATTATTAATTATCAACATTAACAACTGTTCTTAAACTTGGTTTTCCGAATATTTAGGTAATTTAGCATTCCTATTAGGGCCTCCTAGCATTAATATTGACTTCAGGTTGGTGTAGGTTCATGTAATAGGGACATTTGCATATGAGATGTCATTTGGCCAGCTTATGAGCTAACACAATGAGGTTTGTACATTTATTTGAAGGATTTCTCGCCGTTTCAAATACGCTGTGTATCTCCTATAATTTTGCTTACGCCCAGTAGCTACACACAGGGATTAATAGTGTTGACAAGACACAGGGTTTGATAGTGTTTGACAGCAGTGAAATCTGTTTCAGATTTCCTCCTGTCAAAAAGGGGGGAAGGAGGAGAATATTGGCTTTCTGCTGGCCCCTGAGGAGGTTCGCTTCCCGCTAGCCCCTTAAGAAATTAAGCCCCTTAGAAATTAGCCCCCTTAGAAATTAAGCCGAGGAAATAGGTATGGTGCTTTCCCCTTTTTCTCATGTTTTATTGTGATCTTTTAGGGGAATTAGTTGTGGGCACCGGAACGTATTCAATTGATTTCTGGTTTTTCACAGCCCAAGACACAAAAGGAGGTACGTGCATTCATTGGCCTCACTTCATATTGCAGGCAGTGGATTCCCCAGTATGCTTACATAGCCAAGCCCCTAATACAGTTGACGACACAGGAGGCAGCTTCTACTAAAGTCCTCTCTTGGACACAAGAACACACTGTGGCATTTGAAGAATTAAAGAGAGCTTTATGTCAAGCACCAGTTTTAGCAAACCCTGATTACAACAAATCGTTTATGCTTTTTGTGACAGAGCGGGATGGAACAGCACTATCTGTCCTAACACAAGATCATGCAGGAAAACACAAGCCCTGTGCTTATTTTTCTAGTACATTAGACCCAGTAGCACAGGCTTTGCCTGCGTGCCTAAAATCAGTTGCAGCAACGGCCTTAGCCATAAGACAAAGTGACTCGATAGTGCTGGGCCACCCTCTGACAGTACAAGTACCACACGCAGTAGAGGTTCTCTTGAACCGGACACAAGCACAACACCTGACTGTAGCTAGACTGACAGGCTATGAGCTAACGTTATTTCAACCACACATAGAGATCAGACGATGCAACATACTGAATCCCGCTACCCTTTTGCCCTCCAGTACAGAAAGCGTTTCACCACACGACTGTGTTGAAGTAATACATACCGTGACTAAACCAAGACAAGACTTGACAGACGTTGCACTCCCAGACCCCGACCTAACACTATAAGTTGACGGCTCATGCATGAGGACAGGGGCGGGAGAATTAGTGGCAGCATATGCAGTGACTACTGATACTGTAATAATAGAGACTAAAAGAATAGACATATTGTCAGCACAAGCAGCAGAGCTCATCGCCCTGACACAAGCGTGCATAAGAGCTAAGCACCTGAGAGTAAACATTTACACCGATTCTGTGGCGAGAAAGAGGTTTCTTGACCTCTCATGGGGCCAAGATACAGCATGGCCCCCTTATTCAAGCCCTACTGGAAGCAATACATTTACCAACAGCCATAGCTATCCTAAAATGTAAAGCACATACTAGAGCCACAGATACCATTTCCCAAGGCAATGATCTGGCAGACCGAACTGCTAAACAGACAGCTCAGACCCCACTAGACATGACAAAGTTACAGGTTCAATCAGTGTCCAACGCCATGACAGTTAGGGATCCTTCCAAGGATGTACAAGACATACAGACACATGCTACTATGGACGAATTAAAGAAATGGTCGGAACAAGGAGGGGTACTGACTGATCAGGATTGGATGAATAAGGGCAAATCCACATGGTTTCTTCCTGATTCGATGGTACAAGTGATTATAAATACCGCACATAGTCCTGCACACTTAGGAGAGAAAGCAATGATAGATAGCTTACAGAATATATGGTTCAACAAGCACCTGCGTGCAGCAGCGAAACAAAAGGTCAGAACATGTATGATCTGTTGCCAATTCAATCCAGGTAAAGGCATTCCGACCTGACCACCCTTTTGAAGTGCTCCAAATGGATTATATCCAAATAAACAGATGTAGAGGTTACAAATATGTCCTGGTACTAATGAAGCAGGTGTCCCTTCTGTTAGGGTATACCTGGAAATTCCATTGTGTGCGACATCCTGAAGCAGCAGGCCTTGTAGAAAGACATAATCAGACATTGAAAATTAGACTAGCAAAGATTTGCGCAGACAAAGGTGTAGATTGGATGGTAGCCCTACCGGTTGCCCTCTTTTACATGCGAATGGTAGCTCATTCTAGAACAGGCTTATCTCCCTATGAAGTGGTCTTTGGTAGACCACCAAATATGTGGGGCACTCCAATGCCTAAAAGATTACTGATGTTGATAGTAACATGCTGACAGATTGCCTGGCTTCCTTGATGTCTGCACTACTCTCTTGTTGTTCGCAGGTTGCTGCCGCCTTCCCTGACAACACCCAGGTCAAGGGACACTCCATCGCTGATCCGGAACTTTGATAGATCAAGCCCTCTTAAGCCGAGGTGGAAGACGCCAAAATTGGTGTTGCTAACAACAAGGACCTCCGTTAAAGTCGAGGGACGGAAAGGATGGATACATCATTGCAAACGTTACTTTGGGAATAACTGTACTTTCCAAAAGAACACTGACTGCTTGGACTTTGAGCCCCCTTTTCTAGAGGAGACTCCCCAGCAGGAGTTAAACTTAGATCTAAAAAGTCAGAACCCGTTTGATCAATTAAGTCCACTAGGTGGTGAAGCGGTTGAACATGTATTCTGGCTTGCATAAGATCTTGGACAATAACATAAAAAAAAAAAAGAGCAAGATAAGAAGCAAATACTGTAAAATATTACGTGGTAGATGTATAGTGACTGTGATTTTTCTATCTCTTCTGTGCATCACGATAATATGTATCAGCTTAATACTACATGCTATTTTTTCTCCTATTGCCTCACTCTTATACTTCTCCACTAATGATACCATAAAGCACACATTTAGTGATCTGCCATCCCATGAGTTATCATATCGACTTACCTTACGCAGCAATACCTTTATTCAGATGCTGCACCATTCACATCAGGTTAGCAATGCTACAGACTGCTGGGTCTGTGGCCGATTTCCCCCGTATCAGAAGGTAAAGGGAGTGTTGCCTCTTTTTCCTTTTCCGTTCTCCCATAATGGTTCTTGCGGAGCATGGTTTGCCTTAATGACATCCATCAACGGTGATGCCAAAGAATGTCAAGACAAGGAGTGTAGGGGCGAGTGGGTATGGGGTAACTTGAATAAAGTCATGAACAAAGCATGTTTCCCAGATGAAGAGGGACTTCCCCAAATGAAAGGTACAGATCTAGAAAATGAAGAGTATCTGCAAGGAAATGTGACCCTCGACTTTATAGTGTTGAATGTCAAGCCCATACACAATTTAGGTTCATCCTCAATTACAGTCCTGCCAGTAAAAGGGAACTTGTGTGTCAGAAAAGAAGGCTCAGTACATTTGGGGCACAGTGAGTGTGATACTATAATAGTATTCAAAGACAAAGGAAAGTCCTATTTCAGAGCATCACGACACACCTACTTTATTTGTGGCCAGACAGCCTATGTGCAACTGCCCTTAGACTGGGGTGGGACGTGCTACATATCATTTCTTTCATTCCTAATAACGCACCGTCTGTATACAAAACAATAACAAGGCTCCACAAGATTGCCCAAAGCATACATCAAGACCCAGGCACGTGGACATGGTCCGGTTGGCTCTGGGGATTAATATCGGCTTGGGGATGGAAAGTGTTGACCGTCTGTGGGTTGATACTATTAATAATATTCAGTTGCTGCCTGTGTCTACAATGTGGGCCAGCGATTTGCGGCCTGTGTGCCACATCATGTATTCCACGTTCAAGTTCTCATTCAAAATCCCGGAAGAAGAAAGAAGAGCAAATGATGTTACATGAACAGATTGATGGATTCCTGAGGATCGATATCTCATGAAGGGTCTGTAGGGGACAAGGAGGGAATGAGGAAATATGAATTTTTATGATCAATTGTGTCCCCTATCTTAGACCCCAACGGCTCCATGTACATGCTACAAGTACATGTATGTTCCCTCCACTTCAAGCTATGAAGACGCAAATACAATTGTGTCCAACGTCAACATGTCCTCTTTCAGATCCGCCCTGAATAGGTCGAATATTCCGTTCCTAAGTATGCCTTGCCACCGTCTTTATATGGTGTACTTTTCACGTTTTTCAGCTCTGGCAAGTTAGGCCCTGAATTCTGCCATCGAGCCTTTTCCTGCCTTCTGCCTCTGAATTCTCCAGCCTGGACCTGCATCTGTATCCATGACCTTTGTCTTACTTCCTGCGCAGCTAACGGTGCCTGGCCCGGCCTGTTGCCTGCCAAAACTGTATTCAGCCTTCAAGTTATCTGCTCCGCTCCTCGAGAAATACATTCCTGCCTGGAGAAGGAGGAATATAAACATGACCCATCTGCAAAGGAGAAAGCCTAGCCTTTCTGTCTCTTTTTGTGTGATTACAAAGCTCACGTCAGTGAAAAGCCCATAGCCCCCGTGCAAGACCTCTGCAGTAAATGAAGTAAATGAAGAAATAGATGCCACATCGGCTCTTGGTGATGAGCAACCTATGTCACAAATCAGTCCCTGCTCCAGACATCAGATATCAGATAAAACAAGATGTGTTGGTCATCCTGACACTGAAGGCCTCACTTCCAGACTTGTCCGGTTGCATAGCAACCCTCCCCACGTCAGTTACACGTCATGCTCGAGTTGAGCACAAGTAAAGCAAAGTTCCAGTACAATTCCAGCAGATCACGCAACCCCCTCCAGGTATCCACCCACACATGACAAATTACCCATTATCATCAAGTGGACGCCCACATGGACGCCCACCTTCACACCCTCTTACACGCCCACATGCTCTTATCTCACTCTCTTTTGCTCTTTTCGTTTCCGATGTATATATACTGTACTCTGTGAATAATGTTTTGAGAATATTGAGAATACTTTTGAGTCCCTTCCAGATCCTTTGTGGTGATGGTAATATTCTCCCTTTGACTCGAGTTATTGGAATAAAGCCCTTTATGAACCTGATACCACAGACTCAGCCTCTTGCTTTATGCATGATCTTATTTATATACTGAAAATTCTGAGAGCGTAATATTTTATTCACGACACACTCCTGGGGGCATCCCAGGGCAAAATTACCATTCTAACTCCACTGGGGGCATCCCTCAGGGTAGGTGCTGGACAGTGACTGGGGGCAAGTGTACTTATCTAACTCCACTGGGGGCATCCTTCAGGGCAGGTTCTGGACACTGTATAGTAATTTTGCTCCAAGTCAAACACCACTGGTGGCATCCCTAAGGACAGGTGCTGCACAGGGATTAGGGGCGGAATTACTATTCTAACTCTGCTGGGGTCATAATTTAGGGTAGGTTCTAGACAGTGAGAGGGTAGGTGAATAAAATACTAGAAAAGGAAGCAGAGAAAATTTTAGTTTTTTTCCTTTTCTTTGCATGCTAAACAGATGCTGAGGAAATCCTGAAACTTCACACCTTTCCAAACAAAAAACATCAGGAATTTGAAGTAAGAGAACATAAAAAAACAGAAGTCACCATTAAACTAAAACCTAACAATACCAAAGGATATAAAATGAATAACTTATTTTATGTTATTATCTCCACAACCAGAAAACCAAAAATACTGAAAGTCCAAAATCGCAAAGTCCAAGGTGGAATTTGAAAATTGCAGGCCTCCTCCTACCAAGACAGACCATAGTACAGATGATTATATCTAGGGCTTCCGGTTTTATGATATTTATTTTTTTGCCATTTCCATCTGTATTTATCCATATTTATTTTTTGCTAATATTTTCTGTATTTATCCATATTTATTTTGGGTTTCGTGTAAAAATTAAGCTGAAATAAGGATATTTCCACATGTATTTAACTGATAAATATGCACTCATGCTTGAAAGTCTGCCAGGTTTCAGTGCTGTGAACACCTGCAGAAAGATAAATCAGTGCACTTATATGAAAATATGCACATTTCAGTATCGACCTTGTGCATATCTACTGCTGTCAAAGCCTCTTCACTAAAATTCCTTTCTTTTTTAACCCCTTTATCAATCCACACGTCTATTGGCCTGGCAGTCATGGTAGACAGTATTTAGAATCACTCAAAAAGCAACTCAATTTCCGTTTTTATCCACATTTAAAAATAAATACAGACAAGAAAATGAATGTTTTCTGTCTGTATTTATCTGTAAAAACGGAAAACAGGGAGCCTTAATTATATCTCACCTTTCTATTTCTTCTTCTCTAACAATTTTTTTTCTATAGGTAAAAGATGCTAATCAACAATGCAAGTTCACATTTTCCACTGGCTATCTAATATGTTCATTTTCTCCACAGAACGACAAAATCAACAAAACAATTTGCATATATTTCCAAACTGGCAAAGTAAGAGAGTGCAAAAATGAAAACAATACCAAATACACAGTGACTTACACTTCTTTCTGTTTCTTTTCTGTCAATAGATTCAACAATAATGGCTACAGCTAGACAAGCTATGTATGTAAAATCAAGAAGGGGAAACCAACTTCTGAAATATGGTGGCTGTCTTTGCAGTTGCGGCCGACATGACTTTAGAGGGGAGGGGTCAGACGCGGGGGGTTAATTAAAAAAAAAAAATCTAAACTTACCTCGCCTGCCCGGTCTGGTCCCGCGTCGCATCCCCCCTGAGTCGCAGGAAGCAGGCAGTCTCCTTCTCCTCCCCTAAGCCAATCAGTGATTGGCTGGGACGCCGACCACACAGCCGTCTATGGGAAGACCGTTTTCTCCATGTAGACTGCATGCAGCCTACATGGAGAAAACAGAGAGTGGGTATGACTGATTTGGTTGGCCCTGGGGCGGTCCAAACAGCCAGCACCCACAACAGTGGGCAAGCCACTCCTCCCCTGCAACAGGACCGCCCACCCCCAAACCCTTCTGCTTTCTCGCAGTGCAAGAAGCAGAAACATAAAATGGTATTCTTAATACCATTTTACGTTTCTGCTTCTCACACTGCGAGAAAGCAGTGGGGCAACGCTCCTCCGCCCACATGGAGGAGCAGCCCCTGTGTCTTTGTTGTAAGGATAGATTGACTGAGCCTAGGAGTCATTGGAGGTGTGTGCAATACTTTTTATCCTATTGTACAGGCAGAGCGATTACTCTAGGTGACAGTGTTGAAAGCACCTCTGAGTATAACTACTCTGCATCTGGAATGGAGATAGGAGGAGAAAACATCCAACAAATAAAAAAAATTGCATCCATCTCTGATGAACCGTGTGGTCTAGGTTTTGAGGGAGGTAGCACAAAATATTCCCATTCATGTAGCTAGTAGTATGCTCGCAATTCCCAACCTTAGAAGTATGATCCAGGAACAAAAGCAGACAAGTAATCCCCGATGTTTGAACCCCACAGCCCTTTTCTGATATCAATTTTACCCCAGAACTAACAATTACTTTCCCTAATGAAACGTTCTACTTCATGACAATGAATACCCTGAAATAAGAATACTAATTTTTGGAACATCCCAATAACTGGTAACACTTCAGAATAGTGAAGTTTTGATGATGGATGGTACTTTAAAATCCACACCCATCCATTTGCCCAAATATACACTCTTCATACTAAAATAAATCACACAAATATACCATTAGTATATGGTTTACCTCCAGACAAACAATCCTCAACATATACTGAATTTTTGGCAATGATAAAATCCATAACCTTACATAAAAGTTCTAGAAAAGTGATAATTAACTTGGAATTAATAATGATTTACCCCATTTGTAAATTGTACCCACCACCGAAATTCAAGGATGTTTTTTCCACTTTTCTAAGGCATTTTGGCATAAAATTCCAAAAACATCCTTAGTGGAGGATTATATGTCTGACTCTAAATTGCCTTTTGAACTACGGGAACGTACTGCATTATGCTTCGTACCTCCTGAGTGTGTAGATGAGTTCTACACGTCAATTACACAAAATCTATTTTACACGAAACAAGGAGCAATTGGCACCCTTACTAAATTTTGGACACTTGATTGGCCATCTAAGCAGGTTGGGTCACAGGAGAAACCCAAGGTACCCTATTGACTGGTGGAACTGCTACACGACCTGCTTAGTGGGAGGTGCAAAGACCAACACTGCCATTGAGGGATATCACAACTCCTTTAACAAATCTATTGGCAAATATCAATCAAACCTATATCACTTCCTGGACATTTTAAAGATGGAGCAAAGTTTCCAGGAAATGAGAATTGCTCAGTGTTTCACAGGTAGCCTGAACCCGCAGGTATATAAATGAAGAAAATAAATGTCAGAAAAACTATTGGCAAAGATTTTTCTTTGGTGGGTGCATCAGATGACCTAAAAAATATTGTCTATATCCTACACTACTAACATAGTCTAAAACCCTGTCCCATTACTGGCCTGTTTTAACAATACTCAAATGCAAATTGGCATTTTACTAAACATTTTTTTCAAGAAACAATTTCTTCCTATCTGCAGATGTCTTCTTTTTTCAGCTCTTGACAACATTTTAGGTCCACCTGTCATCAATGGCCTTTTTACGATGTCGTGCGGAAGTCCATTTATTTATTTATAGGTTTTATTTAGCGCTAGATAGACCTGAAGGTATCAGAATGCTTGACATCAAAATGAGCATAAGAAATAAAAAAGTACTTTTACATAAAACACGAGACATATTAGTTAGGTACAAGCATAAATAGACCCATTGGGAATCGCCAAAATCCCTGGGATGGTGGCTTGCTGTGGTCAGCAGACCCCCCATGTCTGTGATTGCTTTTTAATACAGCAATGCTTATTTTCTTTTTTTTTAAATGCAGCCTATTTTCCTTAAAGGAGAAAGGGATGTATTTAAAAAAGAAAAATTAAAAGTTTTCTTTTCATTTTTTAAGAGCAGGCCGTGGTCCTTGGGACCACTGTCTGCTCTTAAAACATGTTTTTTGGGGGGGGGCGGCTAGCAGACAAACAAAATGTCCGCTGCCTAGAGAGGCTCCGACAGCAGCGTGACATCCCCAGCGATCCGACACATAATACGTCTACAAACAGCAACTAAATGCAATGAGCCAGGCGTCGGAAGCAACTGGGCACCCTTCGATACCTCTATGAGATCCGAGACGTGGAGAACGAAGACCCTACGTCGTGCCTTCAGGATGTGTCCTACACCATCGATCAAAGCCGGGACCTCGAGTGGCACCTGGTCCCAGCAGAGAAGAAAGCAGGACAACGGCACCCGCGAGGCGGCAGCTGCAGGGCGCCCGTGCGCTGTGTGCGGCAATACTGACTAAGCGGGACTGGCCAACAAAGCACTTAAATGTGGGGTGCTGGAATTAACTGACCTCCATCGTCTGTGGGTGGTGAGAGGGGCCAGCCGTGCGACACAGTGCTGTGCTTGCGCTGCGTCGGGGCTCACCCCAGTGGAAAGAGTAGTACAGACGCAGCAAGATCCTTGATCAGAGGTGGCAGCAGGGAAGTGAGCGTTCTCAGCAGCGCGACTGGTGAAGTGCCGCCACTGCTGCTGCAGACCTTGGAGCGCCTCAGCCTCCCGCAATTCTTCACTGGGAGCGTGCCTGGCTCTACAAAAGCAGCACCGAAGACGGCGCGCTGAGCCCGGTAAAACCAAGACGTTGCACTCCAGGCCCCAGCGAAGTCTGAAGACCTTGGTGCGGTACCCCTGCATAACGGTTGCCAATGTAACTAAACAGCAGACGGCCAGCCATCCTAGAGGTGAGATAAGCAGAACGCTGTAGCACCTGGTGCACGTGATTGGTGTCTGCCATGGTTGATCGGTGGAAGCCCTTGTGGGCTTTGCTGGCATCGTGATCTTGCTTAAATACCAACGACTGCCCACCATATCAGTGCTCTTCTCGGGTCCGGACTCTGCGGGGGCACCAATCTTTATTTTAACTGGGGATCCATGGCAGGAAACCCGAAAGGCCGTGCGTGGCTTACAGTCACATAGGGAAGCAGGGGCAATTACTGCCACACACTCAAACTACTCCCTGCGACGCCCCTGCGGACTGGCCATAATGAGGGGCTGGGGCCAACGCACTGCACAGCAATTAAAACTAGACAAATATGCCTACGCTAAAGATCAGCAGGACCTGGCAGAACGGAACACCACACAAGAAACAAGCCCGAAGGCCAGGCAGAGATTACGCTGCAAGATATTATGTCCGCCCTTAATAAGTTCCAAACTACAGTGGGGTCGATCTCCACAGACATCTCGCTACTGCGAGCCGACTTCCAGAAAATAGCCGCGAAAGTGACAGGAGTCGAAACTATTACAACTACTCTTTCCACAGACACCGCTGTACTACAACGACAAGTGCGCCAGCTAGAAATAGAAAACAAGCTAACAGCGGCTAAGCATGACGATCAGGAAGGCCGCTCCAGACGCAATAATGTCTGAATTATTGGCGTACCGAAAGGTAAAGGGGGTCCTGCACTGGATTTATTTGTCGAAGATCTCATCAAGATCCATCTCCAGCCTCGAGGACTGTCCAGTTTCTTCTCGGTGGAAAGAGCCCATCGAACACCGGGAGGCAGACCTAGACCGGGGCCCCCCCCAGACCAATCTTAGCCCGCATCTTTAACTTTCGTGAGCGCACCGCCATATTACAAACGGCACGAGTAGCTCCTCCGTTGCGCCTAGAGAATTCTGTAATTCCATTCTTCCCGGACTACACGGCAGCTGTTACTAAACAACGATGGTGTTTTCTGGAGGTGAAGAAAGAACTCAGGTGCCGGGAACTTAACTACTCAATGCTCTTCTCAGTAAAGTTGCGGGTAGAGGCGGACGGTAAAACATGGTTCTTCGGGACGCCTGGCTGGAGGGATGGCGGCAAGCCCCAGGGCCATGAAGAACAGGCAAGAAACAACAACAATGACTGCTGGATGCGGCATCGAGGGCTCGAGAGACACAGGCTCCACGGAGGACTTAACGCAGGTGGAGACCGAAAAATGAGGATACCCTGGGCACCCGTATTCTAGGTCTGAAACAAGGATAGGGGCCACCAAGGAGAACGAATAGAGATAAAGCACCATTGAAACTAATGTACTGGACTACCGTTCTTGGCCAGGTTCACCTTGAATTTCTGCCCCTCCGGGCGTCTTAGCACTGACGCATTGCTATTTATGCCAAGACGGAACTAATTGAACAGATATGTTATTGAACGAGGGGATGGCTCAGGGTGATCGCCGGACGTTTCTCCCCCCTCATGCAAGTACAAGTTATGGGGAATAAGCACTCTGCGAAGTTGGAGTGGTGGGTAGTTGTATGTCCATCTTGCAGGGAGGCAGGGAGGGGGGTGGGGGTTGGGGACCTGTTTAAGTTTATGTTCACTTTGTTCACATAGGTACACCAAATGCTTATACATAGTTTAAAGATAGTTTGTGCATGCTAACCATATCAAATTGCTCTCCATGCTCCAGCGTTAACTATATATTCATTGACACGAGGGGACAACTTGACCGACCTCACACAAGCACAGCCCGAGACCTCTAATATGTTGGGCTCCCCTTTCTCAATCATATCATGGAATGTAAACGGCTTATGTGACAAGATAAAGAGGGGGTTGGTACTACAATACCTTAAACGACAATCTCCAGCAGTAGCCCTCATCCAAGAATAACACTTAATGGGTTCGGCCTGTAAGGCCTTGTATAGGTTGGGATTTTAAAATGGCGACACACTCTGAATTCACTTCAGGTTCGTGAAGTGTGGGGATTCTGGTTCGCAAAAACTTCCCACTCGTTATAAACGGGTCCTAGGCGGAAGATCAGGGACGATTACAGCTATCTCATGTCAATGGGAAGGGCACGCATACAATTTAGTTTCTGTATATATCCCGCCTGCTATGCCAAATGTAGCCCTCCCGGCCCTTGGTAAATTCCTGCTGGCACTCCCGCAGGGTGAATTGATCATAGGGGGTGACTTTAATGCCACGCTCGACGCTACACTTGACAGACAACCTTCGAGGGAACAAAGCAGGACTCACCTTTGCCTGGCTGAATTCCTTGACGCATTGCGCTTCCCTTAGGAACGACAATACACCTTCCACTTGGGCGTACACAATAGCATTTCCAGGATAGATTATATCCTTACTTTGTCAACTGGTTTGGAGAGAGTGTCGGAGATCTCACACCTTCCCAGAGGTACGCCGATCACTACCCTGTTATGATAAAATACACATCCCACTTCCTGGGGAGGCGTCGCATATATCCCATATACCCCGGCTTCCTGAAGGACCCCACTATTTGGAAAGGCCTATGCAAAACCACAAGGCAATACTTCACGGAAAAGGAACACTCAGTAACCTCCCGAACAACCCTGTGGGAGGCATACAAGGCAGTCTTGCGCGGCCAAGCAATTTCTTTAATCACATCTCATAAACGTGATAAAGTACAACAGGTGCAGACTCTTGAGCAGGCAGTGAGCCAAGCCGAAGTTGAACACTCCTCAGATCCCAACGATACCACAACTCATAAGCTGAGCCTAGCAAAGCAGGAATACAGGCACTACATGTGGGAGGAGGCTAAAACCAGAGTCGCCAAAATACAGCACACTATTTATGAAGTTGGCGATAAGGCTGGCAAGCTTCTAGCTTGGTTAGACAAAAGGGAGCGAGCTAGTCGCTGGGTGGCACAACTGAATTCAGACACCAGGGTGGCAATCACAGACTCGCAAAAGATAGTAAACGCGTTTGCGCTTCATTATGAGACAATATATACTCCTAAAGCTGTGACCACCCTAGAGGAGAATCTTGCATATCTTAAAGACATACAGATGCCCAGACTTGCACCTCATGAAGTTCAGGCCTTGGAGGCAGACTTGACACCCGATGAACTAACACTAGCCATAAGTGGTCTCTAATCGGGGAAAGCTCTAGGTCCCAATGGCATTCCCATCGAACTCTACAAAAAAGCAGCGTGCAAACTCAGACCACACTTGCTCAAAATTTATGAAGCCAGTCTTGAAGCAGGAACACTTCCCAGAGATCAGCGCATAGCGACAATCGTAGCAATTTCAAAACCCAGTAAGCCCCCACAGGAATGCTCACCTTATCGACTAATCTTGCTGCTGAATGCAGAAGCCAAAATACTAGCAAAGGCACTGGCTGCTAGGCTCCAACCGTATCTTACAACCCTAGTACACCCAGATCAATCAGGTTTTATTCCGGGCCGAAATACGGCACTTAATCTGAGACAACTTAATTGTGTAATAGCCCGCATACCCACTATCCAGGAAGAGACTGTCATACTCTCCTTGGACGCATGTATGGCTTTCGATCTAGGTGAATGGCCCTTCCTTTTAGCGGTGCTACGACACTTTGGCCCCAAATTTTGCGCCTGGATCCAACTTCTCTGCCGACTTTCCTCTAGGTCGCGGGACAAGACAAGGCTGTCCGTTGTCTCCCCTTCTGTTTGCACTGGTACTGGAGCTGTTGGCGGTCTGGATAAGGAGGAATCCAATAATATGTGGGCTTCAGTGGATGGAGGGATGGGAGGATTGCATCTCCTTATATGCTGAAGACATCTTACTATATATGGCATCCCCTAGATGATAAATTATTGGGCTGTTAGATATCTGCACGTCATATGGTAGAGTCTCAGGCTACACTATCAACTGGGCCAAGTCCGTTCTTTACGTGCTTAGTGGCCCATCTCCGCGACTGCCGCTGGGCTGCATGATACAGGTCGCAGACGGGGGGTTAAAATATCTTGGAAAATATATTACTTCCCAACCCACACATTTCATCGAGAAAAACCTCTTAGAGCCCCTGAAAAGACTCTGCCACAACGTTAAATATTGGCGCTCCTTGCCACTGACGCTCTTGGAACGAGCCGCTCTGTTCAAAATGATGGCACTCCCCAGGTTTCTATACGCTCTGCAGAACACTCCATTCCTGGTTCATCATTCCTACTTCAAAGCGATTGATGCAGAAGTAAGTCATCTTCTCTGGGATGGAAAACCAGCCCGCATAGCCATGCACAAATTGGTAAGGGGCTGGTATGACGGTGGAATTGACCTACCAAATATCAAAACATACTACTGGACCTCGCAGCTCATTGTGGTAAACCAGTGGCTGCATGCCCCACAAGACGAACCAGCACTTCGCATAGATAGACACACTCTCGGTGCTGAAGGTGTTCTGGGAGCACTATATATTAAATCCTGTAAAAATACACTATTGGGACCAACTGCACACACTGTACACATTTGGTTCACTGCGCTCCGTGTGCTCGGCTAGGAAGGGGTCTTAACACAACATACACCACTTTAGAACACCCGACGACTAGGTAGACTCCGTAATAGCAAAGGTTTCACCAGATGGGACCTCATAGGTGTATCAAAAGTAGTGGACCTGTGGGGTCATTTCATTCTCCCAACTTCAGGAGACATACGAGATGGCATCGACGGAACAATACCGCTACCTACAGATCAAACATGCGCTCACAAAAGCTATTCCACTAGGCACCGATATCTCCGAGTCCTCACCACTTGAGGACAGACTGTTGACAGACTACATGACTAAAAAAGCCATCTCCCTGGCATATTGTAAAATCATAAATAACCAGCGAGATCCCACAACCACTCTTCGTGAGAAATGGGAGGCCGAGCTGGGGGAGCTGGATGAAACGGACTGGTAGGAGGTGCTCGCGTCCCCATGCGAAATGGCAATACCATCTAAATTACAACCAGTGCAACTCAAATTACTGCACCGCACATATTACACAAGGATGAATTTATACAAAATTGGAAGAACCAACACCCCATTGTGTCTGCGGGGCTGCGGGACACAGGCTTCTTTCTATTACACGTTGTGGGATTGTCCCGAAATTATACACTACTGGGAGGCTATCATGGATACAATCACACAAGTTTGTGGACCTAATGTCCCCCAGAACCCAAGAGATGTCTTCTCAACATTTGGGAGCCAACAGATCTTAACCATGCGGCTCAAGACTGGGCGACTTTAGGTATGATGCTGGCTAAACGAAACATAGCTCAATACTGGGGAGTGCAGGCCGTTCCCACACATCGACAGTGGTGTTGCGACATGGAAGGCGCAATGGTGGCAGAGAAAGTGGTCTTAATCCAAAGAGGGGTGCCCCAAGAAATGGACACGGGTGTGGGGGAAGTGGAATTCTTTTAGATGGAATATATGTACCCCGCCGCTTAATCAGAGTTACTTTTGAGAAAGCTGTCATTAATGTAATCATATGATGGGGGCATGTGGGGGATACTAGCAATGCAAAACTTATAAAGGCGTTATTTAAATGTTGTTAAAACTGTGTACTCTGTAAGTACTTACAATTTCAGATTTCTGTAATCAGTACCAATGTATGTAAAAGAACAATAAAAGTGTTTTTGAAAAGAACAACAAAAAACAACATGTTTTTTACATTCACAAAGAGGAATAGGTACCTCGGAGACCCCTCCCTGTTTGCGAATGGGTTCCCACCTACTTGTTGTTTGTTATGTTATTTATTTGTATTTGATGGAAGTGGTAAATATGCATTTCTGTTGCAAAACATTCCCACATACCACTGCAAGTCGCTATTAGGAAGGGACACTCCTAACACAGCCCTTCCTAATACTGAATTGCAAACCCAGTTTGCAATTTGGCAATAGATTACCGAATTGCAAAATAGGCCTTTGTACTGAAAAAATTCTATTTTGCTGTCGCAAAAGGTCCTGATTCTGCAAATCTGACCCTTTACGACCTAAAAAAAGCTATGTACATCTGATCCCTGGTCACCTAAAGGTGTACAGACCCTGGTAAAAACCAAACTCCTTAAGTTCTAGTTTTTCCCAAAGATATTTTGCATTGAAATTGCACTTTGAACCCTCTGCATATATCTAAATAGTAGTTTTCTGAGTGAGCAAGCTACCAAACATGAGGCAAAGGTTACTGATAAGGGAAAGAACAATTTACCGTGAGGGTGTCCCAAATCATATGATGTGAGAACTCAGTCAAACATCAAACCTTGTGTCCCACATACCTGCCCTGGTGAATTCCCTACATTCCTACAAACAGCCCACATATTGAACTTAACAAGCAGGAGTGCCCACAACTTATAATAGTTGTGTTTTGCAGGGTTTCATTTAATTTAAACTAAACATTGCATTCAAAGAAAAATTGACCGTTTATACATCTAATGGCCATATATTAAAAGAATTGGCAAAGTAATTCAGAAATACATCATTTATTACTTATTTGACAATAAAGGATGTTGACCTTTTGATCAGTGATGTCACACTGGTGAATTATTCAAAGAGTGGAATGTGCTGGATGGGTCCCAGAGACAATTATTACATTCGAAGACAATAGTGCTTCCTTGCTACTGCTCTCATTAGTGCCCCTTTAACCTCCTTGTTCCTCAAGCTATATATCAGTGGATTCAGCATTGGGATCACCATTGTATAAAAAACAGATGCCACTTTATCTCTGTCCAAGGAGTACTTCGTACTGGGTCTTAGATAGTTGAAGATAATGGTGCCATAGAACAGTGCCACAACAGTGAGGTGGGATGAGCACGTTGAAAATACTCGGTGTCTCCCTTCTTCTGAGTGGACCTTTAAGATGGATACCACTATGTATGTGTAGGAGATTATTATGACCAAGAAAGATCCCAATATGGAAAGCCCTCCAACGCTGAAGAGTAGAATCTCATTGGTGAATGTGTCTGTGCAAGACAAAGTCAACAGTGGCGGTATATCGCAGTAGTAATGGTTGATTTCATTGTTGCTGCAGAAGGACAACCTAAACATAAAAGTTGTATGTATGAGAGAATGAAGAGTAGCACACACGTAGCAGATGTTCACCAACTGGAGACAAACTTTCTTGGCCATTAAGATGGAATAATGCAATGGGTGGCAGATTGCTACATAGCGGTCATAGGCCATTACCGAAAGAAGGAATAACTCTCCACCACCCAGGGTGCTTGCAAAGAACAGCTGCAATGCACAACCAGCAAAAGAGATAGATTTGTGCTCTGTGAGAAGGTCAACCAGAAACTTTGGGGTGATAGCAGAAGAGTACCAAAAGTCCATAAAGGACAGATTGCAGAGGAAGAAGTACATAGGCGTATGAAGGTGACAGTCAACACAAACCAGCACAATAATGCCCAGATTGCATGCCAAAGTAACACAATAAATCATGACAAAAAGCACAAAGAGTAAACTGCTGATGGTTCCAAGGTCCTTGAATCCCAAAAATACAAATTCTGTAACTTTGCTTTCATTAGCTGTTTCCATTGTTTGACATATTGCTTTTCTGTCCCTAGGGAAAAAAGGTGAGAGAGAAAACACAAAGCAAAATAAATGCATGCATGTTCATTTTAGATACTTTGTTTGGGTTACTAAGTTGTCTTTTTTCCTGTATGTTTGGTCAATTTTGATGAATATTATTATGTATTTATAATCTTAGTTGCATTCACTCTAGAAAATGCATATTAAATTCCCAAGTGAAATGTACATATAAAGCACACTGTAGACACTGAAATAAGGGGATGCAATGGTAGTTCAGTGATTGGCTACACCATGGGAAGAAAATCTAGATTTTTCTGACTCTTTCGCAAGTACACGCCCAGACTTGAAAGCGACTAGTGTAAGCGAACAAAAATTCTCTAGAGCACATTTTAAATGTAATGTAGTGTACTTATTTAGCCATGGAAAGTGGCTGTAACAGTCACAGTCGCAGGAGAGGACAAGTTTCATACTCCAAATCAGATTCTGAATTTTGCAGCGTAACCACATCATCACACATGAAGAAATGAGTTTATTGTCGAAGTATATTTTTTAATGATCTAACTTGCACCATAGGTTTGATAATCTCTCTCCGATTTCCCATTTGCAACTAAAAATGTGTTTCTTCTCCAAACAAGCTAGAATTCCTTTAGTTTTGATATACTATGTCACTTTCTGACAAAGCGATCCATGATGACAGCAAGTCTTTAAAGGTTCAATTAACATATCTCTCTCTCTCTCTCTCTCTCTCTCTCTCTCTCTCTCTCTCTCTCTCTCTCTCTCTCTCTCTCTCTCTCTCTCTCTCTCTCTCTCTCTCTCTCTCTCTCTATATATATATATATATATATATATATATATATATATATATATATATCTATATTATCTACTGGCGGTCGCCAGTAGATAGTTATAGTTAGGACCGAGTTCCCATAGGAAATCTGAAGATTCTATTCTGAATAATTTTGGCGCCGGTTGACTTATCTTCGTGAAATTTTCAAAACTAATGGGGCGCTCTGCTCAGCTCCTACCCTGAAAGTCTCGGGGTGATTCCTCAAGCGGGGGCTGAGAAAAAAGGGGGGTCCCAAAACGCGTTTTCCCCATGCATTTTACCATAGGACCTTTAGTCGAAGGTACAGCCCGAACGGCTGAACAGAATTACTTGAAATTTGGCAAAGAGGTAGTCCTCAGGTCAGGCATGTGCCTTTTGCATATATGGTGTCAATCTGTTCAGTAGTTCCTGAGATAATTGCGGTTGAAAGTACATAACTATCTATATGTGCGCACCGCGTGCGCACGGTGCTTGCACGGGGCGCGCACCAAATGTCCGCGAGCGTAATTCTGATTGGTGGTTAGATGTCAGTCAACATTCCAATCGGTCGAAATCAGGAAGTGTTGGACGCCATTTTGTGTGTGACAGTGAAAAAGAAAGGTGGATAACGTGAAAAGGGGGCAGGGTAGAGAGTTCCTGACCCCCTAGCCTTTGTCAGGGGGTCCCTGAAGGACCCCGAAGGGTGAAAAAAAATATTTTATTTTTTTTCAAAAAATCGCGGGGTGCGCGCACGGTGCACGCACCCCCCAGCCGCCATTTTGAGTTTTAGAGGCAGAAGAGAGCTAAAAAGACAAGTGGAGAATGTGAAAAGGGGACAGGGTAGAGAGTCCCTGACCCCCTAGGCCTTCTCAGGGGGACCATGAAAGACCCCTAAGGTCCCCCCCACAAAAAAAAAGTATAAATATTGCGCGGTGCGCGCACGGTGCGTGCGCACACAGCGCACGGCGGCAAAAAATTCATAAAAAAAATAGAATTAAAAATCAAGTTTAAGTGTTTAGATGTTGGTTGGCTCTAAAAAGAGCTGTTGTGTTCATTGAGTGTTTTTGTGTACCTACAAGTAAGTACCGATGCAGAGTCTAAAGTTCAAGAGGAAGACTCTGTTCCCTTCATCTGTGAAATGTCTCCTCTATAAATGCCTTGCATGTTGTAACGCAAGTTGTTGTGGTATATAGAACCCATACCATATTCTCTGAGGAAAGCAGAAACAGACTTATTGACATGCGTTTTTGCTTTCTCAATCTGCGGACAATATTGGTTGGACCAGTTCCACTTTTGCCTTTTGCATATATTAGAATATACAAAGGTAGTTTGTGGAAAAAGTGACATCAATTGCACAAAGGTGTCCTTAACAAGCATTTCCAGACCTACCACAGTTAAAGTGCCTAGGTCATTTCCACCACAGTGCACAATTATAAGGTCAGGCTGTGGGAGATGTAGAAAGGATTTCACCAAAGGCATTAATTGGTGCCACTTTAACCCTCTCTGACCAATCCATTTAATGTCTACATTTGGCAAAGCAAGGTCTTTCACAATACCTCTTTTTTCTGCATACTTTTAACTCCAGTAGACATAGTTATAACCTACAATCCACACTGTGAACATCTTTCAAGGAGATCTGGATGCACTCAGAAGGTGTCCTTCAGTAGAATGGCAATATGAAAAGAAAGATAGTTGTAAAATGGAGGCTTACATACTTTTTTTTTTAATAAAAAGAACTCATTGGCTGTTTCAGACCATTTAACACTAAAAACTAGGGTGTATGTTTACATTTTTAAAAGCATGTTTTGTATTGGTTCAGAAAAATGTGTTCCCACAGAAGATTACTTTGGATATGCTGTTAGGTTTGAAAAGTCAAGCACTCTTGCTCTTTGGATTAGAAACCTTGTGTGCTGAACTTCTGACCTCTCTGCTCACTCCAGTGTTCCATGATCTGTTGCTATGGTAGCAGGCAGAAGTCATGTTGGGGGTAGGAATCATTTGGAAATGGTTGACATTTGCAACCAATAGAAATGTGTGTTTCCATTAAAAAAAAATGTGGGAAGCAATGTGATTTGAAGTTAACATGTATATGTGTGAAAAAAGAGAGGGGAATTTTGCCATTTAGTGGTTCTGGTGAGAGGAGTACAGCTCAGAGATTCTGGCTCTGATAATCTGCTGTGTGAGTGGCACATTTCTTTCTCAACTAACTACTTTTAAAGGTGAGTTATGAATTTGAGAGGGGATGTATGTGGTGTATTTTGATATAAATAATAGAAATTTGTTTCTTCTTTTAAAGTTGTGTTTTACATTTTATGTTTTGGAAGATATTTAACTGCCTTGAACTTGTAAGATATTATGGAGTATGTCTTCACCATAAGTTATGGTGTACTGGTATCACCCAGGAATACTGTTTTGTGCCTAGAATCACATCATGAGTCTGTGTGCACACAGGAATTGTTGTCAGAGATTTAATTTGTGTTGCTCTTCTTCTGTAAGACTTGCCCTCGTAGGAAAGGGGCAGTTTGCTTTCTTGAACTGTGATGGTTAGCATTCAGCAGAAATCACTATCTCACAGATGAGAGGCAAATGCTAACACATTTGAAAACAACAGGGTAGATATTCCTTCCACTCCTGCAATGGGTGAGGTAGTTCCTACATGTTCAAAACTCCAATTAACCCTTACCACAGGTGATCTTACATACATCTCTGCAGTCTTCATGCAGTTGTGCAAGCGTCCGTGCAGATCTCTCTTGCACCTGACAATACACAGTCTCCAGAAACACACTCTTAGCACACAGCCAGCTGCTTCTCCTGCACTCCCATGCTTACTATTCAGCACTGTGTGGTATTTCTAATAGCAGTGTGTAACGCTAACACATTCAACATCACCAAGGCTCATTTCCTTTGCTCTAGTCTAATCACTCACCCAGGTTCCACATGCTCATGGTCTCAAGTAGCTGTTAGGACATGTGCTCTTTTCTGCCTCTCTAAACTGTAAGGAAAATGTGTCAGGCTGTTACAGTAATTATCAGTTGCTCTACCATCATAGTAAATGTGCTTTGAAATTGCCAATCAAATATCGTTTTCTGCCTAGAATCACACCATGAGCCTGTGTGCACACAGGAATTGTTGTCAGAGATTTAATTTGTGTTGCTCTTGTTCTGTAAGACTTGCACTCGTAGGAAAGGGGCAGCTTGTTTTCTTGAACTGTGATGGTTAGCATACAGCACACATCACCATCTCACAGATGAGAGGCAAATGCTAACACATTTGAAAACAACAGGGTAGATTTTCCTTCCACTCCTGCAATGGGTGAGGTAGTTCCTACATGTTCATAAGCCCAATTAACCCTTACAACATGTGCTCTTACATACATCTCTGCAGTCTTCATGCAGTTGTGCAAGCGTCCATGCAGATCTCTCTTGCACCTGACAATACACAGTCTCCAGAAACACACTCTTAACACACAGGCAGCTGTTTCTCCTGCACTCCCATGCTTACTATTCAGCACTGTGTGATATTTCAGATAGCAGTGTGTAACGCTAACACATTCAACATCACCAAGGCTCCTTTCCTTTGCTCTAGTCTAATCACTCACCCAGGTTCCACATGCTCATGGTCTCAAGTAGCTGTTAGGACATGTGCTCTTTTCTGCCTCTCTAAACTATAAGGAAAATGTGTCAGGCTGTTACAGTAATTATCACTTGCTCTACCACAGTAGTAAATGTGCTTTGAAATTGCCAATCAAATATCGTTTTCTGCCTAGAATCACACCATGAGTTTGTCTGCACACAAGAATTGTTGTCAGAGATTTAATTTGTGTTGCTCTTGTTCTGTAAGACTTGCACTCGTAGGAAAGGGCCAGCTCATATGATAGGATTTGAAAAGCTCAAAAAAATATAGTAATATATTTAAATTACATAAAGGTATTTTTTTTTAGTGTCCTTTAGGTATTGCTGAACAACACTGAAATAAATTAAACATGCCTATAAAATCAAGAAAGAGAAAAGAACAGCAAAAACATCTACATTTGAAGACAACTGGACAACAAAAATTAGTTGAAGAACCTCATGTTAGAAAAAAGAAAAAGTCTTCTGGTAAGCAGAATAAGGATTTTTTAAAAAATATCCTCAAACATAGAAAAAATGTACAAAGTATATCCACTGCAAATAGTGTTTCAAGAAGAAAACAACAAGACAACAGAAAGAAAATACTAAATGCTAATGTACAATCAGAAGCAAGAAAGAATGACTTAAAAAGAAAAACAGAATTTCAAAACATTCGTAAAAAAATGTTTCAGAGAAGAGTGGTGTTCAATTTGCTAAAGGATGTGAAAAAATATAGGAAGAAAGCAATATTTTATAAGAAAAAGAAACATATTGAATCAATTGTTGCAAAGGTTTTGGAATTAAAAAGAAAACTATTCATTTTAATTTTGAACAGGATCCGTACATTAGATAAAATAGTCAATGTAATGAAGTCAAAAAGGAAAAGAGTAGTAAAAAAAAATAACTTTTGTAATGTGTTCTTAGGAGAATGGAAGCATAGTTCAAGTACTGAACCATTTTTTAATGAAGAGAGTTATCTTCAAAGTAATAGTTTGCTGCATGCAGTTGACACCAGTGGTCGAACTTATGAAGTTAAAGATGGTTGTGTAATGGAAAAGGAGAAAATGGTTCCAAGAAATGAGGAAGAAGTGTTAGCTGATGAGGTTATGGGGAAACGTCCTAAAGCCCCAGTGTACACTTGGAATTGTAGTAGTATTTGTACTGTACGACAAGAATCTATTGATAAATTACGTGACTTTCTAAGAGAATATAGTAAAAAAAAGTGTTAAACAGAAGATTAAGGTGCTTCAAAGACTAGATCCATGCAGAGTGAGAAAGAATACTGGTTTGCAAGGACATTCTCTGGCTTGTCTTTCTAGGAAAGTTTGTCAAAGTGTTTTTCACCATTTTAGGATGCTGGCAGTATATCATACTGAAATGAGAAAGTTTGTGAGAAGATTGTATTTTGCTAAAAGTCCAGCACTAAAGTTAAATGAGTTGAATAGTGCTCTGTTGCGTGGATCTGTATCAGATGTAGAGAAGGTTTCTGATGATATTCAGTTTTGTTACTTTGGTCCAGAACAAGAAAGTGCAGGAAATGACACAGTTATTGAAGAAAATGTGGAAGAGAATGTAGAACCCACTGTGAGTAAAAATTTTGAAGATCAAATGATAAAATTTACTATCATCTCTAATGAAAGACCAAATATTACTTGTATTTGTTGCCGGAGAAGCCATTATAAAACTCAAACAAGGAATGTTGATCTCTATAAAAAAAGTGAAAAATAAAATAATTATGAGTGGAAGGATTTTGCTACATATTTGTTTCTGGAAAATTGTTTTGATTTGGGTGAAGATCAGCGTATTTGTAAATACTATTATAACAAGTTAGAAGAAAATAAAATGCCAGCTAGAGCTGTACATAATAATTTAGAATTGGTTGATATTCCTGCAGAATTTAGTGATTTAAATACGTATGAGTCTATACTCATTCAATGTGTCCATCCGTTTCAGACTATAGTTCGTATGGAGCCCAAAACAGGTAAATTACCTCCTTCGGATTTACAAAGAGGTTTAAAAGGAAGAGTTGTCTATTTGCCATTAGATTTAAAAAAAAAATATTGAAACAATTGATGCAGATAGTTTGGAAACTGAAGCATTAGTTATTCTGGTTAATGGTGTACCTACAAAGAATAAGAAAATTTGGCAGGAGCTAGTAGATGTACGAAAAGTACAAAGAGCAAATTTATATTTGAAAATAAATAATAAGTACTATGAATCAATTTATATGGATGAAGATGAAAAAGTTTTACTAGAAGACACAGGAATACCAACTGGCCAAATTGAAAAAGTGGATAAGTCAAAAGAAGAAGAAATTTATGAACATTTCAGCATACATCCTCTTCATTCTAAAGAAGTTATGGGAAACACTATTGATCTGTTTCAGATGAAAAAAGCAAAAGGAACTCCCGTGAGTGTATGGGAGGAGAGCTTGGAAGCTCGTTGTTTTCCCCAGCTGTTTCCTACAGGAAAAGGTGGACGATATGATGAATGTCCAGTACAGATTCCTGCTTCTGAGTATCGGACTACAAGATTATATGCAGAAGATCCAAGATTTCGTCAAAGTATTCCTTATTTGTTCCATCCTTTATTTGAAAGTGACTTGCCTGCACTATCTTATGCAGTAAATCCCATTTTAAAAACTGGAGTACATCTACATAATGTGTCTGCAAAGGATTTTATGAACAAAGTGCAACAGCGAGATGATCATTTGGAATCTCAATTGATTAATCTGATGGCTTGTCAGCGTGGAACTAATGAATATTGGTACCGACGCCATGGAGAATTGAAATGTACAGAATTTAGGAACTCCTACATGGTTCCTTACCCTAAGCTGTGCTGAGTACGCTTGGGATGATTTACTGGATTTTCTTCGAGAGGCAAATTCAAATATTGAAAACATCCAATACAAGACAGCAGGAGAATTGTGCTCATTGGATCCGGTTAATGTTTGCAGATATTTCAATCATAGATTTGAGGCTATGATGTCCTTCATCTGCAATAAAAAAAATCCACCTCTTGGAGAAGTTGTGGATTTCTTTTGGAGAAAAGACTACCAAGCAAGAGGTGCTCCTCATATTCATATGCTGTTGTGGATCAAGGATGCCCCAAAATTTGGAACAGATTCTGATGATGCAGTTTTATCTTTCATTTAAGAATATGCAACATGTGCTATACCTAAAAGCACAGAAGAAAGAAACTTAAAAGAGCAAGTTTTACGTTTCCAAAGTCATCGGTGTGGAAAATACTGTCGATGAAAGTACAAGAGTAAAGATAAATTCTACACAAAATGTCGATTTGGATTTCCATGACCTGTTCTTTCAAAAGGAAGAGTAAACAGTTTTATGTCAGCTGTGCGACATACCATTACAAGAAAATCTCCGAAAAATACCTACAACCTAAGAAGAGTCAAAATATATAAATGACTACAACCCAGTCATTTTATCCATGTGGAATGCTAACATGGATATTCAATATGTAGCTGACAATTCTATTGCTGTTGCTCGGTATGTCACATCTTACATCACTAAATCTGAGAAAACGGAATTGAAAGAAATGTGGGAAGAGATTTCTCACGAGAAGACTGTCAGTAAAAAGCTATACAGTTTCAGTTTAAAGATGTTATCGCATCGAGAAATTGGGTCATACGAATGCTCAGATAGGTTATCATTTGCAAGTCTGTATTCCAAATCCAGAAGAATAATTTGGGTAATTTTAGGCCTTGCAGGAATGCGAAATCGGGTACTGAAATCTATTCGAGAAATTGAATATTTAGCAGAGAACGAACCAGAAAGTACAGACATTTTGAAAACAAATATGTTGGACACATATTACCCAAACAGAAGTCATCATCATGAGAACATGTGTCTCTATGAAGTGCTGCAGAACTACATTATTACACGGAATGCCACAGAAGACATCAACAATGGAAAATATAAAGTCATTGGTGAGGAAGGATGTTTGGTGAACCAAACAAAAGGAAGTTTGATTAATCACAGGAAGCTGAGTTGCGACACTACTGACAAAAAGGAATTTTACTACTTAGCAGTTTTACAGCTGTTTAAACCATGGCGTTCAGAGGATGAATTACTTGGAGATTTTCAGAGCTATGAAGATTCCTTTAATGCATGTAAAGATAGCATAGAATGCAGTACTTTCACAAATTCTGTACAAATGTTAAATGAAGAAATTGAACAAGAAGCTACAATTGCAGCTGAAGTAGCTAGAGACAGTTCTCAAGACAGTCAAAGTTCTGGTACACTCAGTCAAGATCCCCTAGGACAACCAATCATAGAAAATGAAGCTGCAATAGCCATGACTGAAGTGGAAACAGCTATGAATCAAGGTCAGGAAGATTTAATAGACTTAGCAAATTTGGAACAACAACTGAATGATGTGGTGCCGTTCGTAGAGGAAGTCTGGTGTATTGCTGACCTTGGCTGTTCATTTGCGTGAGAGCACACGCCCTGGAGCAGAGTATGAAAATCGTGTGCTGACTGTGGGAGGATTAGAAGGACGGGACTGCGAGGACCAGCAGCCCCGGAATAGCGAACAGCTGTGTCCTCTTCCCGCCCCTGCTGCCTGCTGCTTGAGGCTACAAAACTCCTCACGGCCCCCGCTTCGCGGGGTGAGTTCGTAGAGGAAGTCTGGTGTATTGCTGACCTTGGCTGTTCATTTGCATGAGAGCACACGCCCTGGAGCAGAGTATGAAAATCGTGTGCTGACTGTGGGAGGATTAGAAGGACGGGACTGCCAGGACCAGCAGCCCCGGAATAGCGAACAGCTGTGTCCTCTTCCCGCCCCTGCTGCCTGCTGCTTGTACTTAACTAACTGACCCAACCGCAGCGTGGTCGCGAGCCGGGAGAAGCCCGAGACAAGGGCGGGACCGTTTGAGGCCGTTCGAGGACGGTAGAGGTCGGGTCGGGCCCTGTCCCTATTGTTTCGTCTTTTATATGCTTCTCAGAGGAATATACTTGTGTAATACATTGCACCTATAGTCCCTGTGACTGGTTTAATTGTTATCTTGTTTTGCAATTATGAACTCATTTTCGGGGCGTTCTGGCCACAAGTCGCCCTTTAGGGGTTCTGTTGCTGGGACGTTAGACAAATTTATTATAAGGGCCTCATCATTATTAGCTCATGAAATAGAATTAACGGAAAGGAGATTGTCGCTGGATACAGTTGTCGATAAACGCTCTTCATTGGGTTCTAGTATACACGCTAAATCTCCTAATCCCCCGCTTACAACTATTCCTGGATCACCTGATGATATCATGATAGGTAGTAGGAGTTTGTCACCCCCGCTGGAGAGAATGTTGGAAATTGGGCAAGCGTGTCACCCAATTTCTGAGGAAGAAGGCATACATAGTAGTAAGATCTCATACCGTCCTAATAGCTCAAGTCCATCAGTTCCTTCTATTTTTTTGTCCCCAGTTCGAACAAGATCGACTTCTGTTATTAGGCAGGGTTTGTCTAAGTTACCCTCTGCCACTGTCCCGAAGGGTATATGTTCTAAAAGGAAAAGGGGGAAGGGAAACGATAAAGGAACGTTGCCTAAAAGCCGTAAACTGGACCCCTCAAAAATTAATTTAGCAGCCCCTGTGAGTCGAGGTCAGGGGAAGGATTTACATGAAGATCCTCATACCACCTCGGCTCCGGCAGATATTATGCCCACTAAACTGGGCGATGATTTTTGGCCTAGACTAGAATCGATGCTAAATAAATCCGTTTCTCCGATCCATGATAGGTTGGATTGCATTGAAAATAGGCTCTCTTGCCTTGAATTGGCCTTTGCCTCTTTTCAAACTAGATATGATTGGCGGGGTAGTGCTATTAAGAGTGTCACGAGATCAATATCTCATAATCATGAGGGACCGCATGTCAATTTAGGGGTAGCCCCTATATCACAGGTACTTCCGATTCCCCCGGCTGAACTTCCCAGTACATCGGATACTAGGGTGCAATCTAACTTATCTGGAGAGAGGGACGGGAATGGGCTTGGGCTTGGAGGTAATGTTGTTTCTATTAAATCTACGGGACAACAGGGCTTTCAACCCTCTGGCCCGATAGATCGAAGGCCATTTTTAAATCTTCCGGCCGAATCAGCCCCCTATGTCGTTGTTCTCACGGGAGTCCTATCATTAACTGACGGGAAGCGGGAGGAGTTTTTGGACCTAAAACATAAGTGCATTCACTGGCTAAATCAACACAGGCCGTTACCAGTGTCGATTTCAGCAGAAATTATTTTTGCACGTCGAGTGGATTGGGTAGGTACCCAAGCCAAATTGGTGAAGGGAGACTGTGTTGTTTTAAATTTCAGAGACAGAAGGGCCGTGGAGCATATTTGTGCTTGGCCCGTAAATAACTTGGCCTCCCACATTAATTCTTTACCGCTTACATTTTTTTACCCACCTTTGCGTCATAATAAGAGTCTCCCGCACTCGTTTGTACCTGGTATTTTTGCTGAAAGGTTGGGTGCGGGAATTCCCCTGTTTAACCGGTTTGAAGGTTTGTCGGGTCTGGAAGACTGTGATTGACGGTCCACCGTTTTGTTAGATGAAACCCCTCCTGGAGAGTTAATTTCATGAATAATACTAAGCCCCCGGGTTGGGTGTGTTGGTAAACTTGCCATGCTGACAGTGGACTCTTTTTTAGAGCAGGTCGTCACTAATATTGATTTACCCGCCCGGGGAGCGGTGGTTTTTCCACCGGATGTAGTTGTAGATATGGCTCTTAGTTTGCCAATAGATCCCACTTTTATTGAGAATGTATTTATGCCTACAGGACTATTGTCTCAGACACATTATGATCGCTTTGGTCCCACTGGCTCAGGCTATTATCTAGCCACATGAAATATTGCCGGGTGGCAACGTAAGCTGGACACTCTGGGCTGGAGGGAATTTGTTGGTTGCTGTGATTTATTCTGTATGCAGGAGACCTGGTGCAAGGAACAAATCAATTTTGATGGGTTTGTTTCCTTTAATCTACTAGCCCAGGAATCCCCGTCGGGTCGTGCAAAGGGTGGTCTATTAATATTACTGTCAATTAAACTACCCGTGGTTGTTAAGGTATACGAAACGATTGGACACCACTCCCAAGTGTTATGGTTACAGCACGAGAATGGCCGCAATGTTCTGATTATTAATTACTATAACAATATATTTAATCAGACGCGATCAATTGCGGTCTTGGAATTAATGGATGTCCTTGATAAACTGTGCTCCGACGATTTTATTAATTTTGATTTTATTTGGGTGGGTGACTTTAATACCCCTCTTTGCCCCCTATCCTTAACAGAGGCCTGTGGGTATACTACAGACAGCGATGAGGTGGAGGTTCACTTCCCACATAATTCATATGGAGAGATGTTAAACTCTGTAATGGCTAAATATGATTTAGAAGTATTACTGAGCGTCAAAGATGACCAGGGTAATCCTATTCCTACATTTACTGGTAGGGGCGCTGGTACAGTAATTGATCACTTGGTCATCTCGGCGAACATTAATACCTTTTGTGGATCCCCGGTGATTTTGGACCTATCCGTTAGTGATCATAACTGTATTATTTCATGTTTGTCCTTATGGGGCCACAAGAAACAGGTGTATGAAACTTTTATAAATGATGTTGTTTTAAGTAGACCTAATGGACATAGGATTAAGTGGACTGTCACTAACTCAGACACGTATTCGAACAAAATCATTACTCTCTGTCTACCTGAGATAAGTAAGTGTCTTGATTTTAATGTTGGTCACTTAGGTATCTTACATTGTTTTAATAGAATGCAGCCGTAGAGGAAAAGATTCCGTCAACTTGGGGGGGAGTCCATAATAATTCCCATATACAAAAAGGGCCCTAGATCTGAAGCCAAAAATTATCGCCCAATATCCCTTTTAGACTCCTCACTAAAAACTATGAGTCGGGTCTTATTGTTTAGATTAGAAGAATGGGCGGAGGATAATGGGATTTTGGCTCAATCCCAATATGGGTTTAGGAAAGGTCGGGGGACCCTGGAACAATGTGTAAACCTAGATCTTATTATTGGGAAATATACGTGCGCAAGGCAGGGATCTCTTTTTCTCTGCTTTGCTGATCTTAGTAGCGCGTTTGATTTGGTAGATCATGGTTTACTATGGTCAACCCTTTTGGACCTAGGTGCCCCCCAGGCTATTATTTTCTTTTTGGCACGACTCTATGCTCAATTATCCGCAAAAATACACTATGGCCAAGCAGGAGAATGTACAAGCCAAATTACGGTGAGCCTTGGCATTAGGCAAGGTTGCGTGCTGGCACCCCTTCTCTTTTCTCTTTTTATCAAGGAGGTACCTGTGCTGCTTTTTGCTGATGACACGGTACTCCTCTCAAGAACTCCCATTGGTTTCCAAAATTAATGAATAGATTTTCTGATTTTATAAAGGGAAGGAAACTAAAACTTAATTACTCTAAGACTTTTATTTTACCGTGCGGACGTAAAATAAGGAATTTGAGATCCTTCGATATTGAGAACCATAAAATCCTTCTAGTTAATAACTTTTGTTACCTTGGCATCATGTTTTCGAGTAACGGCATGTGGTATGATGAGATTTTAAATGTTAAGGCCAAAATGGCCAAATGCGCTTATGGCGTTTTAAAATTTGCAATTACATTGGGGGATCGTCGCATATCCGATATGTTACACATTTATAGAAACAAATGCGTTTCGGTAGTGCTTTATGGTGCAGGGGTTTGGGGCTATTGCCCTCATGGCGTGCTTCAGGTTGAGGAAAATGTTTTTCTAAAAAAGTTATTATGTCTGCCTTCATCCGCCCCCACTGTATTAATTCATAACGAGGTGGGGTTGAATTATCTAACTGATCTGATAGAGCTCAAACCTTTAATGTTATGGATTTCGATTTGGATGAAGCAAGAGGCTGGGTTCAACAGAAGCATCATTAAGGATTGTCTCTGTCTGGACAATTGCCTACAAATCCCCTGGTTAAAATATGTGGTATCTACTTTTAAGGATTTTTTCAAGGTGAATATTTTGGAAAATCCGAATTATGCGTCTGATTTTTCTAAGTCAGAATTTAAATAAATTTTCTTGAGGGAAAAAGTTAATCACCGCCATTGTAAGAATATGCAGCTGGCAACCGTAGCTTTTTACTATTCACAGGAGCATACTGTAGGGTTCCAACTATACATTTCCAAGGTTACCAGAAACTCGCATCGGTTCGTATTGACTCGGTTGAGGTTAGGTATCGTCCACCATTTGGTGGCTTTTCCATCTATAAAAAAATATCCCACTGCTCCATGTCCATGTGATGGAGTCACTAAACAGAGTGTTGTACATTTCCTCCTCACATGTGATTTATACATGCATTTGCGCATTATCTATCTGAAACCACTTTTTAAGAAATACGGGTCTCGTACCTTCAAATCCACTTTGAATTTGTTGTCTACTTTAAATGAGATAGATATATGATTTTTTACTGCCACGTTTATTTTAAAATCTATTGCTGCTAGAAAAAGTATGTTTTTTTAAATTTTATGTTCAGACGGCTGATTATTTTTCTAAAATTCTGTTCTGTGAATCCCTCAAATTATTATTTTTTTGGTTTATTTGCTTAGTAAGTTTTATATCTGTTGTCTTGTGCTTTTATGATTGTTTTTAATAATAGAATAAAGCTTACATTGAATTGAATTGAATGATGAACAACAACAAATTTATGAAGAAGTCACAAAACAAATTGATCATGGATTGCTACATGAAAATAAAGAGTGCTCATGCACATCATTTGAACCAATCAGAATGTATGTGAGTGGACAAGCTGGAACTGGAAAAAGTTTCTTAATTAAAGTAATTAGAAGCTACCTAGAGAAAAAAACTGATTCAACTTTGTCTTGTGTTGTTACTGCTCCAACTGGGTTAGCAGCATATAACATAAAAGGAATTACCTTACATCATTTGCTAATGTTACCAGTAGAGCATGAGAACAAAATAGAATACCACAAGCTAACAGGAGAAGCATGTTTTGAAGTTTCAAGAGTGTTGAAGAAAATGAAAGTTCTCATTATTGATAAGGTAAGCATGGTATCAAACTTAATGCTTGCCTTTGTGCATTTAAGAAGGCAGCAAATTCTAAAGACAGACTATGACGTGTTATTTGGAGGAAAATATGTTATAGTTTTTGGGGATCTACTGCAGCTCACTCCAGTTAAAGGACATCCAGTATTTAATACTCTTGCACATGAAGACACGAAAAAGTCATTAGGAAGTATAGGTAATGTGAATATTTGGTCATACTTTGAGTACAAAGAACTCATTACCAATATGCGGCAAGCAAATGATGATGATTATGCAAGTATTCTCAAAGATATCAGAATTGGACTACTCACAGAACATGGTAGAAAAGCTTTACAGAGTCGATTGCTATGTAATTTGTTTCCAACAGAACAAATAGTTCCAGAGAAAATATACAAGAAAATTGCAGAAAAAAATAGTGTAATCTGCTTAATGCCAACACTACATGAATGCTCTATATTCAATGAAGAACTTTTGAAATTGGAAAATGAAGAGATTATGAAAATGGAAGCCGTGGATAAAATACAGCATGAAGGAATAACTATTATATTGCAGGCAAATTGAAAACTAAATTGGATTCTCTAGAGAAAAACATATCAAACAGCTGGTTTAGAAAAGAATCTTTATGTATGTATGAACTGTCGAGTAATTTTAAGACGTAATTTGAATGTAGAAAAAGGTTTAGTGAATGGAGCTATGGGTAAAGTTGTGGGTTTTGTTAATTACCAGAAAAAAGATGGAATTGAATATTTAAAAATAAAATTTGATCAGATTGAAGAGGTTAAAGACATTAGTCGTTGTTCAGTTCGTTTTTTGCTTGTGAAAGACTTATATGTACGTAGGAAGCAGTTTCTGTTTTCTCTAGCATATGCTGTAACTATTCATAAATCTCAAGGATAAACTGTAGATAGTGCTTTTGTAAACATTGGATCTAGTGTGTTTAAAGGAGGTATGGCATATGTTGCTTTGTCACGAGTGAAAAAATTATCTGGTTTATTCATGATAGACTTTGATGACTCAAAAGTTAGTGCTGATGCAAATTGTGTAAAGGAGTATAATAGATTAAGAAGAAGCTATGCTCCTCATTTAGGTCAGTATCCTGTGGTTGAAAAACGTGTTGTTTGTCGGAAAAGGAGAATTGCGAATATCTATAATGAGGATGTACAGAAGAGAAAAAAAAAAGAGAGTGATGTGATTGCAAGCAAAAAGAAAAAGGACAATGTTGAAGAGGTTGTTGGTTGTCATTTTGAAAATAGCTCTGGTGTCAACTGCTACGCTAATGTAGTGCTGAATGTTGTATTTTATCTTGAAAGTTTGCAAGAGCAGATAATACTAAATCATGAAAAAAGATTTTGTTCTCTGCTGAGTTTCCTTTTTGAGAAGTTGAGTAATGATAAGACTAAAATAGAAAGTGCTTCTGATGTTAGAAATCTTTTAGATGTATGTTCTGGCTGTACACAGTTTACACAAAATGTCCAGCAAGATGCACAGGAATTCTTAATGTATATGTTTGGTCTCTCTTATAAATGGAAACATTGTTGTGAAAACTGTATGAACACATGCAGCACTAATGTTGATTCTGAAAGGTTCATACATTTAACATTACCAGAGAGTAAATCAGTGACTTTTAGTAAATTAGTTAAAGATGCAAATCACAACATGGAATGTTCTCAATGTAAATCAGAAATGTTATCAACGTTAGTTTTAAAGAAATATGGACAGTATATAATTTTAATGATGCAACGTTGTAGAGCTGATGGAACAAAATTGGACACTTTAATAAAGAAGTTTGTAGGAAATCAATTATCAATATCAGGAAAGACTTGTGTTGCAGTTGCAATAATTTTCCATGATGGACCTTCTATAACTTCTGGTCATTACACAGTTTATCTAAAATGTGAAAAAGGCTGGACACTGTGTAATGATTCTCAATTGATTTTCAAGCAACGTTTGCCTGCAGAATTACCAAATTCCTACTTAATTTTTCTAAAACCAAAATTTTAGATACAAATTGCAGCATCTGAAGAAACCATTATTTCGATTTTATAGGATCACCATTGGATATTTCACCTAAAAAGGATTTAAAAATTACCATTTGGCCTCATGGAAAGGTAAATGTTTCTATTGTGGACTTCTTTGACAGATATTATTTTGGTGCATGTGCTTAAGCAACAAGATTTACAGATGTTATTTACTGCAAATAGTTATTGTTCTTAGAAGATATTTTTAATATATATGTTACATTTCTATCAAGGTATGTTTTACTGAGGATAGATTCAGGGCTTTTTTAAACAATCTTTCAGATTGTTTATTTTTTTGCCCGCTGTTAAGTGATGAATACAATTGATATCACTATTTTCAGTGAAATTCAATATATTCTGAAAACAGCAAAAAAAGGGCAAAAAATTAATTTGTTAAATATGAAAATATGTGTACTGTATTCTAAAATGTATTGTTAAATATTACTACTTTTTTTCTTTTTTTTCAGAACTAGAAAGAAAATTTAGGAAATTGAATCCATTTTTCTTGTAATTAAAAAAACCATTTATTTCTAATTAAGTTATTTTGTTGGTCAGGTAAGTTTAAAATATCTGTATTTCTCACCCCTTCACTTTCATGCTCCCTTTTCTTCACTTCTCCTCACTCTGCTTTTCTCATTCCCCTTCCCTCTCTCTTCTTCCTCTACTGCTCTTTCGTAACTCCCTCACTCCTTCTCTACTACTCCCCTAGGTTTACTGCCTCCATCACTATTTTTTCAACCATGTTTCTATCCCTGTCTCCTTATGTCTCAGTCATTCTAATTGCCTTACTCCTTCTCAGTTCCTTGCTCTCTGTCTCTGTTTCTGTCTCTCTCCCTTTGTCTGTCTTACCCTTAATTTCCTTAACATCTCTGTTTCTACCACTCCTCCTCTCTCCATCACTCATTTTCCATCTATGTTAATTTTTTAACCTTCTCCATCATTCTCCTTCCCTCACCTTCCCTAACTGTCACTATACTTTACTCATAGTCACTCCTATTCTCCTACTTCACTTCCTCCTGTCTGTATCTCACACCCCTTCACCTTTTCACATTCTTTCCTTCACTCTCCCTCACTCTCCTTTGCTCATTGAAATCCTGACTCCCTTTCTCTCACTCCAGTTTCCTAAATCCCTCCATCCCCTCACTCCCCATCTTTCACTTTCCCTTACCCCCTTTTCTAATCCTCATACCCCTTATCTCACCATCACTCCACTTCTCTTACTTTCAATCCCTTTACCCTGCTGTACTTCATCCGCTTCATCTGTTACTCCCCTTTCCTATCTCCGTCCCTTACTCCCCTTTTCTCACTCCCCCTCCATCACTCTCCATTACTCACTGCCATTCCCTTACTCATTCACTCTTCTTACCTGTATCCTCTACCCTTAGTCCTTTTGTTGCAGTCAGTCTTTCACTTCCCTTTCATGACTGATCATACTTTCCTTTTCTCACTCCTTCTGTCTGTCCTTTCCTCCTCTTCACTCAGTCATTTCAATCATTTCAATCATTCATGTATACACTACACATTCATTCAATAAAATTACAACACAGTATATTAGGAATATAGCTCTTCTTGGAGAAGTGAAGTGAGTTCTGAAAAGAACTGTTTTTTTTGTCTTTTTTGTTTTGTATTTTTTTTGATTTTTTTAGAGCACCAAAAAAAACTGGTAATGAAAAACTGTTCAACAGGAACAAAAATAATAAATGAAAAAAACTATGGGCTGGAGCATGTGTGCTGCTGTATTTTGTTTTCGATCAAGGTAATACTGGTCTCACCGTAGCAAAGAACAGCATTGCACACATTACAATGTATGTGCACCTTCTAGAAAAGTGGGCGGATGTCCAGTGGCCTGGTACACGGAGAATCTGCGGCCGCAGATGATGTGCTCGGCTGAGCAGGTGGAGGGTTGTCTCTTAGGGCTCTAGTTGTCTCTTGAGCATAAGGTACAGGATGCACTGTTTTGAAGTGTCTCAACATTGAATAAATACTAAACGAGTATTTCTTCGTGGGATCTCCTCTGGATAAGACACTTCCACATATAGTGCATGTCACCTTCGGTGCATTGACCTTCTTTTGGCCCTCTGGAAAGGTGAAGAATTTCCAGATGAAAGAGTCTTTTTGTTTGGTCTTCCTTGGTGGTACCACAAATGTCTCCTCCTCACTCCCTGAAGTAGACTGCTGTTCTGCCATTTCCAAGTGAAATTGTAGTAGAATAGCTGTTCAGCTCCTTGTCCCACAAAATAAGAAGAAATAGTGATGTAATATGTGACGTCATCAGCAGTGGATTGCGGTCGCGCGAGTTATAGTTAGCTGAACTAACTATAACGGGGGAATTTCAATGGTTTTGTACGAGTGAAATGTCCAGCTAACTATAACATGTGTAAAACCTGTGGTTTTTTCAGTGAATTTGCAAGGTTTTTTAAATGCTAATTCCTAACTATAACGTGTGTGAAACCTATGGTTTTTTCAGTGAATATATATATATATATATGTATATATGTGTATATTATCTACTGGCGGTCGCCAGTAGATAGTTATAGTTAGGACCGTGTTTCCATAGGAAATCCGCAACATTCTATTTGGAATAACTTTGGCGCCGGTTAACGAATCCTCGCAAAATTCTCAAAATAGGTGGGGCGCTCCGCTCCTTCCCTGAAAGTCTCGGGGGGATTCGTCAAGCGGGGGCTGAGAAAAAAGGGGGGTCCCAAAACGCGTTTTCCCCATGCATTTTTCCATAGGACCTTTAGTCCGAGCTACAGCCCGAACGGCTGAACAGAATTACTTGTAATTTGGCAGAGAGGTAGTCCGCAGGTCAAGGATGTGCCTTTTGTAGGTCTGGTGTAAATCTGTTCAGTAGTTCCTGAGAAAATAGCATTTAAAGCAATATATATATCTGTAAGCGCGCTCCGTGCGCTTACGGTAAGCTTACCGTACGCGTACGGTGCCGTGCGCGAGCTCAAATCTGATTGGTTGTCACATGACTGTAAACATTCGAATCGGACGAAATCAGGAAGTGTCGGCCGCCATTTTGTGTGTTTCACACAGAAAAAAAAGGGAGATAACGTGAAAAGGGGGCTAGGAAGAGAGTTACAGACCCCCTAACATTTGAAAGGGGGTCAAAGAAGGACACAAAAGTACGAAAAATACATTTGTTAATTTAAAAAAAAAAATCGCGGAGTGCGCGTACGGTAAGCTTAAAAAAAAATAAAAAAAATTCAGATTTAAGTGTTTAGATATTAGGGGGCTCTAAAAAGAGCCGTTGTGTTTAAGAAGTGATTTTTTTGTGAAAGAGCCGTTGTGTTTATGAAGTGATTTTTTAGTGGTACCTACAAGTAAGTACCGATGCAGAGTCTAAGGTTCAAGAGGAAGACTCTGTTCCCTTCATCAGTGAAGTGTACACCATCTCCTCTATAAATGTCTTGCATGTTGTAACGCAAGTTGTTGTGGTAAATGGAACCCATACCATAGTCTCGGAGGAAAGCAGAAACAGATTTGTTGATGTGCTTTCTTGCTTTGTCAATCTGTGGACAAAATTGATTGGACCAGTTCCCTTTTTGGCTTTTTACATATGTTAGAATACGCAAAGGCAGTTTTAGGGAAAAGTGAAAACAGTTGTGCAAAGGTCTCCTTCATAAGCATTTCCAGACCTACCCCAGTCAAAGTGCCTAGGTCATTGCCACCACAGTGCACTATTATGAGGTCAGGGTGTTGGATTTGCATGAAGGATTTCACCAATGGCATCAATTGGTGCCACTTTAACCCTCTCTGACCAATCCATTTAATGTCTACATTTGGCAAAGCAAGGTCTCTCACCATACCTGTTTTCTCTGCATACTTTTTACTCCAGAAGACATAGCTGTGCCCTACAATCCACACTGTGAACATCTTCCAAGGAGATCTGGATGCACTCAGGGGGTGTATTTCAGTAGAATGGGAAAATGAAATGAAAGACAGTTGGAAAATGGAGGCATACATATTTTTTTTAATAAAAAGAACTCATTGGCTGTTTCAAACCATTCTACACTCAAAACTAGGCTGCATGTTTACATTTTTAGAAGCATGTTTTGTATTGGTTCAGAAAATTGTGTTCCCACAGAAGATTAAATTGGATTTGCTGTAAGGTTTGACAGGTCAAGCAGTCTTGCTCTTAGCAATAGAAACATTGTTTGATGAACTTCTGACCTCTCTGCTCACACTAGTGTTCCATGAGCTGTTGCTATGCTAGGAGGTAGAAGTCATGTTGGGGGAAGGGTGCATTTGGAAAAGGGTTGACATTTTCAACCAATAGAAATGTGTGTTTCCATTTGAAAAAATGTGGGAAGCAGTGTTATTTGAAGTTAACATGTATATGTGTGGAAAAAGAGTGGGAAACATTGCCATTATCTGGTTCTGCTGAGAGGAGAGAGGTGTACAGAACAGAGATCCTGGCTCTGATAATCTGCTGTTTGAGTGCCACATTTCTTTCACAACTAACGAATTTTAAAGGTGAGTTATGAGTTTGAGAGGGGATGTATGTGGTAAATTTAGAAATGAATAATAGAATTGGGATTCCTTTTGTTGAAGTTGTGTTTTTCATTTTGTGTTTTGGGAGAAATTTAAATGTAAGGAACATGTAAAATATTATGGACTATGTTTTCACCATAAATTAAGGTGTACTGGTATGAATGAGGAATGCTGTTTTCTGCATAGAATCAGAAGATGACTCTGTGTGCAAAGAGGAATTGTTGACAGAGATTTATTTGGTGTTACTCTGGTAATTGTAGATTTGCATTACTAGGAAAGGGGCATCTTTTTTACTGTAGAAGTAGACTCTTAGCACACACCCAGCTGCATATCCTGTAGAATCAAGCTTAGAATTTACAACTGAGTTGTGTTTGAGGTTGCAGTGAGTAATGCAAATACATTCTACATCACTAAGGCTGGTTGCCTTTGCTGGAGTGTAGTCATTCACCCAGGTTACACATGTTCCTGGTCTCAAAAAGCTGTTTGGACATGTGCTGTTTTCAGATTCTGAAAAGTGGATTGAAAAAGTGTCAGACTGTAAAAGTACTTATCACTTGCCAAAAAAAGAGTAGTAAGTGTGCTTTCAAATTGGCAAAGAAATTTCGTTTTCTGCCTAATATCACACCATGAGTCTGTGTGTGCACAGGAATTGTTTTTAGATATTTAATTTGTGATGGTTTTATTGTGATTTTCACTTGTAGGAAAGGGGTACATAGTATTTTAAGATTTGAAAAGATCATAAAAAATAAAGTAATATATTTAAATAAAATAAAGGAATTTTTTTTTAGTTTCTTTCAGGTATTGCTGAAGAGCAGTGAACAAAATTTAAGATGCCTACAAAATCCAGAGTAAGGAAAAACCAGAAAAAAAATCTATATTTGAAGACAACTGGAGGACCCAAGTTATTTGGAGATGCTCATGTTGGGAAAAAGAGAAAGTCTTCTGGTAAGCAGACAAAAGATTTTTTTTAAAATATCTTCAAAAAAAGGAAAATGTACAAAATGTCTGTACTGGAAATACTGTTTTAAATAGAAAACTACTGGAAAAAATTGAGCATTTAGTTAATGCAAATGTACCTTCAGAAACAATAAAGATTAACTTAAAAAGAAAAACAGCGTTTAAAGAGATTCGTAGAAAAATGTTTCAGAGAAGAGTTATGTCCAATTTGATAAAGGATGTGAAGAAATATAAGATAAAAGCGAAATTTTATAAGAGAAAAGGAGAAATTGAAGCCATTGTAGCAAAGGCTTTAGAATTAAAAAGGAAACTATCCATTTTAATTTTGAACAGGATGCGTACATTAGATAAAATGGTCAATGTACTGAAATCACAAAGCAAAAGGAAAAGACTAGTGAAAAGAACAAACTTTTGTAAAGTGTTTTTAGGAGAATGGATGCATAGTTCAAGTAGTGAACCTTTTTTTAATGAAGAGAGTTATCTTCAAAGTAATAGTTTGCTGCATGCAGTTGACACCAGAGGTCGTGCTTATGAAGTGAAAAATGTTTGTATAATGGAGAAGGAGAAAATGGTTCCAAGAGATGAGGAACAAGTGATGGTGGATGAGGTTATGGGGAGACGTCCTAAAGCCCCAGTGTATACTTGGAATTGTAGTAGTATTTGCACTGTGCGTCAGGAATCTATTGATAAATTTCGTGAGTTTCTAAGAGAATTTTAAAGGTGAGTTATGAGTTTGAGAGGGGATGTATGTGGTAAATTTAGAAATGAATAATAGAATTGGGATTCCTTTTGTTGAAGTTGTGTTTTTCATTTTGTGTTTTGGGAGAAATTTAAATGTAAGGAACATGTAAAATATTATGGACTATGTTTTCACCATAAATTAAGGTGTACTGGTATGAATGAGGAATGCTATTTTCTGCATAGAATCAGAAGATGACTCTGTGTGCAAAGAGGAATTGTTGACAGAGATTTATTTGGTGTTACTCTGGTAATTGTAGATTTGCATTACTAGGAAAGGGGCATCTTTTTTACTGTAGAAGTAGACTCTTAGCACACACCCAGCTGCATATCCTGTAGAATCAAGCTTAGAATTTACAACTGAGTTGTGTTTGAGGTTGCAGTGAGTAATGCAAATACATTCTACATCACTAAGGCTGGTTGCCTTTGCTGGAGTGTAGTCATTCACCCAGGTTACACATGTTCCTGGTCTCAAAAAGCTGTTTGGACATGTGCTGTTTTCAGATTCTGAAAAGTGGATTGAAAAAGTGTCAGACTGTAAAAGTACTTATCACTTGCCAAAAAAAGAGTAGTAAGTGTGCTTTCAAATTGGCAAAGAAATTTCGTTTTCTGCCTAATTTCAAACCATGACTCTGTGTGCAAAGAGGAATTGTTGACAGAGATTTATTTGGTGTTACTCTGGTAATTTTAGATTTGCATTACTAGGAAAGGGGCAGCTATTTTTCTGCAGAAGCAGACTCTTAGCACACACCCAGCTGTTTATCCTGTAGAATCATGCATAGTATTCACAACCGAGTGGTGTTTGAGGTTGCAGTGAGTAATGCAAATACATTCAACATCACTAAGGCTGGTTGCCTTTGCTGGAGTGTAGTCAGTCACCCAGGTTACACATGTTCATGGTCTCAAAAAGATGTTTGGACATGTGCTCTCTTCTGATTCTGAAAAGTGGATTGAAAATGTGTCAGACTGTAAAAGTACTTATCACTTGCCAAAAAAAGAGTAGTAAGTGTGCTTTCAAATTGGCAAAGAAATTTCGTTTTCTGCCTAATATCACACCATGAGTCTGTGTGCACACAGGAATTGTTTTTAGATATTTAATTTGTGATGGTTTTATTGTGATTTTCACTTGTAGGAAAGGGGTACATAGTATTTTAAGATTTGAAAAGATCATAAAAAATAAAGTAATATATTTAAATAAAATAAAGGAATTTTTTTTTAGTTTCTTTCAGGTATTGCTGAAGAGCAGTGAACAAAATTTAAGATGCCTACAAAATCCAGAGTAAGGAAAAACCAGAAAAAAAATCTATATTTGAAGACAACTGGAGGACCCAAGTTAGTTGGAGATGCTCATGTTGGGAAAAAGAGAAAGTCTTCTGGTAAGCAGACAAAAGATTTTTTTTAAAATATCTTCAAAAAAAGGAAAAATGTACAAAATGTCTGTACTGGAAATACTGTTTTAAATAGAAAACTACTGGAAAAAATTGAGCATTTAGTTAATGCAAATGTACCTTCAGAAACAATAAAGATTAACTTAAAAAGAAAAACAGCGTTTAAAGAGATTCGTAGAAAAATGTTTCAGAGAAGAGTTATGTCCAATTTGATAAAGGATGTGAAGAAATATAAGATAAAAGCGAAATTTTATAAGAGAAAAAGAGAAATTGAAGCCATTGTAGCAAAGGCTTTAGAATTAAAAAGGAAACTATTCATTTTAATTTTGAACAGGATGCGTACATTAGATAAAATGGTCAATGTACTGAAATCACAAAGCAAAAGGAAAAGACTAGTGAAAAGAACAAACTTTTGTAAAGTGTTTTTAGGAGAATGGATGCATAGTTCAAGTAGTGAACCTTTTTTTAATGAAGAGAGTTATCTTCAAAGTAATAGTTTGCTGCATGCAGTTGACACCAGAGGTCGTGCTTATGAAGTGAAAAATGTTTGTATAATGGAGAAGGAGAAAATGGTTCCAAGAGATGAGGAACAAGTGATGGTGGATGAGGTTATGGGGAGACGTCCTAAAGCCCCAGTGTATACTTGGAATTGTAGTAGTATTTGCACTGTGCGTCAGGAATCTATTGATAAATTTCGTGAGTTTCTAAGAGAATATAGTAAAAAAAGTGTTAAACAGAAGATTAAGGTGCTTCAAAGTCTAGATCCATGCAGAGTGACAGAGAACACTGGTTTGCAAGGACACTCTCTGGCTTGTCTATCTAGGAAAGTGTGTCAAAGTGTTTTTCACCATTTTAGGATGCTGGCAGTTCATCATACTGAAATGAGAAAGTTTGTGAGACGATTGTATTTTGCTAAAAGTCCAGCAATAAAGTTAGATGAATTGAATAGGGCTCTGTTCCGTGGATCGGTATCAGATGTAGAGAAGGTTACTGATGAAATTCAGTTTAGTTACTTTGGTCCAGAACAAGAGAGTGCAGGTAATGACACAGTTATCGAGGAAGATGTGGAAGAGAATGTAGAACCCTCTGTAAGTAAGAAATTTGATAATCAAATGACAAAATTTGCAATCATCTCTAATGAAAGACCAAATATTACTTGTATTTGTTGCCGCAGAACTCATTATAAAAATCAAACCAGGAATGTTGATCTCTACAGAAAAAGTGAAGAAGAAGATAATTATAAGTGGAAGGATTTTGCAACATATATATTTCTGGAAAATTGTTTTGATTTGGGTGAAGATCAGCGTATTTGTAAATACTGTTATAACAAGTTAGAAGAAAATAAAATGCCAGCAAGAGCTGTACATAATAATTTAGAATTGCATGATATTCCTGCTGAACTTTCGGATTTAAATACGTATGAGTCTATACTCATTCAATGTGTCCATCCGTTCCAGACTATAGTACGTATGGAGCCAAAAACCGGTAAATTACCTCCTTCAGATTTACAGAGAGGTTTAAAAGGTAGAGTTGTCTATTTGCCATTGGATTTGAAAAAAAATATGGAAACTATTGATGCAGATACTTTGGAAACTGAACCATTAGTTATAATGGTTAATGGTGTACCTACAAAGAACAAGAAAATTTGGCAGGAGCTGGTGGATGTACGGAAAGTACAAAGAGCAAATTTGTATTTGAAAAAAAATACTAAATGGTATGAATCAATTTATATAGAAGAAGAAGAAGAAGATTTACAAGAAGACACAGAAACACCAACTGGTCAAATTGAAAAAGTGGACAAGTCAAAGGAAGAAGAAATTTATGAACATTTTAGCATACATCCTCTTCATTCAAAAGAAGTTATGGGAGACACTATTGATCTCTTTCAGATGAAGAAAGCAAAAGGAACTCCCGTGAATGTATGGGAGGAGAGCTTGGAAGCTCGATGTTTTCCCCAGCTGTTTCCTACAGGAAAAGGAGGACGATACGATGAACGTCCAGAACAGATTCCAGCTTCTGAGTATTGGACTACAAGACTATATGCATAAGATTCAAGATTTCGTCAAAGTATTCCTTATTTGTTCCATCTTTTATTTGAAAGCGACTTGTCTGCATTATCTTATGCAGTAAATCACATTTTAAAAAGTGGAGTACATTTACAAAATGTGTCTGCTAAGGATTTTATGGAGAAAGTGCAGCACCGAGATGATCATTTGGAAACACAACTGATCAATCTGATGGCTTGTCAGCGTGGGACAAATGAATATTGGTACCGACGCCATGGTGAATTAAAATGCATGTTACGGAATTTAGGAACTCCAACATGGTTCCTTACCCTAAGCTTTGCTGAGTACGCTTGGGATGATTTACTGGATTTTCTGCGAGAGGCAAATTCAAACATTAAAAACATCCAATGCAAGACAGCAGGAGAACTGTGCTCATTGGATCCGGTTAATGTTTGCAGATATTTCAATCATAGATATGATGTGCTTCATCTGCAATAAAAAAAATCCACCTCTTGGAGAAGTTGTGGATTTCTTTTGGCGAAAAGAGTACCAAGCAAGAGGTGCTTCTCATATTCATATGCTGTTGTGGATCAAGGATGCCCCAAAATTTGGAACAGAATCTGATGATGCTGTTTTAAGTTTCATCGAAGAATATGCAACATGTGCTATACCAAAAAGCACAGAGGAGAAAAAGTTAAAGGAGCAAGTTTTACGTTTCCAAAGTCATCGGTGTGGAAAATACTGTCGACGGAAGTACAAGAGCAAAGATAAAATCTACACTAAATGTCGATTTGGATTTCCTAGACCTGTTCTTTCAAAAGGAAGAGTAAACAGTTTTAGGTCAGCTGTGAGACATACTATTACAAGAAAATCACCTAAGAATACCTACAACCTAAAAAGAAAAGAAGAGTCAAAATATATAAATGACTACAACCCAGTCATTTTATCCATGTGGAATGCTAACATGGATATACAGTATGTAGCTGACAATTTCATTGCTGTTGCTCGATATGTAACGTCTTACATTACTAAATCAGTAAAGACTGAATTGAAAGAAATGTGGGAAGAGATTTCTCACGAGAAGACTGTCAGTAAGAAGCTATACAGTTTCAGTTTGAAGATGTTATCGCATCGAGAAATTGGATCCTACGAATGTTCAGATAGGTTATCTTCTGCAAGTCTCTACTCGAAATCAAGAAGAATAATTTGGGTAAGTTTAGGCCTTGCAGCAATGAGAAATCGGGTACTGAAATCTGTTGGAGAAATTGAATATTTAGCACAGTTCGAACCTGAAAGTACAGACATTTTAAAAACAAACATGTTGGACACATATTACCCAAAAAGAAGTCATCACCTTGAAAACATGTGTCTCTATGAAGTGCTGCAGAACTTCATTTTTAAACGGAATGCCACAGAAGACATCAACAATGGAAAATATAAAGTCAGTGGTGAGGAAGGATGTTTGGTGAAGCAAACAAAAGGAAGTTTGATAAATCACCGGAAGCTGAGTTGCGACACTACTGACAAAAAGGAATTTTACTACTTGGCACTTTTACAGCTGTTCAAACCATGGCGTTCAGAGGATGAACTACTTGGAGAATTCCAGAGCTATGAGGACTCATTTAATGCATGTAAAGATACGATTGAATGCAGTACTTTCACAAATTATGTCCAAATGTTAAATGAAGAAATTGAACAGGAAGCTACAATTGCAGCTGAAGTAGCTAGAGACAGTTCTCAAGACAGCCAAAGTTCAGGAACGCTCAGTCAAGATCCCCTTGGACAACCAATCGTAGAAAATGAAGCTGCAATAGCCATGACTGAAGTGGAAACGGCTATGAATCAAGCTCAAGAAGAATTAATAGACTTACCAAATTTGGAAGTACAACTGAATGAAGAACAGCAACAAATTTATGAAGAGATCAGAAACAAAATTGATCACGGATTACTACATGAAAAAAAAGAGTGCTCATGCACATCATTTGAAACAATCAGGATGTATGTGAGCGGACAAGCTGGAACTGGAAAAAGTTTCTTAATAAAAGTCATCAGAAGCTACCTACAGCAAAAAACGGATTCAACTTTGTCTTGTGTTGTTACTGCTCCAACTGGGTTAGCAGCATATAACATAAAAGGAATTACCTTACATCGTTTGCTAATGTTACTAGTGGAGCATGAGAACAAAATAGAATACCACAAGCTAACAGGAGAAGCATGCTTAGAAGTGTCAAGGGTGTTGAAGAAGATGCAAGTTCTCATTATTGATGAGGTGAGCATGGTATCAAACTTAATGCTTGCCTTTGTGCATTTAAGAATGCAGCAAATTCTAAGGAGAGACTATGACGTGTTATTTGGTGGAAAACATGTCATAGCTTTTGGGGATCTTCTACAGCTTACTCCAGTTAAAGGACAACCAGTGTTTAATATTGTGACACATGAAGACACGAAGAAGTCATTGGGAAGCATTGGTAATGCAAATATTTGGTCCTTCTTTGAGTACAAGGAACTTACTACTAATATGAGGCAAGCAAACGATGAAGATTATGCAAGTATTCTGAAAGATATCAGAATTGGACTACTCACTAAAGTTGGCAGGAAAGCATTACAGAGTCGGTTGCTACATAATTTATTCCCAAAGGAAGAAATAGTTGCAGAGAAAATATACAAGAACACTGCAGAAAAGAAAAGTGTAATCTACTTAATGCCAACTCTACGTGAATGCTCAATATTCAATGAGGAACTTTTGAAATTGGAAAAGGAAGAGATTAAGAAATTGGAAGCAGTGGACAAAATTCAGCATGAAAGAATTACAATTACATTAACAGGTGAACTGAGAAAAAAATTGGATTCTCTAGAGAAGAAAATTTCGAAAACAGCTGGATTAGAAAAAAATCTATATGTTTGCATGAACTGTAGAGTATTTTTAAGGAGAAATTTGGATGTTGAAAAAGGTTTAATGAATGGAGCTATGGGTAAAGTTGTGGGTTTTGTGAACTACCAGAAAAAAGATGGGATTGAATTTTTAAAAATAAAGTTTGATCAGACTGAAGAGGTTAAAGACATTTGTCGTTGTTCAGTCCGTTTTTTGCTTGTGAAAGACTTGTATGTACGTAGGAAGCAGTTTCCGTTTTCTCTAGCATATGCTGTAACTATTCACAAGTCTCAAGGATTAACTGTAGATTGTGCTTTTGTGAACATTGGTTCAACTGTGTTCAAAGAAGGTATGGCTTATGTTGCTTTGTCACGAGTGAAAACATTATCTGGTTTATTCATGATAGACTTTGATGACTCAAAAGTTAGTGCTGATGCAAATTGTGTAAAGGAGTATAATAGATTAAGAAGAACCTATGCTCCTCATTTAGGTCAGTATCCTGTGTTGGAAAAACGTGTTGTTTCTCGTAAAAGGAGAATTGAGAATATCTGTAATGAGGATGTAGAGAAGAGAAAACAAAAGAAGAGTGATGTAATTGCAAGCAAAAAGAAAAAGGACAATGTTGAAGAGGTTGTTGGTTTCCATTTTGAGAATAGCTCTGGTGTCAACTGCTACGCTAATGTAGTGCTAAATGTTGTTTTTTATCTTGAAAGTTTGCTTGAGCAGATAATAGTAAATCAGGGAAAAAGATTCTGTTCTGTGCTGAGTCTCCTTTTTGAAAAGCTGAGTATTGATAAAACTAAAATAGAAAGTGCTACTGAAATTAGAAAACTTTTAGATGTATGTTCAGGATGTACACAGTTTTCTCAAAATGTACAGCAAGATGCACAGGAATTCTTGATGTATTTTCTTCGGGTACTGGAAGAAGAAGGGGTAGAAATAGAAAATATGTTTGGTCTCTCTTATAAATGGGAACATAGTTGTGAAAACTGTTTCAATACATGTGGCTCTAATGTTGATTCTGAAAGGTTTATTTATTTAACATTGCCAGAGAGTAAATCAGTCACTTTTACTAAATTAGTTAAAGATGCTAATCATAGCATGGAATGCGGTGAATGTAAATCTGACATGTTTTCAACGTTAATTTTAAAGGAATACGGACAGTATGTAATTTTAATGATGCAACGATGTAGAGCTGATGGTTCAAAATTGGATACTTTAATAAAGAAGTTTACAGGACAGCAATTATCAATTTCAGGAAAAACTTTTGTAACAGTTGCAATAATTTTCCATGATGGACCTACTGTAACTTCTGGTCATTACACAGTTTATCTAAAATGTGAAAAAGGCTGGACAATGTGTAATGATTGTCAATTGGTTTTTAAGCAACGTTTACCTTTTGATTTAGCAAATTCCTATCTAATCTTCCTGAAAGCTAAATTTTAGAGAGAATTGGCAACATCTGTACAAATCAATTTTACCATTTTATTGGATTACCATTGGAATTTTCTAATAAAAAGATTTTTAAAATTACCATTTGGCCTAAAGGAAAGGTAACCAATTGTATTGTGGACTTATTTAATTCCTAATTAATCTTTCGGAAACCAAAATTTTAGAGAGAATTGGTAACATCTGTACAAATCAAATTTTGGAATTTTATTGGATTACCATTGGAAATTTAATCAAAAAAGAATTTAAAAATTACCATTTGGCCTAAAGGAAAGGTAACCAGATGTATTGTGGAGTTATTTGAGATATATTATTTTTGTGATTATGCTTCTGTAACAAAATTGTCAGACGGTATTTTTTAGAAATAGTTATTGTTATTAGATGATAGTTTTATTGAATATTTTGCATTTCTATAATGTTATGTTTAAGTGAGAAGAGATTCTGGGCGTTTTTAAAACAATCTTTGAGATTGTTATTTTTTTTTTGCCCGCTGTTAAGTGATGAATGCAATTGCTTTCACGATTTATAGTGAAATGCAATATATTCTGAAAACAGCAAAAAAATGGCAAAAAATAGTTTTTGGAAAATATGTAAATACGTGTACTGTATTATAAAATGTTTTATTAAATATTAATACTTTTTTCTTTTTTTTTCAGATTGAGAAAGAAAATTTTCGAAAAATAAAACCATTTTTCTAGCAATTTAAATAAAATTTTAATTGATATTTAATTTTTTGGGTGGGTCAGGTAAGTCAGAAATGTCATGGTCCCTTTTTTCCACTTCTCAATCAGATTTTCAGTTTTTCGTTATAATCCCTCAAGGACCTTGTAATGTGGTAATTGTTTTTTAGTGTTTTTAAAAAAAAATAAAAAAATAAAAATACGCTTACTGTACGCGTACGGTAAAAAAAAAGATAAAGTTTTTTTTTTAAAAATAAAAAAAGTTGAAAGGTAAGGTTGGCTCTTAAAAGAGCCGTTGTGTTCATACAGGGACAGAGGAAAGAAAGAATGGGAATATTAGCTGGTAGGACAAATGTGCTGGTCTATTCTGTTGTTAATTAGGGGAACACTGGTCTCCCCACGAACAATTAGACCATGACAATTTGAGCACCGCATTGTAACCCTTGCAAATCGAGGGTTAGTTTCCAGAGGACCAGAAAAAGGTGATTCTCCCCCCACAGATAAAGGGCTCAGCTGATCCGCCGAAGATGTACTCGGCTGAGCTGCTGTGGATGTGCTCGGTCGACTTACTGAAAGGTTTGCTCCAGTATGTCGAGCATTTGTCCTAGGGTGTACATCCTGAAGGTGTCTTAACATAGTGTGATTCCCGAAGGAATACTTCTTGTTAGGATTACCTCTAGAAAGTACACGCTGGCAAAGCTTGCAAGTCACTAAAGGAGCATTTACCTTTTTCTGGCCCTCTGGAAACGTAAAATACTCCCATATAAAAGAGCTCTTTTGTTTCCTCCTTCTCTGCCTGATGGTGGTGCTGCTAGCCTCACTCGAAGAAGAGGACTGCTGGTCTGCCATTGTATCCCAAAGACAACTCAGCTCCTTCTCCTAAGGGATCACAAGCAGAAATGAGGGGAATGGGTGTGGTGTAGGAGAGTTCTAGAACTGAAAGTAGTTTAAACCAATCAAAAGTGTTGTTTCTTGATCACATGACCCACCGTGCGCGTACGTTACGCTTACGGAGCGCTTACGGTAAAAGTACGCATGCGCGTATAAAAGACACACGCATGCGCGCATGCGCATAACAGGCACGCCCCAACACTTCCGCGTAACGTACGCGTGTAACGTAGGCGCTTACGCGCCGCGTACGCAGTACGCACGTCTACGTAAATTGCGTAACCATATGCAAACAGAGTAGAAATATTACGTACATAAAGCAAAACGTGCGCTTACGGTAAGCTTACCGTACGCGCACGTAAAAAAAAAGAATCACTGTTATACTAATATATCTTACCTGTTTGGTTAAAAAACAAAAGGTGAAAAAAATATATATTGCAGAATTTTTTAAATTTTACAATAGTGTTTAAAGAGAATATAAAGTAAAAATAAAAAGATGTAAAAAACCTTGCAAAAAAAAAAATAATCACACACGTTAAATATAAGAATTAGCATTTCAAAAACCATACAAATTCACTGAAAAAACCATGGGTTTCACACACGTTATAGTTAGGAATTAGCATTTAAAAAACCTTGCAAATTCAGTGAAAAAACCATAGGTTTCACAGACGTTATAGTTAGCTGGACATTTTACTCGTAAAAAACCAATGAAATTCCCCCGTTATAGTTAGTTAAGCTAACTATAACTCGCGCACCCGCAATCCACTGCTGATGACGTCACATATAACATCACTCATGACATGGTCACTGACATCACTGATGACATCACTGATGACATCTCAAATGACATCACTGATGACATCACTGATGACATCATCCTTGTGATAAAGTGGCAGACCTCCTCTCACCCTAATATAACCTTTGATACACACATTAAAAAATAGAGACTAAAAAATAAAAAAATAATGGAAATTCCAATACCAGTTTCAACAAACTCTTCTGTAATTCTAAGAACCACATACACATCTACTCATTTACCAACAGTCCTATACAGTCACTCATACATGTACTCACTCATATGTACTCATACACCTGTACATCCTGTTACACAATGCCACTCATCCATAGAGTTACTCACACACATAGTCACTCATGCTAATAAAGAATCAAACATCCATTTACCTTCATATACAGTTATACACACACCACCACACTTACTTCAACGGAAACTTACACATACTTGGTCTTTTAAACAATCACTTATATAAACACATACTTAATGATACAGGAACTCTTCCTATCTCTCACTATCACATATACTCACTTATATTCACCAATAGTCACATATACTACTTTAAAACATAAGTAGTTACTCATGGAGACACTATTGAGACAGTCATTCACTCACTAACACACCCATACACACACTCATCCACCCATACAGTCCTGCACACATGCTGTCTTCAACACATACAGTGAGTCACTCATTCATGCACCTATGCACTACGTAATACCCCCCACCAAACCATGCAGACACTCAGACTGATACTCAAAAAACCAACTAATAACCTATATAGACACCCATGTAGCTACTCACCAACCCATGCAGCCACTTATACACAAAGTGAGAGACTGATACAGATATTTACATATTAAAACATTACTCACTAAGCCATGTATTCACTTTGATACACTTTATCAGTCAGTTACAAAATATTTTTTTCAAAAAAAATCATCCATTTAGACACTTATATACCCATTTATTCTTCCATCGACCTTGAGATATACATATATAAAACATATTTAATTTTCAGAAAACACACATTCACTGGATGATGTCATCAGTGATGTCATCAGTGGTCATTTGAGATGTCATCAGTGATGTCATGAGTGATGTCAGTGACCATGTCATGAGTGATGTTATATGTGACGTCATCAGCAGTGGATTGCGGGTGCGCGAGTTATAGTTAGCTTAACTAACTATAACGGGGGAATTTCATTGGTTTTTTACGAGTAAAATGTCCAGCTAACTATAACGTCTGTGAAACCTATGGTTTTTTCACTGAATTTGCAAGGTTTTTTAAATGCTAATTCCTAACTATAACGTGTGTGAAACCCATGGTTTTTTCAGTGAATATATATGTGTATATATATATATATATATATATATATATATATATATATATATATATATATATATATTCACTGAAAAAACCATAGGTTTCACACATGTTGTAGTTAGCGGAAATTTTACTGATAAAAAACCAATGAAATTCCCCCGTTATAGTTAGTGCAGGCAACTATAACTCACGCGACCGCAATCCTCTGCTGATGCTAATACTGTATTTAGACACTTATTTGCCCATGTCTTCTTCCATACATTTTTAGCTATACATATATTACAAATATTTTTTTTTCATAAAGACACATATGTCATCAGCAGAAGATTGCGGTCGCGTGAGTTATAGTTGCCTGCACTAACTATAACGGGGGAATTTCATTGGTTTTTTATCAGTAAACTTTCCGCTAACTATAACATGTGTGAAACCTATGGTTTTTTCAGTGAATTTGCAAGGTTTTTTAAATGCTAATTCCTAACTATAACGTGTGTGAAACCTATGGTTTTTTCAGTGAAAGAAATGTGGCACTCAAACAGCAGATTATCAGAGCCAGGATCTCTGTTCTGTTCACCTCTCTCCTCTCAGCAGAACCAGATAATGGCAAACTTTCCCTCTATTTTTCCACACATATACATGTAAGTTTCAAATCTCAGTGCTTCCCCCCTTTTTTTCAAATGTAATCACACATTTCTATTGGTTGAAAACCAACCCTTTTCCAAAAGTACCCTGCCCCCAACTTGACTTCTGCCTAGTACCCTTCCCCCAACTTGACTTCTGCCTGCTACCATAGCAACAGCTCATGGAACACTGCTGTGTGGAGTTAGGTCAGAAGTTCGCCACACAATGTTTCAATTCCACAGAGCAAGAGTGCTTGACTTTTCAAACCTAACAGCAAATCCATAGTACTGTTCTTTGGTAACACATTTTTTTGTACCAATACAAAACATGCTTCTATTAATTTACACATACAGCCTAGTTTTTATTCTAGAATGGTATGAAACAGCCAATCAATTCTTTTTGTTTTGTAAAAAATATGTATGCCTCCATTTCCAAACTGTCTTTCTTTTCATATTGCCATTCTACTGAAAGACACCTCCTGAGTGCATCCAGTTCTCCTTTGAAGATGTTCACAGTGTGGATTGTAGGGCACAGCTATGTCTTCTGGAGTGAAAAGTTTGCAGAGAAAACAGATATGGTGAGAGACCTTGCTTTGCCAAATGTAGACATTAAATGGATTGGTCAGAGAGGGTTAAAATGGCACCAATTGATGCCATTGGTGAAATCCTTCATGCAAATCCAACACCCTGACCTCATAATAGTGCACTGTGGTGGCAATGACCTAGGCACTTTGACTGGGGTAGGTCTGGAAATGCTTATGAAGGACACCTTTGCACAACTGTTTTCACTTTTCCCTAAAACTGCCTTTGTGTTTTCCAACATATGCCAAAGGCAAAAATGGAACTGGTCCAATCATTTCTGTCCGCAGATTGACAAAGCAAGAAAGCACGTCAACAAATCTGTTTCTGCTTTCCTCCGTGACTATGGTATGGGTGCCATTTACCACAACAACTTGCGTTATGACATGCAAGACATTTATAGAGGAGATGGTGTGCACTTCAATGATGAAGGGAACAGAGTCTTCCTCTTGAACCTTAGACTCTGCATCGGTACTTACTTGTAGGTACCACTAAAAAATCATTTCATAAACACAACGGCTCTTTTTAGAGCCCCCTAATATCTAAACACTTAAATCTGAATTTCATTTATTTTTTTATTTTTTTTTTCTACCGTACGCTTACCGTAAGCTTACCGTACGCGTACCCCGTGATTTTTTTTAAAATCCATAAATGTTTTCTTTGTACTTTTCTGTCCTTCTTTGACCCCCTCACAAATGTAAGGGGGTCTGTAACTCTCCTCATTGCCCCCTTTTCTTGTTTTCACTCTTTTTTTTCTGAGTGAAACACACAAAATGGCGGCCGCCGCTTCCTGGTTTCGGCCGATTCGAATGTTTACTAAGATCTAACAGCCAATCAGAATCGCGCACGCCACCGTACGCGTACCGTAAGCTTACCGTAAGCGTACGGTAAGCGTACCGTAAGCGGGCTCAGATATATATATTGATTTAAAGGCTATTTTCTCAGAATCTACTGAACAGATTTACACCAAACCTACAAAAGGCACTTCCTTGACATAGGGACTACCTCTCTGCCAAATTTCTAGTAATTCTGTTCAGCCATTCGGGCTGTAGCTCGTTCTAAAGGTCCTATGGAAAAATGCATGGGAAAAACGCGTTTTGGGACCCCCCTTTTATCTCAGCCCCCGCTTGACGTATCCCCCCGAGACTTTCAGGGTAGGAGCGGAGCGTAGCGCCCCACCTATTTTGAGAAATTCGCGAGGATTCATCGACCGGCGCCAAAGTTATTCAAAATAGAATGTTGCGGATTTCCTATGGAAAAGGGGTCCTAACTATAACTACCTACTGGCGACCGCCAGTAGGTAATATATATATATATATATATATTACCTACTGGCAATCGCCAGTAGGTAGTTATAGTTAGGACCTATTTTTCATATGACCATGGAGGACAGGAGGAAGGGGATAGGGGCATGGCATGTGGACAGGCAGGGTGGAGGTGGCAGGGACAGGTTACAGTCATCTGACAATGCTAGGCAGGTGGGTGGGGAGTGGCACGGCTCAACAGAACACTCAGAGTAGATAGGAGTGGCAGGTCCATGGAACATGGTGGGCAAAAAGGATGGAGCAGGGGCATGCACAAAGACATCGGAGGGCAGGGGGAAGGAGAATATGGGCAGCAAGCTAAGCACAGAGGCTAAGCAGGAGGTCAATGATGGGCCATAGAATTTGGCAATGGAGGGCAGGAGGAGTGGACTGGTACATCATGCTAAATGGAGGGCAGTGGCAGCACATCAGACCATGCATGGCCGGAGGGAGGAGGCTAGTCCATGGATTCAGACAACAGAGGATAGGGAGGAGGTGGCTGGGGCAGCAAGCTAGCTGTTCAGAGAAGGTGGGATTAGGACCTTTATTGTTTTTACAATGTGTGTCAGTGCAAACTACTTAAAATATGAACAAGTATGCAGCATAATCTCACTTTTATTCAGGAAGAAGAGGACGTTTGTGACTGTGACTCTGGGCTCACTTGGCAGAAACACCCCCTGACCCTCCACCCCCATCGCAAAATGTAATGCCCGTGAAAAGGGTAGGTGGACGCAGTGTTATATAGAACATAGGCCTGAGAGCACGATTGAAAATGAAAACTAGATATAGTATATGGTATAAACTATGCACCAAAACGTGTGATATAAGATGAACCGGGGCGTGAAATATAATATGCAATACATTGTGCGCAATGACAGATTCATTGGAGAGAGCGAGATAGCACAGGCACTAGCGCGTGCTATGCGATATGCGCCTTGGAGTGTAATATGCACAGGGCAGTGTTGTGTAACCTAACTAGTCTCTAAAGTTGTAATATAAAATATGTGCTGGGGAGTGTAACGTTGCATATGCACTGTGACTAAGATATGGATCCCAGATTGCAATATGTATGGCATAGCGCTGTGCGTTATAACATAGGCATCGAGGAAGGCACATTAGATGGGGCAATATAACCCGTGCGAAGGCAAGTGTGGCATGACATATTCACGGGGTGGTGTTACAGTGCACATGGGCTAGAGAGTGTCATAGCATACGCACTAGCTGGTGGAATACAACACAGAGGTGTGAGGCACTCGGCGGGCACTGGTGGGTGTAACACAGCATTGGGCTCAGCCAGGAGCACGCTGTGACTCTCAAGTGAGGTTCGTCTCCTTTCCAGAGAGTAAAATAAAAAGTATTACACATCCGGCGGTGGATGTGTGTTTTATTAACCATGAGGGGGGTTTCTTGCATAGTTTGGTCGAATTTTTGTCGAATCCCCTTTGAATGGCTTGGTGTGCGTGTATATTAAATGTGCCTGTCAATAGCTACCCATGTTTGTATAAATAAACGACATGGGTGTCTACTTGGAGGGTACCCACCGGCGTGGGCGCCGGGATTAGGCACGGTAGGGTGTCAGACACGTCAGAGCTTTACTAGCGGTGTAAATACATTCCATGTGGATTCATTCTATGCATAGTCGCCTTTTAATGAATATCACGCAAATCGTCATGGTGATAGGTACATATGGTTTGTCCAGCATGTCCTAGGTTTTTCTATACATATATTTTTTTTTTAAAAACAAAGGCCGGCCCCGGGGGATGGGGTCCCCGGGGCCATAAGTGGCCTGAGGAGGGGGGCAACGCAGCCCCCTCCTAAAGAATAAAATAAAAAAAAAAGGCCATGACCCGGGTTTGGGGTCCCCGGGGCCGATTAAGGCCTTGGGAGGGCCAAATTAATTTTTTTCAACAAAAAAAATTAGGGTGCAGGCCCTGGGGGATGGGGTGCCCAGGGCCAGTAAATTAGAAAAAGAAGGGGGGCCACACAGCCCCCCTTCTTAAAAAAATAAAATAAATAAAAGACCGGCATCGCTCCGGAGGCCACGCCCCCTCCTTGCAGCACTCTGCAAACGCGCCCCCTGGCCAGTTGTAAGTTAGGGAATTAATTCCCCTTAAATACTGAGGGTCCCTGAGGGCCAACTAGCCCAACAGGTATCTCCAGTATGCGCCAGGGAGCTGCGTTGCAGACAGGTGTTCTGAGGTCACACCCCTTTTTACACCTCTATGCAACGCAGCTCTGTGGCGCTTACTGGAGGTACCTAGATGCCGTTTTTCCCGCCGCTGCATCCCTGCGGCCCGCCCCCCTGTTCGCTCATTCACCACCCGGCTCCCGCCTCCCAGCTACTCCTCCCTCCCACACCGCTGGCGCACCAAAGGTGCGCCTAAGGCAAGTCCGTCTGCGCCCGTCTGTGCCTGGAGCGTGCCCAGCACCAGAAGCCCTGGCCCCCGCCACAACGCCTTTCTCCGCTACAATGCCAGCATCCTCCACGCACTCAACATCTGACGATCACGCACCTGCTTCCTGGCTGCCCCAAAGCGTACCCAAGGACCCTTCTCCTGCCGGGACTGCAGCTACACCAGCATCCGGCCCGCCAACCCACCTACCAAAGAACCTAACTACCTCAGATGCATCCTTCTCAACACCCGCTCTGCCCGCAAACACGCCGTTGAACTCTGGGACCTACTCGACACCAACACCCCAGACGTCACCTTCCTGACGGAGACCTGGTTGAACCCCTCCTCGGCACCCAACATCGCCATAGCCATCCCGGAAGGCTACAAGATCACCCACAAGGACCGCACCAATGGAGTAGGAGGAATTGCCATCGTCCACAGGAACACTCTCAAAATCTCAACAAAAACCGATGACATCCTCAGCACCGTCGAACACCTGCACTTCTAGATCCACACCGACCCCAACACCACCCTCAGAGGAACACTCATCTAAAGACCCCCCGGACCCTGACCACAGTTAAGCGACTCCATCGCCGACTTCGTCAGCACACACGCCCTCGCCTCCACGGACTACATCCTCCTCGGGAACTTGAACTTCCACCTCGAGAACAACAACGACTCCAACTCTTCCACCCTGATCGCCAACCTCAGACTCAGACATCTCGTCTGAGTCTGAGGTTGGCCCACCCACTCACTCCGCCGGCCACACGCTTGACCCCATCTTCTCAGCAAACTCCCACATCTTCTTCAACCACACCACCGAACTCCACTGGACCAACCACCTTTTCATCCACTTCACCTTCTGGAAACCCACCACACACCAACGCACTCGCCGCTGTTGGAGCAAAGTCACCGAAGACCAGCTAACCATCACCCTCGCATGAAGCCCCGCGCAGACCTGACCGACCCCCAATGCCGCAGCCCGCAATCTCAGACAGTGGATCGACAACTGCGCCAACACCCTTGCCCGCTCAAGAAACCCTCCAACAGCCACACCAGAAAGAAAGCGAGCTGGTTCTCCGAAGACCTCCAGGCCTCCAAGCAAACCTGCCGAAAGCTAGAGAAGAACTGGATTTGTGAACGAACACTGGAAAGCTACGCAGCCCACAAGAACGCCACCCGCAGACACCACCACCACCTTATCAGATCCTCCAAAAGAGCCTCCTTCAAAGACCGCCTAGACAACAACGCACACAACAGCAAAGAGCTCTTCAAAATCGTGAAGGAACTCTCCAACCCCAGCTCCAGTACCAACGACATCCCACCTTCGCAAGACCTGTGCGATTCGCTGGCCACCTACTTCCACCGCAAGATCGCAGACATCCACAAACGCTTCAACACTGCGACCGCCCCTGCAACCACCTCCACCTCCACCCCCACGACCACCACCCGCACCAACCGCCTGACCTCCTGGACCAACATCAACAATGATGACACCATCAAGATCATGAACTCCGTCCACTCCGGATCCCCGTCAGACCCTTACCCACATCACATATTCAACAAAGCCAGCACCACCATCGTCCCCCATCTCCGGAAAGCCATCAACATCTCCTTCGAGACAGCAACCTTCTCGGAGAGCTGGAAGCATGCCGAGATCAACGCGTTACTCAAGAAACCCAAGGCGGACCTCAAGAACTTCCGACCCATCTCCCTGCTCCCATTCCCAGCGAAGGTCATCGAGAAGGCCGTCAACAAACAACTGACCAGATTCCTCGAGGAGAACAGCATCCTGGACCCATCCCAGTCTGGGTTCCGCAGCAACCACAGCACCGAAACTTCCCTCATCGCCGCCACCGATGACATCAGGACCCTGCTAGACAACGGAGAAACCGCGGCCCTCATCCTCCTGGACCTGTCAGCCACCTTCGACACGGTCTGCCACCGCACACTACGAACATGCCTCCATGACGCCGGGATCCAAGAGAAGGCCCTGGACTGGACCACCTCCTTCCTCTCCGGCAGAACACAGAGCGTCCGCCTCCCCCCCTTCCACTCCGAAGCCACCGAGATCATCTGCGGCGTACCCCAGGGCTCATCCCTCAGCCCAACGCTGTTCAACATCTACATGGCACCGCTCGCCCATGTCGCCCGACTGCACAACCTCAACATCATCTCTTACGTCGATGACACCCAGCTGATCCTCTCCCTCACCAAAGACCCCCACACCGCCAAAACCAACCTCCACGAGGGAATGAAGGCCGTCGCTGACTGGATGAGAAACAGCCGACTGAAGCTGAACTCAGACAAGACGGAGGTCCTCATCCTTGGATCCTGGCCTGGGACGACTCCTGGTGGCTGACCGAACTAGGAACAGCTCCAACTCCCACCAACCACGCACGCAACCTAGGGGTCATCCTCGACTCCACCCTCTCCATGACGAAGAAGGTCAACGCCGTCTCTTCCTCCTGCTTCAACACCCTCCGTATGCTCCGCAGGATCTACAAGTGGATCCCCACCGAAACGAGAAGGACGGTCACCCAGGCCCTCATCAGCAGCAGACTGGACTACAGAAACGCCCTCTACACAGGAGTCTCGGCCACACTCCTGAAATGGCTCCAACGCATCCAGAACGCCTCCGCACGCCTGATCCTCGACATCCCTCGCCGCAGCCACATCACACCCCACCTGAGAGACCTGCACTGGCTCCCTGTCAACAAGAGGATAACCTTCAAGCTCCTCACCCATGCACACAAAGCACTCCACAACACCGGACCAGCGTACCTCAACAGCCGACTCCGCTTCTACACCCACACCCGTCAGCTCCGCTCTGCCAACCACGCCCTCGCCACTGTCCCCCGCATCCGAAGAGTGACCACCGGTGGCATATCATTCTCCCACCTTGCCACCAAGACATGGAACACCCTCCCCTTCCGCCTACGGCAGACCCAAGACCTACTGACCTTCAGAAGACTCCTCAAGACCTGGCTCTTCAAACAGTAGCAGCATTCCCCCACCCCTTAGCGCCTCAAGACCCTCACGGGTAAGTAGTGCGCTTTACAAATGCTTTGAATGATTGATTGATTGATTGGTCTCTGGTGGAGTCCGGGATCCACATCAACCTTCTTAAGCTTCGAGCGATCTGTTTTGCACTGAAGGAATTACTTCCTTATGTCAAAGGAAGAGTAGTGCAGGTGTTCACGGACAATACCACTGCCATGTGGTATTGCAACAAACATGGTGGGTAGGGTCATTGACCCTATTCCAGGAGGCACTTCGTCTCTGAAAGTGGCTAGAACATCAGAGCATGTACCTGGTGGTTCAACACCTGGCAGGTTCTCTAAACGCCAAGGCGGACAAACTCAGCCACCGGTGCATGATGGAACACGAATGGCATCTTCACTCGTGGTGCAAGGTCTCTTTCAGCAGTGTGGAGAGCCTGGATTAGATCTATTCGCCACCGAAGAGAACGAACAATGTCAGCAGTTCTGCACGTTGGAATTTCCAAGGCGTGGCTTGCTAGGCGACCCTTTTCGCGAATTTAGTGATTTAACTGACTGTTATAAGGGATAAACTAGCACGTTGTACAAACAATCCCAGCATTCAGGAAAAGCTTTTAAATAAAATTCCTAATTGTAAAGATGCCGTAGACATAGCAAAAAATTGTGTTAAAGAGATTAAGATGCCATGTCAGCAGCCAGTTATTGAAGTTAAATATCACATTAAAGGATCGAAGTAAAGAAAGAAATATTCTAAAGAAGTCAACAAAGAGAAACTCTGTCAGGAGAAGAAGCTTAAACGTTTCATCTACGGTAATATAGGGCAGTTGGCCAACAGATCTTATTATATTGCTAAAAATGCTATGTATGGAAAGTGTAACCATAGAGGTCATTTTGCCAGTGTATGCAGAGTTTATGTAAAAATAACAGTCAACAACATAGAAAGCAGGGAAAAAGACCAGAAAAAGTTGATCTTTCAAGTAAATAATAAAACGGAGAGTATAGAATTAACAAGTTGTGAAAATGAATTGTAGGGCCAGAAAATTAATGTATTTGCCAACTTGAGTTCATCTTTCACTTTAATTGATAGCAACACTTTCCATTCTAATACTGACACAAAGTATACTTACTTCAGCAACCTGATGTAATCCAATGCCAAGCAAATGAAAGACAACCCAAGACTTGCCACAATATTTTATCCACTTCAGGAGGAGCCATCCCAGTTTTTGCAAGTGGCAATTGCATAATACACACCAGAAACAGTTGCCAATATATTATTAATTTTAATTGTATATGGTTTCCTGTAGATTAAAATGTCCAACTCTTGTGCAGAGTACTTTAGGATAGGTTTTCTTTCTTATTCAGTTATCATATCAGAACACACATTCTTATTTCCTAACACACACCAGAAACAGTTGGCAATATATTATTACTTGTAATGTCCTGTGGTTTCCTGTAGATTAAGATTTACAGCTCTTGTCCAGGGTTGTTTGGGATACATCACTGTAAACTACTCTTAATGTTTCTCACAACGCTCTTAAGTTTGAAGAACTTATTGCATAATTTACAGTAATCAAATCCATTTTTATCTGACAGTGCAGTACTTATTTGTATAAAATTGTATTTTAAGGTAGAGTGAAGATTCGTCTTTTTTGGGTTCTTACTAGTTGCATGCTTACCCAAGGATTATCCTGTTATTTTCTCCTATATTTACTAATTACTGATATTGTGATGTATTGTGACCGGTAAAGTATTTGCTGTCACCTCTTTATAAATGCAAAACATGGGTAAAAAAACTATCCTTGACGTGTTAAGGCCGCTCCAACATCAATTTCGCGAAGTATTACTGTTTTATAGTCATTGGGACACCTATTGCCCTCTTTCTTAAGTTTAATGCCCCAATCCCAATGTTAATTATAGAAATACCCTCATCTCTTGTTGTCTGTTGAGTCTTATTGCACCTCGCTAGTGGTGGCTTAAGCGCATATGACCGAATGGCATCTGGAGACAGAACAAGCCTTGCTGATTCCACTGACTCTGTTGTTGCCGCCCCGCCTGCCTGAACTTCACGCTATGCTACGCCGCGCTGGGACGCAAAGGATGCGTCCAGCGGCAAAACTAGCGCAGGACTAGTGCCGCCCACCGGAAGCTGCGATCCGAGTCGTGGGATGCAGGACGCGAGCAGATAGGCGCGCCGCGTACTGGCACTTTGACTTTTGATTCGGCAGACCCAAGGGAAATACCGGGTCTCGCCGTAAATCGCGGGAGAAAAAGAACCGCGGGAGCTACAAGAAAAGGTTCACAGAAGAAAGGTGTAGTTAAACTGTACCTATGTGTGGTTAAATTACATTTCAAAACATGCCCTGACTGCCCAGAAGGAATCAACGTGCTGGAGTAGGCTGGAGTAGGCAGGAGAAGGTGGACAGACAGACCAGGAGAGAGAAAGTTGGAGAAGGCTGGGAAGTAGGTGACCCAGAGCACCCAAGGAGTTATTCTAAGCCTGGAGTGGAGTTACAGAACTGCCCCCCACTGCGGAAGGAAAGAGGCATAGGGGAGGCCATCAGGTCACCGATTTGGAAAAGAAAATTAAAAAGTACAAAACTTCAAAAAGCAAATTGGCAGGCATGGCGGGATAAAGGCACGACAGAGGTAAGTGCATGAATGATTGCATGAACGATTGCTGTACCCCAATGCCCTTCTAAGTATTCATTAGCTGGTAAATTTGGCTGATTAGGGGGCAAGGGAAGGGGGAATAAGCAAAGAAAGTGCAAGGCAGAGTTTTAAAACTATAACGCACAGTAAAATTGGAGTAAACAAGTGAGTAATAAAAACAGATTCGCTATACCTAAGGGACGATGGCACCAAAAAGGAAGCAAAAAACTCGCAAGGAGCCTATGGAGGAAAGCCCCGGGAGGAGAGAGCTTTCTGGGGAGGTCAGGATCCTAGAAGAGAGTCAGGAGAGCCAGGCCAGTCCCAGAGAAAGAACAAAAGGGGCGCCTCAAAAGAGAAAAAATAAAAAAGCCATTAAGAAGACCCTGCAAGAAATTAAGGGAAGTATGTCAGCTACCAAAGCCATAAAGGACTTTTTTTTTTTTTTATTTTTTTTATTTTTAAAACCTTTATTTAGCACTGTGTACAATACAAATACGGGCCTACAACCATCCGGCCGGCCTCGACACTTCTGAAGCTTGATAGCAAAGTATATGTCCACTCGGTGGCACGGCAGCACATAGAAGCATACGACCTATGTTACAGTAAATCCACGTGCACCGAGTGGCAGGAGACAGCAAGGTTAATTTTAAAAAATTTTATGTAAGGAGATACAGAAACTAGAACGGATCAGTGTACAGAACAGACGATCATATGATAAATGGGTAACAGCCAACAGGAGAGTCAACTAACAGTGAACACATCTAAAATGGCGGCACAAAACTATAATACCAGGATATAGATACGCAGCGAGGTGTGCCTCCCAGCCGCTACCCTCCTAACAGCAGTCCCCCCCCACTGACCCTAGAAAAAGACGTAAGAAAAGGACGGAAAAAAGAAAAAGAAGGCCCATAGAGATAAAAAAATGTGCCGAAGAAGACCCCCCACCCTACACGCATGCCGAGGCTATGGCCTACCCCCCCCCTAGCTACGTGTCTGTCGCCCCACAGGAACCCGAAATGTAGAATTAAGAAAAGAAGAAAGGAAAAAGAACCATAGAAAAAGAAGAGTGCACTACCCTATTACTCCCAGGAAAAGGAAAAGCGGGGAGGAGCCCACCCCACTGCCGAACTCTCGGACTCCCGCGCCGCCCGTACCTCCTGCGCCATGTACAGCACAGTATCAAAAGACCCACGTAAACCCGGTGGTCCCGAATCAATACCCCCCAGCACTTCAGTACTTCACAAGTCTGCCCCCCGGCAGAAGAAGGAAACAGGGGGCGAAATCACAGCAACATGTAGCAAAAAACAGGTCATTAAAAACTACTCAGCCAATATAGCAAAACGTGTATCAGTCCAGGTCCCCGTCCGCCGATCCAACCAAAGCGACAACGAGCCTGCCATCACCCCTGTCCGGACCGGCAGATGTGGTTCAGGCCCGTCCATTGCTGCGAGTCACCTTCAGCCAGGACAAAGAGACAAGATGGCCGCTCTCGAGGAAAGGGGACAATAAAGCCGTATCGTACCGCAGGGTCCCAAACGCAGCAGTAACATGCCACAGAAGCTCCAGCGATAGGTGCCTTAAGGGTAACATCTGGCAAGGGAAGTGAAAGGCTAGGTCTCAACAGGTAGTTCGTAGGCAGAGTCACAGCGTTCAAAATGGAGGGTGTCCCTGCAACTGTATCCGTGTCGATGGGTTGACGCGTTACATTGTAGCCAGGAGGACTCCGCGCCACCGCCCCTCCGCTCTGCAACATTGTTTCACCTCCAGGAGAAAACATGGGCGGCGGGGGATCCTCCAGCCGGGAACGTCCCGTTGCGAACAGTGCCTCATCGATTCTCCGGGTCAGCGCCCAGCAAGTACTCTGCATTGCCACTTTTAACGCCACGAGGGCGGCCAATACATCCCCACAGGTCGGGTCTCTCTGTACCAAGCATCGGTCCGCCCTATCCCGCTGCTCCTCCGATGCGGCAATCAGCTCCGGGGCACATGGGCGCGCAGACCCTGCGAGTCCAGGGTCAGCCAGCGTCTCAGCAAGAAGAACAGGCGCCATCGTCATCTCCACTGCAGGCACTTAGTAGCGGGACAAAAGTGACCATGTATACCGGAGATCCGAGGATGTAGACACCGGAAAAACTTCGTGCTCCACTCGGGAACTGCACAGGGCGAGAGCGCCCCACGGTTGCCGTGAGGACCGGCCGTTCGCCGCAGGAAGACACTCCAAAATGGAGTCCGCTCGCTTTTCTTCAGGGTGGCTGAGGAGAGCTAGTATTAGGGGGCTCCAACGTCGTCCACACCACTGCCAGCGCGGGGGGGAGTCCGACCCGGACGTAAGGGTCCGACTCCAGTCGCACAGCCAGCGTTGTCACCCCCGCGACCACCCGCAGTAATCCAGCTCAGCACCCCGTCCACATCCCTCGGCGTCCAGCGGCGGCCATCCACGCAGGGACCAGGGGGAGCGCCGGAGGTCGAAGCAAACACCGAGTCTGCTACCAAACCCGCCGACAAAGGTGTCAGGAGAACGCCAGTCACTTCAGTGCCGGTAATCCGCGGCGGTAGAGCGGCGCAGGTCAGGAGAATTGATCAGGATTATCAAAGGAAGCCAGACGGTCCACGGAGCCGGGAGCTCAAGCGTCCGTCCCGTCGGCCATCTTGGCTCCTCCCCCCATAAAGGACTTTTTAGGTAAACATTACAAAAGTTTAGATTTATCTACGAAGTCCATAGAAGCAGAAGCGGAGCGACAGAATGGGAATGGCATGGTAGAATCTCCTGAAGAATTATTGGCGGCATCATTCCTAATAAACCACTCCCTTCGGAGTCAAAACGATCTAGTAATAGCACCGCGTCTGTCATCATCCCCCAAATTATTTGCGATGCAAGCACATGAATCAGAGACCTCAGGCCAAATGGAGAACATCAGTCAAGGGTCAAGAACCGACTGGGGGGACTCACCAAATATATCGGCACTACATTTAAAAGGGACAAGAAATCAAATCCAGCAGGAAACATCGAGAATTGAAAGAATAGTCGATCCCGAGAGAACTAGTCTACAAGATCTAGACATTTCCACCACCCCCTCTTCTTCAATGATGGATTTACTATTGATGCTTCAAAAAACCCTGCAGGGATTGTTGGAAGTTACAATGCTAAATAATGGGGTTCTGAAAACGCAAAAGCTTTATCTGAAAAAGACTGAAGAGGAACTGCAAGGAATTAGAGGTCAAATGCCATACATGATGAGACCAGTAGCAGACGCCCAGCGTATAGAACAGAAAGAAAGCATAGAAACAGTAGAAACCCCACATAATGTATATATGTCTAAGTGCCCGATGTTGATAAAAAGAAGAGGGGAAAACCCAAGATATAGTTTCTTGAACAATAGGGGTCATCTTAAAAGAAAGATACGCAGAAAGAGGGAAACTAAAGCAGAAACAATGGGAAAAATAAAGGAAAAGGAGAAAGAGGTAAATTTAAAAATTCCCGCACTGGCAATGCTACCTGCTAAGACCCCCAAGAGCCGAGGGCAAGAGGAAGGGCCCCAAAAATCAAGTAAAGAAACAGAGTAGCAAGGGATCTAGAAATGAGCAATTAAAAACTAAACCCACAAATACAAAACACATAGTAAAACTAAACTATGAGGGACATAATATAAATCTTCAGAAGAACCAAAATCAAGAAAAATCAGCCCCGCAACGAGGTAAAATAGAAGTAAAAGGTAAAATGGGGAATGTTATGTGGAAAAACACAGAGCAGGCAGGTATAGAAGCTCCCAAGACCTGGATAGTGGTAGGAAGTAACAAATGGTTGTATTTTGAACCTGAGCAAACTGAAAAAAAGGGAAAGAAAATAAGGAAGATTATACCTTTAAATAGGTCTCAAATCCTATTCTCATTCTCTAAATGCCCTAGTCTGAGGGGTATAGGAACAAAAGATCTGAGACATGTGGGTTTTATAGAAAACATAAATGGAAAGGAGATCACAAGATTACTATTCTACTCCGACCTGGTAAAAATGGCAATCTGGAAAGCGGTGAGCGAGATATGCACCAGGAAGGTATACGGCTAATCCCAGAGAAAGAAGTAAAGGGAAATGCCAATCAGGAAGTAGCTTTCTAAAATGTCATGCAGGACTAGGAAAGAGACAGGTGAGGCTACTAGAGGAAAATGAAGACGGGGGAAACACTTTGAATGTAATAGTCAATAACTCAGTAATTGATAACTCTTGGGGTAACTGGAGCCAAAGAAGTAGCCCTGCAGGAACCTCTCAGAGGTACAAGGATGTAATGGATGAAGATGGAGGATTAAGCGAGGTGGAATAGGATGAAGGAGTGCCGCATAGCCTTAATCTCTTATCGTGGAATATAAATGGACTTGGAGATATAATAAAACAAGAATGTATAAATAAGCTAGCAAATAAAGTGGAAAGAAACGTATATGCAATGGGAGAATGATACAGAGTATGGAATTGAGCTGGTACATTTTAAAGATGATATAGATTCTCTATGTGAAAAGTATGACTCGGATATATTTTTTATTTTGGGGGATTTTAATCATAAATTGTACCCAAAGAAGGTAGACCTCTGGCATAGGGATATACTCGATGCATATGAAATAAAACAAGCAATTTTTCCAGCCTGTGAAACCTTAAGACAGGATAAAGATCTGGGAAATTATCTAGGGGCGAAGGGTCTTTTCTGCCTGAATGGCAGATTTGGAACAGATCGCCCAGCAGAGAAAACATTTAAAATAGGCCCCCAAAGCTGGACGATGAGGATTGGCAGGCGGCGGTTTCCTCCCCTAAGGTGGTGGCCATCCCGGCGCGTCTGCGGCTGGTTCAATTGAAGATCCTCCACAGAATACATAACAGGGACTAGATTGGTACACATGGGGTGGTCGGATGCTGGGGATTGTAAACGGCGGTGTGGCCTAACCGGAACATTTATGCACATCATCTGGGAATGCTCACATGTCAGCCTCTTTTGGCGTCAGGTGAATGACACAATTAACAAAGTATTGCATGTCTCCCTCCACCCCGAGGTAAGAAGGTGCCTCCTGAACATCTGGGAGCCCACGGACTTAAACACGTCGCAAACCCAGTGGGCCACTCTGGGGTACATGCTGGCTAAACGAAGTATAGCTCAATTGTGGGGGGCAGCTCACGCACCCAGGTTGGAGGATTGGGAGAAAAATCTCGATTGGTGTATGTTTAGACAAAAGACAGTGTACTTGGCAAGAGGGTGCCCTAGGAAGGGTCACTTATTTGGAACCCGTGGAACACTTTTAGAGGAGAGATATGCACACCACCTCGAAATGTTGACCATGATGACTCTATTTTGCCGTGATGTTCCACTCATATGTACTGTCTGTATATCCTTCCATTCATGCATGATGTAAAATATAAACTGCTTGGCTCCTCTGTAATGTACCATTCACCGGTTATTGTTTAATAAAAAGAATGGTTAAAAAAATAAAAAATAGGCACACAAAATTGCCCAATAGACTATGTCTTTATGTTTGCTTGGAACTTTACTCTTATAAGGGAATTTAAGATACTTCAGAAAGAAGGCAGTGACCACAATCCCCTGCAGTTGAAGATTCAAGGGGGAATCCCGAAACCCCGAGATAAAGTAATCTCACAACAAGTTGAATACCCCAAGAGAGTGACAACTAGATTAACCGAAGAGTATATGGAAAAACTAGGAACATTTCAACATAAGGTAGTCTTGGGAGACATAGGGGGCCAGAATGTGGAATGGTATGAGGGAAAAATAGACCAAGTGGTGCAATGCCTTCGAACTGAATTAAAAAAAGACAAAACAAATCAACATATAATCCCTATTAGACAACCTAAATGGTTCTCTGCAGACTGTCTAAAGAAAAAAAGAGAGATAAGGAAAGTAACAAGAAGCATTAGTAAAAAGCACGATCTGAAGATACAAAGTCATCTTAATAAATTAAAAAGAGAATATAAAAATATAATTACAAATGCAAAAAGGGTGTATAAAGACAAATGCTGGGAAACTCTACTGGAATCTATTGAATCAGAAAATATAAGACAGTTCTGGAAGCTGGCAAAAGTAGCAGCTGATCACCCAGTGGGGGCAATGAACTGTGTGGTAGACGAGGCAGCATGGGAGAAGTACCTGAAGGAATTGTATGGCCCTCGCAGAGATCTAGAAGTGGAAGAGCCCCAGCCATGGCAAGATCCCCAACCATGGCAAGATCTAATGGAAGAACTAAAACCAGACTTCACAGAACAGAATGTAAAAAATACAATAATGAAATTAAAATTAACAAGAGCAGCAGGACCAGACAATCTCCCAGCAATAATAATAAAGTCACAGATGAAGTGGTGGGCGAGATTTTTTTCTCAAATGTTCCTGGTAATCTTAGCGGTAGGGAAAATACCAAAGAATTGGAAGGGAGCTGTAATAAGACCAGTTCATAAAAAAGACAATATGAATGCACCACAAAACTATAGGCTGATTAATTTGCTAGACATAGGAGAAAAAGTCTTTTCAAAAATAGTTCTGTATAGACTAAAGGACTGGGTGGAGGAGTTCTCAATTGTACTAGTTGAACAGGGGGGCTTCAAAGAAGGCCACTCCACGGTTGACCACTGCTTCGCCTTGTGGGCAGTAGCGCGCAAGTCAATAGAACAAAATGGTAAGCTGTGCTGCTGTTTTGTTGATTTTCGAGCAGCGTTCGATTCAGTTGATCGGAACTGCCTCTGGGAAGCCCTTGTAAACAAAAATATCCCTGAAGGCTTGCTTGCGATAATAAAAGAGCTACATAGTGGAAATTGGGCACAAGTGATTAGAGACACAGAAGGGTCATTGACGGCAAAAATAACAATCGAGAATGGCCTTAGACAGGGCTGTGTGTTGGCCCCTCTGCTATTTGCCATATTTTTAGCAGATCTACCAGCAACCCTAGAGGTTGAAAGAAGTGCAAGCCCGAGAATGGATGGAAATAAAGTGTCCTGCCTATTGTATGCAGATGATCTGGTAATTTTGGACCAGACCGAAATGGGCTTCCAAAGAAAGCTAAATGCCTTTAGTGAATACTGCGAAAGGAAATTTTTAACTGTAAATATCGAAAAGACAAAAATGTTATGCTTTGGAAAAAAATATATTCGATTTAATTGGTTTTTAGGAGACTTGAAATTGGAAACAGTGAATGAATATCGCTATCTCGGGATGTGGTTTGACAGGTCTTTAAAGTGGCACACTCACATAGAAGCCCAGAAAGCGAAAGCCTTCACATTGATCTGTGGACTGAAAAAATGTAACCGTGATCATAGTAATATGTCTTACAGACCACTGTTAAAGGCTTTCAGCGCAATGATACCCCCACAAGTACTCTATGGAGCAGAAGTTCTTTATTTAAGTGGTAAATGTGATTGGGATTTAGAGGAAGGGAAATGTCTGAAAACATTGATGTCACTACCACATTCGTCAATGATCCAAGCAATAAGAACCGAGCTAGGTACAACTGCTTGGAGTGTACAATCACAAATGGCTTTAATTAGATTCTGGAAACGCTTGGATATAGAGATAGGCCAGAAGGTATCTCAATGGTGCAGAAAAGAGATCCAAACTAGCAACCTAAAATGGGCTAAAGAGAATAGGAAGAAAATATTATTGGCCTGTAAGAACATAAAGGTGAAAATTTGCCAAGAATCCCTGTATGTTGAATTTATTAAAAGCGACTTTAGGAATCCTGGACAAGAAGTCTCTAGACGTGCAGATATGGAATATCTGGCTAAGAAAAAACCTGTGCAATTTATGAGGGATTCATGGCTAAATGAAAATTGGTTCCCTTATTTGGACATTTTACCAAACCATTGGTACAGACAGGAAATCTTAAGATTGAGAATTGGTATAAACCCCTGGTTGGTAAATGAAGAATTAAAAATGAAAATGTTAGATCATGATGGTTATTGTAAGTGCACTCTGGGAACAAAAGGTGATATATTACACATTTTGTTAGATTGCGCAACAATATTAAAGCAGCGTAAATTATATCTCCGCCCAATATTTTTAAAATATTATATAAAGTTACGGACACAGGCGGTGGATTTAATTACAGAAATGCCAAATCTCGAGATCGCGATTGCATTAGGGAACTATATGAAGGTAATTAAAAGTTTCCTCAGAGAGAATTAGCCGTAAATTTTAGAATTTTTAAACCGTCTTAAATTTTAAATAAGGTCAATATAATTTTTTTTTTTAAATGGATGAATTGCATAGTATTTTAAAGTGAGTTTTAAATTATATATAATTCTTATAAATAGGCCTGTTGATCTGCGCAGAAAAGTCACTATTTTTACTCCATTTTTGAAAATTTATTAACTTTTAACATTGAGAATGTATAAATTTGTGCTGTTGAACTCTTATTTTTAACCGGTTTTACTACTGTTTAAAGACCAAGGTCTAAATAAACACTGTTTTAAAATTGAATTGAATTGTTTTCTGTATCCAGTTAAATCCTCCTCACAACATGAAAACTCTCCATTGTCCCCCAAAACATCCCGCTACCAAAACAAGCAGAGCCAATCAGACGTCACTGAACACATACCATGCAGAAGTGTGACATCACTAGCATCTGTCCTTCATTCACAGCAGTTTTACAAACTCTGACCAGACTTTCAAAAGGCGTTGAACTCTCACAACATTTTTAGAGCTCATTTAGGATGTCAGCAGTATTGGAACTCAGCCATTTAAATATGCTCCTCTTTTTCACAGTGCATCCGAATGAGCTGAAGGGAGTTCACTTGTAGAGGATCTTGCTCCCAGATTACTTACTGATCATCTCTCTAGACTCATGCCAAGTTTCAGGCTCTGGGTTTGTCCTGCTCCACTCATAATCAGTAGTAACTGAAGAAAAACAGACAAAGGAAAAATAATGAGGTCAGTGGGAAAACTAAAAGAGGAAACAAAACACAGAGTGAGTCACATGTTTGTTTCAAGGGAGCGTATAGCTTTGGGTATGAACAAGCAATTTGAAGTCAAGACTATATGTAGAGCTTACCCACAACCTACTGCCAAGAATATTATAAGATGTGGTGTTTAGGTTACTTTCAGTGAATGAAGGTAAAAAAAAGTCAAATAGCCAATCATATCATCTCACAGACAATACTCCCTATTGGCATTGTGCTAGCCTGCTGTCATCAGTAAGACACAACCATTATTGCTCGTGAGAGAGTGGATTATTCCTTTGGGAGCAGTCTGGCCCATTGGGAGACGGGCAAGATGCAGCAGGCAGTGGCCTTGGGATCCCTGATGTGCACGTTTTCTTGCCTCATTTGGCCCTGGCCGCCTATTGCTGCCAGCATCCGTGACGATATCGGTGGGTTAAGCTGGGCCCTAGCTGCCACAGACGGACCTTGGGGGTGGCGATGGACGGTGAGGCCTGTGCTGAGGTCATTCGCGTCCAGGCCTGAACCTGATGACCATTTTAGACATTTTGGTCCCTTGCCTGAAGGAACTGTTTAGGGGAAGTGATGTGAGCATGGCCCCCCCTACCTTTGGAGTGGCACCACGTGTCGCAGACTGGCATTGAACAGGGTTAGTGGCACGACGTGTCACAGGCTGGCGTTGACCAGGGTTAGTGGCACCATGTGTCTCAATAAGCCCATATGGAACTATGCCTCACTGATCAAAGGGAGTCTGGTGCTGTTGCCGGTGGCCCGGATTTGGGGTCACTGCCATTCATGACTCAGGACACAGTTTCACACATGGGACCTACTGGGCCGAGGAGTAGGCCTGAGATGGCAGTAGAGTACGTCAACGAAAAAAGACTAAAGCGGACCCGTGTCGTGGAGGCCGTGATGGTCTGAGGAGGCTGCCAAGGTTGCGGGACTCGGGCCTGGAGCTTGAGCCGGAACGTGGTGGGCCCTCCTTGACACACGCCGGTGTCGGCAGGTGACTAGTGAGGCCTGGCTGTGCAGGGGCGGGCCTGACGGGTTAGTGGTCCGGCCAGCACACAGGTTCGCAAGCAACTCCACTCTAGAGGACAGCATAGGCCTCGTGGCGAGGTGAGAGGCGCCACCCAGGCAGAGACGTTGGGCTTTCCGAAAGAGGACCATGCCCAGGGCTACGTGCAACTTATTCACACACCTACGCTGGCGTGGCATACGCCGAGCCATCCCACTCCGGTCACCCTTAGGGGGTGGCGTAACCGGCAAGATTTCCGTGAGGTCACCCACTGGCTGGTGACATGGTTGCGTCCACTTTCCACTACATTCCATACAGCAGAGGTGTATGTCATCATGGATATGGGTGTGTGCTGCATACTGCGATCTGTACAGCACATCTCTGCCACTCTTGGCATTGTGTACTTTCCCAATCATGGTTCTCCTGCATCCTTCACACATGCCTGTTTGCCACCTCTCTCACATTCGGCTGTTGTGTGGCTGAGGTGCAATGCCGTTGACGGCTCATGTTCACGGCTTGGCCAGGTGACCATTGTGAGTTGTTCTGTTGCGTCTGGTGGGTGGACATGTTGTTGTGCATGTTGGTTGTGATTTTGTGACTTGTGCAATGCCAGAGTTGTGATTTGCATGGTTGTGGAGTTGAGGTGAGTGGGGTGTTCATTTGGAACTTGCCAAGGGGCTGTGCATTTCCCTTGGTGCCATCCTGGGAACGCTGGTTGCTGATGGACTGTCGGAGAGGGAGGAATCATGCACACTGGCTGTGTATTTGAAGGCGACATTGTTGGAGGTTCCACGGTGTTCTGTTGTTGCCTGCACATTGGGGTGGGATGTGTGCTTTCTATGGGGGAGGTCTGCCAATGTTGTTTTGGGTTGGCTGGGGTTGTTGCACAGAGGAGCTGTCTCAGAGGTATGGCTGCACCCCTAAGGGTCCAGAATGTTGGATGCTGTGACTGGACTGCACAGGGCGTAATCAGCGGCTGTTGGCTGTGCACTGCATAGTGCATTGTGGATGGTGAAGAACAGCGCTGACCTACCACGTGTGTGGTCTGCAGCTGAAACAGCATCTGGTGTGCTGTTAGCAGTGGCCCCCTGCATATCCAGGGATAGTACCTGCTGGGGGGCTTGGTGGACTGCTGACGTCAGGTGGACTGCTGATGTGCAGTGAGTCTCATTTCGAACATGGTCCTGTGGGGGTGCCCCCTTGAGCTCCTTGGGAGATGCCAGACATGGACAGGAACATCCTGACTAAGGACGTGGTGGCAGACCAGGGCTTGGAGCAAACAACAACACCACCACCAGCATGAAGACGACTATGAGGTGGCAGCTGTGAAAGAGAGGGGGGAGCAGAGACAAAGCAGGTCCTACTGGATATAAAACTTTACCAAATCATGGCAGTGGTCAATTCTAGCAGAGATACTCCTGAAGTCAAAATTTTGGATCTTGGATTACATAGAGATGTTCACAGAAAGAGACACCTTTGAGGAAACCCACCCCATGTTCCTAACGCTGCAACATCAGATGGAGAGACTGGAGTGTAGGTTGGACCTGCTAGAAAAAAGACGCAGAGGGCTGCAATACAAGAAACATTTGCATCGTAGACCTACCTGAAGGAGTTGAAGGGACTGACATGATCAGCTAACTCGGAACTTGGCTCTCCTCGGAAGTGGCAATGCAAGGTATCTCTCAACTCTTTGCCTTGGACATGCTCATAGAGTTCCAGACAAGCTTCCTCCCCCAGGCAACCTGCCTGTTTAGTGGTAGCCCGCCATTCGATTACAGAGATCGTGACCTGATCCTACAAAAAGCTTGCACCCAAGAGAAGCTGTAGGTGAATAGCTCCAATGCAGCAGTTATCCCTGACTATACCCTGGAAGTACAGCACAAAAGAGCGTCATTCCTTGCTCTTAAAAGGGAGCTTAGACAAGGTGGGGTCTGAGATGGTGGTGCTACCACAAATACCCTACCACTTTGCGAACCTTCCCATCTCGATAGCAGTTTTGGTTTAAAGCAGTGAATACACTGCTAGGAGACCTGATCTAGGATGAAGACAGACATAGGTTGTTGCTGACCACTCTACAGCATATTACTGAATTGGGAGACATTAGTGCCCCCAATTTTGAGCTACACAACCTAGCTGCCCAGCTGCAAAGGATAGTCCAATGGTTGAATGGACACGGATTATCCGAACTGGGCCAGATGGGGAGCAGGCAATGAGAGGGCACATTTATTGTTCTGATGCTGGGCGTCAAGCTGCAAGAGCCCAAACCAGTAAACTTGTGCCCATCGCTCTCTGATGCTGGTGAAGGGCACTGCTAAAAATGGCACCAAACTTAGCATATGCCTCTACAATTCCCTTGGTAGGCATCCCAACAGCGCAAGTCAGTTATTTTACTGTGCGGAGAATGCGAGAATAAACAAAATGTAGGGCTTCTTATGGTGGGCAACTGCTGCACTTAGGGTCGACTACAAGAGTTATGCGCCCTCACTGAAAAAAACTCCCAGAGTCACAGTTCTTTTTTTTTTTTATTCTTATTTTTTTTACATTTTTATTAAATAACATAACAGTGCAGATCTGCATTTGTTACAACAGCATCATATAGTTTTCTTTACAGTCACTTAGTCAAATCAATTTTATCGCGATACATCTATATTCTCACACCCTTACACGTCTCCGTCCGACTCACCATCATGTTCTGGGGGTGAACACATTTCTCCTCTATGTGTGTTCCACTTTCCCCACACCCTAGCCCATTTGCGAGGGCATCCTCGGTTTATAAAGGTGTCCTTCTCCGCTACCATGACCATATCCATATCTCTATACCACTGTACTATTGTTGGTAGTGTTCCCACACACCATTTCTGCGCTATGTTCCTTTTGGCTATCATTATGCCAGTTGTGGCCCAAAGGCGTTCAGAATGGTTAAGGTCTGTCGGACCCCAGACTTTAAGAAGACAGCACTGGGGCTCGACTGGAACCTGCATCCCAGTGACTTCTATAATCGTGCCTATCACTTCCTCCCAGTAAGGCATACGTTTCGGGCATTCCCATAACGTGTGATAATATGTACCGACCTCCCCGCAGAGGCGCAAACAATTAGGTTCAGGAGGCCTCCCCATCTTGTGTAGTACCGTCCGTGTGAAGTAGGTCCTATGTAATATTTTAAACTGCACCAGGCGTAATCTGGAGGAAATTGCCACTTCTTTAGGTGAAGCTAGTGCCTCTCGCCAATCGGGATCATCCATATCTCCCACTTCAGACTGCCAAAGTTCCCAGATAAGGGGGTACGGTCGATTATTGATAATTTTTTTATATGTCAGGGATGTCGCTTTTTTTTTGGAGGTGATTGGTGAGCAGTCGGTCCTCTAAGGGGGAAGCCACCGGAAGCGTCGCCTCCGCGGGGACTGCTGCTTCAATTGCATGTTTGATTTGGGTGTATCGGAACCTTTCATCTAGAGCCATGGAGTACTGTTCCTGCAGGTGAGTGAAGCTGACCACTTTCCCCTTTTGCCAAAGATCCCCCAGTCGGGAGATGCCAATTAAATCCCAACTGTGTAATCCTTTACTATTGCCCAGTGTTCCTAGTTTACGTGCGTCCCATAATGGTGTATGTTTCGTGAGTATGTCAGTCCATCCCAAATGCCTATTTACTGTGTGCCAGATGTGGACAGTATGGGACGCCGGGCCGATAAGGCCTTGGATTTTCTGTGTATTGTAGAGTGCTCTATTAAAACCGCCTTTCCCTAGAGTCAGTCTGTCAAGGTGGTAAGCCGGGTCTAAATCTGGCACGTGAAGCCATTGATTAATGACTGTAAGTTGTGAGGCCCAGTAGTAGGCCTTGATATCCGGAAGAGCAATCCCACCATCATACCAGCTCCTCACCATTTTCGTCGCAGCCACTCTCGGCGGCCTGCCATCCCAGAGGAGGGAGGCTATCTCAGCGTTTACTGCTTTAAAATATGAGTCTGGGACTGGATAAGGGGTATTATGCAGGGCATATAGAAATCTGGGCAAGGCCATCATTTTAAAAAGAGCCGCCCTGCTCAAAAGTGAGAGCGGCAATGACTTCCAGTGTCGAATATCGCGTTTTAATCGTTGCAGGGGGGCTTGTAAATTCGGTGTCAGGAAAGTCACGGTCCGAAGTAATATGTATGTCAAGTTATTTGAAAGTGTCTGTGACTATCTGGACCTCACAGTCTTTTGGGAGATGCGGGGGCGTTCCGTGTAGCAGACTTATCCCAGTTGATGGCATAGCCGGATACAGAGCCATATACAGCGTAGATATTAAGCAGTGCATGCAGCGGCCTCGTGGGTGAGGCTATATATAATAACATATCATCCGCATACAAGGAAATGCGGTCTTCCCAGTCCTCCCTCCATTTCAACCCTCGAACCATGGGGTCCCATCGTATCCATGCCGTCAGCGGCTCTAGAACCAACGCACACAGCAGGGGTGATAATGGGCATCCCTGCCTTGTACCTTTCCCCAGGGTAAATTCCCTCAATATGTGACCATTAGCGACTACGTGCGCCACCGGATCTGTATAGAGTAGACGTACCCATGAGCAGAACTTCGGCCCGATCCCCAAATGTTGAAGGACCGCAAAGAGGAAGGCCCACTCCACCGAATCGAACGCCATCCGCGCATCCAAGGATAGGACCGCCGCGTCTTCCTGAATAGTGTGTTTCCGACTTATTACACTTTGGAGGCGTCTAAGATTCAGGGCTGTGTTCCTACCCGGCATAAAGCTGGATTGGTCCGGGTGTATTAATGTGCTGAGATGGGGAGTAAGTCTGAGTGCCAGTGTTTTAGCTAAAATGTTCCCTTCGGCATTGATTAAGGAGATAGGGCGATAAGACGCGCAGTCCTCCGCTGACTTCCCAGGCTTATGAATGGCTACAATGGTTGCCAGTCTCTGGTCTCTAGGGAGTGTCCCTATTTCGCGACTGGCTTCGAACATTTGCAGCAAATAGGGGGTTATTTTGTCCGCCATGTGCTTATATAATTCCATTGGGATTCCATTAGGACCGATGGCTTTACCGGATTGTATTTGGGAAATGGCCAGTTTGAGCTCATCACTGTAAGGTCTGCTTCCAGAGTTTCGGCATCTTTAGACGTGAGCCGAGGCATATGAATATCATGAAGGAATGCAAATGCTTCTTGTACAGTTTTGGTGTTTGTGGAGGTGTATACTTGCTCGTAGTGTCTTGCTAATGTGTCCACTATGTGTTGCGGGTCGGACGTGAGTGCACCATTTTCAGTTCTAATCTGTGCTATCCATCTACGCGCTCGATCTTTTTTGTCAAGCCATGCCAGGAGTTTACCTGCTTTGTCTCCTGACTCATAGACCCGGTGTTGGACCGCCTGCAAATGAGAGTGAGCGGCAGCCACAAGTTGGTCTTTATAGTCTTGTGTTTTGACGCGTAGGGCATGCATTGTCTCATCTGTGGGGGAGACTGCATGTTGGGATTCTAGGTTTTGTACCTCCTGCTCTAAGGTTTCTATTTCGTTCCGTCGTTCCCGTTTGTGTCCCTCTATCAGAGAAATAGCTTGGCCTCTTAAAACTGTTTTGTAGGCTTCCCACAGCGTTAGAGAAGAGGAGACTGAGGATTCATTTTCTAGGAAGTATTGTGTGGATGTCGTAGTTAAGGATTTCATGATCTTTGAGTTGAGGAGGAACCCTGGATAGATGGGGTATATGCGTCTCTGAGTAGCGCAGTGGGCACGGAGCTCTGTCTTCACCGGGGAATGGTCAGAGATCCCTGTGGGTAAGTGTGTGTTGTTCCTATCTTTCCTATATCGTCCATGGCTACTAATATGTAATCTATGCGGGAAAGGCTATTATGCGCCCCCGAATTAAATGTATACTGTCTCCCCTTAGGGTTTTGAAGCCTCCATGTGTCCAATAAAACATGTGCCTCTAAGAAATCCGCCAGTGGGGAACTGGCGCGATGTTGCGGTCTGTTAGGTGCGCGGTCCAGTGTGTCAGTCACAGTCAAGTCTTCTCCTATTACGAAGTCTCCGTCAGGTAGGGTAAGGAGAAATTTGCCCAAATCTTGAAAGGCGGGAGAGTGCAAAGCTGGGGGGATGTAGACAGATACTACGTTATACATTCGACCCTCCCATTGCATCAATAATGCCGCAAAGCGACCTAGGTCATCCTTAACCCCTTCGCTGCCAGGCCTTTTCCCCCTCCTGTGCCAAGCCTTTTTTTGGCTATTTGGGGTAGTGCGCGCTTAGGCCCCTGTAACTTTTTGACCACATTAGGTATCCACGCCAAATTTGCGTCCTTTTCTTCCAACATCATGGGGATTCTAAAGGTACTCAGGGTTTGTGGATTCTCCTAGAGGGGTCACAGAAATGAGCCAAAATACAGCAAAAGTTTGTTTTTTTTCCGGAAAAATTGGAAAAACGGGCTGCAAATGTTATCAAAAAAGGGTTTGTGGGGTTGAAATCACCATTTTCCCAGCTTTTCGGGGTTACCAGACTTTTGACAGAAACCCAACATTTTTTACACAGTTTTGGCATTTTTCTGGGACATAGCCTAAGTTTGCTATTTTTTGTGCTTTTGACCTCCTTCCAGTTAATGGCAGAAATGGGTACAAAAGCAATAATGGATCCTGGAAAGCTATACATTTTCGAAAAGAAGACAAAATTCTGAATTCAGCAAGGGGTCATTTGTGTAGATCCACAAAGGTTTTTTTATAGACACAAACAGTTAAATATAGGATAAATTGAAAATTAGTTGAAAAAAACTGCCTTTTGTGTCAACGTTTTTACCTGTAACTTCTTCTAATTATGACTACTCTTTGAAAGCAATATACCGTTGCATCCGCTGGACATTACTGGTTGTGGGGATATATAGGACTTGTAGGTTCACCAAGAACCCGACGAACCCAGAGCCAAAAACTGAGCAGTAACTTGCAATGTTTTTTTTATTATGTACCGGGTATATAGTAATTATTCCATAAAAAAGTGTACATGGAAAAATAAGTATGAACGACACTTATGTATTTCTGAAATGGGAACAAAATATAAAGTTTAGAAACAGTAGATATTTGCACATTTCTGAAATTGGGAATACTCATACTAGCATGAGAATTATCAGTCATTTTTTAGAATGACTTCTTTTTTACACAATATCTTTCATTTGGAAGGCAGAAATGCATCGAAAGTCAATAGATAATAACAGTTCCTTTACAAATCTGAATTACCCTAACTCTCCCGATAAAAATGGTACCTCACTTGTGTGGGTAGGCATAGTGCCCACGACAGGAACCGGCGCAAAACGCAACGTGCTCACAACTCAATATCGCAGTGAAAATTTACCCTTTTTTTGCAAAGTGCCTAGCTCTAGTTTTTGAACCCTAGCTCTGTGGGCACCTTGGGAAATGTTAGACCTGGCACCTTGGCGTGAGTCTCCCTTCCTCTTTTTGTCGCTGTGCCTCATGTGTATTATGGTGTTGGCCGCTCAGAGCACTGTGCCACTGCCAACCAGTGCCACAGTGCAAGTGCTCCCTATGTAAATTGTATATGTTGATTGAAATCCATGATTGGCCTATTTGGTTTACTATCAGACCCCAGTAAAGTGCACCAGGAGTGCCAGGGCGTGTAAATACAAATACCGCTGGTGGACTCGCAGCACTGATTGTGCCACCCACAGAAGCGGCCTAGTAAGATGTGTCTAGGGTCTGCCACTGCAGAACCCGCGTGCAGTCTGGTACTGTCGCGCTGACTGCGCAAGTGCCCCCACTTGCCAGTCCCTAAACCTTCCCTTAACTTCATATCAGTCACCCCTATGGTAGGCTCAAGGGCAGGGTGCGTTGTAAGTATAAGGTAGGACAAGCCCTGATGTATGGCCTGTCCTCATAGTGAATTACCGCCATATTCGTTTTTCACTATGTAAGGCTACCCTGTTCTCATAGGCCAGAATGGGCTGTTAAGATCGTTACATCCTATGATCCTAACAGGCCCAGGGAACATGGTAGGAGATCGAGTTTAGTATGCCTGAACTCAGAATAATAATGTACACCTTCTCGTGAGGTTTCTTTTAATATTCCGCGTTTGCAAATGCCGCTTTTAGAAAGCTGGCCTTTGCTTGCCTAAACCATTTCAGCCGCCTCTGCGCGATGTGTATCTGCTGTCTGGCTGCGTGAGTGACAGGACTGGAAGTACCCAGATGGGCGGGGCCAGGTAGGCCAGTAAAGAATAGGACGATCGCCAGGTAGATGGGTGGGAGGAGTGCCCCTGAGCTTTGAATAGGGCTGTGCTCTGCCCCCACAATGCCGGCTCCGCCCCCTGTGGAGCATCTGAGGACTCTTGAATGAAAGAGCCTGCATCGCGTAAACAAAGTGCTCCAGAACTGGAATGAGCTAGGCAAGGGCCCCCCTGGCCTGAGAGAACAAAAGAATTATGGTATAAATGAAGGAGCCCTGCTCCTAAGAAATTAGATCCTGCTACAAGACGAACCTCTGCCTGAGGAGAAGGAACCAAGGAACTGTAGGAGGAGTACTGTCCCTGACCTGGGGGATTGGCCTACAGTGGTTGCCCTGCTGCTGAAGGAGAGGAGAAAGACTGCTGATAAACTTTGCTTCAACTTGTGCTGTTTAAGATCTCCAAGGGCTTGTGCGGAACTTGCCCCCTGAACGAAGTCCCAGGACCAGTGGACTTCACCACCGTGTGGGAGAGCAGGAAAACGGACCGTTTTTCCTGCCATCTGGAAGAGAACTGCTGCCGGCGCTTCCCAACCGAAGCGCACTTTCCCTGAAGCTTGCACCCACTGTCCGGCCCAAACAACGTGATTGTGGCCCCTCTACGAGCCGTAGCTCGCACCGCAAAGGAGGGTCTCACCCCGCCTGAGCATCGTGACTATTGGCCCCTACGAGTCGCAACTCGCACCGTGAAGGAAGGCCTGTGACCGTACTTGCTTTGCCCCATACAAACCACATTTGCCTGCGTACGCGCCTTCCCTCTGCTTTGGGGAAAGCTGCGGCGCGTGTGGCAATTCCGTGCGTCTCCCCGGTGAGGAGCGTACGAGTGTTTGTGCCCCGCAACGTGATCTTCAAGTGACCCACCACCGGCACGGTGCGAACGCCGCCACCAGCTGAAGAGTGCCCCCGGATGCCGTCTTCTGAGCCTGCAAACCCAAGGTCGCCGAGTACCGTAGTACGCATCGCCTGGACAACCTCGCATCCCCGCACGGAAAGCTGCGCTGCCATCGCGCCGACTTCCAAAGAATAAGGTACTGTGCCCGATCGCACCTCGAGGTGCACGCTCCCCCTTGGAGCGCCGCCGAGCAAGTGAGACCCGTTCCCCCATCCGAACCGGGAACGAAGTGCACGGACCGTGTAACCATACGCTGAACTAAGAACTCTTTTGACAAATAGTATTGTGGGCCCGTTTTACACGTCATTGGGTCTTGTGATTAAGTCTGCTTATATAAAGAAGTCTATTTTTGATACATCCCGTGTGGAGTCCATTTGTGGGGGTAACATTGAATTGATGTATGTGATCACAACTGCTTAACCATTATGCCTGCGATAACGCCTTGTCTGCTCGCGCCAAGCTACCTAGAGAGTGAGCAGGGGTTATTAAAGGAGTGTAACCCCTTACCCTGACTGGAAGAAAGGTTCCCTGCTTGGCATTGGTACCCACTGGTGCCAACTTGAGAATCTGGATTGTAACAGGAAACCTAGCAAACCTATACATTTTTGAAAACTAGACACCCAGGGGAATCCAGGATGGGGTGACTTGACTGCCTCCCACCAGGGTCTGTTACCCAGAATCCCTTGCAAACCTAAAAAATTGTCAAAAAAAACACATTTTCCCCACATTTCTGTCGTGGAAAGTTCCGGAATCTGCGTGGATCCACAAATTTCCACCCACCCCGCATTCCCCAAAGTCTTACGAGAAAAACGGTACCTCACTTGTGTGGGTCGGCCTAGTGCCCGCGACAGGAAACGGTGCAAAACGCAACGTGGTCACACCTCAATTTCGCAGTGAAAAATGACCCTTTTTTGGCAAAATGACTAGCTGTAGTTTTTGAACCCTAGCTCTGCGGGCACCTTGGGAAACCTAGCAAACCTATACATTTTTGAAAACTAGACACCAAGGGGAATCCAGGATGGGGTGACTTGACTGCCTCCCACCAGGGTCTGTTACCCAGAATCCTTTGCAAACCTCAAAAATTGTCAAAAAAACATATTTTCCCCACATTTCTGTCGTGGAAAGTTCCGGAATCTGCGTGGATCCACAAATTTCCACCCACCCTGCATTCCCCAAAGTCTTACGAGAAAACGGTACCTCACTTGTCTGGGTCGGCCTAGTGCCCGCGACAGGAAACGGCGCAAAACGTAGTGAGGCGACATCAAAATGGCCTATCGCAAAACCACCTGGTTTTGCAAGGGGGGTCACTTGGGTTTTTGGCCCGGTGCTCGGCGGCCATCTAGGGAAACCTATGAAACCCATGCATTTCTGAAAACTAGACACCCGGTGGCTTCCAGGGAGGTATGGCTTGCGTGGATCCTCCAACGTTTCCTTACCCAGAATCCCCTGCAAACCTCAATTTTAGCTGAAAAAATCACTTTTTTCACACATTTTGGTGTGGGAAAGTTGTGGCATCACTGGGCTCACACAAATTTACCACCACCCAGCGTTCTCCCAGGTCTCCCGGTAAAAATGGTGCCTCACTTGTGTAGGAGGCCCAAGTACCCGCGGCAGGCCAAATCGTAGTGAGGCGACATCAAAATGGCCTATCGCAAAACCACCTGGTTTTGCAAGGGGGGTCACTTGGGTTTTTGGCCCGGTGCTCGGCGGCCATCTAGGGAAACCTACCAAACCCACACATTTCTGAAAACTAGACACCCGGCGGCTTCCAGGGAGGTATGGCTTGCGTGGATCCTCCAACGTTTCCTTACCCAGAATCCTCTGCAAACCTCAATTTTAGCTGAAAAAATCACTTTTTTCACGCATTTTGGTGTGGGAAAGTTGTGGCATCACCGGGCTCACACAAATTTACCACCACCCAGCATTCCCCCAGGTCTCCCGGTAAAAATGGTGCCTCACTTGTGTGGGAGGCCCAAGTAACCGCGGCAGGCAAGGACCCAAATCGTAGTGAGGCGACATCAAAATGGCCTATCGCAAAACCACCTGGTTTTGCAAGGGGGGTCACTTGGGTTTTTGGCCCGGTGCTCGGCGGCCATCTAGGGAAACCTACCAAACCCATGAATTTCTGAAAACTAGACACCCGGCGGCTTCCAGGGAGGTATGGCTTGCGTGGATCCCCCAATGTTTCCTTACCCAGAATCCCCTGCAAACCTCAATTTTAGCTGAAAAAATCACTTTTTTCACACATTTTGGTGTGGGAAAGTTGTGGCATCACCGGGCTCACACAAATTTACCACCACCCAGAGTTCCCCCAGGTCTCCCAGGAAAATGGTGCCTCACTTGTGTGGGAGGCCCAAGTACCCGCGGCAGGCAAGGGCCCAAAACGTAGTGAGGCGACATCAAAATGGGGGTGGGGGGAGGCAAGGGAAGGTCTTCCCCTGCCTTCCCAGTAAAAAAAAAAAAAAAAGATCGACCACTCACGGGGGGAGCGCCAGCGCTTCCCCCGTGGGTGGGTGTCATGACGAGATGGTCTTGTCATGGGCACAGCGCCACTGTGCTCCATGACGAGACCATCTCGTCATGGGCACAGAAGGGGTTAAAGATGCGATGGACAATGAGGGGGAATCTCTTTCGCACTAAAACCCCTACTCCCCGGGAACCCGTGGTGAATTCCGAATGGGCCACTAATTGGAACCCCCACCGGTCAAGGGCAGGTGGTGCCCACTAGATGTGTCTCCTGGAGCAATACAACCGCTGGAGAACTACGCTTTAAATATTGGAGCACCAATCCTCATTTTATCTTATCTCCTAGACCATTAACATTCCATGAGATAATCGATAATGTGAATGTGTTGGTGTGGTGTGGCAGTGGATCAGTGGATGTCATTGAGGACATCAGGTCACGTGACGTGTCCAACATCAAAGGGTATGAGAGGCTTATTACTACAGTGACTATACATTATTATTCGCAGATCAGAAACAAATAAATCAACAACCATCAAAACTTCCCCATGCAATACTTCACCCCAATCTGGTCGGAGTATCTTGATACATAAAATATGACAGTGTGCATCTATATAGGGGGTAGGCACGGGACCAGTCCATGTAATGTCCTGCAAACTCCCTATCCTTCCCTATCCCCTGACCCAAAACAATACTCCCCCCCCCCCCCCCCCCCCCTGCTTCCCTGTCTAGTAGGTTTAGAACTAACCACCACCCCAACAGCAGAGTGCTTACAAACCCTGAAATCAAACCCATTAACTGTGGGGTCACGTGGTGCTAGCGCCCAGAAGTCTCCTTTTTCCCGGGCCCACGGCATTCTCAAGGTACATTGAGGAATATCATAGTTCTGAAAGTTCTATTGTTCAGCGGCCTCTTGTCAGCACTACCTAGGCAGACATGGAGAGTCCCCATGTGGTCCTTCAAACTAAAAATTCCCAATCTTTATCTCCACCCATCCCACAAAATAGCAATAATAAGATGATTACCGACCAGCCAGGCCTGTAGTCCTTCATTTTCCGGCACTTGCAGTATCACTGCCAGGAGTGGCAGAAAGGGAGCCTCTGGATCGTGATGGCGAGCGATGACCGCCCATGTGCCTGCGTGAGGAATCTTTAGGATGGTGTTCAGCGGTATGGCATTTCAACTCCTCTCTGCTGTGCTGCCATGTGTGTGGACCCTCTTCTAGCCACCGCTGTGCCTCCTCCGGCGCCGTGAAAAACCATGATTTCTCTCCGTCGATGACCTTCAACTTGGCCGGGAAGAACATAATGTACTTCAGCCCATGTCTCTGAGAGTCCGTTTGATGCCTTTGAAAGAGCGTCTCTCACGTTGCACCTTCAAGGTGAAGTCTGGAAAGAATCGGATCGTTGCATTATCATACTTAAGGTATCCAGCTACCCTTGCGGCTTGCAGGATTGCGTCTTGGTCCCGAGAGTTCAGGATGCGCGCTATGATGGTACGCGGTGGCGCCCCAGGCTTTGGCTTTGGGACCGGGGCTCTGTGTGCTCTTTCAACTGAGAATAAGGGGGATAGTCTTTTAGGCTTTAGATGGTTCAGGATCAGATCTTCGAGGAAGAGGTCCACACTGGGTCCCTCCATCCCTTCCAGCACTCCCACTACCCGTATGTTGTTGTTGCGACGGGCCCTTCCTTCCTGATCGTCCAGACGGAGCGCCATTTCTTTATGGTGGTGAATTAATTGTTGGACTTTATCCTCCAAGTTGCGTGTCGTATTCTGGAGCTCTTCGACGTTCCCCTCCATAGCTGTGACCCTGTCTAAAGTCTTTCTCATGTCCGCTCTCATGAGATTCATCTCTACTGTGACCTTATCGATTTTGGTCTCCAGATTAACGCCAACTGTCTATATCGCTGCCATAATTGAAGCAGGAGACGGTTCCTCTATGAGTGTAGTTTCTTCACTTGTGCCACCCGTTGCCGCAGACTGTCGTGGGACCGCATATTTGTCCATCTTGTTGAGCTGGACCGCCGTTGCAGCACCTTTAGGCTTCATCATAGCGCTCTGTAGCCGCACCCTAAGCGCTACGACGCCGTCAAGGGGAGTCCCACTCTATTGAGTCGCGGCAAGCGCTGTCCCGGAAGCAGGTGTGGTCGATAAATGTCGCTGGACGTCAGTCCGATGTGGTCCGGCTGCAGAGGCGGTCATCTGCCAGCCTGGACTCCTCCACAGCCCCGCATGGCTTCCACTAGGTCCCACCTTGTTCCAGTGTGCCCCCCCCGCAGTCGTGCCACCCGAGTTCCAATTTAGAAGTCACACTGGCGACAAAGGGCCAGAATGACCCGCAGGCGGCAGATCAGTGGCCAGACTGTATATCAGGGTTTCATTGATGGCCTCACACTGTGGTCTGCCCGGCCCGTCCGATCCATACGTGGCACCGGGGGCGGGAGGCAGCCGGGGTAAGGATATAGGCCCGGTGACTTCCTGCCGCGCTGGGGGTGCACTCCTTCCCACCAGCTCAGGTGCCCACGGCTCCACTACAGTGGCAAGTCCCCCAAGTAGCAACAGCTTCGCCCGTTGCCTTGCCCCCACCGGTACAACATTCCTCAAATTATGCCCATTCAGTACTGCAGGCCGGCCTTGGGGGATGGGGGGGGCGCGGGTATAGGGTCCACAGCTCACACGAGGAAGAAGAGGGGAGGGGAAGGTCTCCCACCAGCACCCAGATCCTACCGCCACCGAGGTCCGTTAGTCCTGCAGACAGGCGCCGATCCCAGGGGCGGGGGCTATCTGCACTCACGTGCCATCAATCGAGGGAAGGCCCGCAGCCGCGGCTCCCTCGTAGTTGCCGATCCCGGCCCTGGGTTTCGTTCCGGGCCTCCGGACCACGAGACTCCACCCCTCAGCGACCCGGCCGATCTGCCGCTTTCGATTTCAGGCCTCCGCAGATATTGAAGCCGTAGCGGGAGGCAGGATCCCACAAAGCGGTCCCAGACCCGCTCTGAGTCCCCCGGTGCCGCCTGCTCACCAGCAATGTCCTTGAGATGTCGGATATATGGTCTGATTTTGCTGATCGTGCCGCAGGCCTCTGCGGAGCTCTGGGACTACGCCACCATTACAGTCGGCGCCAAGCCACACCCCCCAGAGTCACAGTTCTTGACCTATAGGGCACTGGTGCACTACCTGTGGTCCTCTGGGAGGGCAACTGTACCAAGCCCAGAACCCATGACGTTCTACAGGTTCTGCTGAACTTCGGCAGCAGATGCAAACTTTTATTCTAGTTGCATAAGTCACTTCAGGTGATGTCTGCCACACCCCTGACAAGGAGGAGAACATACTAGGAGGGCACGATAGGCTGAGACCTGAGGGGCAAGGAGTGGGGAAGCACCTACAGTCCCATCCACATAAGATCTCCGCGACCACTTGTTTCCATTATAAGCAATTTAACTATCTGCACACTAAGCTTACACTCCACGAGTTGGACACCCTTTTTCTGACTTCTGATAAAGTATGTTTGTGATGTAACACACCAAAAGCAGACTTCCTACATATGTTGTGGACATGCGCTTCTGTGAGTAGGTTTTGGCAGGTGGTCACTGTGGATTTTTGGAAGGTATTGAGGGCACCTCTTGCAATAACCATAGAGACCTGCCTGTTGGCCCTGCATTCCTGCCCTCACACTAGGAGGGTGCAGGCCAGGGTTGCGGTCCTAGGATTGTTCCTGACTCATTAAGCCATAGCAATGCACTGGAGATCTCCTGATGGACCCCGACTGCTGTTGGAGGGCTGAAGTCTGTAGATGGGCGGAAGCTGAGGCCACTGCCCTCCAAACTGAAGAACACAGATGATCCACAAACATCCTATAGCGCACCTCTTGAGCGGCCTCACTGATACATTTAACAGGCCCACTACCTGACCCCACAGTATCCTCCTTAGCATTGGACTGGCACATAGATTTCACTTCAAAATACGTTACTTAGGTTATGATTCAGTACTGCACACAGTGTGGCTGCCAAGAACAGTGGTCAACAATGCACACTGTCACTGTGGGGCCAGGCATATGTTATTGTTATTTGTTATTCTTTTGATTCATTCTAGACTACTAATTGATACCACCAATGACTAGCTCTGCTGAAATTGCAGTAATTGAAAAATTGATTGTCTAGAAAATGGTGCAAGCTGATTTATCAGATGTCACACTGCATATGCAACCGAAGCTGTGAAATATGCCTTTAGACATTGATGTATTGTAGTAAAATGAAGAAGGTCCAATCCAGGTAATTTTCCATGTAGGTTTATTGAAGTAAGGAGTTACATAGGGAAGAGCCCCACCAGGAGCAGCCTCACTTCTGCTCAGCCCATCTCCAACTGACACACACACGGACATTCCATTCACCCACATTCTCTCTCCCAGGCACTCAGGCTGAGCAGCAGCAGTATAACACATCCCCTTTCTTTGCAATGTAAAAGAAAGCATGCTCACATGCATTATACACGTTGCAAGATATACAAAAGTTGACAATTGAAAGAGGCATAATATGCCAAATTAAAGAGAAACAGTGACACAAGTACAAAGGCTCATGCACACCACCATCCTCCTTTCTAAAACTAAAAAAAAACAACCCAGACACTCCCATGCTACATACTACATACCAATCCAAGTACCAGAATCGTGCAAGCTGGCCAGGCAAACACGAAGAGCACAAGGAAACCAACAAAAAAGGTGTGGAAGAAAACTGACAAATGAGTATACAAAAACAGTAAGCAGGCATGGATTAAATCCCCACAGAACATTAAGAACCAAATTAACTTTTCCCCCAACACACAGGTTGGGGTGTGATGTGTGGGGGAGCACCACACGGCACACAGACACTCAAAACTGTGGCACTACCCCTAGTAAAGACTGGAGTGGAATGTGTGTGGGCAAATCACACGTCACAATGAACCGGGTGGAAACTGTAAAAATTTCCCCAAACAACCCTGGTAGGGGTGGAATGTGTGAGGCAACACCGCACAGCACAATGTAGAATGCAGGAACAGCAAACTTCCCCCAATATACGCTGGGGAGGAATCTGTGGGAAAAAAACACACGGCATGGAGGAACACACACAACAATAGCAACACTTCCTCCAACAACCCTATTTGGAGTGGAATGTGTTGGGGCACAGCAGAATGCAATATGCAGGAACAAAAACTTACCCCAATGCACGCTGGGGTGAAATGTGTGTGGAAAAACCACACGGCATGGAGCGACATTCAGAAACAATATCAAAACTTCCCCCAACAACCCTAAATGGGGTGGGATGTGTGGAAGGAAAACCACACAGTACATTAAGAATAAATAACACTTCTGCCAATAACCCCAGAATCACGTAAAAGTGGGAAACAGCAGCACATTAATAAGGTAAAACCACAGACCAAAGAACAACCTGCAATCGCAACCCAGACGTGCGACAAAAGAGAAAGGATAAAGCAGAGTATAGGAAGTGCAAAATACCACTCAAATGTACAGACATGCAGAAAACATTTCTTCAATGACCTTAGAGAAATGATAAAAACGAATAAAGAGCCATATAAGAACTCAACGAACCTCTGGTGAGTAGAATAACCTGAGGCATCACTAATAGCATACTCTAAACTTGCGCACTCTATCTTAAACGAAAGCAAAGAAATTCAGAAGAATATACAGATGTAAACAATTCCAGCCAACACTCTCACTTGTAACAATGCCTGTAGTCATTTAAATATAAAGTATGTTGTAAAGCGGAATTCAATGGGAATTCAAACAGTAGGATAAGGTATCAATTGTGCAGGTGTGGAGAAACAGTGAACACAATGCAGATTACAGTAATATCAGGCGTAACATGAATTGTCAAACTGAAGAAACTGCAGAGAGATTGATTTCCAATTTAAAGGGACATTACCACCAATGAGCATATGATGGCAGTGAAGCACCAGAGAATGTCTATGTTCAAGTGAATACACTCTACGGTGATGACGAAATGGAGGTGGACGATTGTGGTGTCGTCCGACACCGCTTGGGAGCTCGGTCTGGGGGTACCGGTCGAGGGACTGAGAGGCCTCGTGGGCAAGGAAAACTCGGAGCCAGTGATGTACGTTTTACTGGGTTCGCCGCCAGCGCCTAACTGGGGTACGTGCGTGCGTCCCGTTCCTTTATTCATTTACCCCACGTGATCGGACGTATACGCCCAAGCGTATCGCGTCACGATTCACGATATTACATTCCTCCCCAACAACACAAAAACCAAAACATTTTTTATCCATTCTACTTTAGCACTATAGATCTTCGCATTCCCCATTTTCTATTCCAGCCCAGGATACATAATTAAACTAAAACAGGCTTACGTGAAATAGTCCTTAAGGCGGCAGGATGGTTCGGGATTACTTCGGAGATGGTACCTTGGCGCCTCCACGTGCGGAGCGCTCTCTGGATCTCTTCTCAGGTCACCACTAGGCTCGCCATCGCCTTGACTATATAGTTCGGAATGTGCGCCCAGACTGGGCCTTTCCGACGGCTGTTGAACTTGGGGAACTTCTGTAGCCCCCGGCTGTGGTGGGGCCGGCCCCTGCGCTGCACCAGTGGGGGCATTTCCGTCCATAGATCTCTCCACACTGTCCGGATCGCTACTGGGAGCAGCCCGCTCCCGACAGTCGACAGGAGATGGTGAAATATACTTTTTGAAATAGGAAACATTCCTGGTGATCCGTTCCCCTCTCCGGGCGGCAGTGACGCAGGTTCCCCTGACGGTCTCCACTGTCCACGGCTCCTTTTTGAACCTCAGTCGAAACTTGCTTCCGAGGGTCCGGTTCTTTATGAGCACCATGTCTCCTGGACTGATGTTCGGGGTTGCCGCTCTTCGCCGGGTGTCAGTACGTGCGAGTGCACTGCGTCTCCGGGCGTCAATGGCACTGTCCTCGGGGGTATCAGGTTGCCACTCCGGGTGGTGAGGTATGGTATCCATGACTACTCTTCTCATTAGCAGGTGCGCTGGAGCGACCCCCGTGGTGGTGTGGGGTGTCTGGCGATAGCTCCGGAGAAACGTGAAAATCGCCAGTTCCACGGACTGAGACTTGTCGTGCGCTATGCGTATGACCTTGTTAAGGGTTCTCATGAACCTTTCGGCTTCCCTGTTGGCCTGCGGCCATCGGGGCGTTACTCGCCTGTGACGGATCCCCAGATTCTGTAGATATGCGTCAAAGTCCTGACTCTGGAAGGGTGACCCGGTGTCTGTCCGAATCTCCTTCACTAGCCCATGAGTGGCCATGATTTTCTCGAACTTGGGGATGACCTCGCTTGCACTCAGGGCCGACAGGATTTCCACTTCCGGGTACTTCGAGTGGTCGTCGATCGCCATGAGGGTGTGGCGCCTATCAGGCAGGCTGCCATAGTCCACACTAATTTGAGACCACGGAACTCTCGGCCGCGGCTCCATGATGATGGGTGCGGGGCGCGGCGCTTCCCCTGTGACCTGACACGAGTGGCACGCTCGAACAGTGGTCTCCACGAGATCATCCATCAGGGGAAACCAGACTTTGGAGTGAAGTCCGGACTTGGTTTTGACAATGCCTTGATGTCCCACATGGGCTAGATCTACCATCTGCTTGGTCAGTGATGTCAGGATAACTTATTGTGCCCCCTCAGGAGACATCCGGTGGTATCCTCGGTGAGTTCATCCCGGACATGGTAGAGGCTGTCCATGATTTGCTGCGCCGTCGCTGTCAAACCTTTCCACTCCTCCCGGGCTCGGTGCCAGTTGTTCTGCTGGACGGCCCTCTTGGCCCGCTGCAGGCACTCGTCTTGGCTGGTGGCTTGCTGAATGCTGACCATGGAGAGAGGTATGGGACACGAGCGAGCGGTGACACACCGTACATACTCCTCGGTGTCGGCGGCCTCCTCCATTTCATGGGGAGTGGCTTTCCGAGGGTGGCGCGAGAGGTAATCTGCAGGATTCCGGGATCCTGGTTGGTACTCTATCTTGCAGTTGTAGTTTTGCAACTGCAGCATCCACTTTTCAATTCGTGGTGGAGGTTTCGTTGAAGTTCCGGAGAACAGTGATACTAGTGGCTTGTGGTCGGTGGCAACCACGAACGGCTTTCCGTACACGTACAGGTGGAAATGCCGACAGCCCCAGTGAATGGCGATGGCTTCCTTTTCTATTTGTGAGTACCTTTGCTCGGTCTCAGTTAACGATCTGCTCGCGAAGGCTACGGAGCTCCACTCATCTTGGGGTGTGTTTCTTTGCAAGAGAACGGCACCCAGTCCAACTGGACCAGCATCCACAGCAATGAGCGTTAGTTTTGCGGGGTCAAAGAATGCGAGTGTCGTGGCCTCTGACAATGACTTCTTGACCGTTTCGAAGGCTTGAGCCTGCTCGCTTCCCCATGTCCACGGTGTGGATTCTTTGGTCAGTTCTCTCAAGGGGGCTGTCAGGTTGGCCAAGTCCTGGATGAATCTTCCACAGTAGTTGACCATCCCTAGAAAGCTTCGAACCTCCGTGACATTGGTGGGAGCGGTCGCGTCCTTGATATCCTCACCTTCTCGGGATCTGGGTTCACCCCTTCTGCGGAAAACGTGTACCCGAAGAATTGCAGCTTCTCACACAGGAACTCGCACTTCTCTCGATGCAGTGTTAGGCCAGCTTCCTGGATCCGGCGCAATACTTGGAGCAGACGCTCATTGTGTTCTTGGACCGTCTTCGCATGAACCATAATGTCGTCACTGACATTGATCGCCCCTGGAATTCCGGCTATGAGCTCTTGTATCACGTTCTGGAACACCTCGGCGGCGCTTGACACTCCGAAGCTCAGTCGAGTGTACTGCCTGAGCCCCACATGGGTGGAGAACGTCGTGATGTTTCGGGAGGCCTCGTCCAAGACTAATTGATGGTACCCTGACCGGAGGTCCAGTTTCGAAAACCACCGAGCACCAGCCATCTCCCCGATCTGGTCGTCAATCGTGGGTGTGATGTGTCGCTCCCTCTTGATTGCGACATTGGGGAGTCGCATGTCGACGCATATCCGAACTGCGCCGGGCTGCTTAGGTTTCCTGGCGACCACGATGGGGGACACCCATGGCGTGGGTCCTGACACCTTCTCGATTATGCCAGCCGCTTCGAGTTTCTTGAGCTCTTCCTCCACCAGCGGCCATAGGTGGAACGCTATTCGCCGGTGTCGGAGGGCAACCAGTTGGACTGTCGGGTCTATGTGGAGGTGAATCTCCTTTCCTCGAAACTTGCCAATCCCGTGGAACACCTCTTTGAACTCACTCAGCAGAGTTTGCATGGACTCGTAATGCACCCCGAATGCAAAGGTCACTACTCCCAACTCTTCTGCCGCTCGGCATCCCAGAAGCATGCCCTGGCCGTCCTCAGTGACGTAGATGTTGGTGGTGACAGACTGAGTTCTATGTGATATGACTGTCCGGAACCGTCCCCGCACTCTCAGTGGTGTTTCTTGGCCATATGCAAACACGGTTATTGTGGACGGGCGCAGGGCCGTTTTTGGGCTCATCGTGCTGTACAACGCAGCGGCCATGATGTTGATGCTGGCTCCCGTGTCCACCACTGCCGTCATGTCTTGCGCCCCTACTTGGATGTTGCATTGTGGCAGCCGCCTTGTCTTGCGCGTGGTGGTGCCTATCATGTGGATTCGGTGCACCACCCTCTCCTCTTCGTCATCATCATCCATGTCGCTAGCTGCCGACTCTCTATCTTTGACCGCGTTCACCGCCGGGCGGGGCTTGCGGTACCACTTCTTCGACCGACACACCTTTTCGAAGTGATTGAAATGCCCACACCCGGAGCATTTCTTACCTCTCGCCGGACACTCTGCTGCGGCAGTATGTGGCGGTCCCCCGCAGTAGCCGCACGACTTTGGCTGCTCTGTGGCGGGGGATCTTGCCCCTTTCTTGTCCCATTTCTGCTTAGGCCTGGCCGATATCGCATTGATTGGTTCCACTTTCACTGGCGCTTGAAGCGCAGCCTCCATGTGCGCTGCCCGCGCCTTCGACAGCTCTTTGGTGCGACCCATCGTCAATATTTCCGCCAGCGGCTTGCCTGATTCCTCCAGTATCCGCTCTCTCAGTTTGGCTGACGCGCATCTCTGGATAATTTGACCTCTGATTTCTTTGGTTTTGTCTCTGAACCCACACGTGGCCGCCAGATTCTTGAGGCGGGCATGGAATCTATCCAGCGACTCTTCCGGCAGCTGGCGTTCTTGTCGAAATATGAATCGCTCGTAGTCGCGGTTAGCCATGGGTTCGAAGTGTTCATTCAGGGCAGCTATTAGGGTCACGTGCATTTTGGGCGTGGCCTCCGCAAGCGTCTTGTCGATGTTGTGGATGTCTTTCCCTCCTAGGTGAATGATCATGGCACGTTTTTGGTCTCGGTGGACTTTAGTGGCCTCAAAGAATATTCGTAGCCTGTCTTCCCAGTCTTTCCATCTGGCCGCCACTGCGGACGGTGACCCCTCCACTGTGAATGGTTCAATTGGGGGTATATTGGTCATGGCTAGCGCATGTTTGCTCCTGCCAGGCGAGACCTGTGAAGAACCAGGGTGTCTTGCCCTTCTGCGCGCGTGTTGCTCCTGCCGGGCGAGACCTGCCACTCACTGGGGTAGCTCTTCCTTCTGTCTCCACCCCCTTGTCCACCAGTGTGCTCCACCTGGCTGCCTACAGCAAAGGACCTCAGGGTGTGTACCCCTCGCGTGAGCAGGTGAACCTCCTCTTCCTTGGGGTCTCTAGCACTCCCCCTCAGGTACTCACAGTTGGCTGGGCAGGGCTGCTGCTCTGTGTGGCTTCCCACGTGCTCTCTCCGGTGCTCTGCAGAGCCTGTGCGAGGCACAGGTGTCAGATTTCTCCCTGGGGCCTCAGAATGCAGATTTCAGTCACCTCCAGTGACCTGGGCCACGCGATGCACACCACAGCACCCAGCAGCGCCAGCGCGCGCCCCCCTCCGGAGCTCCAAACTGCCACCGGATGCCGAGAGAGGTCAAGGCTAGATCGCGCAGGGGCACGAGCGCTGCAGAGGACGAACCTCACGCAGCCGCCACACCCACGCGGAATATGCAAACGAGGGCACGCCCACCCTCGTCACCAGCTTTGTGGTGTCGTCCGACACCGCTTGGGAGCTCGGTCTGGGGGTACCGGTCGAGGGACTGAGAGGCCTTGTGGGCAAGGAAAACTCGGAGCCAGTGATGTACGTTTTACTGGGTTCGCCGCCGGCGCCTAACTGGCGTACGTGCATGCGTCCCGTTCCTTTATTCATTTACCCCACGTGATCGGACGCGTACGCCCAAGCGTATCGCGTCACGATTCACGATATTACAGACGATCGGAAGTCACGAAGGAAAGCAGCAGGTAAAGGAAAATATTAGTATGGCACAGTAGAAGATCGTTGCCATCAGAACATGGGCAGAGCCATAAACTCTTGTCAACTTCGAAAATCATTTCTTTCTTTTCATGCTCTGTTCTGTTTTTTGAATTATTTGACAAGCTCTTCTGGAATATCTGTGCTGCAAACTGCTCTTTGCTGGATTCAAGTTCAGCTAAATTGCTGAACGCTACAAGACACATTTCTGTCAGTGCTGTGTTTTGGCAGAAGGAAATCGTTGTGCTCGCTATAAGGAGAGCGACGCCATGTACCAGAGCATTCACCCACATGCTCTCTCCCAGGCACTCAGGCTGAGCAGCAGCAGTATAACATGTATGTACTGTTGGAATGCCAAAAAAGCAATAAAGTTACTTAAAAAAGTATACATTTGCACTTAGACAAACTAAGTCTACGTTTCAGAAAGTAATCAGAAAGTCTAATAAGAGCCCGATATAGAGACTAATTGGTTGAAAGGCACAGAAAAGTCTGTAAGTAATAACTTGCAAACAGACTAATGTGAAGTCTGGCTCCGACAAAATGAGCAGAAAGTGTGGCGCACATCCCAGAGAGGGCACATTTTATGGTTTTCAGTCAGTGAAAAACACACTCGACAAGGCATGAAGTGAGCATCATCGGCTTTACTGGTGAAGTTATGTGACCCCAAACAGTCAACAGTGGAGAAATTCTGCTACATAAAATTAGATAATTTTAGAAAACACCACAATATGAATAATTATTGATCACCCTTTACCATACAAGAAAAGAAATGAAATAGCACTATTGAAGCAAACAAAGTACAATAAGCCATTTAGAAATTAATGAAATACGGTTGTGGCCTGGGCAGCAGCAAGAATTGAAAATGTTACCCGTGTGGCACATGTCCTGAACTCAGCTTCCTTCTGGGGGAACACATTATTAAATTTTATTTGCATATTCTACAGCACCATAAAAATGACATCTATTTTGCTTATTTTCTAAAAATCAAAACCACCAGCTAGGGAAATGAATGTGAAAGCTCATTCATGGAAAATAAAAGCAATACCTTTTCATCAGCAACTTTTACATTAATGTCAGTGCATGTAGGATGAGGCCTGTAATCTTAATTTGCAGCCTAGTTATGATAACCTAAACACAGCTAGATAAACATTATTTTTAAATTAGTTTAAAAAAAAAAGCTCTCAAAAGCATCACAGTTCCTATTTTCATAACAAGCCTAGTGTCTTTGACCCTGTCTCTATAGGGAAAGTTTGATTCTAATCTCTGGGGAAACTGGTAGGGTGAGCGTTGGTGTTGCCTTGTGATGACTAAAATAACCTGATAATATCCTGAGAGGTTTAGGAACAATTCTGGAGCATGAGCCCATCACATATAAAGAAGGTATTTCTTGGAGGTTTTTCCACACCCCAGTGAATGATTGGCTGCAGTGGTGTTGGGAGAAAGTGATTAGGTAACTGATAGGCAGACAGCAATACGTTTGATATTGAGGACTGCGGTCTGATCCTGGCAATGAGGTAGAATCCAAGCACAAAGGCAGACTGAAAGTATCAGTCTTCTGAATAATGTGATAGAAAAATGCTACCATCTGGCAACAATCTGCAGGACTAGCAGTCCATCCATGCTATGCCTTCTGAGCCTTCCTTGTCATGCACATGGACACAGTGGTGTAATGAAAGGTTAGGGGGGCCATGTGCAAGGAATAGGGAGGGGGACCCCTGACATAAGCAATCTCTGGCATTCACCACCCACCCTGAAGAGGAACTTCCCTTCTGAGGTCCATATCCACAAAATAAACGAAAACCTCTGTGGTACTGTTGGCACCAAAGAGAATGCAATGAACCATGTTGTTTCAATAAAATCCAAATCAAAACTGGGTTATGTTGATTTAAAAAAGAAATAGGTGTTTATGGACTGGCTTCATGTGGCTCCTCACAGACCTCATCCCCAAGTCCAATCAGCCTATTTCCCTGCATCTCAACTCATTTAGAGGTCAGGGGAACACTGCTCTCCTGATGGAAGAGCTTCCTTTGGCTCCCAAAAAGGAAAATACTTCAGGAGGATTTGAAGCTTGAGAATGGTGTCAGAAAGACCACACTAGTTACCATTTCAACAGCATTTGTTCTGTTTGAATTCAATATAGGAAGCATGGCAGTCCTGCACATAAATAACTCCTATGCACATAGAAATCTCCCAGTGCAATTTCGTGATTTTGCGATGCAGGGCGCGCAACGAAATTCGTTTTATTTATTTTATTGTTTACTTACCTGCAATTATCCATATTCCGGTTTTTAGAACCCCCCACCCTGCCCCTCCCCAGGCCCGCCTTTCCGCCCCACGGAACTCCCTCCACGGGCCGCGGCTGGGGAGAGCAGTCAGAGCAACCCCCGAAAAAGCAGAAAAGAGGAAGGAATCGTCAGGAGTACTAGATATTAAGAGAATGGACAAGTCACCTATGAAGGAGTGAAGGTTGGAAGTGCAGGGATAAAAGCAGACCCCTTCAAAGAAACAAAAATGTTCTTATAGATTGCAGTCATTTTTTCCTGTCCGAGAACAAGCAATATTTTCTCAATCCAATTGCAAAAGGTTGCCATTTAGAATTATCGGCTCATTTGTGATTGAGGTGCTTTCTGGATGAACTAGAAGAATCTGTAGTCTTGGACATAAGGAAAACAGCTTCCAATGAAGCTAGCATTTTTTACTATATTCACAGTTGTACATCCTGGTCCTCACAGGATTTGTTCAAGGCGAAACACCCCCATCAAAGTTCATACTGATGGGTAAAAGTTTTTCTATATGAAATAGAAAGTGGAAATCTGTGAGTTGGACAGCATTATTATTCTTGGGAACTTGCCTCAAGGATTCAAAGTGATCAGCAGAGATGTCATTGCCAGATATCAACATATTGAGTTCATAGTAGTGGGAAGGCAGCCCGTGTATGCTAAGCAATGCACACATAAGCTTGGGTCAGTGAAAGTCTAAAAAAGGGAGTGAGATGGGTCTCCGTAAGTGGCAAGCAAGTTTTTGATAATAAGCCAAGGTGAGATATTCATTCACTAATGTGTCATGTTTTTCATGTTTCCCTAGTTGGAGTTGGGCCCCATGTGAATAGATATGTGAAGCATTGCTTATGTATCACACATTTTCCTGGCCCATCTGCGCATTAATGGCACAGTAGGATACCGATGGGGTTACTTTTGGTGCATAAGCGGCCAGATGTACAAGCTGACAGCATATGTGCAGAGCGGTGGTGATGCTATGCGCTGAAAGACGTGGATCAGTAAAGCAAGCTTTTGGAAAGTGGGCTATTTTTAGGGGTAATTATGCACCCTACAAGTAGTAATAATGCCACCATAGGGTGAGGTAAAGGTGTTCATAAATTAGCCCCTTGCCTAACTTAGAAGACAATGGGTGCATTTAAAAACAATCATACATCAAATAAGGAAGACACAACACCCAATATAAATCCCACACCAATAGGGGAGAGGAGTTGGGCCAACAGCTAGGGCGGTCGACCTCGAATCTGGGGAACCGGGTTCAAGTCTCAGCAATGACGCTGAACATCCTGTGATTCCGGGCAAATCACTTAATCTCCCCGTGCCTAACAAAAATTATGAATGTGTCCTCATGTAACGCAACTGGTGCTATGTAAAGCGCTCTGATACCCAATACCGTCTCAAGTTCGTGATATATAAAACTCCATAAAAAGAAAATTATAATAAAAAAAGGAAATATTTTAATGAACAAATAGACACCAAAACAACAAAAAAACAATTTGGGAAACCGGAGATATGAATTTTTAAAGATTAACCACTTTATAGTGCTTAAAAACATATAACGCCACTCTTGGACATCTGGTCATGCTTGACTGGGACAAAGTCAAAGTTTGAGGTGGACCGTGATGTAGCCTAGGTCAGATACACTAAGTGGGAGGCCCTCGTCAAAATTTTACCATCACACTTACAAACTTTTCTTAAGCCTTTTCGTCCAACATCACTCGACCTTCTACAGCAGGTCCGATTCGGAAAGAGCGTTTGCCAGCTTGACTTTCTGCGAGGCCCTGCTCAAATCCTGGAAGACGTGAGCTCCGGAGCTTTGAGTGGGACAAACCTGAAATCCTGGCTGGGTTGCAGTTGAAGGTAGTCAGCTTGACTCTCGAGGTCGGGTCGGTCACCCCATGGAGCTTTTTCACAAAAGTTCTCCAAACTTCAGGAGGTGCTTCCGGAAGGTCTCCTTGTAAGTTAAAAATGTTCAAATCCCCAATCCAAGCGTCTGGAATCTACTAGATGATCTCTGGGATGTCTGGACTACAATCCCCACAATGCACGTGGCCAAATGCTTAGAAGTCCACTGGACGCACTCTAGGATGGGGAATCTTGGTGGAGATTATGCAGGTGGGCTCTGTTAACCTGTAGCTTGCAGGGTGTCTACTCCGTAATCCTTCTTGAAACAAGACACAGTCCTCAGGGCTGTAGTAGCAGATTGTGTAGCAGGCACTGTCATTTAGAGTGCAGGCCTTGGGGTGCAAATCCGGAACCCAGGGGGGCAGTCCTTCTTTTCCTTTTAGGCAGCAGATCTGAGAGTCTATGCATCTCTCACATATTTATTCAGTGTTTTGGCACAACAAGCAGGGGGCACCTCTGTCCAATGAGATGATGGGTGCCACCCCAAAGCATGACAACTTCCTCCATAGTGTGGCATCTTTTTATCCCACAAAGGACTGCACTACCGAAATTCAACAGGGATGATTTCTCTCCAGAAGAGTAAGAGCTATCTAAACCAACACACAGTGTGACTCATTTCTATTAGCTATCCTCCCCCTGACTTCTGCAAATTCCTGCCCTAAACCTGCCATCTAGCTGGGGCACAGGATGTCGGAGTAGGTACTCCTGGCATTTATTACTGATCTGCTCTCTCTTTGAGCTCAGTTTGATTTACCCAGCCCTTCTGCAGGACCTATCCTCCTGATCTTCAGAGCTCTCGCCATCAGATAACTTCTGCTCCTGCAGGGACACTTATCACCTAATCAAAGCAGTCTGGCTAAACCTCTTAAGGCTGATAAATCATCAAAGATAACAAGCAAACTGTATTTTAGCTTACAGATGAGAAAGTTCCATAACTTATTTTCCATACTAGATATGATAAATTCAACAGTGGCAAGTTGTTGCATTTGTCAGCACCACTCTTTTAAGACCTTGAATGATTTTCCCTCCTTTCCTAGCAATCTTTAGCACTAAATTAAATACTGCAATGTTAGCCTGTGGAGGTAAGTATCTACAATGGGAAAATGGTTAGGTTTTCCCTCACCCGGATATACAAAACATTTTTTATAAGGCCCCTGCTTAAAATTACATGACTGCTTCCCCACCTCATTGGGACACATAGGGAGGAACCTGGGGGTGCCTAATATGCACACAAAGGATAGATTATAGTGCCCATACTACCAAAGTCGAGTTTTCACACAATTTTACTTTTGAAGACAGTGTGAAAGGTTAGGGTGTCTTTAGAATGACAGCAGGCACTCAGCAGTGCACATATGCAAGTGCAGGAAATCTGATGGCCTCTAAACCTCGATGCCCTATTAAATACTAGGGACTTATAGGTAGATTGCACCCCCTCACCTTATTATCTGCTAGGGACTTATCGGGTCAATTGAACCAATTGTAAGGGTCCCCTATTACATGTACATTTTCATACATAGCACTGGCCCTGGGCCGGGAAATAGTCGGAACACCGTGGCCTCAGCCACGCTTTTTCTGTTAACACAAGGGTTTCCATCCTTGCCTTAACCACACACATGTCTTAACCACGCATATGCGTGGTTAAGGCAGTGTATGGTCTAGCTGCTGGGTGATGCTTGGCAGCAGCAGGAAGATGCCAGGAAGAGAGCCAGAGAATCCGGTGAGGTAAGTGGGGCTGGGGCCTGGTTTGCATGGGTTGGTGGTAGTTTTCAGGGCAGAGGGTCAGGGTAGTTTTCAGGGCGGGGATGTTGGGGTAGTTTTCAGGCCTTGGGGGGGGTCGGGGTAGTTTTCAGGGCTGGTGTGGGGGGTACGGGTTTATTTTCAGGGCTGTAGGGGGAGTCAGTAGTTAGTAGGGCTGCTGAGGTGGTCAGGTAGTTTATTTACTTTGGGTTGGGTGTTAGGCCTAAGGGCAGTGGAAGGGGTTGGGGTAGTTTTAAGGACAGCATGGGGGTGAGAAGGGGTCAGGTAGAGTATGTAAAGGGGCACGGTTTTAGGCCTCAGGTGGAGGGGAATGGGTAGTCAGGGTAGTTGTTAGGGCTCAGGAGAGGGCGCAGGAGTTTTTAGGGCTCAGGGGGGTCGGGAAGTTTTTTTAAATTAGAGGTCAGGAATTTAGGCCTAAGGACGGTGGAAGGGGTTGGGTAGTTTTAGGGGCAATGCGCGTGGTGGGAAGGGGTCGAGTGGGGCAGTTTTGGGCCTTAGGGCGGGGTGGGCAGGTACGGGGTTTAGGGTGAGGGAAAGGGGTCAGAGTTGTGGCGACCTTCGCCTCGCATACCCCTTCACTATTCATACCCATACAACGAAATTATGTGGTAAAGACATGCGTGGTAAAGGAATGTGTGGTTGAGATGCATTTGTGGTTCGGGCTGCGTGTTTGAGGCACATGTGGTTTAGCCATGTGTGCCTCTATCAGACAACCCCTTGGACCTGGTTATCAGAGCCCAGGGTACAATCGGAGTCAGTTAACACCAATATCATTTAGCAAAAAATGGGAGTGAACAGAGCAAAAGGATGACTTTCTACCATGTACCCTCTTCCCCAAACAAAAGGTGATGGGTGACTAACCTACACCCTGGTGGTACTCCTCGGCTAAGTGGAAAAACTTTCTCACTAAGTTAAGCTCCTACCATTCTCTTCAGAACCTACAGAGATCAGCTGCGGAATTCCTCTGTGATCCTCTCTGAGCTGCACCCACTTCAACATCTACATGGCCCCTCTTGCTGTTATCATCCTGAAACCACAGACTCAACATTGTCTCCTATGCCAACGACACCTAGCTGATTCTCTCCCTCACCGGCGAACCTACAACCTCTAGGAGCAACTTTCACAATGGAATAAAGGCAGTCGCCGCCTGGATGAGGGACAGCTGCCTCAAACTCAACTCTGAAGACACCGAAGTCCTCATCCTGGGCACCACTCTCTCTGCCTGGGCCAATTCCTGGTGGCCAGCAGCACTCAGAAGCCCCCCACACCCACTGAACAGGCACGCAACCTTGGCATCAACCTCGCTTTCAATGAACCTCCAAATCAAGGCAGTCTCTTCTTCCAGCTTTCACAAGCTCTGCCTGCTTCGGAAGATTTTCAAGTGGATCCCCAGCAATTCTAGGAGGTTGGTCACTCAGGAGCTTGTAAGCAGCAAGCTCAACCTCAGCAACGCACTCTAAGCTGTTGCCACCCAAAGACTCTAAAGAAATTGCAGCACATCCAGAACGCCTCCGCCAGACTTATCCTGGACATCCCCTGCCACAGTCACATCTCCTTTCTCCTGAGATACCTTCACTGGCTCCCGATCAACAAAAGAATCACCTTCACGCTCCTCACATATGCCTACAAACCCCTCCACAACACCGGACCTGCATACCTCAACCACTGCCTCTCCTTCTACACACCCACCAGATTTCTCCACTCCCCCAACGAAGATCTTTCTCCTTCCTCGCTGCGAAGACCTGGAACTTTCTACCTCTACATCTCAGGCAATCACCTTCACTGCCTCAATTCAGGAAGGACCTCAAGACCTTGCTCTTCAACTGAACTGCAGAACCTCCCCCCCCCCCCAGCACCTTGAGACCCTAACAGGTGATTAGCTGTGCTCTATAAGGACCCTGATTAATTGATTGATGACAGTTGATAACTCACTGTTCTATGTTAGAAATTACAAACTGCTAGTGACAAAGAACCTCTTGGACAAAAGTATTAACCCACTGATGTATTTACATTATCTGCACTTTGTGATCTGAATAGTACATGTTGTTTGCAACAGGTATATTAACCCTCTGCGCTACCTTATCATTAATTGAAACCTCCACTATACAAACCTCCGATCTCTCTCTAGGAAGAAAATTAATCACCAGAGTTATTGTTGCTGGAAAACTGCTGGAGGCCAGGAATGTGGCAGCAGGTGCTTTTAAAACTATAATATACTTCAAACATGATGCCCCACCTGAAGTCAGCGCCCAGTGTGGTCGCAACAGTTGCACCGCCCTAAAGCCGGCCCTGCCCTTGATGCTCTGGGGCTGGCCTGGCCCAGGCCTTCACGAACCTAAGCAACTCTGCCTTCCTGATCTTGTTAGAAGCAGGTAGCCCCCTAGCCTTACAAAATACCCTAAGCTTAGCCACTTTGAGTTTAGTCAGTTTAGCCAGATCCAGCACCATGGTATGCCTAGTTTTGGGTCTCAGCAACTATCAATCAAACTTAGAACAAATTCAGAAAAATCAAAACGATGAATTGAAAATCAGTTTAGTCAACATTTCTAAAATTAAAAAATCAAAAGTTTTGTTCTATGGCAATTTAGAGGATTTTCAAAGATCTTACTTGACTACTGTATGGTGTACTTTGAATACAATTCCGCATCCACACCTCTGAACACCAAATGTTGGAAAGTGGATAATTGGTTGGGGTAAGTATGCACCTACCACTAGCAATAAGGCCACTAACACACTATAGAGTCCAGTAAAGGACACAGTAAAGTAGTCCCCTGCTCAACCCTTGGTAGCTGAAACGAGCAGTCAGGCCTAACTTAAGCGACAGTAATGTAAAGCATTTAAAAACACCTATACATAAAAATCCCACACCAATTTATAAACATAGGAAACATTTTTATGAACAAAACGAAATCAAAAAGACAAAATAATTCAATGTAGGGAACTGGAGATATGAATTTATAAAGCTTAACAACTTTATATTGCGAAAAAAGCATATAGAACCACTCTGGGACATCTGGTTAGCCTCAGACATTGACTTTATCCCGGCCAAGCACAACCAGGTGTCCCAGAGTGGGATTTTTATTGTATGTTGTGTCTGACTTATTTGATGTATGTTTTTAAATTCTTTACGCTCCTGTCTCCTAAGTTTGGCCTGACTGCTGGTTGTCAGTGACCAAGGGTTAAGCAAGGGGCTAATTTACAGATACCTTTACTGGTCCCTAACCTGTATTAGTGGCTTTATTGCTAGTGGTAGGTGCATACTTACCCCTACCAATAATCCATTTGCCAACACCAGCCCTAGCTGGACTGGGGGAGATCAGACTAAGCAACCAATACATAAAAGGCATGAAAAAAGTAGGAATAAGAGAGGGCCAACATCAACCAAAAACTTCACATGAGGCAACTCTATTAACAGGGTATAGGAGTAAATCAAATAATAGAGTATTCAAAATAAAATTTTAAAAAGGGTTAAGAATAAGAAACACTACTTTCCACTCTCCATTAGTGGATTCAATAGCCAGTGCAGCTTGCAGGCGGTGGGTAACAGTGGTATACGTGATTGCGATCAAGTAGTATCCAGCAACCCTCCACCGCTGAACCACCATTCAAGAAATCTCTTTACCCAGTGTGCTTATCTTTCTAATTTCCTAGAAACCTGCCTGACCTCTCAAAGTGAAGCTGAATTGCTTTTATTTCTTCTATCCAGAGACAGGATACAATGGAAACATCAACGTTGTAAGCTCCACAAGTGAAAGCAAGCACAACGGGGGTGGGGGGGGGGCAGTGCAGGATCCCCCAGGCATAGAAAGGCTCAGTTCAATAACCAGAAATGCAGTTGCTTAGCCACGCAGTGCAGGATCCCCCAGGCATAGAAAGGCTCAGTTCAATAACCAGAAATGCAGTTGCTTAGCCCCTGTAAAGTCACAGGAGGGGCAGCAGCAGTGCAAGATTATTTTCAACAAAAAGAGAGGCACACAGCAGCAGTGCGAGTATCTCCTAGCAGCGAATAAGCACTGCATGGCGAGCATCAGTGAACATATCCTTTATACAAATCAAGCACAGAACTCAAGACCGCTGTGCAAGCCTCCCTCACACAAAGCTGCTGCTGTGCAAACCTCCCTCACACAAAGCTGCTGCTGTGCAAGCCTCCCTCGCACAAAGCTGCTGCTGTGCAAGCCTCCCTCGCACAAAGCTGCTGCTGTGCAAGCCTCCCTCACACAATGTTGCTGCTGTACAGACCTCCCTCACACAAAGTTGCTGCTGTGTAAGCCTCCCTCGCACAAAGCTGCTGCTGTGCAAGCCTCCCTCACACAAAGCTGCTGCTGTGCAAACCTCCCTCACACAAAGCTGCTGCTGTGCAAGCCTCCCTCGCACAAAGCTGCTGCTGTGCAAGCCTCCCTCGCACAAAGCTGCTGCTGTGCAAGCCTCCTTCGCCCAGTGTTGGGGCTGGGCCACTTCCTTCCTCTTTCCCACCATACATACTTTTTCAAACCATATACAGTCACCACACCCCAGCCATTACCACTCCACATGCTCCCTACAATCGCCTCACCCTGTAATAAACATGAAGAATGTGTTTCTTTCTCACATCTTTCGGGTGAATTACATCTTGTACCAGTGGACCAGGAAGACGTAATCTGAACATTTTCACTGCCCGTAACAGTGGACTGTTTGATTCTGCACTCCTTCCACTCTCAGATGACCAATTCTATGATTGGTGGTGCCCTGTGGTCATTTGTCTCTCTCGGACAGTACATGGTCATATGTCAACAATCAGTTTCCAAACACAGATTCGATTTTTCAGGTTTCAGAAGTACTCACTGACATAACGATACTATCACTGGACAATCTATCCTATGGCCTTCGACCCTATTATATTTTCAAAGGCAGGGGCCTGTCACAGGCCCTGCAGCCACTGTGGCTGGTGGGAGACAGGGGGTGGGGGCAATCCTCCATTCAAAGGAGACCCCATTCTGCCCCAGTCTTCATTAGCAGAATAAAACACACTCTCAGCACAACTGGATTGCAATATGGAATGTCTGCTGTGTCAAAGAGCATTGAAAGTATTCGCACCCAGAGTTTTTGATAGAGCAGGGATTCTCGAATCTCAATCTCTTAGTAAAATCAACAAAGTCAATCCGACATTGGTTGTATGGACCTTCGATTGTGGACTTGAAGTGCAAGAAAGGAGCTGACAATACTGTTCAATTACAGTGAAACCAATGTAGCTTCACGAGAGCAGCAGAGAGCATGGAGTCCAAACCTAAAGGGTTTTTTATTACAATTTAGTTCAAGTTAAATCAGTCAGTACAATTGAGAAAAGAATATTGTGAAATCATCGATATTTAAATGATCATGCACCCTGATTGTATATGTTATATGTTAGAAGGAAAGAGATGCTAAATAGAATCACATGCAACAAACAAAATATCAGTTTTGATAAAAAGATATCAATACCAGGTTCCATAAAGGAACTTTACTTTTCCAAATAAATAAACTATCGAAAATGGCAAGAGGAGGTGTCGGCATCAGAGGAGCAAAGTTTAAAGGTTCAAGGGAAAATGTATGCTGGGAAAGGGGTGGAGTTATAAAGTACGCTGCTCCATAATACATTATAATGCAGGATAAACCAACCTTTCAAAAGCATAGGTCAAAGTTCATGAAATTATGAAACTCCCCAGATGAAGAAAACCATCAATTCTGCCCTGGGGCATGGAAAATGTACATGCCTTCTATAGTCGAGGTGCTGCCAACATAGCGAAATTATCTCGTCGGGTGTTCAGAGAAACCCGCTCCATTAATTCAGAAGATGACAACTACACAATACAATTAGGAGGATGAATAATCTTGTGTCAGTCGACATTTCGAAATTCTCTAGAAATTAAGCATGTGTGAAATATACATTTCACCTATGAAGATAATACTGTTTTTCAGTTTATCAGAACTTCAGCTGCTAGGGGACATTAATGTTTACACAAATGCACTCAGAAAACACTTTTACACATACAAATTCTCTAGCAGCGAGTTTTTTTTTTTTTTTTTTACAGTAAATTTGCTTTTGCAGATATTTTTTTCATGCATATTATACCGTAAACTGTTTTCAAAAATAACTGTGCGAACTCAGTCTCACGTATCTGTGTAAGCTGAGAGTGAATTAAAAAGGTTCAACTCAGTATTATTCACAATATTAAAAATGTCCAGGCAATTTTGTTCGAGCTGGACCCAGATAGAAGAAATGTATAGTGACTAAAGCTCCTAACAAAACACCTCGAGGCTCATTGAGGAGAAATTCATCACCTTTGATCTGCAGACATTATCCTTCCTCTTACAAAAAGAAACCAATAAGACACCTAGTACATGTAAAGATTCTTGCATCCCGGTACTGTAACGCAGATGTGCATGCGGTGAGAGGGTTTATATTGTTTTGATGGCTTTTGGGACATAACCCCATAAGTATTGAGGTCTCAAAACACCACAGTTACACATAAACAAGTTATTAACAAACTGAAGTTTACTGAATATCCTGGGAGAAATGTTTGTACGCAGGTGTGACAGTGACTGTTACAAATGCCACAGAGACAGGCAAGGGAATTAAGTCTCATGATAGAAGAACAGTCTAAAAAACCTTTGCAGCCAAACATCTTACATTTAAAAATGAATGCCTGGAAACGATGTTACTTATGTCTAGGACTATTTTTCAAATTGTCATAATTAGGTCAATTGGACCCTCATATTTGTATTCCATCACATCACACAGCACAGTCTTAAAAGCATAATACAATGATAATAACAGCAAAAGTAACACTGTCGTGTACAGGATTGACACTCTGAGTATGATTACTACATTAAATTCAATTTGCAAAGAAATAGCTCTAATATTCGTGTCGGTTACGAATATTTAGAGTGATTGTTTTTTCACTTAGTAGCAAAATATGACCCCGGCTGTATGACATCCTGTGAAACGTGTAGAGTATAGGATAGTGGTAATATCTGTCAGGAAGACTTCACAAAGGCAAGCAAAAACACTCCCCGAAGTTTACTTGCCTCACAGGTAGGGGTCTGTAGATATGGTGGACAGTCTTCTGCAAGGGTGGTGGAGGTCATGAACCCATTCACCTGGCTGACTAGAGGACCATCCGATAAGATCTAATGAAGGCCATTACATGTTTTGCCCTATAGCTGCAAACCAAGGACCTTATATAGGCCCTGGGACACAGCCCTCCAGTAACCTACCTCACTTTATCAGTGACTATCGGCTGTATTTGCTGCTATGTTCCAATGATCCTGCGGCTGATGGGTTACATCGGTGGCGCCAGCGAATGATTGGATGATGATAAACCAGCAGTACGCCGTCTCTAAATATAGCAGGGTAACAGCAGGATTGGCAGTATACAAGGGCCACCAGTTCACGGTGCTCTTCCTGCTCCACCATACTCTAAATGAGTCTCCAATCTTTAGAACTAATAATGGCCAGAACAGAATTCAAGGCCACTTTATACGTTTCACTTTAAATATCTGAAATAGGCTCAGAGTTAGTTGCAAAAATGCATAACATCAGACATAAGATTCATACAGCCTACAAAAGTTTAAAAAAAACTTGTTTAGTTATGAAAGTGTGCCAAAACCCCGTTGTACTTTCCATAACAATATTTGGGGCAACATTACACTAACTATGCCCTGTGAGAGATTGGGTTGTTGGTTGAGGGGGGGTGTGAGTCCTTCTCAAGCAACAGCTACAATCTTTGTCAGGGTGAACTACAAGAAGGCACTAAATTAATAAATAATACATTTTAGTCGCTCTATAAATCATTTGTTGGTGGTACCACACCAAATGTGGGTCCTATGAGAAATTCTGAGGTAATTTGACCATGTGTAAAAGTCTGATCCTCTGCAGGTATTTAATGAGCCTTGTTTGAGCGAAACTGTTTCCTCTCATATTTGTATTTTTAAAGATGTTTGGAAAGGCGCTCCAAAAGCTAAAATGAGAGCGTATTTTCTGTGAGAATAAAGTCTGACATAGTGTGTGAAACACCTCCATCCAACAGCATCAGCAGCCTGTATGCCAGTTACCCAGTGATCTACTGCAGCCTCCAACAGTATTCTAATGAACAACTACAGTGCTAACATTCTGAATTTATGACAAATTTGTGGCACATCTGAAATCATCTTGATGGAATCAAAGCTCTAAAACCTAAAGGGTTTCTGTTAGAAATGGGGGTATCTAGTTGGCAGAGATAGGTACCTTTGTCCAAGCAGGGACCCTTCCTCCAAGTCAGGGTAAGGGGGATACACTTTTAAAATAACCCCTGCTCACCCCCTTGGTAGCTTGGCATGAGCAGACAGGCTTATCTCAGAGGCAGTGTGTAAAGCATTTGTGAACACATACAGTAATACAGTAGAAACACTACAAATGGACACCACATCAGTTTGGAAAAAATAAGTGATCTTTATCTAAACCAAACAAGACCAAACGACAAAAATCCACAATACAGTAATACAATTATGAATTTCAAATGGTAGAAATAGTGTTGTTCAAAGCAAATTGCAGATGCAACGCTTTTCACACAAAGTACCTTCGATACGTTGCGCACACAAACAAAAAGGGCAACAGGGAAGGTGATGCGTTGGTTCCTTACACTCAGGGAAGGTGATGCGTTGGTTTCTTACTGCTGCACAGGCGAGGTGATGTATCGGTTCCTTACCGTAGAGGAGGTGATGTGTTGGTTTCTTACTGCATGAGTGGGTGATGCGTCGGTTTCTTACTGCGTCCCCCAACAATGCGACAGACCTGGCGCCTCGATGCAATTCGACGATTCAGGTCAACGCGTGAGTTCTTGCAGCCGAACAGTAGGGCTTGCATCGCTTTTCCAGCTTCCAACAGCCAGAACAACCTCCAGAAAGCAAGAACAGCTACAGGCACCTCTTGACAGGTCAGAACTTCTAGCAAAGAAGTTCAGGGGAGCTGGGGGTGGAGTCTTTGTGTCCCTAAGACTTCAGAACAGGAGGCAAGCTCTTGTTCAAGCCCTTGGAGATCTTCCTCAAGCAGAGGACACAGCAAACAGCAAAGTCCTTTTCCCCTTTACTTGGCAGAAAATAGCCTTTGCAGGCAAGCCACAGACCACAAACAGCACAGGGGCAGTATTCCTCCTCAGTTTCTCCAGCTCTTCTCCTTGGCAAAGGTTCCTCTTGATTTCCCATAGGTGATCTATGAAGTATTTTCTATCCCTGAGGCATCCAACAGGAGGCAAGCTCTACTTCAAACCTTTGTAGAAAACTCTAACAGCAGGATGATGAAAGCACAGTCCAGTCCTTTCCCTGCCCAAGACAGAAGCAAATACTGCAGGCCAACCCCAACAGCACACAGCACAGGGGCAGTACTCCTCCTTCAGCTTTCCCGGTTCTTCTTCCAGTCAGGTTCCTTAGTTCAGCAGTGATCTAAAAGTCTGGGGTCTGGGTCCCTCTTTTTATACAGTAAATCTCTTTGTTTTCTCCTGGCCCAGGGCTCCGAGCCCAGTTGAAACCAGTTGTGGGGGGCACTTTGCAAGTGCACAACAATCTCCATTGTCAGTGTGAGCCCTGGCTCCAGACACATGACAGGGGGGCGGAGCTATCATTGCGGAAGGCAGACTCAGCTTTATTCAGGTGCAGGTGCTACTCTTCCCACCACTCCAAATGCAGATCTGGCCTGTTCGGCCTAGCGCTGACTCATCCAGACTCTCTGGAGCCACTGCACATCTACAGGCCCTGTCACGCCAAAGCCAGACAGTCAATACACATCCTGGCAGAGGCACACTGGTTGGCTAAGCAAGAAAATATCTACTTTCTTAAAGTGGTATTTTCAAACACAAATTGTAAATATCACACTCACTAAAAGATGCATTTTAACATTCTAAGTTGAGGCATACTAAACTTTATTTTTCTTACCTTGTTCCCAAGGGTCTATATGCTTACAAGATGTTATAAGCAGACTCCCCATTCTATCCTATGGGAACAGACAGCCTTGCAATAGTAAAAAACGAAATTGGCAGTATTCCACTATCAGGACATGCCACACACCAGGGCATGTCCTACCTTACACATACACTGCACCCTGCCCACAGGGGTACCTTGGGTCTATCTTAGGGGTGACTAACATGTAAGAAAAGGGAAGGTTATGGCCTGGCAAATGGGTGCACTTGCCAGGTCTACATGACAGTACCAGACTGTGCACAGGCTCTGCAATGGCAGGCCTGAGTTACATTTACAGGCTGCTTTTGTGGGTGGCACTTTCAGTGCTGCAGGCCCACGAGCAGCTTTTGATTTACAGGCCCTGGGCACACACAGTTCACTGTACTAAGTACTGACATGTAAACCAAATATGCCAATAATGGAATCACCAATCCATAACAACATTTTACAGGGAGAGCATATGCCCTTTTGCACTGATTAGCAGTGTTAAAGTGCCCAGAGTCAGAAAACCAACAACAACAGGTCAGAACAAATACAGGAGGAAGGCAAAAAGTTCTAGGATGACCATGCAAAAAAGGGCACAGTCCAACAGGTTCCCTTGGAAATGAACAAAATGATGGCATTCTGTTTGCCATAGCAATTATAGTTAGTGCTCTAGAAAGATAAAATGAGTACACATTTTCTGTGTGTTCTCAAATATCTTCCACATCCGTTTCAGTAAAACATTCTGACATGCAGACTGAAACATACTTTCCACACCAGCCTGTCAGTTAATTCCCTAGTAATCAACTGCACTTTCCCATAACTTTCTAATGAGCAACTACAGTGTTAACATTCTAAATTCATGAAAAAGTGTGGTACACCTAAATGCCATCTTGATGTAATCAAGACTGTAGATTACTACTCCCCACCCCCCTTCAAATGTGAAAACTCTACCAAAATTGTCTTTTCGGAAGCAAGGATGCTCACTATCTTTGTGCATTAATGAAATGTGAGAGCAGTCTGAAGCAATAGAGAGATTTTCTTGGAAAGTGTAATTCACACCTCTTACAAACCTCTGTTTATATCCAGCTCTCCTTGCTGCATTTGATGCCCTCACAAAAACATCAAAGTGCAACAAGCCCTCAGTTACTTTAATTTCTATTTCCTACTTCTATGCTGTCTTCCACGGTTCTCAATTACCACATTAACAGTGGAGTCCCCCAGGGGTCCTCCTTCAGCCCTACACTCTTCAACGTCTACATGGCTCCGCTCGCCCCCATCGTCAGAACCTACGGACTCAACATTGTGTCATACGCAGACGACACCCAACTCATCCTCTCCCTATACAACGAACCCAATACCGCCAGACACAACTTTCGAGAAGGCATGAAAGCCTTCGCCAAATGGATGAAAAACAGCTACCTACAACTAAATACCAACAAAACGGAAGTACTCATCATGGGCCCAAACCCCGTTACCTGGAATGACACCTGGTGGCCCCCCGCCCTCGGAAGCCCACCCACCCCCACAGACCATGCGCGCAACCTGGTAATCATCCTGGACTCAGAGCTCAAAATGGACCGCCAGATCAACTCCGTCTCGTCCTCCTGCTTCCACACCCTCCACCTCCTATGTAAGACCTTCAAATGGGTCCCCCTTGAACACAGAAAGACCGTCACTCACTCCCTGGTCACCAGCAGGCTCGACTACGGCAACGCACTCTGTGCCGGAATAAACAAAAACCTCACCGCAAGCTACAGAACATCCAAACCGCCGCCACATGACTGGTCCTCAACCTGCCAAGACACTGCCACATCTCCCAGCACCTGCTCACACTCCACTGGCTCCCCATTGAAGCTAGAGTCACCTTCAAAGTGCTAACCCACGCTCACAAGGCCCTCCACGACACCAGACCAGCATACCTGAACAGCCGACTCAAATTCCACGCACCCCAAAGGACGCTATTATAGGCCCAGCTCTCCTACGCTGTGGTCCACTGCACCAGAAAGGCCAGATCGGGAGGCCGCTCCTTCTCCTTCCGCGTGGCCAGAGCCTGAAAAGACCACCTGCACCACCTCAGACAGACAACATCGCTCCCCATCTTCGCAAGAAACCTCAAAACCTGGCTCTTCGGCAGACCCCCTCCTTGATGGACTGTAACCTGCGTCCCCTCCCCACACCCTCCAGCGTCTTGAGACCCTTACGAGTGAGTAGTCGTGCTTGACAAACACCTGATTGCTTGATTGACCAGGAATTGTGCAAAGGCCACAATTAAGAGTCAGACAATGCATACATAAAAGCAGAGAATGGTGCCACGTGGTACTCAAATCTGGAAAAAAAAGAGGGCCTGTTTACGAAAGTGCCATGCAATGCAGTGCAGCAAGTGCACTTGATGTACTGCATGAAATGGAGAGAGCAGTAATGTGCCACATCTACAACACACTCAGGGGTGACAAACAGCGCTCAATAAATCCATCTGAGGTTACATGACATATAGCACTTTGTGCTGCCCAGCGTCAAGGCAGTAAACCTTGCACCATGGCGCAATGGAACCTGCATTACAGGTAGGATTGTTTTTGTCCAGAAAGGAATCCCTTCCTGCACAAAAACAATACTAAGAGGCAATTTTCTCTTTCTGTGTGGGATGTGGAATGCATCACGCACGGAAAGATGAAGTAATGAGTGAAAATAAAAGCATTTTTTCTCATTATGCCATCCTTGCGAGGTGCACCATTTTGGCACAATTCCAGGTTTACTGATTTTAGTAAACCTGGAATTGGGTTTACTTCCATGGGTGGATACACAGAAACACTGATGCTCCACCCATGGAATGACTACCATTATGAAATATAAGGCAAAGCAGCACAAGCCACTCTGTTGCATTACATTTCTTAAAAAAGCCATGCAAGGCAGCACAAATCCCCCCATGCGTGGCTTAGTAAATATCACTTAAAGACTTGCATTGCCTTGTGTAAACTTGCATGACACAAGAAAAATGCAAGCCCTTGTTAAATGCACAGTAGTATCAATAAATTGGAAATATAGAAGCAGACAAGAGGAAACACTGAAACATCTCCAGAGAGTCTGACTTTCCCTTCCACACCACTGCAGATAGGGAGGACTACACAGAGCCACAGACATGCATGTGCATGGACAGGCATTAGTGATATTATCTTCTCCTTCACTGCAGGCGGCCTTCAGGACCTTGAAGCACTGTTTCCCTCATGGACAATCTTTGGCCCACTATTTGGGCTCCTGCACCTCAGACCTCTCCCATATCATGAAGAGTAACTGTGACCACAATATCTTTAAATACATAAAAAAAAGACCAGTGCAGAGGCTCACTCCATGAGAAACTGGTAGTTGAGCGTAAAAGCATCTTGATTCAAGTAGAATGGATGCCAATATTTTTCTACTGACTTACATTATAAGCTGCATAACATCTGTCAGAACGTTTTTCACATATACATAGGTATTTTTGTGCTTGCTAAGAGTAGCCAATGTGGCATTAAAACTTACTATGGGACTAAAAGGCATGAAGGGCACTTCACTAGCTTCCAGTTATGGAAGACATACTTTGCAATCTGGAATGTTGGATGTTTTAGTGATATGCTGATCTAGCACCAGCTTACATGAATAATCAGCTAACCCTATATATAACACCTTATGGTCTATGAAATCAGCCCAAAGCGTTGATGTGAGTCCTTATATTTCAATGCAAAGTCAAGGCAAGCAAAGGCATTTTCAGTGGCGGGCCTTCCTTTAGTAATTCTCTGCACAAGCAACTTAGAGCACCAGCCTCTTTTTCTATCTATAAAGCAGGTTTGAAAGTGCACCTTTTTTAACATCTATTAACAGAACAGGCACCCAGAGACCTGTCTTTTAATGTTATGTTACTAGAGCTTGTAAAGCTCACTCGGATTCTTGGTGCTCAGGTAACTAACCCAACACAACATAGGGTGCTATTTAATAGGCTTCCTTGAAGAGCCAGGTCTTCAACATCTGTCTGAATTTACCATATTTGGAAATATACCTGAGTTCCAAGGGAAGAGAGTGAGAATCTGCACTCCTGTCCTTTTCCTATTGAATTGAGGGGTCATTGGATAGTGTAAATGAGTCGATCTAAGATTTCTAATGGGGGTCTACTTATGGATGCAAGATTTGATAAAAGCTCCAATTTTCATGTGAAGAAATGTGAATATTATCTCAAATGTTTTGAATGTGGATCTCTGGGCAACTAGGAGCCAGTGAAGATCTTTAGTCACTTGTGGAAGTATCGGGGAAGTTGCTAGATCAACCAAGCAGTTTGGTTTTGAACCAGCTGGAGACCTTGGGTCATATAGTTGGGAAGGCCTAGGTAAAGGAATTTAGCATAGTCCATTCCTGACATAAGAATGCAATTATAACTTGGACCAAGGCGTCAGTAATGGGAAATTATTTCTTCTTGATTCTGCGGCGTTATAAGAAGCAGCAGAATATCACAGAGCCAAGTTGCGGTTTCAGTGAGAGATGCTAGTCAAAGGTGAATTCAAGACATTCTGCAGAGTTCTTTGGAGGAGGAGAATACCCATTTCAGTGGGCCAATAGGAAGGATTCCAGAGACTGAACCTATTTTTGGTAATTACTGTCTCTGTTTTATCAGAGTTTAGTTTCAGATGGTTGCTGTTCATCCAATTCCGGTCTTTGAAATTCTTCTTTGAATTAGGGGTATTGTTTATTGTGGAGAGAAGTTGCATATTGTCATCATAATTGTATATTTAAACTCTCATATTCATGAGAGAGTAAACCAAAGGGTGGATGTATAGATTAAAAAGGTGTGGCAAGCGAAAAGAACCTTGAGGCACCCCGCAATTCAGATGTACTTTAGAAGAATTGAAGGGGGGAGTCTGACCGATTGTGATCTGTCTTTTAAAAAAAAGGCAATCCAATGAATTGCTGAGTCCTGCAGTCCTCACACGGTCAACCAAAGGATCTTGGTCAACTGTGTCAAAGGCCTCTGAGAGACAGAGGAGGACAAGAGCTTGAGTAGATCCTCATTCAGCCTACTCCCACATATCATCCACTGCTGAAAGGATAATTGATTCTGTAGAGTGAACAGGGCAAAAGTCCCCTTGGAAGGGATCTGGGAAATCTGAATCCTCCTGGACTGATTAAAAAGGGACAGCCCTTGTTCAGGAAAGAGTGTAAACACAGTTCTTAGTGCATTCAGGGGGCAGGTGCAGTTCTTTTATTAGTAGATCCATTAGGCCCTCCTTACTTCAGGAAAGGACAACATGTGCATGTAGTGTAGTGTTGTGGAAAGGGCTGAAAGGGATAATCTCCTTAATGGCCTTAATTTTGTTAATAAAAAAAGGAATTAAGGGAGTCACATAGGTGTTGGGAGGGCATGATAGATAGTGTAACTCTATACCGATAGGAAAGCTTTGAGATGATTTTTAATATCTCTTTTGTTTTGTTAGATGAATCCAGACTTTTATTGGTTAAAAGGGAAGCTTTGGCTAGCCTGATCAGCCATTTGTACTCTTTGAGTTGTCTAAAGAAGTTTGCCTTAAGACCAAGAGAGTATTTATTTTGCCATTTGCATTCACTATGACGAAGTTCCCGTTGTTTTCAGCTCTTTCGAGAACCACTTAATGGTGTCATGACATCGCATCTGTTTAGTTTTATGGAGGGGAGGATGAGTGTTACTGGCATTAGTTAGCCATTCCGCGATTGCTCCCACAGAGCTGTCTATGCCTTCCTTAGTCGCTGGAGTGAAATTTTCCAACTGATTGCAAAAAGACTTAAGTCAACTCGTGACCAGTTCCTGGAAAGAGTGACAGGGCGGGTTGGGAGTTTATAAGAGGTGAGATCAAATAACGAAAATTTGATCAAATGGTGATCAGACCATACACAGGGGGCAATTCTCAAGTTTACTATGGAGACTTCGGTGGTCCAGATTTGATGCAAAGTATGGCCTTCGATATACGTGGGCTGAAGTATCTGCTGTTCTAGGTTTAAACTGTTGCGGGTATCTGTGAGGTCAGCTGCTTGCTGCCCGCCCTTTACCTCATTTGGCCAATAATTAAAATTGCCTATTAATTGTAAATTGGCTTGATCAATATTTAGCAGGGAGATTGACTCCACTAAGAGTTGTGGGAAGTTTCACATGTAATTAGGAGGTCTATACAGGATGGTGCACATCAAGGAGGAAGTGGTGGAGTCAAGTTTGACTTTAGATTTTTGACTTATGGAAGTTCTAAAGGTAATGGGTACCTTAGAAATTGCATTAATCATTAGTATTCATTCTATGACCACACGTGAGCTGTATATGACCCCCACTCTTTCATTCAGATGCTAGACATCAATAGCATCTGCGGAAAATGTAGTAGTGTAAAGGAGATTAAGAAAGCTCCTCACCAGCAGTTCAATCTGGTGAAAGACAGCACATGTCTCCTACCCTTGATTCTTATACCATTAAGACTTCCATGGGACCACTTCTTAGCACAGTCAATCCCCAATGCCCATCTATTTTTTATTATTTGCTAGACCAGTGCTCAGGATGTTCCCACATCCTCAGGGGAAGAAGTGGTAGTGTGTGATGGGGACTGATAAAGACTGCGATCTCTCTCTGTGGGCTGTACATGATGATTCACTATGTATCTCTAGCTTTCTTCATATGGCACCAGGCAGCCAGAAACTTTGGATGTATTCCAAACTCTGCATCTCGTAGTCATAGGAATCGTATTCCTTTGCAAGAAGGCAGTATCTGCATGGGCACTTGAAGTTTTTAGAGCAGAAACAGAATGTAACACATAGCACCTTGAGCATAGGATCAGTGCACCTTACCAATGAGCAAATTGCTTAATAACATCCACAGCTATATGCCAGTACACTGACTGCACTAGATTGGCTATGGCTGGGCTGAAGATCACTTCCATTACAAAAAAGCCAATTTTGCCTTAGGGGAAAGTACAAGCATCGGTTATCAGTGGAAGTCAAAAGGCAAAGGTACAGGCAAACTAAAGTGTCTGCTGAAATATATTGAATAAATCAGATTTCTCACACATACTTAAAGAAACATTAAAATGATACATATTGCTCAAAACCAATACAGCCCAATTGACAAAATTAGTTAGAAATGTAATCCCATAGATTTCATTCAAAGTTTGGAGAGAACTTTCAGACAGCTACAGAACTCGCAAAGGATTCCTCCTGAGAATCTGCAGGAGTTGGAGATTCCCAGGAATAGTTCTTAATTTTTGTAGTAAATTCCATGTTATTCATGTATTCCAGGCACACTTCAGAATTTGACCAAATGTCAACACAATATCTCAGGGCAAATTATCATGAATAAAATGGAGATACAATACCTAAAATCTTATGGCAATTTGTGGACTACTTTTAACTGGAACATACTTTTCATAAATCCAAGCAATAAAGATGAGAGCTAGGTTTTAATTTTTTGGAGGGGATATCCGGACGCATGAATTATTCTGACACTTGTAAGAATACCAAAGAGGTGATGTGGGTTCTCAAATGCTTTGAGATCATACTATAATATATAATTTTAGAAAGCACCGAATATACATGCACCAAATAAATGCTGCATACTCCTTTTTCATCACGATTTATTAAATTTGATATATGAAATTTGAAATGGCAATTTTTGTTTAGAAAGATTTAATGCCTATTTTGTATTTTACACTTTCTCAACACAAAAGAAAGACAATGAGCAGCAATGAGTTTCAGACAAAGTCCAATTTAGCAACTAAGAGGAAATTATTCTACTGCTTTGAGGTGATATATTAGTAAGCTGGTCATTGTCTTTTGTGATGTGCAAATAGATGTGTTTGTCATCCAGTTTAACGTGGAATTAGAATGTACTATCAACATTTTAAGATTGAACTATTGTGCTACCAAAATATTGTTGCCAGAATACCCATTACCAAAATATTAAGAAGGTTGGTATTTGCAAGTAAGTATACATTTACTATAGTCAACTCTACATATATGTACCTTAATGATATTAACATATATATAAATATATTTTTTTCTAGCTATGTTAAGAGTATATCTCTATACTAGCTATTTATAATTACCTTCACAATATTTTGATAGTTGATATTCTGGCTACAACATTGATATTCTGACATACAACTGAATTAAGGAGATCATGAGCCTCGGTGGGGAGACCAGCTCCTCTGACTTGATCTGTGTGCATAACGTCTGCAACGAATGATCTATACCATTTGAGGTAGCAATCTGAGGTGTGTGGCACAGAATACATTTGGTATAGAAGTGCTGTGTGGTCCATGATAGTGAAGAACTAGGATAGATCTATGAAGATTATCAGGCTTAGGAACTATTGAGCTGACACTTTTAGCACATCGTCCGAGACATTGATTAGTAGCTATTTTTTTCAGGGTTTGGGGCAGAAACTAAATTAATATTTAAGCTAGGTTGTAATGTTCTTAGAGATAGACTTAAAGCTGGACAGTATTTTCTCTAGGGCATTTTAGAGATGTAGTGTTTCAGCACTTGGGGTACCTTGCTTTCTTCACGACGTTATGGACAAAGGCTGTTATTGTGGCAGCTAGGGTCTCTGCAATCTGTAATCATTCCCAGGTGTGATGCTTTTTAGCAGGGCAAAAATGTTTTCATATGTGGGCTCTCTGGCTGCCCTAATGCAAGGCTCTTCCTATGAAGGAGTCTTTTTACCTATTTTACCTGAAAATATTTTGCTAGGTTTATGCCTTTCAAAAATGTGTGGTGTTGGGGCGTTGCTTCGACTCTGGCGTAGATGGCTGCCTTCTTCGGAGCTCTGTTATGACACAGTGGGGAAACGAGCTGTGTTCCCTTCAACCCGGCTATTTTCATGCCGGCTCGCCGAATTCTCTCAGGGGAACACCTGCAGCAGTGACATCTTTGGTTTCCTGTTTCCTCTCCACGGTTTTACAAGAATGTGGTGGCTGCACTGGAGAGTAAGTCATGCCTGGCATTTTGTGGACTTTGCAAACATCTCAGGAATTCCACTCAGAGCATGGCACTCCTGTTGACCAGTGGCTTCGAGCTGGCTTTTTCTTTCGCAATGTGCATAGAATTAAGCTGCTATATATTGTTTCTTAGCAGTACTACTGTCTGCTCCCTATTCACTGATTTTTCAATGACTTTCCATGTTATTTCAGTGATATTTTAATGGTACTTCAATAATATATTTAAAAGAATTTTCATTGGTATTTTAATGCATTTCTTCAATTAAGCAGTGGAGGTCCTGATAATAAGCTGCACTCGTTATTTTAATTTACTCTCCAATAATATACTGTTTTTTGCCATCCACTTTGCTATTTACCTCAGATTTAATATCCTGTGCATTTTTATATTTACATTATTGCACACTAAGGGCCTGATTACGATATTGGGCGGACTTACGTCCACCTGACACCGTATCGGTCTGGAACCGCCCGACCTTAGGTCGGTGGTTCTGAACTCGGTATTACGATGCGACCGGCCATCAGGCGGTAGCAAACGTTCATTTTACAATGGAAGCTTGTGTGGCGGGATGCAAAGACCTGCAGCACAAGCTTCCATTGTAAAATGCATATTTGGAAACATCCCTTCACCATGTGGCAGGCACCGTGAGGCCCCATAGCAGAGGGCCAGGGGCATGGTGCAGCCGACATGGAAAGGCTGTTGAAAACTGACATTGTAATTCTGACGTCAGAGCCGAGGCTGGCTCTGCTGTCATTAAAGGGATTACAATAGCGGTTTGCGGTTGGAGTGACACCCTCGATGTTGAGCAGAAAACATCTGACAGTTGATCGGAGACTTTCTGCATAACATCCAAATGGTAAGTACAAAAATATTGCAAAAAATATTGATGTAATTAATATTGTTGTACTAAATATAATTTTTTTAATATATATATGATAAATTAATAAATATGAAAGAAATTAAAAAATAATGTTACTTGAAAAACAATTACATTTAATATATTATTTAACAAATGAACTCATTTAAACAAAGTTAAACACACATATATAATAATTAATATATATATTTACATATATCTGCTTAAAACAACTTTAAACTAATATTTGTAATTTATTTCATAATTTAAAAACTATTAAATAATGTAATATTATAAATATATATATATATACTAATAAAATACAATTTTTAAAAAACAAACCATTCTAAGTAAAACAAAAAACGAAACAACTTAAAATTCTTATAATGTAGTAAAAAACGTTCACATATAAAAACATCAATAATTAAAAATATTATATTTTTAAATAAACAAAAAGTCAATAATATAACAATATCTAATAAAAAACTAAAATATAAATTTAATACATATACAATTCCCACTACAATTTATTTAAAACTACCCAAAGTAATATATTAAATATATAAAAAACGTACAATTCCCAAATCATGCAACGCAAAAATAAAAAACTTGGTATCATTTACAAATCTCCCTCCAATGAATACAATTATAGTACAAATATTTAATTACACATAGGTTTTGTTTACTATATCCATTTTAGTCACTTTAACTGAAGGGAAACTGTTGAAGTACAGAAGGGTAAAATGTACTATTCCCACTCCAATCAAAACAGTAGGGAAAGTGTTAGATTGTGGAACAGTAAAATATACGATTCCCACTCCACCTACTACAACAGTAAGTAAAATGTTGGATTATGGAGGGGTTAAATGTACTATTCTCACTCCAGCCAGTACAATATTAGGGAAAGTGTCGGATAGCGGAGGGGAAAGATTTACTCTTCCCACTCCAAAAAGTACAACAGTAGGTAAAATGTTGGATAGCGGAGGGGAAACATTTAGTACTCCAACAAGTACAACAATAGGGAAAGTGTTGGATTGTGGAGGGGTAAAATTTACTATACCCACTCCAGTCAGTACAGCAGTCGGAAAAGTGATGGATAGCAGAGGGGTAAAACTTATTATTCCCACTCCAATTAGTAGAGCAACGAAAAGCAACAAATTGGTATGTGTACAAGAATTTCGACTTACTCACGCTAACATTAGTGAGCGGCAATTTTCTGACCGCCGCGTAACGCTGAAAACTATCGCCATGGTACCGACGTATTTACAATACGTCGCTACATGGAGATAGTTTCTCATTCCGGCGGGAATTGTCGAGGTTAAGACCTACGTTATGGTAATAAAAATCTTGCCGCCAATGTGAAAAAAGTGACAGCCGGCCAGCCAGCGGTCAGAAAATGCCCACTAATCAGTGTGACACCACTTTTTTCACGTTTTGCGGGAAAAATAAACTACAAAAAGTCCAAAAAGATCACAAAACACAAAATCAAAAAAAAAAAAAAGAAGAAACATGGAGGAACATCAATCAATCAATCAGGGGAACTTGTAAAGCGCGCTACTTACCCGTGAGGGACTCAAGGTGCTGGGGGTGAGGGGGGGATGCCGCTACTGCTCGAAGAGCCAGGTCTTGAGGAGTCTTCTGAAGGCGAGTAGGTCTTGGGTCTGTCGTAGGTGGGTTGGGAGGGTGTTCCAGGTTTTGGCGGCGAGGTAGGAGAAGGATCTGCCACCGGTGGTCGCTCGTTGGATGCGGAGGAGGTCTGCGAGGGCGAGGCTGGCGGAGCGGAGCTGGCGGGTGGGGGTGTAGAACCTGAGTCTGCTGTTCAGGTAGGCTGGTCCGGCATTGTGGAGGGCTTTGTGTGCGTGGGTGAGGAGCTTGAAGGTGATCCTCTTGTCGATGGGGAGCCAGTGCAGGTCTCTCAGGAGGGGGGTGATGTGGCTGCAGCACGGGGCGTTGACGATCAGTCGGGCGGAGGCGTTTTGGATGCGTTGTAGCCGCCGTTGGTGTTTGACTGGGATTCCTGCGTAGAGTGCGTTGCCGTAGTCCAGTCTGCTGCTGACGAGGGCATGTGTCACTGTTCTTCTTGTTTCGGTCGGGATCCATTTGTAGATCCGGCGGAGCATACGTAGGGTGTTGTAGCAGGAGGAGGAGACGGTGTTGACCTGCTTGGACATGGAGAGGGAGGAGTCGAGGATGAATCCTAGGTTGCGTGCGTGGTCGGTTGGTGTCGGTGCTGTCCCCAGAGCGGTCGGCCACCAGGAGTCGTCCCAGGCTGAGGGGGTGGATCCGAGGATGAGGACCTCTGTCTTGTTCGAGTTCAGTTTCCGGCGGCTGCTCCTCATCCAGTAGGCGATGGCCTTCATGCCCTTGTGAATGTTGGTTTTGGCGGTGTGAGGGTCCTTGGTGAGGGAGAGGTTGAGCTGGATGTTGTAGGCGTAGGAGATGATGTTGATGTTGTGGTGGCGGGCCACTTGTGCGAGGGGGGCCATGTAGATGTTGAACAGTGTCGGGCTGAGGGATAAGCCCTGGGGGACTCCGCAGATGATGTCGGTGGCTTCTGACCGGAAAGGTGGGAGGCGGACGCTCTGGGTTCTGCCGGAGAGGAAGGATGTGGTCCAGTCAAGGGCCTTCTCTTGGATTCCGGCTTCTTGGAGGCGTGTCTTTAGGGTGCGGTGGCAGACCGTGTCGAATGCAGCTGACAGGTCCAGGAGGATGAGGGCTGATGTTTCGCCGTTGTCCAGTTGGCGTCTGATGTCGTCTGTGGCGACGATGAGGGCTGTCTCGGTGCTGTGGTTTTGTCTGAATCCGGATTGGGACAGGTCCAGGATGTTGTTGTCTTCGAGGTGGCGGGTCAGTTGAATGTTGACGATTTTCTCGATGACCTTTGCCGGGAACGGGAACGGGAGCAGGGAGATGGGTCGGAAGTTCTTGAGGTCCTTGGGGTCCGCCTTGGGCTTTTTGAGGAGGGCGTTGACATGGACCCAGTACCGCAGGAGAGAACAAACCCACAAATCTCTGAAACAGCCAGGATGACCAGCCAGAGACCCAGAGGAAGAGAAAGAGGAAAACAAGGCTCAGCCAGCAAGAAAAGTACACCCTGATTGCAGAGGTGACAGAGAAACACCACCAGCTCCAAGGTGAATGCTGTAGCAGAGGTCAAGAGGACAGTGACTGACTGCAAAAAGTGCTGGCATGATGCTAAGCACAAGACCAAACAGAAACTGTTCAAAAATCACCAGGCAGCACTGCAGATGAGGTGGGAGTCCAGCGCCACAGGAGGAGCTGGATGCCTTGGAGGAACAGGTGTCTGTGGTCATCTGCGAGGAGTCGGTGGTTGGGGTCCAGGGACAGAATAGTGCTGAACATGACCAGCTACATCAGCAACAGAGTAAGTAACAACGAGGGACTGGTGGGTGTGGGGGGTGGGCACTAATGTTACTCATGTCCAACTAAATATCCCTCAGTGCACACCAACACTGTCTGCAGATCTATTTCCAGACACATGGGTCCCTGGGGGTAAAGACACATGTCATCTTAGTTGTTGAATACATATAAAGAGACATAATGGTGGTGTCACTGACTTGAAAATGCACATTAAAATATTCTAATAAAGAGCAAAAATAATATACTTTATTCTACAAAATAAGGGCAACATGAACAACCAAAGGGGCATATTGACTGGAGAAGTAGAAGTAGGCCCAACACCACACTCAATCAAATTGGAAACACAGTGCTGTATCTCATTGACAACAATATGATGCAGCCCCGCAAACCACCCTGCGCTAGGGCTAAAGTCAGCAGGCCACCACCGCTGTGGGCACACATGCACCAATGTGCAGGGGTGCCTATGTTGTGTGGAAGAATGTGTATGTATGCCCGCAGCGGTGGTGGCCTGCTAACTGTAGCCCCATAGCAGGGTGGTTCACGGGGCTGCATCATATTGGTGTCAATGAGATGCAGCCCTGCGTTGCCAATGTGGCTGAGCATGGTGTTGAGCCTAGGAGGCCACTGTGAGACTCTGCCACCTCCCCAGTCAATATGCCACTTTATTTGTTTATGAGATGCAGCCCTGTGTTACCAAAGTGACAAAGCATGCTGTGAGTCTTTGTAGCATGAACACATGCATCACCAATACATTGTAAACATGCACCCTTATGTCTGAAAGGAGCATATTCCATATTGTTCAAATTCAGCATACTGGAGGGCTAATGTGATGTACAACTATGAGCCAACAGGAAATGCATCCAAAAGTACAGTGCTATGACTCTGCATATCAGGAATGTGTCACATTAAAAATAAAACATGTTTTGCCTGTGTGCCATGCTCACAGAACCATACAGTCCCTGTCAAGGTGCATGTCAAGTGAAGTATGACACCGAGCAAGAATTAAAATGTTGCACCAATGCATGTCAACTTACTATGTGTCACCCTCACCTGATACGTCATAATGCACTCATCCACATCAAAGTATCTACATATGCCGTACAGTTAACAGTATTGTACAGTAATCACAGTCCTGGTGTGAGATGGCCATTACACATTGACATGCATGGAAACCAGTCCTTGGGGAAAGTCAAAAGTAGCAGTGAACAAATGCATAGGCAATCATGTCTGTAAACATCCTAACACAAACAAAGGAATCAATCACCATGAGCAGAACAGCATGTATCATCCATGTGTCCATCAGAGAGGCAAATTAGAAAGTGTCCATCACCATGCCAATATCACTTGCAGTGACATTGTGGTGGTGATAGTGACTTAGCAACACTTTCAAGCCACTGTAAACCGGCACCATGTAACCGAGGCCCACATACATTCTTCACGTGGTGGGAAAGGTGAGGGTAATGGGTGTTGTATTGGGTGTCCCCCCTGCAACACCCATAGAAAAACATGCTGCCCTATTCTCACAAGGTTGAAGCCACTACGAGGCTAGTAAGAAATCAATGGAAGGAAAAACGTGATCTCCAGCATGTAATTATAGAGAGCAATCTTTATTTTCCCACATTTTTTGATGTTTTCATGTGTACTGCATTTTGCAGAACACATAGAAGCAGCAATTTGTCAATCATTCATAATGTGCCAGTAGGAGTCCCTCCCCGCACATAAACATTCTTACCCTGGACACAGACACTCTAGCAGTATCTTGCTAATTCACCTGTCTCTGCATGCAGGCCTATGTCACTGAAGTGGAGGAGTGCAGAGTCAATCCTGTAAAGAGAAGCCCACACTCTGTCACTTCATTATCTGTATACCCCCTGATGCAACAATAATTTCTGCATTCCAACAATGCACATGTGTCACAACCCTGATTAAGAGCCATATGTCCTGCAGCCTGCAACATATCACCATTGAAAATGTGCATAGATGCAAGTGTCACTGTGTGAAAGGAATAAGGGGCAATAAAACAGAAGCTGTACCATCCTTGCATATCAACATACATCAATGAGAATGTAATTTGTCAATGAAATTTTGCAACCTTAAAATGGATCTACACTGTTTTGATCATGGCAAATCAAGCATATCTACCTGTCTTATCATGTGGTACTGATGCCACAAGAACAATCATGTGGCATTGACAACAGCAAGGTGTGGTGCCATGCATTATACACCTCTAAAACTAGATAATCTGAATTTTTTAAAGTGGAATGAGTAGGGGTGACTCAACCACAATGCAATGTACAGACACATAAATCAGAGCTAATCTGCATTGACAAGAATGTGATAACCTGCACCACTGTCACTACTGAACAGAGGACACAACAGGTGCAGCATGTGTGTAGAAATTTGCCCCTCACATTTGACATACTGGGAAACTGTAAAAAATAATTTTACAATTCAAATGTCACATCAGAGATGTTGTACGATGATTCACTATCCGGCATGTAATAGGTGTCGCCTTTTCAAAATACAGATTGGACATTGTCATGCAGCCTGGTTGTAAACTGCTTAAATGCATTACCATACTTGAGACACACATACAATAGCATCTCCCCTTTACACTGCAGAGGGAGAAACATCACCTCCTGTACAGCAGCCTGCCCCGCTCTTCAATGATGAAGATGAAGACATCTCAACTATCGACTAGGACACTCTCCAAGAGCTGCTCAACTCCATTGGCAGCCCATCTCCGGAAGCAGGGACATCCAGCAGCATCGTAGAAGCTCCACCCCTGCACAAAACACCAAGCAGCAAACACCTATCACCACAGCTGTCTACAAGGACCTTGTGGACCCACTTCTAACATTTCAACGCCGTGCGGTAGAGGTCCATCAGGAGATGGCTGGTCAGGTGCCAGTGGGGTTTGACAGCCTGGCGGCCAAAATAGATGGGGTCCGTGGGTGTCTCAGTCCCATTAGGAACCACCAGAGGCACCCACAGTCTGCTCGATGCTCTCCAGCATTCCATGGCTGACCTCGCTGGAGTACTTACTCAGAGACAAGAACAACTGTCCAGTCAAATTGGCTCCAGCGACGCCTCAGGAACAGATGCTCTCTCAGGAATTTCTTCAGTGAAGTGCACTGTGGAATGTTGAAGCTCACTTCACCTGACCTTCATTATTTTAAGAGACTAGACTGCTAAACAGCAAAATGCTGTAGCAGTGTTGGAAATTTGGCAGCCATGTTACAATTTCTGCGGTGCCAGCTAGCACTTCAGCTAAGGGGATAAACTGTCTTCAGTTGAGTGAAGTGGAGAGCTTTGTTGATAAAAAAAAAAAAAACAGACAGAAACAAATCTCTCCACTTCACCAGTAATCACCCACGAAGCCTGAAAGAGAATTTGCCCTACGGGCAATTTTTATGGATAAGAAGGAATTTTTCCTTCAAAGATGAATATATACTTCATGCAAATAACTTGAAAGAAAAGCTCCAAGTCTGTGGCTATCCCAAAAAGCTCTTAAAGAGAGCAATTAAGAGAGCATGGTGGACGCCAAGGGAAACTCTCCTTGAGAGAAACCAAAAAACAAAGATTGAGAGGATGGTTTGTGTGACAACTTATTGTCCTACATCAAATTGGCTAAAGAAAGTAATCCACTAAAACTGGCATCTAGTTAAAAATCTAGACAAAAGACTCACTGATGTTCCATTATTTGCGTTTAAAAAAGATCAAAGTATCGCATATCAGATAGTACGAGCAGCATTACCAAAATTGAAACAGGCAACCCTTCGAGACTCTGTAGGCTTTCCACCAGTAAAAGGACACCACAAATGTGGCACGTGTATGTGTTGCAAATCCACAATGGAAGGAGAATTGTTTTCACATAATGCCATTCATTGGAAACATGAGAAGTTTTCCAACTGTAAAACCAAGTATGTGGTTTATGGGATAATTTGCCCGTGCAAAAATCTATACATAGGAAAGACCAACCAGGAAATTCGCCGTAGGATTTCGCAACATGAATCAAGAATCAGGAAAAACGTGCAAACAGCACCCTTAGTGAATCACAGGCATAGCAAAATTTATAGATTACGATTTCTCCAATCTATTTTTGGACACCAGGACTATACACAAAGCCGTAATGGTATTTGTACAATGAAATGTATGCAGTCGGTCCTGTACATCTTGTTTATCCGATAGGAGCGATTCACATGAAAGAATTGGATACAATACCCTTCAAAACTTATAACGCGTTATTATCAGCTGCAAATTGGTATAAGATAGTCTTTATCAGTTGTTGTTCCAATATCATTCTTGGCCATAAGTTTAATACTTCCAGAATTTTTATAATTGTTGAGAAGAAAAACAACGAATACATACTATTTTATGATACAGCCATCACGTGAGATGTTTGGCAATGACACGCTTTAACTTACTCGCCGTGGTAACAATGATTATGTATTTCATCTTGATAGGAGTTTTGCAATGACACGCTCTATTTTGAGTTGCTGGGTACAAGAGCGGGGAACAATTCCCCGTAGTCGCTTATATATTTTTTTATCAAAAAATCTTCCCGTGTTTAATGGCATTCAGATTGCCGAAACACGGATCCATAAGCACTTTGCAAATGCTTCATAAAAATGAAGGGACATTCTTTAAATGGACTACGAAATCAGCTTTTGACTACATTTCCCAGAATTCAGGTATGACGTCATTTCATCTGGACGCTTAAGAGATGAGCAACAACGCGCCCCGTCAAAATTAAATCCGAAAAGAAGTAACAGAGTGACTTCCCCGTTCGAGCATTCAAGTTAATGTAGGAGGTAAGAACATCGTTCCAAGGATATGAAGACTACGCTTAAGTTGCGATGTCAAATTTCGACTTCAAAGAACGCTTCCGTATTGTTTGTTGCAGATTATCGCTAAGCGCCTCCGCCTAACCTGGGCTCTTTACAAGTTGTGCCATTGATAAACAAGACAGGAGAAGACCGAAACAGAATCAGGTAGACTCCATCGCATGTGCATTCTATGGGGAATATTAAAATCACCAAGCAACCTAGTGTCTAACAACGAGCATTCTTCTTCCAGATTTCACAATAATAATTTTGACTCGCCGCCGGCGTTTACCGCCTCAGCATGTCTCAAGTAAGATCCTTATTTCCTGACACTTTATGGTTGACATAGTCATTTACTACACTTAGTTACAGGACGGTGATAGGTTTACTTTGATTATTTTTTTTTCTAGGACTGACATTTGAATGAGCGACTGTTTTGCAGTGATGAAGGTAAGGGCTGATGCGCATAAGAGGTGGTTTGAGGCAGGGTTTTCTATGATGTCATTTATTAAGACAAGGTTTTCCTCTTTTTTGTCTTTCAGCGATATTGGTCCGGATGAGAATCCCCTTATCAGTAGGGATTCGAAACGCGTAGACCACAGTGTTTAGGCCAATCAATTATGAATTTTGTACACATTGGCAACTTAGTCTAATCTATCTTGTTGATGGCTTTTTCTTGACTTTTGTATTAAATATTTTACAAGATTTGTTTGTTTTGAAAAATTGCACAGATGTATATTTGACAGTGTTGAGAAGTCTGAAAAGAGTGTAGTGATAGTGTTGAATTGTTTGGTTGAGTGAATGGGTGTGTTGAGAATGCGCAAAAGTGAAGCAAGATGAAGAGTGTTGTATTTCTATCCTAGAGTGTGAGTTTTTGTGATATTCTCTTAAGATTTTTCTGATTTGAAGTAATAATTTGATGATATTGTGAGATGGTGCTTAAATTCTTTTGAAGAAAGGAAAAAACGTTTTTGATTAAATCCAAAGGAAAAAGTGGTTGTTGTGACATTGATTTTGGTTCAATTTGTCACGATTAGAGTTTGAAGGTAGCTGCAGTACTGGCGTTCTTTTGTTATTTAAGTATAGTAGGCTTGGCCTTGCTGTGTAGAAGCCAAACCCTGTTTTGGTTTCGTGTGATTTAGCGGGTGTATGCCCGCGAGGTTTGTCTAGGCAAGAAAAGGTTGTCTTGCAATTTTGGTATAAACAGGTTTATGAGTGGGATTAATACCCACTCAGGTCAATTGAATACTTTTGTATTAAAAAATATACTGGCATCCAATGGTGTGCTATTGAACAGTGTGGGTTGATAGGTGTGTATGTGAATAAGTGTGACATCAGGGAGTGTGTGCGATTCTGAAAGACTATGACAGAATGAAACACTTTCGCTTACAGCGAAGACCATATCCAAAAACTAATAAGCGAACCCCCCCTCTTTTTGCATCAGCTGTGCTCAGCTCCACGCCTAAAATCAAAAACGAATCTGATAAACTTATTAGATTAAGAAAGAAACAATTCAGGACAGATCTCCACGGACACTTCTTAGTGGAACATTTAAGAGCCGGGACAATCCCGGGAGGTTTACAAATACGAAACATCCCAGTCTCCTTCACAGAGGACCCTCTTTATAAAAAAGGTTACAGTTTCATAGAAACAAAATGTAGTAGGGACCTGATGGTCCTTACCGTGGAAACAGCTCAAAGACTTTCAAAACAACAACTAGAGGAAATTGCTACTTTGGAGGCAGAGATAAAAACAAATCAGATGATTACGGACTCCAAAGCATTGTTAGATAAAGTTGAAAAAGAAATCCTGGAATTCAAGGACTATACAATTAATCAGAAAGGCACAAAATTTGAAAAGGATAAAAAGAATTTCAGTCTAGATAAGGTATATCCTTATCTAGACACAGATTTCTATTCAAGATCGGAAGCACGTAGATTTCTCCCTGAATACCAAGAAAGATCTAAAAACAATTTTATTACATTTTCTGAAACATCATCATCATCTAGTGGGAGTGAAACAGAAAATAGTAATAGCTGCCCGAGCTTCAATAGACGAGGTAATTTTCAACTAAACTTTCAACCAAATTTTCGCCAACAGCAGCCGTCTTTTTTAGGGAGAGGCCAACACAAAACACGAGGCTAAACCAGGTTCAACGATCAATCATGGGAGATGTCCACAAGGCGACAGAATTATAAAAATTAAATGAATCATCAATCTACAATTTATCTGACAGAGTATTGACAAACACAGAATTAAGTATTTTGGAGAGAGGACTAACGTTTGTTCCAACAAGAAATACCAATTTTATACAAATGAAGGCAGAATTTATTGAATTTTGCAGAAAAATGTGCTTGACGACTTTCTTCGCTGAGCATTTATCACCAACCAACTCAGAAACAACGGGATTTAAGAAAAAATCTACGTTTTGTCCACCGTCTGGAAAAATCCCCAAAGAAGTAATTTTATTTGAAAAAACTGTATTATCAGCTATTAACGAAATAGAAAAAAAGAAGAAAAAAAGCTTCACGAAACCAAACATTACGCAAGAGCAAAAAGAGGCCCTCTTGAATTTGAAGAATGACATGACAATAACGATTAAACAGGCCGATAAAGGCGGTTCAATCGTGGTGTGGGGAGTTTCACAGTACACAGCCGAAGTGAATAGACAACTAGGGGACAATGAATGCTACAAGAAAATATCAACTGATCCCACATGGGAACATCAAGGATTACTCTTTAAGATTCTCAAATGTGGATATGAACAAGGCTTCTTAGGCAAAAAGGAATATGATTACCTACAAAATAAACATCCAAGAACACCAATTTTTTATGTACTTCCCAAAGTACATAAGGATGAAAACCTCCCGCCAGGGAGACCAATTGTCTCCAGGTGTGAGTCTTTAATGGAACCCATTTCAAAATTTGTAGATTATTTTCTGAAACCAGTCATGATGGAAGTTAAATCTTTTCTACAGGATACCACGGATTTCATCAATAAACTTGAGACAATGGCCTTTGATGAAAATAAACATTTTCTTATATGTTTAGATGTGGTATCTTTATATACCCAGATACCTCAAGATGAAGGACTGGCAGTGTTAACGGCATTTCTAGAGAACAGGACAAAACCAGAAAAAATTCCAACAGAATTTATCATTCAATTGGCTAGTTTTGCTATTAAAAAGAATTATTTCAAATTTAGAGATGAGTTTTACTACCAGATAAAAGGAGTAGCGATGGGGTGTCCCTTTGCCCCAGAGCTAGCAGTTCTGTTCATGTCAAAATATGAAGAAACATTTGTCTACAATAACAACCCTTTCCGTAAGTGGATTGGAAGCTGGGTTCGATACATCAATGACATTTTTATGGTATGGACATGAGAGGGAGAAGATCTAAAATCCTTCGATGATTGGCTGAATAATAGAACATCTGACATAAAATTCAGTATCAATTACTCAACCCATAGAATGCCATTTTTAGATGTTGAGGTGTATGTGACAGAAGGACAACTGGTTAAAACACTGTTAAAGAAAAAAACAGACAGAAACAAAGCTCTCCACTTCACAAGTAATCACCCACGAAGCCTGAAAGAGAATTTGCCCTACGGGCAATTTTTACGGATAAGAAGAAATTGTTCCTTCAAAGATGAATATATACTTCATGCGAATAACTTGAAAGAGAAGCTCCAAGCCCGTGGCTATCCCAAAAAGCTCTTAAAGAGAGCAATTAAGAGAGCATGGTGGATGCCAAGGGAAACTCTCCTCGAGAGAAACCAAAAAACAATGATTGAGAGGATGGTTTGTGTGTCAACGTATTGTCCCACATCAAATTGGCTAAAGAAAATAATCTACCAAAACTGGCATCTAGTTAAAAATCTAGACAAAAGGCTCACTGATGTTCCATTATTTGCGTTTAAAAAAGATCAAAGTATCGCAAATCAGATAGTACGAGCAGCATTACCAAAATTGAAACAAGCAACCCTTCGAGACTATGTAGGCTTGCCACCAGTAAAAGGACACCACAAATGTGGCACGTGTATGTGTTGCGAATCCACAATGGAAAGAGAATTGTTTTCTCATAATGCCATTCATTGGAAACATGAGAAGTTTTCCAATTGTAAAAACACGTATGTGGTTTATGGGATAATTTGCCCATGCAAAAAACTATACATAGGCAAGACCAACCAGGAAATTCGCCATAGGATTTCACAACATAAATCAAGAATCAGGAAAAACATGCAAACAGCAGCCTTAGTGAATCACTGGCATAGCAAAACACATACAGAGACAGATCTAAGATGGACAGTCATTTCTAAGGTTGAACAAGACAACAGAGGTGGAGATTTAGATGCTAAATTGACAAAAAGAGAAGCAATGTTGATCATTAAATTCAATACAGCAGTTGATGGGCTTAATGAATTTTCAGAAATTTATAAATTATGATTTCTCCAATCTATTTTTGGACACCAGGACTATACACAAAGCCGTAATGGTATTTGTACAATGAAATGTATGCAGTCGGTCCTGTACATCTTGTTTATCCGATAGGAGCGAGTCACATGAAAGAATTGGATACAATACACTTCAAAACTCATAACGCGTTATTATCAGCTGCAAATTGGTAGAAGACAGTCTTTATCAGTTGTTGTTCCAATATATCATTCTTGGACCATAAGTTTAATACTTCCAGAATTTTTATAATTGTTGAGAAGAAAAACAACAAATACATACTATTTTATGGTACAGCCATCACGTGAGATGTTTTGCTATGACACGCTTTAACTTACTCGCCGTGATAACAATGATTATGTATTTCATCTTGTTAGGAGTTTTGCAATGACATGCTCTATTTTGATTTGCCGGGTACAAGAGCGGGATAACAATTCCACGTAGTCGCTTATATATATATTTTTTCAAAAAATCTTCCCGTGTTTAATGGCATTCAGTTTGGCGAAACACGGATCCACAAGCACTTTGCAAATGCTTCATAAAAACGAAGGGACATTCTTCTAAATGGACTACGAAATCAGCTTTTGACTACATTTCCCAGAATTCAGGTATGACGTCATTTCCTCTGGACGCTTAAGAGATGAGCAACAACGCGCCCCGTCAAAATGAAATCCGAAAAGAAGTAACAGAGTGACTTCCCCGTTCGAGCATTCAAGTTAATGTAGGAGGTAAGAACATCGTTCCAAGGATATGAGGACTACGCTCAAGTTGCGATGTCAAATTTTGACTTCAAAGAACGCTTCCATATTGTTTGTTGCAGATTATCGCTAAGCGCCTCCGCCTAACCTGGGCTCTTTACAAGTTGTGCCATTGATAAACAAGACAGGAGAAGACCGAAACAGAATCAGGTAGACTCCATTGCATGTGCATTCTATTGGGAATATTAAAATCACCAAGCAACCTAGTGTCTAACAACGGGCATTCTTCTAACAGATTTCACAACCATAATTTCTACACGCCGCCGGCGTTTACCGCCTCAGCATGTCTCAAGTAAGATCCTTATTTCCTGACGCTTTATGGTTGACATAGTCATTTGCTACACTAAGTTACAGGACGGTGATAGTTTGACTTTGATTATTATTTTTTCACGGACTGACATTTGAATGTCTCGCTGTGATGAAGGTAAGGGCTGATGCGCATAAGAGGTGGTTTGAGGCATGGGTTTCTATGAGGTCATTTATTAAGACAAGGTTTTCCTCTTTTTTGTCTTTCAGCGATATTGGTCCTGATGAGAATCCCCTTATCAGGAGGGATTCGAAACGCTTAGACCACAGTGTTTAGGCTAATCAATTACGAATTTTGTACACGTGGGCAACATAGTCTAATCTATCTTGTTGATGGCTTTTTCTTGACTTTTGTATTAAGTATTTTCAAAGATTTGTTTGTTTTGAAAAATTGTACAGATGTATGTTTGAGAGTGTTGAGAAGTCTGAAAAGAGTGTTGTAATAGTGTGATAGTGTTGAAATGTTTGGTTGAGTGAATGGGTGTGTTGAGAATACGCAAAAGTGGAGCAAGATGAAGAGTGTAGTATTTCTATGCAAGAGTGTGAGTTTTTGTGATATTCTCTTAAGATTTTTCTGATTTGAAGTACTAATTTGATGATATTGCGAGATGGTGCTTAAATTCTTTTGAAGAAAGGAAAAAACTTTTTTGATTAAATCCAACGGAAAAAGTGGTTGTTGTGGCATTGATTTTGGTTCAATTAGTCATGATTAGAGTTTGAAAGTAGCTGCAGTACTGGCGTTCTTTTGTTATTTAAATTTAATTAATCAGGGAGCATGGACCTCAGTACTTCTTTTCCAAGAACGCTCATCAGGTCCATAACCCTTCCAATCAATGTGGTAGAAAAGTTAATTACGAATGATGCGTGAATCTAAGATGCGTTTAACCTCATACTCTACCTCACCATTAAGAATTAAAGGATCCGGAGGAGAACTTTTACGCAAATCTGGTTGAATGGGTTTGAGGAGAGAAATATGAAACACTGGGTGAATTTTAGTAGTGCCTGGGAGAGATAATTGATAAGTGACAGGATTGATAACCTTCTCAATAGGATAGGGACCCATAAAACGGGGCTGGAATTTACGGGAACCCTGTAGTCTAAGATTTTTAGTGCTCAACCAAACCAAGTCTCCTGCCCGAAGATCAGGTTCTTTTATTACGTTTGCGATCAGCAATGTATTTATAATGATCCTTCGCAATCGGCAAGTTCTGGATTACAGAGTGGTGGATTTTAGTCATTTGTTGAACAATGTCTTGAACAGCTGGAAAATCTATTGTGTCAAAATTAGCATGAGAATTAGGATGTCTGCCTGCATTTACAAAGAAAGGAAAATGACCAGTAGATACATTTTGAGCATCATTGTAGGAGTATTCAGCTGTCCATAAATGGTCATGCCATTCACCCTCTTCATCTAACAAATAAAGCCGTAAGTATTGTTCTAGTATTTGATTAATGCGTTCAGTCTGCCCATCAGTTTCTGGGTGAAAACTGGTAGAATAACGATGGTCTATATTAAGACCTTTGATGTAGGCCTTCGAAAATTTTGATAGAATCTGGGAGCCTCTGTCTGAAATGAGTACCTTTGGAATGCCATGAAGGCGAACGATATGTTGATTAAAAAGTTGGGAAAGTTGTTTAGCAGTTGGTGTTCCCTTGAAAGGTACAAAGTGTCCCATCTTGCTAAAGGTGTCCACTACCAGAAGAATGGTATCATAACCATGGGAAGAGGGCAGATCTACAATTAAATCTAGGGAGACTGTGTGCCAAGGATGTAGGGGGGGGAGTTGGCATGAGTTGTAGAAGACCTTTTGGAGCCTGCCTGTCCGATTTTCCCCGTGCGCAAATTTCACAGCTCAGAACATATTGACGAATGTCTCTGCACATGTATGGCCACCAGAACCTACGTCTAAGTAACTCTTCAGTTTTGGAGATGCTTTTATGGCCCGCCAAAGGGTTATCGTGACATTCTTGCATTGCCTTCAACTGGAGTTCCTAAGTAGGTAAATGCAGATTGGTGCCATGATATGGAAGACCGTTGTGGACGAGACGTTGAGGATCTTCTGTGGCCCAATTCTCCATTTCCAGGTCAGACATGGTATTTCGAACGTGATTTTCGAAGGGCTCTAGAGAGATAACTCTAATGATTTTATCTTCAGGTATGATTTGTTGGTTAGTAATGACAGGAGTTTGATTTTCGGTGTCCAATCGAGAGAGAACATAAGCCTTTCCATTCTTAGATCCTGGACGAAAGGGAATTACAAAATAGAAATCTGCGAAATACAGAGACCACCGCAGTTGTCGTGGTGTGAGAGTACGAGCGGATCGCAGAAATTTCAGATTGCGGTGATCCGTAAACACCGTCATGGTGTGCTTACCTCCCATTAAGTAGTGACTCAAATCTTTAAAGGCATCTTTGATTGCCAAAAGTTCTTTCTCGGTAATTGTATAAAAACATTCTGCAGGGTTGAGCTTATGGGAGCGGTAAGCCACTGGGTGTAATTGTCCCTTCTCCTTATGCCTTTGAGAAAGTATTCCTCCGATGGCCAGGTCCGAAGCATCTGTCTCCAAATCGAAAGGCTCAGAGGGATCTGCATGAAGTAAAACAGGTGCCATGGTAAAGCTGTCTTTCATCAATCTAAAGGCCTCTTCAGCATCTGCAGACCATTTAAATGGAACTCCTTTCTTTAGAAGATGAGTTAAGGGGAGAATTTTCTGGGAGAATCCGTGAATGAATAGGAGGTAAAAGTTGGAAAATCCAATAAAGCTTTGAACCTCTTTGACACTGGTAGGGGCATTCCACTCCATTATAGCTTTCACCTTTTGCTCGTCCATTCTTACTCCTACAGGTGATAGTACAAAGCCCAGGATTTCCACAGTATCAGTATTGAACAGGCATTTTTCCAGTTTTACTTATAGTGAATTTTCTTGTAATCATTGTAAAACAGCTCGGGCCTGGTTTGGGTGGTCTTCAACTGAGTCTGAATAAATCAATATGTCGTCTATATGAACTATGACGCACCAATCACTAAATTCACTCAGGACATCGTTGATGAAGTACTGGAAGGCTGCTGGGGCGTTGCAAAGACCATACGGCATGATCAGATACTCGTAAAGGCCATATTTAGTCCTGAACACAGTCTTCCACTCATCGCCTTCCCGGAGCCTGATCAAATGGTATGCTCCTCGTAGATCTAGACGAGTGTAAATCTTCGCTTCCTTCACCTGATTAATCAATACGGAAATTAGGGGTAGCGGGTAACGGTTCTTAATTGTTATCCTGTTAATTGCCCTAAAGTCAATACAAGTCCTGAGATCCCCCCTTTCTTTGGTACAAAAAGAAGAGGGGAGGAGACCGGAGACTGGGATGGTCTGATAAATCCATTTTTAAAATTTTTGGCAAGGTATTCCTTCAAATGAATGTTTTTTTTCTCCGTCAAAGCGTAGATCCGGCTGCATGGCAAGTTAGTCCCAGGTTCAAGGTCGATTTTACAATCGTAGGGTCTGTGGGGCGGTAGAGTCTCGGCCTTCACTTCATCAAAAACAACTACAAAGTCTTGATACTCTTCGGGTACAACAGTGGTTTGTATGACACACGCCGAACCTCCATTTTCACACAACTGGGCAACTGCACTGGGCTGAGCAGGATTTGTTGGGCAATTGAAACACTTTCTTGTGCAATATTCCGAATTTAGTTGAATAGTTCGAGCTCCCCAATCAATCTGTGTGTTGTGCTCTGTCAACCATGGCAAACCTAGAATCAATTGAAATTGAGGGGTGTCTATTAGATTGAACTGCAATTTTTCTTGATGTCCTTCGACTGTAATCATGTGCACCAATTCTGTGTGACTGGTTATGGGCCGTGAAGTTAGAACTGTACCATCCACTGCTCTAACCTTCTCACTTTTCTCTTTTTTAATTGCTTGTAGTCCAATTTGGCTAGCAAATTTGTGATCACAGAAATTTCCAGTTGCTCCAGAATCTACCATAACCGTAATTCCCGCCAAAGCTTCATTCCTGAATCTTAACGTCACTGTCATAACTAAATGGGGTGAGGAGACTTGTAGAGTGTTTGCCAACTGATGATTATGTGGAGTTGTTCCTTCATTCGCATCCACCAGACCAACTCCGATGACTGGTGGTGCCGCTAGTTTTCCTTCTCCTTTGCGGGCAATTTAGGTCTTTTTATACTATTTTTGACAAAATGTCCACCTCCACCGCAGTATAGGCACAATTGATATAGTCTTCTCCTGTCTTTCTCCTCCTTTGTGAGTGGTCCTCTGACCACACCGATCTGCATGGGTTCTACTCCAGAAGAACTCTCTGCAGCCCGCGTAGACTCGACCTTTACCTGATCAAAACGGGAAACACTGGACCTGAACTCCTTCCTTCGTTCTCCTTTCCGTTCGCTTTGTCGATAATCGTTTTCTAGAGTTAAGTCTACTAATTCTGAGATGCCAGAAAGACGATTGGGAATTTGGGAGTTCCTCTCGCAGTCCTCTATAGAATACAGCTGCTCTTTTATCTGCGGGCCAGTTGGTCTCGACCACCAGTTTATTAAATTGGCCCAAATAGGACACTAGCTCTCGATTCCCCTGTTTCAATTCTAACAGCTCGTTGTCTGAAGCCTGTGATGCAGTTCTTCTATCAAAAATTCTGAGAAACTCTTTTTTGAAGTTGTCTAGATTGTACAAAATTGGGACATCTTTGGTGACAAGAGGCATTGACCAAGAAGCGGAATCCCCACTAAGATAGGAGAGGATAAAGGCTACCCAGGATTGAGCATCGGGGAAAATCGTTGGGCGGCACATGAATTGCAGAGAGCATTGTGTCAAAAAATGTGTGCTTTGTGCGGGTCTCCATTAAACCTCTCCGGAGGAGCAAGAGGGATTACTGGGGACAATGAGTGGATAACTTGTGTGGGGGCTACAAATGTAGGACTTGTGTTTGGTCCTTGGGTTTCTAAGAATGTGGTTCTTTGACTGGTCCCTGAAACTGTATCTCCCATTTTAAAGGTAATTATTTCTTGTCTAAGGATTTTATTTTCCTCCCTAACTGCCTCCAAATCTCTTTAAATGTTACTTAAAATCTCACCTAGAGTTTTAAAATCAAACCCCTCCGCCATTCTGCTCAGGTGCTTGTACCAACGTGGGCACTTCACTCTGTCAAGGCCAATGCCTTTCCTCTACTGAACCGCGCAGGAGCAGAATGACGTTCGTTCCAATGCCCTGCTCAGAACCTTCCCTGCTAGGCCTTTTAGCATTCCATCGCATGTAAGTTCTAAGGGGGAAAAGGGGTTGGGGACAGAGAAGAGTCAGCTTCCTGCGCTCTGCCTGTTCTGCAAGGTCTTCTTTTTCTTCTTACTTCTTGTAGACCTGTACACAATGCAACTTTAGCATTTACTCAGCACTTACTTGTAACCAACTTCTCTTTTTATATTAGATAACTTATCTTACCAGGGAAACTTGGGAAGCTTGCCACTCTTCTTACTTCTCATGATGTTTGTCTCGTTGAGATGAGAAGTTTTTACTTAGCTTGTTTATTTTCTTTTTCTATTTCAGGAACGTCCTGCCGCAGATTCTGACGTGTGGCTATGATGCAAGAAAGATTGTGGTAAGTGTTTGCTTATTATTCTTTTTTTTCTTTCTTTAATTGGTTATATTTATTCTGCCCTTCATCTACTGTACTCACTGTGTACGACTCTCCTTTATCTTATCACTTTAATTCTTATTAGGCTGCTTTAATTCTTCTTTTCTTCTGAATTAATAAAAGAGCTCTTCACAAGTTTTTAGTATAGAAGAAACGATAGGGTTCTCTTGAACTCCTTTTCAGTAGTTAATTAAATGAATTGTAGGCAACTGTGCTAATTTAATTTGTCTGTGCAAGCTTGTGCTTCCATCTATTTGATTTATTTAGGAGCTGGAGATTTCTTTAACACAAACATATTTCAACTAAGAGTTAGTTGACCCTTTTAACCTTGCTGACAAGTGGATGACTAATCTCTTTCACATGCATTTAATAAACATGAGGTGAAAAGGAAAATGACTAAGTTACTTTAACTCAAAATGCGCTTTAACTTTCTCAACCATGACAAGAGTCTTTTGATATATAAGCACTGGAGAATTCTTTGAAGAGAGCTATTATTTGAACCTTCAGCTTAGGCAGAAAAATAAATTTTGTTCTTTTAAATATACACTGACCTTATTTCATAGGGCAAGAGAATTCCGACGAAACTAAAACCCAATATTTAAACGCAACTACCCTAACTAAACTTTCGCGACACCTCAGGAACAGATGCTCTCTCAGGAATTTCTTCAGTGAAGTGCACTGTGGAATGTTGAAGCGCACTTCACCTGACCTTCATTATTTCAAGAGACTAGACTGCTAAACAGCAATATGCGGTAGCAGTGTTGGAATTTTGGCAGCCATATTACAATTTCTGCGGTGCCAGCTAGGCTCCAGCTAAGGGGATAAACTAGTCACCAGAGTGAGATAAGAAGGAGGAAACCTACCATGAACCCTGACAGCGGATGCAGGCTTCACACCTGGCAGCCATGGCTGTATACCACAGAGATGTTGCTGAAGTCTTGCAAGCTCTGCAGCTTATTATTACTGCAGTGATGCCTCATCATTTGGCCCAGATGAATGCTGCTGCAACTTCACAGTGCTCCAGCCAATACACCATAGGGCACACGGGAGGCACATGACACATCAGACGAGAAAGATATGGATGAATCCACATTCTTGCGAAAAGGTCAGCGGTAGCATTCATCTGTGCCAAATGGACATTTTCTGCTTGGACCTGTGCTTACCATCATGCCTCGGAACATCAGCTTCCACTTTCCTCTGAATGACTCTGCTACACTTACCTTGGTCTTTAATAAGGACTGCCAATTTTGCCATTGTTCCCAATGACACTGCAATCAGTCTGCTGACTGAACTCTGCCTCTTCCTCAACATGTCTCTGGACATGTTACCCCCAAAGGACTCTGTCTGGCCCTCCACTGGGCATTTACACAATGTGGGGGTTGTTTTTTCAAGAACTGGGTCAGTCTTCTACCAACGTGAATGCACATGTAAATAAAATAACTAAAGTCACACAGATGTGTGTTGCCTATGATGATTCAAGTATAGACGTGTAAAAAAATGTATGATCAGTGTATCCATCAAAACTTACACAGAGGGACATTTGATAAATGGTCATGTTGAGTGTGTGTCCCAGATAGTTGGTGAGATGACCGTGGATGTGGGAACTGGCCAATCCCTCATAGCTCAAATAATACATTCTTGCAAGAAGTCAACATTTCCCTATGTATATGATGGGGATAGGCACTTGCTGCAATTTGTTCAAGTCAGTGTCATTCCGCAAGAAGTGTCTTCACCTATCAGTGCTAGCAAGTCTTACTTGGCAGATCTACTCATACTCAATGGTGTGGACAAAGCTTGTTGTGATGGGTGTCGTGGCATGTCACATCTCAAGATAGAACACACACCATATTTACAAAGATGAGGAAGCGTAATGGCGCAAATTAACAAGCCTCTATTGGAACCACAATGTCACTTTCAGTGACGTTCAGTACATTAATACAATACATAATGGCCTTCTCCTAATGTAGGAGAAGGCCCTATTAACGATGCTGAACAATGCCTTGTAAATAAGGCACCTTTCCATGCGGTGCTCAACGTGAAAGGGGAGGGCAATGTGTCTTGCAGTGTGTAGTGCACTGCAACTAGCATAGATTCACTTGCAAGTGTGGTATTAATAGGAGGCAGGGACAAAGTAACACCTGTGAAAAGCAGATATAACACTGGCACTACAGTGAGAAATGCATCATTTCCCCTCGTGTTTGCTGTCGCTCGTTGTGTTCTGCCTTGTGCAGCACACATTTGACCAGCAAACTGACAACATAGTGTATGTGCAGGAAGGTGAACCTTACTGCACATTGACATCCAATTTCACAAATGCAGACACCCTTGCACTATATAGCAAAGGTGCCTGCATTTGTGCTTGGCAGCTGGACTCAGCACCAGGGTCGGGGGAAATGCAGCGGTATGCAGCATTCTTGGAAACACAGCGCATACATGCATCTTCACAATGGATAAGCGCTGCAATTTCAATGTTAGCTGAAGCCCATGTTTCTCTATTGTGGTGTAAATGTGCAACAATGTGGTGTACAGCTATTTGAGTTACTCATAATATGATAAACATATCAACAGAATATCCCTATCTAGGGGCATAGCTCATAATTGCCATCATAAAATTCATGCTTGTATCCTGACAGTAGCCGTACACTAAAATATAATGTCATGTCCACACTTACACATTATAAATTGTTGTGTGATTGAATATGTTTAGGCTTTCCTGTTTTCAGCTTCTATTTTTGGTAAATTCTGTTTTTTCCCCCAGTGTTTTCAAGTGATTTCAATACCTTAAAAAAAACAGTGGTTATCAGTGGTTACACATTTTCACGCCATTAAAAACAACAGAAAGTTTTTCCGGTGTTTATGGAACGTTTTGCTTTTATAATTGCTTTCTTTCTGCACTGATAGTGCATGGTATATAGACAATGTACGTACAGTGTATACTAGGCCCAAATACATTTTTGCAAATCAAACTTGTTGTAGTACACCATAGAATACTTCTTTAGTGAGTCTTTGGTCATGTGCGCTCACTCTTTCCTTCCCATGTAAACTGTTTTCTGTGAAAAGACCCTCTCAACATTGGCACTTGAGACAGCAACGCTAGAACAGCCAGCACACAATTTGCTAACTCTGGCCACTGACATAGCTTTCCATGCCAATACTGGTGCATCTGAAGATTCAAATCTCTGGGCAGGTTCTGCAACATTTGCCTAAGAACAGGGCGCTTATGCCCTTAGAGTTATTGAAGCGGTCAAAAATGAAGCAGAACTTTTGAAACTACGGAGAAGATTCCCTTTACGGAAGGGACCCAGAAATTGTACAGAGTACCACAGTGAGGTTTCATTGACTTCAAATGCCATGGTTGGCGAAGGGATATTTCTATGTATTGCAAGCCATTTCTCATACATTGTAAAATAAAAGTTCCTGAATTTCTCTTCAACATTGCTTTGCTTACCAAGTGGCAAGCACTCTAACATGGAACATGTTGCAGTGACAAATTCACTAAATGTGTCACCCAGCCTACTCTCAATGAGATGTTTCACATCTACACCAATTATGCTGAACAATTGGAAGACAGGGTGTTTTCAGACTCTTGTTTTTTGATTATGTCCACAACAGCAGTTATTTTTTCCTGTAAAAATCTAAGTGTGCATTAGAGGTTTTTTTCATATCACTATCAATATGTTACCAAAGATCATCACATTTCTTGCCTTTGGCATCATCACTCAGCAAACATTCTGTAAACGGTTTCCACATGGATAATATAGCATTCACAGTCCCTTCCCTTGGAATGAGAACCATTAACTAAGTGACACAGCTGTGATGACTCTTTGATGCCACATAAAGTACAAAATGAGAAATATTTTCGTTTTAGTTCCAGCGCATAACAAAATAGTGCATCAAAATGGACTAACAACTCAATAGCATTCTTCATTACGTCTGAAGATTGCAAAGATGATTTCAGCATACCATCTAACAAGTGGCAAGGCTCTCTTACAGGGAAGCACTTCAGCTCAGGTATCGATTTTGACTGGTCATCACACAACTTTTGCATATGCACAGCTGAATCACTGCAAATACAAACAATACCACTTTAATCTTTGTTGAACTTGGAAAGAACCTTTTTGCAGCAGCATTTCAAGTGACACTGCGTTCCATGTTTTCCAGAAGTCTGATGTCATGTTTTCACCACTATACCAGATGCTTGGTGATAGCACTCTTTTCACAAATACTTGTCACTATACCGTGCATTGAATGTTTAAAGCCTGAGGTGTTGGCAATTCACCTACCAACAATAGTGGCTCACTAGAAACTGGTGGCTGATGTATCAAAGCATTTTACCCATTCTCTGTGGGTAAATGTGATGGCACTTATTGGGAAAGATTATTATGAAACCAGCCATTTTACATATTAGTGAAAGAATCAAACCCAGCCAAAATATCTAATATGATTTGATATTTCCTGATTCTATACAGTTTACAAAATAATTAAACAAGACCTAAAACATGCTTCTAAACCCTGCATCTTTAGACCAAAGCCACAAATCTGAAAAAAGCAAAAGAAAGAAAAAACAATATTTCAGTGACATCCCTAAACAAGAAAACTCAAGCAGAATAATGTTAGCCGGTCTTTCTTGCTGCTATCTTGTATAACAAAGTTAAATTGTTTTGGCCCCTTCAGGATGAAAAAAATGACTCTTTCACTCTCCTTTTCCTTTCTTTGAAATGAGATTTAGTTTGTGGTTGTGCAGGTGTTTTTTCAGTGTTTATATATTAACACTGGTGAGGGCTATTTCCCTTTTGGTGGGGGGGTTTCAGTTATTATAGGTTTAAACCTAAAACCGGACAGCTTAGATATGTTGTATACAATGTCAAAGGCACCATTCCATCAAATCACTTCTGACATAAGTGCAACCACAATTACAAAATAGTAACCATTTATTGAAATACTACAAAATTACCTACCTTAAACTAACACTAATCACCATAACTAACCAAATCTGAATTAACTGGTACTAACTAAATGTTACTCTAAACTATCTACCTTAACTAATACTAAACACACAACAACATATCTGAGACAACCCCCTTTCCCCCATTAAAGCACATTATCAGACAGGACAAATCTACCTCAACTAAGCATGAACTAACTATACATATATCCTACACAAATATATAAATATATATATATTTTTGTTGCTTTTTATACAAGAAAAATACAGCAACACCCCTCACCCAAAGGAAAAGGAAACCTAGCCCAGAACACTACATTAAAAGATTAAAAATCTAAAACCTTACCTAAAAATTACACTAACTATGTCTTCTCTACAACTTCACTAATATAAAAACATTTGTATGGAAACAATTGGGGGACTGTAGAAAAGGGGAAAGGCTCACAACCTGGCCTGCTCAAAATGGGAGCCCAGGGCACCCTTGATGTTCTGGAGGTGGGTGTTCATATTCGACACATCCCTTTCAACTTGTGTCAGTCGCACATTCATGTCCATCATGCACCGATGGTCCCTGTTGGTGAACACTACAGTATGTGTCAGTGCTGCAGATGGCAGTCCCTTGTGTGTGTAGACGTGAGGGGCCACGGGTTTGCATGCCTGATCCAGTTGCAGCAGCATGGCTGTGTGGGGTCTGAACTTGAGGGGCAGATCGGTGTGGATGTCTGGACCCACGTCTGACATTAGAAGGACCTCCTTGGGCCTGTGTGTCCATTCTCAATGTTTGCTGTGCAAATTCAGGCAGAGACTTCCATATCCCAGCTGCCCGTTCATCTCTCTACTTCTTTGCCATAGCCTGATAGCCCTTGGCCACCCGGAGTATGTGCATATATCGTTCCTAACAGATCTGGAATGCGTGTGCCTCTTCTTGTGACATGTTGACTGAAAAATAAGATAAATGACAATATGTGAGTTCTGATATTTATGTCAATGTTTTCCATTTAACTTTGAAACACAAGGGCATGAAAACATGGACTCTACACTCTAATCAAAGATTGTGAAGTTCAAAAGTGGCCTGAACAATGCAATGTGGAATTAAGGTTCAATGACAACCTGATGGCGTTACTGACCTGACAATGTATGGCGTGGGACATGTCAAGGACAGACTAGAGTCACAACATTTTAAGATTGTCAGAGTCAAATGATGGTGCTGTCACATACTCAGACGGAGTCTACCAGGGGAATTAGCCCAAGGAGACAGCTTGATAGTACCATTGCAGAGCCATGCCATGCCAAACAAATACATTGGGCCATCTTCGCAAGGTGGTTGTGGAGGGTACCATTGGTCTCCTTGGCTTAACTCCATGCCCTGCAACTTCAGGAACGCAGGTTTGCACCATACTACAACAGTATGGTGCAGACCTGTGTCTGCACCCATGCTGCAGGAAAACCTTGCCTCCTTGCGCCTATGCAGGCCCACTTGCACAATGGTGCAAGTGTCTCTGCGTTGATGTGGAAGTTGATAATGTGTCAGAGGGTGCCCCTTCCGGCACATAACTATTTTTTTTAATGATGTCCTGTCACTTCTATGTGTGCTGCATAATGCAGCACATATTGAAGTCACATGATTACATTTTCATCACAGTATGGTCATGTGATGTAAGCCGCACCATCATGCACAAGAACAATCAATGGTGTCTTGCTGTTTCCATGGGTGCCCCACAACGCAGCACACATTGAAACAGCAGGGATAGCATCTAATTAAACCATTCTCACCACAGTGCATATTCATATACAATTTGGCCAGGGTATCACACATTACGCACTCAAACATATCCACGCTGGGCTTGGGAATAGGGTCCAGACATCAAAAATGTTGATTGTGCATGTATACATTTCTCACCATTAGCACACACAATATGATGTGAAAAGGTGGTATAGAGCACTATTGGCCTTCATTTTCCGGCAGCCAGCTAAACGCAGCATTGTGACTCAGGCACTCTTGCTACTACAATGTTGTACCATGTAACGTTGATGAGTAAATGGTGTCCTTGAATATGCACCAATGTGCCAAAGATACAACAGATCAGAGGAAAGACACTGACTATTGGCAGGAATACAAATGTGGGACATAACTATCCCTTACAGTGATGCCAACACATCCAAAGGAGGTGTGACTCTGGATCCTGCAGCACTAACTATTTAATCCTGTACACCAGCTTTCATATTGTGTATGTGACTAACACTTTGTACTGGTACCTATACAACTGACACCTGGTGCACCAAAGAACGGATCATCATTGACAGTCATCTCAGTCAAGGCTGTACATGCATTCCACGTCTGGTCATAGCCATCACTGACATCACTCACATGTCTCGTCTCCTGTCTGTACGCTGTGTAATACGCATGCATTGGCTGGAGTGACATAACCCTTTGTATTTCTGGCATGGGTGTCACTGACTGGGGATGTGTAAAGTTATGTCAGGAAGACAAATGCTGTGCTCAATCTCAACTTACTAAATTGTGCATACTTCACACTTTTATGGTCTGTTATCACACTGGAGGCCAGGTATATGTGATACACACCCAGACTGTATACAACTACATACAGGATTTTTCACAAACATTCTTCCTATCTCACAATGCAAATATTTAATGAAGACACTCACCAGAGGTGTGTGGGTCCATGGAGGCGTTTACGTCCCCAGGAGTAATCAGTGGTCTTCCTGCTGTGAGACATTAAAAGAAATGTATGTTGGTATCAGACGTGAATTCTCATATGTGTCCTATTCATTATAAGATTCATCAACATCCAAATCAATGCCCTGTAACAGTACTGTATCTGTTCATGTTGCATACATGATTGCATCTGCATTGCCTGCTGTACTCACAAAACATGACCAATGCAGACTTGTGCAACACAAGACAATTCTGCTTGCAAATGTGCTCATTTAGAACACACTACTTGCGTGACACATTCCCAAGGCCAGGTTTATAGCCACAACATCATGTTCTCCAAGGTTCGTAGACAATATTTACTCTGCAGATCTCACACGGATGTGTTAAGACAATTGATGTGGTCTGATCCCACATTGTGTATGCAGCAGACTGACACTCCAAAACAGGCATTTTTGCCCTAATGCAAATTTCCCAATCTCATCATACCTTGCACAAAATCAGCCATGTCATAGAGCAATTGTGATTGTAAAACTGTTGCAGGCATGTGGTCCTTCACATACATTGTGAAGTCTCATCATGTTCTTAGACCCTTGCACACGGGATCCAGACATGGTTGTACATCAGGCAGTGTGTTTTGTAATGTATCCTGCATTGGGCAGCTCACATGGCCTATTCATTCACATAAAGGGTCCACACACACAAATCTCCTCATACACTATCTTAATAGGATGCACTGCGCAGCACACATTGAACCTTGACATAGCACTTCATTTATTGTGTGCAGGAGTGTACACATTCCTGCACATGGTCATACCTCATCATAAACACTGTCTGACTTGCACAATGGTGCAAGTGTGATTGTGTTGAAGCTGGCAGCTTGACTTAAAACAACTGACTGGCATCATCCTGTAGCTTTCATTACATTGTGTTCCTGACTACATTTTTAAATTTGGTAAGAAATAGTTGATTGATTGAACTTTCGAGTTGCACTTACCGCCTTGACGGCCAACGTGAATCCCAGATGGTCCAACATGTCACCCTCATGGTCCACACAATCCTGCCATTGGTGCTTCCATTTTCGGACAGTCCTGTCCACCCGAAAGAGCCGCATCATTTGACTACGGACATGCTCCCACCTCACCTACCTGCAGGATTCTTCCCCCACTCTCAACCATCAATGGCAGGTAGAATGTCACAAGCCAGAGGAAGCTTCCCAATGCCTCCTCTGACATCCTGCCCTCCCTACCCATACTGGACATTCCCCAAAACACCCCTAACCCACTAACTAGAAAGAAAAGCCCCAAAATATCCCCCTCCAACAGTTAATATTAACAAAGTACCCCTTGGACAGACACCTGACAAGATTTAGTACAAGACGCAAAAAACACGTAAGGACAAGTACACACGCCTTCATAGAGACACTAGGGACAGTTCACAGGACACAACACCACTCTCTACTCTAAACAAACCAGGACACAACTCAAACAACCCCCAACACTCTCCACAGATACTGATAGTGTGCTTAAAAGAGAAAGTGAAAGTGTTCAGTACTCCTCTATTACACAGGATGCATGCTTACATCACTTCCTGTTTGTTTGCAGCCCGTTGTTTGACTCTGCAATAATATTTTGCACACTATTGGCTTTTGCGGTATTCTTTTGGGTTTTAACATGCATATTTCGATTATTTTCTTTGACGGTTATGAAAAGAATAATCATTTTCGTGTTTAAGCGGCAACATTTGGGACGCACAGTGCAAGTTGTTCATCAGATGTACAATATTTCATGAAATAGCATGGCTGCTGGCACCATTTGTCTATGTGATATGAACTGTATTGTGTATGTAACTTCAGTCATTCTGATATGTCAAGATTACAGTTATACATAGCTGTCTACATATCCTTGGACAACACATCACAGCATATCCACATTGATTCATGTGTGATTAGACATGCATGCATTAGTGGTAGTCATTATGTTTGGCATAGTTTGTATTTGTGACAACAGAAGTGACTCTCAAATTACAGATTGCTGTGATGTTTGCAACTGTTTGACAGGCTTGCAACACACATGTAAATGAACTTCAGTTATCCAATATTTGTGAAAATATATTTCAGATGCTGCAAACAATGTGAAGGATTGACCACAGATTCGTACTTGGTCATTCTTCAACCTAGATTTGCAGATGTGCACAATTTATATGCCCAGCTGCAAAGTCAGTCATGTGCATGAATCAAGGTGGTAGTGAGACACAAATGGGATTTGCATTATCGGATGATGTTAACAAATTGTGTTAATTTGGCATTTGATTTGTCGTTTCTGCAACATATGTGCAATACATTCGTACATGTCATACTGAACAGTTTATGTCCACCACAATTTTACATCCATCTAGTGTGACAGTGCTACACAGCTTGAAGCTTGGTGGATAACAATATGATGGCTGGACAGGTGACACACCAACCATTTTATGTGAGTATGCAGTACGTCATCTTTCAGCCTCTGTAGGCAGCATGAGCTTGTGGTAGCACCGCTGATGTTGTTTGCAGAAATCTATGCACCAGAATGCGGAATGTGTCAGCCTGGTGCAAATTTTGTAGAGGTCAACAAGCACACAAAGCCATCTAGTAATATGTTGTAGAGCCAGATTCCAAGGTAAACAGGACATTTTTGGATGGCCACAACAAAGCAGCACTTTACATAGTGCACTACTTACAACAGCATGACGTACAATGCCAGTAAGCACATAAAGTCCACATTACATTGACTCAACACTTTATTATTTGTATCTGACCCATGTTGTCAGACACAGGTACTGCAATGTTTATGCAAAATGGTTTTGATGGCTAGGCCTGCGTCTTCAACAGGCCTGTGTGCACTAACAGTGGACATTGATGCAGCATCAACAACACTCAGCTGTAGGCAAACTCTGGCATGCCAGATGTAGACCCATTGCCGACCGGAGATGCAGAAATGGTGCACCTCGTAGGGGTGAACAATCAAGGTGCACATGATCATGTACATAGGGTACTCTGTATTTTGCATGACACACACCAACACAACAATGGGTTGGCAGTGGAGACATCCTATTTTGTCCTGCCCCTTTTCACATCATCATGCATGATGTTTTTGTGCAGAACATTAACTGGTGAAGGTGAGGCATTTGACCTTGTGAAATCTTTTATGTCAGGGTACCTGTAACTGTGTAACTTGGAGTGCACATTTGCCTGTGTTTTTCCTGGCATATTCAGAGTACCCAGCTGTACCCATGCTTGCATACTCAGTGTTGACCAACGATTGATCTTGGTGAGTCACTGATTATGAAAGTGCCTTGTGTTTAGAGGCCTTGTGTCATTGTCCTTGGTTGTGAGATGGTTTTATATAAAGCAGATGAGGCGCAGCAATGTTCTGTTCACCAGAAACATGTTCACACTGCTTGTACAACCATGACTTACATGGGATATGTCTCACATGTAATTTACCTTCTTTAAGTTTTCTTCCAGGAGACAACCATGTGTGTCTGTTTTTCATCATCACATGGTATGATTCTCTTGTGTGTATGGTGAATTTCCCTTGATTCTGTCTGGAGATAAGTTTTGGGGTAGCATACACATGACTGGAGTTGAGGTACAGGTTGCCCACACAGGGCTGCAACACATTACATATATGTTTTCTGGCCACGTTGCACAACATTGTATTCTACTGCGTATGTTGTACATTCCTGGAGAGATACAACAAAATGTGATATTGCTACATTTTTTAAGTTGCATGTTTGTCTATGTGTTCACCTGTGACTGCAGATGTGTGCGTATGTATATTTGTGTAGTTATGATCAATTACTAAATTATACACACCCTGCAATTGACATTAGTAAACTTGTAATGACCATCCCCAGACATTTTTAACAATGTCATGGTGCTACTATTTGTTGTCATGTCCATCTCATGATATAATTGTTAGTATGTTGCTGGGAACATTTGGCTGTACTTATTAGTTTTCCTGTGGCACTTCAATTGTGTGTGTCTGTTCTCCGTTCACTGAGGGACAATACACATTACTTAGGTCATATACCTAATACGTTGTACCATCCCAATCTTCGTTTGATGGATGTTCTGTCCACTGCTATATGTGAGAGCTGTGTGGATCAGTTTTTTGTTTACCTTACACTGAACAGGTATATGAACTTTTGAAGATATAATCATGCATATAAGACTTTTGTGTAGTGATATTTTATTTCACAAAGTAACATTGTGTTTTTTCTTCCAGATAAAACCATGTGTTGGCATCTTTGTTTATTGTGATTATGTAAATTAATTCTGATGATTTTATTCCTCCTTGCTGTTCCAGCAGCAGCAGCAGCTGTGGTGTGCCTACATCTGCCTCTTCATCCTGGCCATCCTCTGGATTGTCCTGCTCCTCCTCTAAATTGTCCTGCTCCTCCTGGTCTTCATCCAATGGCGTGTTTGTGTGTACACAAATATTGTGCAGAATGCAACATGCCATTATGATCTTGCATACAAGTTCAGGACTGTACAGGAGTCTGCCCCTGATATATCTAGGCACCGAAACCTAGATTTTAGGACTCCAAATGTCCGTTCAACAATGGCCCTTGTGTGTCCCAGTAGAACGTTGTAGTCTCTCTGTGCCTGTGTGTGTGTCATTTTGATGAGTGTCATCAGTTATGGCGAGAGTACATATCCTTGATCACCTGAAACAGATAATGAAGAGATGTTTCCATTAGTACTGTGTTTGCAGAGTGCATGTTTTAGTGTGTGTGCATTGTGCAACTTTGTAATTTCTGGTTTGTCATGTGGAGCTTCAGACAATTAACCAGCATCGCTGTAATTAAATTGCCTATACTTGACAGCCTACACATCACCATGTTGTCATTGTCTGGGTCCTGTGTATTACCTCCATGTTCTTACTGTCAGGATGTATGTTTCACTAGAAAAGAGATTATAGCTTCTTTAAAGCCCGTTGCACAAACTGAACCTCTCTTGTGTACATATTTTATAGGGTGCACCGTTGGCACATCTGCCTGCTGAAACATCCACCTTACTATGGTGGGACATCATCTAGATACCTCATTGGGAGTGTTTGTGCTGAGGGTAGCTAAGAGCAAAAATCCCTGTCTGCTAAACGTTGAACCCATTGTGGGCTCTTTCCATCCACCTTGCCCCCAAAGTGGGTCAGTGTTTAAGTAACATGATTTGACTTTGAATATATGCATGTTTGAGTAATACCCATCAATATTGCCATGTGTGTGTCAGTTCATAATCGACACACATTGTAATTTCTGATTTTGTGCATCAGATTGCTACACCTCAGCAGGGTAGTCATATGCGTGCTCAACATGTAGTGAGATTGTGATTTGGATTGTATGCTCTTCCTATGCGTGCTCCATTCTGCAACAACACAGAGTGCTGTTTAATCAACTTTGGTGAATATTTGTATGCAGTTGGTGCTCCCCTCATGCAGCACTACTTACACATGATGTAGTAACACCTGCTGCATTGTGCGTGGCTGACTGTGTTTTTGCATGTCAGCTAATTGTGCACCATCACATGTGGGAGCAGGGGATCTGTCATCTTGTTATACATATGGCAGATGTGTTTATTTCAAAATGTATGTAGCACAGCAGAAGCATATGTTCTCTGTCATGTGCTGCATTGATTATTTAAATGTATGTCTGATGGGTTCAGCAAAATCTATAATCCATGGGTGCCATACTGGTTTGTGTGAGATTTTCTAGGCTACTCCCGCGTTTGCCTGTATAATATATCTCTTGAATATTTTGCATTGGGTGCTTGTGTATATTGTTTGGACCAGTTCCAAGGTATGTTGTATTGCATTGGCTACATGTGCATTCTCACATATTTGTGCTACATGCTTGTGTACTTGAGGTGTGTGGTGTGTTCATTTTGTACTTACCAACAAGCAGTCCATTTCCATATGTGCCATTCTCAAACCACTGGTTGGTGATCGATTGGCGAAAGATGTAGGAGTCATGCACACTCCCAGGAAACTTAGCGACAACATTGATGAGCAGGCCCAGGTGGTCCACAATTGAACATTCATTGAGTGTGTGTGCTTCCTGTTCCTGTATATATGTGCAGTGTCCACAGGAGGCACAAGTAGAACATGGGTACAGTCAATTTCCCTCAACACATGCGGAAACCCATCAATGTCATAGAAGCCTTGCTTGTTGTCATGTTGTTCTTGCGCAGTGTTGGGGAAGCGTAGGTGCTGCGGCGTCAGGCTGATGATGGCATCCAAGACAGTTGGGAGGAACCTTGAGAAGGCTGACTGTGAGACTCCACCCACTTTGGCAGTGGTTGGTTGAAAGGTACCAGAGGCCAACACGTGAAGCACTGCAAGTAGCTTTGTCTGCAGAGGGATGTTGCCTGCAGCCTTGGCACTATCTGGGTGAGTATGCTTAGAGTGGAGGTCCTTTTCAGCCTGTAGTGTGTTATCACATCTTCTCTCCGGAAGTCTATCAGGGTGATGTGTTGGCGGTAGACCCCCTCTCTTCTTTGGTGCTGCCTCTGTGGTGGTACTGGTGGCAGTGGTGATTGTGGTCTTCTAGGAGCTCCACGTTGCAAGAGTAGTACTTCCATGGCGTCATTAGGTAAGCAAATGAGGGTCTGGGTTAGTCTCCCTTATGTATAGGTGTGTTTGCACTATTTTTTAGACCAGCTTTTTTCTGGTCTTAAAAAACAGCCGCTAACTGGCCTTAGCTGCAGTTTTTGGGAATAATCGCCGGAGCGGAAAATCATTGTAAATATCTCAAAGTGGGGTTAGTGGCAGTTTTCCCACGGGTACGCCCACCTTGCATCTCATTTTCATTTAGTCCCGCTGACAGAAGTAGTGATCCCACAAATTCATGTTTATGCCCAAAAACTGCACCTAACTGTGGTTAGCGGTAACTTGTACATACGGCGATAAAAAACAAGCTGCTGTAATTCCTTGAACGTATGCCCCAAAATGTCTTAAACAAAATAGAATAACTTTGAAAACAAATGAAATTAAAAATATATAAATGCACTGAAAAAATATACAAATTTATTTAATTTAAAAAAAACATATTACAATGTTAAATACATAACACAAATTCCTATAACTATTAGTATAAAAAACATTCAAAAACGATTTTTCATACAAAGAAACTTTTTTATGTAAAAAATTATTTTTTAACAAAAAAATAATTACTACATACATTTAATGTACTTACTAACCACCGTATAACCTCAAAACACTCTCAACCTGCATCCACAAATGTACTTAAAAAATATTTACACTATTAATACAAATATTTAACAACAAACCAATTATCCTTAATTAAATATGAATTATTAATTAATTATAATTAATGTGCTTCCCACAATATGCCACCATTAAACACATAACACACTTATAAGATTTAGTAACATTAATTTACACAATCAATTATTAAATTATAAATTAATAATAATAAAACAAACATTATTAATTACTTTATATTAATTTACTCTCCACCCCATACCCCTACAAAAGCCACTACCCACATTTTCAATCAAACATATAATAAGGGGCCTAAGCACTAGAACATAGAAACATTCTAATACCATATATTTTCAAGCTTGGTGGTCTAGAGTCTATTACAATCATAGGCTTGACAGAGCATATATCCTTCCACTTCCACTTGCCATCAAAAGAGACTGTCTATGGTTACCTGTAACACATTTTCTAGATTCTCTGCGAATAATGCACGTCTACACAAACCTCGAATTGAAGAAGTACCTAAACCACCATGACTTTTTAATATTATTATTATTGATTGTTAATCATCTGTTCCATTTTTTCACTATTCCATTTTAGTATTATTATACAGCTATTACTTAATTTTTGATAGTATATGAATGTATATTAGTTTTATTTCTCTTTTCTTTTCCTTTTTCTACCTTTCCTATTTTAAAAATATTTTCTCATTTCAAATCTCTTTATCTTTTTCACTATATTAGAATTATAGGCTAAATGTATATGCCTGTATTTTAACTTATTCTTTTTGTTTAATTATTAAATAAAATATATCTCTTAAACTTAAAAGAAATGTTTCCTGTTTAGTTAATTGCTTTGTTATGGTCAAAAGCTACGCTGATTTAAGAATGGTCGTACCCACACAATCACATTATGCTTTCTGAATATTCAAAGTACCAACTTTGAACAGTTGCAGCAAGACGCAAATCATCCCTTTCGACCAATTCTTGTGAAACCACTTCAGGAACCCAGTAGGCGCCATCTCCGAAAGTTGATCGATAACGACTTGCTAAAGAATCTTGAAATTGGTGGGATCTGCCCCAGGCTTTTTTCAGTAAGGAGATTACTGTGACAGCTTTAAATGAAGATGGACCATAGGTTAGTTCCATAATGAAATACAATTAATTGTAAATATTTGAAATGTATTATTGTGAAAAACAAATGTGTAAATCCCAATTGATATGCCGTGCTACGATGCTGTCCTGCTTGATTCATGTTCTATGATAGCCAATACAACGCAAACCAGTAAATCAGCAGTAGAATAAACAAGCATTTGCAATGCAATAGGTCTCGCATTTACCCGAGTTTGAGCTACAGGCATTGTAAATTACAATGCCTTCTATTTATGTTTTGGTTTTTAAAGCATAAATAAAAGACATTGTCATTTACAATGCTAACAGTGTTTACTCTCGGAAATGCGAGACCTATTGCATTCCAAATGGATTAATGCAAGGCGTCAATCCTTTGTGTTAACTGCAACTTAACCAAACACGTTGTTTCATAGGCCACTGGTGTACCCAGCAGATAAACTGTTTATTAGGGCTGCCGTACACACAGTGTCTCTGAGTCCAGCATTGAGAAGCGTATCCAGTCTTTCTGACTCTGTGTCTGTGTGTGTGTGTGGGGGGGGGGGTGCAAGGCACTGGTATCACGGACTTAACTTGGACTCCCATGTTTCTGGCCAATTTCAATAAGGACTACAGATAACCGAGATGCTACGTTTGTTCTCATTTCAGGTGAATTTTCCAGACTCGCATGATTTGTCAATTTTAATAAAATGTCATGTTTTAGACTAATAAAACACACTGTAATTAATGTTCGGTTTGTTTTATTAAAATATACAATTTTGTCGCTGTAAGTATTAGCAAAAGGGTCAAAATAATGAGAAATGAATCTCAGAGGGTAACTACAACTTTCCAGTCTCGCAGATTAATACCCCTCGCGCTGCTTGGTGAATTTATGACTGCAATTTTTTTTTAAAAACAACAAATATTGAAAGGATCATGCTACACGCGGTCCGTCTGCTCCCGCTTCCGCACAGGAGCATTGACTTTTAGGAGCAAGAATTTGCTGTGCAATAGAACTTGCATTTATGCGAGACCTAATGCATTGCAAATGGGAGTGCGGGCGGGGGTAGGGGGTGTGAGAAGGCACGGACAGCGGGAATGTGGGGTGGGGGTGTGAGAAGGCACAGACAATAGGAGTGTGGGTGAGGGGGAAGAAGGCAAGGGCAACGGGAGTGCGGGTGGGGTAGGGGGAAAAATAGTGCTCTAAATAACACATACCTTACAGTGTAACACTCGAAGTAAACGGGCTAATAGCCATGGGAGGGTACAAATGATGACATGGCCATAATAAGGCGGGACTAAGAAGCCTCATAATCAATCAGAAGACAGAATTTACGAAGGACAAAGACAGAAGCCAATGAAAAATATGGTCGGAGAGTGAGGGCAGCTTGTCTCCCTTATCTCTACTACTGCATGCCTCGCAGAGCGAGCAGCGCATGCGCGCTGCCACTAAAGCTCAACCTAAAAATTAATAGGACTGATGTACATTGTCTTCTGCAGGCAGCTATTGCAGGAAAATACAAGATTAACTTTGATAGTATTGGTGATGTTGACCCACCAAGTACTATATTGAAATGGTTGTAGTGCTACTTAGATCAATAGTGGCCATAACATATGCTTTAACGGCAAGTCGGTGTGATGCATTTCACATTTTGCGTCGGTTTGATGGTACTAAGGTGGCCATAGCACTCCAGGTCATTACGGGGATGGAAGTGTGTGTGCCTGGATGTTGCAGTATTGTATTGCTACATGAAGCAAAAGACTGGACCATGTCACAATTCTCTGAGGCCTGGTCTCCAGTTCACAGAGTCAGTATCTTTACCACTCCACTATTTTCGTAAATAAAATAATTAAGCGTTGTGGTTGCGGACGGATGACATTGGTATATAAAATATCAATAAATATGTAAAATTGACCTTGGCATATCTGCTGTAGACGGGACATGGCAATCTCCTACCTGAGAAGAAAAGTCCAGATATTGCTCCAATCTCGGTGTATCAGATCCAAATTTAGCTGGAACTGGCTGGAAAAAAATGGTCAGCAGTGCTAAACAAGTGTAGGAATGAGCTCATGCTGACAGTGAAGATGGGGGAACAGAGATACAGATATGAAAAAGCCACACAAGAGACGCTGTTGGTTTGTACTCACCAGGCTCGTCTCATCAGATTAGGTTCTCTTTGTTTTTTTATAATAAAAAGAACACAAGATTACTGTTACTTTCTGCTCATACTTTAACTTAAAATACACTCAGCTTTTTATTTGACATGGATTTGACATGTCACATTCTGCAGGAAAATTTAGGTGCCGATTCCAATCCTGTAAAACCCGGGTACGATTCGTCGTACAGAGCGTATTCTCCGTACGACTCATACCCGGGAAATCCACCGTACAATCCAGCAAGTACGATTCGTACAGAAATACCATTTCCGTACGAAACGTACAAAACACCGTACGGCTAAAAAATACCAACGAGTCTGATCTGGGACAGCGCGTACGCGACGTCCGTATGGAGTCAGGCAGCGTTTTACGGACCAGCAAGTACGAATCGTTCCTACGTCACTCCGCACAGCTATTTTTTTACAGCAGCCAAAAACTCCCGGAAAACTGAGTCTCTGAGCGTGTGTACGGTCCGTACCACTATAGTGGTGGTGCCGTAGGGGTACGCGTGTTACAGACGGTACGTACGGCCCGTACCACTATAGTAGTGGTGCCGTAGGAGTACGCGTGGTACGGACCGTACACACGCTCTGAATGCGGGGGTACGGTCCGTATCACACGTACCCCTACGGCACCAGTACATTTGGGATACAAGGCGTACACACGCCACGAATGTTGGCTTACGGCCTGGTGCAGCATATCACCATTATATTGGTGTGTGTGTAGGCCCAGGACAGCAGTCTATTGCACCAAGGGGGTGGGTGGGTGGGTGTGTGGCTGCATAGGACTCCCAGCAGTGGACAGACATATGTGGGTGGGTGCACATCACTACCAGCAGTGGACAGAGACATGGGGGTGGGTGCAGAGGACTCCCAGCAGTGGACAGACATGTGAGGGGTGGGTGTATATGACTCACAGCAGTGGCCTGCAATATGAGGGGTGGGTGCAGAGGACTCCCAGCAGTAGACAGACATGTGAGGGGTGGGTGTATATGACTCCCAGCAGTGGGCTGCAATATGAGGTGGCCTGCAATATGAGGGGTGGGTGCAGAGGACTCCCAGCAGTGGACAGACATATGTGGGTGGGTGCACATCACTACCAGCAGTGGACAGACATGTGAGGGGTGGGTGTATATGACTCCCAGCAGTGGGCTGCAATATGAGGGGTGGGTGCAGAGGACTCCCAGCAGTGGACAGACATGTGTGGGTGGGTGCACATTACTACCAGCAGTGGACAGACAGATATATGGGTGGGTGCAGAGGACTCCCAGCAGTGGCCTGCAATATGAGGGGTGGGTGCAGAGGACTCCCAGCAGTGGACAGACATATGTGGGTGGGTGCACATCACTACCAGCAGTGGACAGACATGTGAGGGGTGGTATATGACTCCCAGCAGTGAGCTGCAATATGAGGGTGGGTGCAGAGGACTCCCAGCAGTGGACAGACATATGAGGGTGGGTGCACATCTCTACCAGCAGTGGACAGACAGACATATGGGTGGGTGCAGATGACTCCCAGCAGTGGCCTGCAAAATGAGGGGTGGGTGCAGAGGCCTCCCAGCAGTGGACAGATATATGTGGGTGGGTGCACATTACTACCAGCAGTGGACAGACATGTGAGGGGTGGGTGTATATGACTCCCAGCAGTGGGCTGCAATATGAGGGGTGGGTGCAGAGGACTCCCAGCAGTGGACAGACATATGTGGCTGGGTGCACATCACTACCAGCAGTGGACAGACATATATGGGTGGGTGCAGAGGACTCCCAGCAGTGGCCAGCAATATGAGGGGTGGGTGCAGAGGACTCCCAGCAGTGGACAGACATGTGAGGGGTGGGTGTATATGACTCCCAGCAGTGGGCTGCAATATGAGGGGTGGGTGCAGAGGACTCCCAGCATTAGACAGACATATGTGGGTGGGTGCACATCACTACCAGCAGTGGACAGACATGTGAGGGGTGGGTGTATATGACTCCCAGCACTGGCCTGCAATATGAGGGGTGGGTGCAGAGGACTCCCAGCAGTGGACAGACATCTGTGGGTGGGTGCACATCACTACCAGCAGTGGACAGACATGTGAGGGGTGGGTGTATATGACTCACAGCAGTGGCCTGCAATATGAGGGGTGGGTGCAGAGGACTCCCAGAAGTGGACAGACATGTGAGGGGTGGGTGTATATGACTCCCAGCAGTGGGCTGCCATATGAGGGGTGGATGCAGAGGACTCCCAGCAGTGGACAGACATATGTGGGTGGGTGCACATCACTACCAGCAGTGGACAGACATGTGAGGGGTAGGTGTATATGACTCCCAGCAGTGGCCTGCAATATGAGGGGTGGGTGCAGAGGACTCCCAGCAGTGGACAGACATATGTGTGTGGGTACACATCACTACCAGCAGTGAACAGACATGTGAGGGGTGGGTGTATATGACTCCAAGCAGTGGGCTGCAATATAAGGGGTGGGTGCAGAGGACTCCCAGCAGTGGACAGACACATGTGGGTGGGAGCACATCACTACCAGCAGTGGACAGACAGATATATGGGTGGGTGCAGAGGACTCCCAGCAGTGGCCTGCAATATGAGGGGTGGGTGCAGAGGACTCCCAGCAGTGGCCTGCAATATGAGGGGTGGGTGCACATCACTACCAGCAGTGGACAGACATGTGAGGGGTAGGTGTATATGACTCCCAGCAGTGGCCTGCAATATGAGGGGTGTGTGCAGAGGACTCCCAGCAGTGGACAGACATATGTGTGTAGGTGCACATCACTACCAGCAGTGGACAGACATGTGAGGGGTGGGTGTATATGACTCCCAGCAGTGGGCTGCAATATGAGGGGTGGGTGCAGAGGACTCCCAGCAGTGGACAGACATATGTGGGTGGGAGCACATCACTACCAGCAGTGGACAGACAGATATATGGGTGGGTGCAGAGGACTCCCAGCAGTGGCCTGCAATATGAGGGGTGGGTGCAGAGGACTCCCAGCAGTGGCCTGCAATATGAGGGGTGGGTGCACATCACTACCAGCAGTGGACAGACATGTGAGGTTTGGTATATGACTCCCAGCAGTGGGCTGCAATATGAGGGGTGGGTGCAGAGGACTCCCAGCAGTGGACAGACATATGTGGGCGGGTGCACATCTCTACCAGCAGTGGACAGACAGATATATGGGTGGGTGCAGAGGACTCCCAGCAGTGGCCTGCAATATGAGGGGTGGGTGCAGAGGCCTCCCAGCAGTGGACAGACATATGTGGGTGGGTGCACATCACTACCAGCAGTGGACAGACATGTGAGGGGTGGGTGTATATGACTCCCAGCAGTGGGCTGCAATATGAGGGGTGGGTGCAGAGGACTCCCAACAGTGGACAGACATATGTGGGTGGGTGCACATCACTACCAGCAGTGGACAGACATTTATGGGTGGGTGCAGAGGACTCCCAGCAGTGGCCTGCAATATGAGGGGTGGGTGCAGAGGACTCCCAGCAGTGGTCTGCAATATGAGGGGTGGGTGCAGTGGCCTGCAATATGAGGGGTGGGTGCAGAGGACTCCCAGCAGTGGCCTGCAATATGAGGGGTGGGTGCAGAGGACTCCCAGCAGTGGACAGACATGTGAGGGGTGGGTGTATATGACTCCCAGCAGTGGGCTGCAATATGAGGGGTGGGTGCAGAGGACTACCAGCAGGGGACAGACATATGTGGGTGGGTGCACATCACTACCAGCAGTGGACAGACATGTGAGGGGTGGGTGTATATCACTTCCAGCAGTGGCCTGCAATATGAGGGGTGGGTGCAGAGGACTCCCATCAGTGGACAGACATATGTGGGTGGGTGCACATCACTACCAGCAGTGGACAGACATGTGAGGGGTGAGTGTATATGACTCCCAGCAGTGGGCTGCAATATGAGGGGTGGGTGCAGAGGACTCCCAGCAGTGGACAGACATATGTGGGTGGGTGCACATCACTACCAGCAGTGGACAGACATATATGGGTGGGTGCAGAGGACTACCAGCATTGGCCTGCAATATGAGGGGTGGGTGCAGAGGACTCCCAGCAGTGGACAGACATATGTGGGTGGGTGTAGAGGACTCCCAGCAGTGGAGAGAGACATGGTGGTGGGTGCATATCACTACCAGCAGTGGACAGACATGTGAGGGGTGGGTGTATATGACTCCAAGCAGTGGGTTGCAATATGAGTGGTGGGTGGAGAGGACTCTCAGCATTGGACAGTGACATGGGGGGTGTACATCATTATCAGATGACCAAAACTCCATGGGTGTATGTACACATCCCTAACTTTGGACTATGATGATAGTGCCATAACAACACATCACTGACAGCAGTGTCCCACTCCCAGGAGGATGGCTGTCTTTCCCCCACTGCATGACACACCACATGTGGGTGTGAGGACAAATAACACATGCATACCCACCCCATGCGGATGCAGCACAATACCCACACTGAGATCATGCCACAACACTGTATATCAAGAACAAGCGCGGGTTTTGGCTATATAGCAGCAAGGCCAAGCCACATATAATCAACAAAACAAGAATGGTGCCAATGCTGCACTTAACTCTACTAGAGAATTGGACCATGAACTGAATAAAACAGTTTCACTCTCAACCACTTTTTCCGTTGGGTTTAATCAAAAATATTTTCATACAATACATTTGTTTTTTCAATTTGCATGGGTTTCAATGTGACACTTATCGCATATCAAAATAGAAAAAGACAATATAACATTAATATCTACATTTACATATATTAATTTTTGCGACACCCCCACTTACATACGACAATCACTCATGCGTACTAAGCAAACAAACTCATCAAACATACTTGATAGACATTGTTTATGGCAAAGAAAAAAGTTCAATGTAGTTAATATACATAAGGCCATCAACAAATCTAAATTGTCACAATTATGATACACTGTATTCTCTTGTTTTTAAATGATTGGCCAAAAGCGAAGAAAGGTCTACGCGTTTCGAATCCCTTCGCGTATAGGGATTCTCATCAGGACCAACACTATCTGCAGCTGGATGTGTGCAGACGAGACTTTCACAATTAATTATAAAGCCGTCAAATGACTTGTCAGGCTGTTGTGGTGTCAGAAATATGGTTCCCTCCTATCGCGTCAAAGTCTAAGATTTAGAGCTGCTATGTTCCCAGTTCAGCAGTGCCCAAGCCTTTAGTTCGGGGGTTGACCTTTACGATTGTTTATGTAGGATTCTAGAGACGATCATGCAAGGTCATCAAAGCTCCTCAGTCCGAGCGTGTGGCGCCATTGTGATTAGCATGTTGCTAATCACAATGTACAGTGTATCAGACCAAGAGGCCTGACATCTATCAACTTCCTGTTCTATCAAAATTCGAACCGGCTTCTCCGGTAGAGACTCGTTCTTCTAACACAAGCTCTGTTGATTCATATTTTTCTCCGGGGACTGCTAAGTTTATGAAAAAGTGTGAGGTGCTACTGTCATGGGCTCACAAATATCTGTTTCGGGGAGGAACACAAGCTAAACATTCTTCTTGCTGGAGACAATAGGTAACCCTTATCAGTTTAGGCGATGTATCTTCAGAAAACAAAGTCATCAGCTGTATTGTTCCAAATATCCTGGGACGGCTAGTACAGAACTGGGACTATTCTGGAAGGACGGGGTGCTTAGACGCTCTATTTCTGTGCAATTGGGCGGGGCGATTCTGAGCGATGGAGGTGGAGTCGTTAGAGCTCTAAAACAAAAACCACTGACATATAGTTCCCGTGATAAGGGCCAGATTGGGAGACATCAGTCGTCTTACCTGTCCTTTCTTTCTCAGCCAATTAAGTTTCAACATTTTACAGAAAGGAGAGGTAGTAGTGTGGTAAAATACGGTCGTTTTGCTTCTGTCAATTTGTTCAAACACCTTCGTGTTTAGGCCAATTATACACATACTGGGGAGGTACAGTGTCGTCCTCTATTCAAAAAGAGGGCAACGGAGAGAGAGAGAGAGAGAGAGAGAGAGAGAGAGAGAGAGAGAGAGAGAGAGAGAGAGAGAGAGAGAGAGAGAGAGAGAGAGAGAGAGAGAGAGAGAGAGAGAGAGAGAGAGAGAGAGAGAGAGAGAGAGAGAGAGAGAGAGAGAGAGAGAGAGAGAGAGAGAGAGAGAGAGAGAGAGAGAGAGACGTGCGCATCAAGTAGGCTATTTGGTACACGTACGACATAAAACGAGAGAGAGAGTGACAAATGTGTACGATAATAGACTACTTGGTGTACACACAACATAGAGCAGCACGGGTCAGTTTTATGTACAAAAAAAACACAAGTTGGGGAAAAACGTAAATTTAACGTTCACGTACACACAAATACCGGATAGGGCGCAACAGTACATACATCAAGCGCAGACACAGAGCTATTTTGGGTAAAAGGGGACCTTTCCTTTCCTGTCCTTTTTCTATGCGAGCTGCGCATTTTCAATATTTTCCGTAATTCATTTTGGGGGGGGGGGGGGGTGTCGGATTCTTTTTTTTTTACTCCCCTTCCTTTGATCGATAGACAAGCATTTCAGTCATACGAAGACGTTCTCTCCAGCGACCCAGGCATATGTAATACATACACATTCATACCGTACAATCAGGGCACATACGCACAGTCATACCATACAGTTTTTCACGTTCCCAGTGGTGGTCTGCACTCCACGCACCATCTCACAATGTTTGTCTATGTCTTTCCCGACATTGAGCGCAGTGCGGTCCATGGCCACTCCACTCTTCAGTCGGAACTCCGATGTAGCCTACAGGGAAGAAAAGAAGGGGGGGGGCAGCATTCAAAGTACATCAGCGCGTATAAACACGAAAAAGTTCTACTTACCACGTACCAGGCTAGCTGCAGGAGCGGGTCATACCAGAGACCTACTATATCCTTCCTTTCTACTATACAAAGATGCTTCATTTTATTCGTCCCTAAATTCGGGTTCCCTTGTCGTGCATTTGTTTCTCAATCAGTCGTATATTATGGGGCAAAGTACCGTACCTTGCATTCGGCAGATACCTTAAGCTACAGTCAACCATTTTCTAACAACTCTGGAAAAAGACAGGTGTGATGGATACAAATTTTTCATCAATCCAAAATTCAGGCAAAGGGTCTGCATTATCTGTCTTCTATTGTTTGGGAACAATGGTCATTATTAAAAACCTTCACCAACCTAAATGATTTGCTATGACGCTGATCCCATAATTCATTCGAAAACCCTTTATTGAGAGAAAAAAATGTCAGTATACAAGTACGGGCCTACAACCGTACAGGCCGGCCACGGTGCGAGAGGTGTCGAGCATCATGAGCAACACTACCTTAACGCGAAAATAAAAATAATTAAAAAAATGGGAAGACCAGCATCAATAAGGTTGTTCGTATGCCCGGTCAGTACCCTCCCCGTCCCTCCGCCCGTCATGTGCGAAAACATCGCATACATATCCCTTAACATCAATGTCAAGTAACCGGAGCGCCATAAGGAGTCGTAGGCCCCTCCTGCATCGGCGCCATTTTGGGGCGAGGTCGAGTGGGTCCAGGGTACAGTCTAAGTCTTTCCGCTAACTAGCGGCCGGACCAGAATCCTTTTCGGCAGTTCGAGAACTTTCGTTAACGCCAACAGAAAGAACAGACAGCATGAATCGTGATTCGAAGGTGGGGAAAGCGCAGTTTTTGTTCCTACCGGGTCATGCTGAGGTTCCGCCGGAACTGATGCGAGTTGGTAGTCTACAGTGTCTCCTGATAATTCAAACAGAAGCTTGCGTCAGCATGGCGACACCACCATCTCGCAGCAACGCCGTAGTCCGTTCTTAGGGTGGGACAGCAGGCGTGTCTCTCTGCCGACGCCCTGAATCAGTCCCCTTCACGGCACCAAACGGGGACAAGATGGCTGCCGTCCGGAGCAAGGACAAGTTAGTGTGGAATGATCGAGCAATAGTGGCGGTTGCCCCCACCGGAAGTCCGTGGGAGTTGAGGGCCAATGACTCCCGCAAAATCTGCAAAGCTGAGAGGACATTTTCAAGGGTGGGGCCCACGCCCGAGCAGGCAAGCTTCCGAGTTCCAAGGTAGCCCAGAGCCAACTTAGTGGACCAGGCCCGAATCCGAAGAGTCGGCCGCCATTTTGAGAGTCTTGTGGCAGCAGCAGCTCTCCACCACAGCCACCGGAGTGGGTCCCCCGACCACCCGACTGCGGGGGCCCACTTCTTGCGTGGAACGCTAATGGGAATCTTGGTGCAGAAAGGAACCTGCGCCTGGGTGGTCGTCCGGCAGGCGAGACGTAAATGGCTGTCCTGCTGCAGCTGGCCGGCGAGGGAAACGCTAAGGGGTGCCCTACTGCAACTGAGGAGCCTCCACCTGGGGAGGCGGGGGAGGCCCGTTCGCGTCGCCTCCCCCCCCAGGGCACCCCTCGTTGTCTTTCTGTGCGGCATTGTGGGTCGGCAAGACCAGTGCAACGTGCTGGACATCACCTTGGCGCCGCCCGGGTCTCGGCGCGTCGTGTTGCCTTTGGCCTATTCGCACAACCGTCCGCCACTGATGCCGCCTCACAGGCCGATGGATTTTGCAGGCCTTTTATAGCCCAAAGCCGACTAAAAGACCGCCCAAAGCAGCCCAATGTTGCTACTTCGAGGAAGGAGGGGCGAGGACTGTGTTACGCAGACGTGAATGCTTTGGGATGGATGTCGCAGCAGGCTGTCATGTGAATAGTTGTTTAAAAACGTGTTTTAACGTGTTTACCCTGTTGGAGTGTTGCATATACCTACGAGTTATTAAAACGTTTTGATCATACTACTTTGTTGGAGTGTTGTACATATTTGTAATCTGGCAACGAGCACAAGGATGTTACTGCATAACCGGAAAACGACATAGTCCAATTGTGCGCGATCTAGCCCAGTTCGGTAACGTCGATGGTGGGTATCAGCGGACTTCCATTTGTGCAGGATTTTGTCGTGTTTATTGGGCGAGGTGGGTGGTAGGGCAGACATGTTTAGGCAGCGAGAGCGACGGAGCCGAGCTACCTCGTGGCCATCTCGACCGTGAGCTTGGCTCCTTCCCCTAGTTTCATGTTTTTCGAAAAGTGCTATTTCCTAGTGTTTCTTATTTTTGCAGGATCAAAAAGGATCCCATCAGTGATCTACTGGTCTTGCTCGATTTTTTTTTTTTTTTTGTTTCTCTATAGTGATTTTTATGCCCTAGTTTGCTATAAGCTACAGCGACTAATCCATATTTAGTAAGTATGTCCTTATTAGGGGTGCCCTCCAGTGGAGCCGGATGGTTCATCTCTAATAAGCGGTCCGGGTAGAACCAAAGAACCAATTACCAATCAGTGGGGAGAAGATAGGCATGACGGGTTACAATGGGGACAAAAGTCTGCACTACCTATCTTTTCACTGCTTGCAAAGACTAGACAGAATATCTCTATTCCACGTTATTTGTAAGCAGAGAATACCTCCAAAGAACAAATATCGAACAACCAATGTTCGGACAATCAATCAATCAAATGGTGAGAAAGAGATTGGCACGACGGGTTACAATGGGGACAAAAGTCTGCGTTTACCTATCCTTCGCTATCTGCAAAGGGAGAGAGAGTATTTCTGCTCTTCCCCGTTTGTAGACAGTGAATATCTCAAAGAAGAACAACTCTTCAAAACAATCAATGTACGGACAATCAATCAGTGGGGAGAAAAATAGGCACGACAGATTACAATGGGGGACAAAAGTCCGCGTTACCTACCCTTCACTATCTGCAAAGGGAGAGAGAGTATTTCTACTCTTCCCCGTTTGTAGGCAGTGAATATCTCAAAGAGAACAATCAATGAGCAATACTAGTATTTTGAATCAATCAATCAATCGTTTCGCATTTCGTCGTGTTACACGACCTTACCCGAACCGCATGGACAGTTTCTCGTCTTCCGCCTCCAGCGCCCGATCGTCCTCTACTCTCCGTGTTTGCCGCGGCACTCCTAATGGTTCCCAGTCAGGACCGTAGATCACTCGAGAGAGGTCTGTTCGGAACCAGTGAAGTTCGGATGATCGGCTGCCAGACGAGGGTCTATCAGGCAGGAGCTCTCCCGATCGCTGCAGTCGTTCACTTTGTCGTCAGGACCTCTCCCACTGGATCCACGTGTCGCTGATGGGCCCCACGCTTGGGACGCCAATTGTTAAATGGTAGCGGCATTTTCAGTCGATAACCTTTCAAGTATTGCCCGGCGGTAATCGCCTCTTATACCATTCGATGATTAACCAAAAAAAAAAAGAGGTAGGCGCTGGAGACTGGAAGGCAGGAAACAAGGGTTTATTCTCTCCGGAGGAGAACACATCAGATCAGACAGCAAGGTATCGTCACGAGGTGCTCTAACTGCATCTCTGAGGCCTGGCCTCTTATACACAGGTTTATTGCTTTATTACCGGTTTATTGTACATAGCACATTCTTAAGATTGCTTTGATACATGAAAGAACATCCTCGGAATCCCTGGCTCGGATCCGCCCCCACCCATAACTACAGTGGAGGTCCCCACCCCACCCACAGTAGGAGATGGCTATCACACAGCCGGACATTCCGCCAAGTGTGCGCGACTGATTGGGTCACAAGGGTTGGGGGCCTTGATCTACTGCAATCCCTTAGATGTGAGGTGCTTCCTTTACAGTAGGGGCAATAAACTGCGTCCGCAGGGCTAGGTGATGGCCTGGGATCAGTTCGGACGGTCAGGCGTGGAGGAAGGGGTTACCAAAGGGATGTATGACCATGTATGGGATGAAAGGGGGTGTTGGTCAGGCGAGGGATGTGGTTCCATGGCAGGGTCGCACAGAAGGAGAGGGTTTATAATTATGGCCCATGTATGAGAGAGCGGGGGGAATGGCCGGCGCGCGGGGGATGTTTGCAGCGCCTAGGGAACGCGCTGGCGATCGGCAAGGGGCAGTAAAGTAAGAGAGCCAAAGGGAACACACACTGTCACGCACATCCCAGGACTGATAGCAATGTACAGGTGCTGGGCTAGCCACCAAGATGTTGTCTCTCATGGAAGGAATAGGGTGGAGTTCCCACAGATACAATGCCCACAATTATCAGTCATGTGCCCAAATACCCTGCAGAACAAGTACCATATGTGTGCTAGGCCAGGATTACACACAAGCATAGTGCTGAAAAGGAAGAATTTCTCCATGAAGGCATTTCAACATACTCAATACACAAGTACAGTGACTAGCAAGGATGGCACAGACGATGCAGCCGGAGACATTGCTGAGCACGCATGGCCATAGTTGAAGGGATCCGTAACCAACAAAGGAAATGTAGACACAGGTCAGCACAACAATTGGGCAACTCTTTGCAGGGAAGATGTCAGGTGCCACAGAGGAAGGAACACTCCTTGGGACAATGTCTCAAAACCAAAATAACACACTACCAATGATTTTTTGCTGAGACCCTGTGATGGCATGCAGATACCATGGTCCACCTCATGACCATCAGACTAGAACATTTCTCAGAACCATAACACATTACCACAACACCAACTCCTGGAGCCTCAGCACCAACATCAACACCTGAAATGCAATAGTGTTCAAAGTAAAAATAAAATGCTTTATTCAGCATAAAAAACAACATTTAGAAATAACACTATATACAAAGGCCAATGGCCAGTCCATAATAGAAGTCCTTGGGGGAACACATGGACACGCGTCTCCCCTAGCTTGCCTGCACAGTGGAACCCTCAGGTTCGTCGACCGGGGGGTGCATCATGTGGGGAAGGACCAGGCACCGCAGGGACTGGAGGGGGAAGGGTAGGTGTGGTGGGTGCAGGGGTGGACATCTCCACCACAGAGGGTAGGGCAGCGCCAAAGGTGGAGGTGAGCTCGGTGCTGCACACTTCTGCCAGGGCGTCCAGAGTAACCCCTGCACCGGAAGAAACCCCAGGGCCAACGGAGGGGGGGGTGGAGGGATGGGGTGCAGCGCTCTTGGGGGAGGGGGTGGACATGGGGGTGGACTCAACTCCCCTGCCCAGGGACTTCCTCGCCCGCTTGCGGGGTTGTGTCACAGTGGGGGTGAGGTCCCGCTCAGCCATGTAGACCTCTTTGTGTGACATTTTGGCACGGGAGCCAAGGGGAGTGCTTTTGGAGGGACTGGGTTGTGAGGCCTGCGGACTCAGACTGTGGCTGCGTGTATGGCTTTTTGCCCCAGACCCAGTGGGTGTGCCTACATCCCCCTGTGTGTGCGTTCCCGGGTGGTGTGCGCTTGCCCTTACTTGGTGGTGTGCTGCCTGTGTCTGGTGGGGTGTGTGCTTGGGAATGTCTGAGTGTGCATGGGACAGGTATGGGAGAGGGAAGTGTGGATGGGGCTGGGGTAGGGGGGGGACGAAGCGCTGCAGGAGACTCACTGATGCCATCAGGGAAGAGTCCATGGACTGCAGAAACCGGCGTTGGTCAGACATCGTTGCTGACATGCCCTCCATGAACGACACCATCTGTGTCAGCAGTGTGGTGTGGCCATGGAGGACATGCAGCATCGATGACTGCCCAACCTGCAACTGCCGCTGTATGTCCACAGACTCTGCACTGAGGGCAGCAGGGGTGACAGGGGCAGTGGGTGCGGTGCCTGGCACGAAGGAGACATGGTGGTGCTCTGCACGAACAGAAGGAACCGGAGCAACTGGGAGGGCGGTGATGGGAATGGAGGAGGCGGGGACAGATGTTGGGCTGCTGCCAGGTGTCGTAGCAGCCTCCACCCCTTCGATGAGGTCAGCCTCGGACCCATCTGCATCGTAGTTGGTCTCGCCACCAGACAGGTCCTCCGACTGACTCCCCTCGCCCTCCGTGTCACTGGCTCCCGCAGACTCGCCAGCACTGGTGGCACTGGTGCTGGGTCCCTCCTCCAGGTCCGTGCAGGTGTCTCCCTCGGTTTCCGATGATGATGCCGTGGGCAAGGTGAAGATACAGAAAAACATCAGTCACCTGTATACATCTGACACATGAGTACAAAACCAATAGGTCACAGTGCATATCAGGCAATGCATCATGAGTAACAGCTAGATTACTCCGCACATATGTAAGCCCTGTACTCCCCAGTTGGTAGACCCACCATGCCACTTGGACACAAGGAAAAATAGGACACACCAGCCCAAAACTTGAATGAGAAATATACTGAGAAGCTAGTGTCTGTGAACAGGTGAGCACAGCAATACAATGAAGTCATGCCACCTCTTGTTTACCCTGAAAGAAACAGGAGTGGTGCACCCAAGGCAAACTAACAGACCTCAATACTAAAGGTGACCTGTAAGTACTTTGGAACACAAAACAAAAACATGTTTGTCCCTTGGGAATAACAATACTTTACACAATCGACATGTTTAAAATGTGGGAATGTGCCATTTTGTGAACAGAACACACATGTGCCTGTATAAAAGATGTCTCCCAAGGAGGTGCACAAAAAACTACATTTACCCAGTCATTGAAGAAGCTGGCAGCCTTATTTAAAGAGGCCACTGTCCAAAAGAAATGGTGTTGCAGAAAATACATATACATGGGCCCACGGAGGACTTGATGACTTGACACTCGTAAGTTGGTATCACCAACAACCAAGGACTTACCCAAATTCCACAACACTGTGGGAACATGTATATGTATAATCTGCAAAACAGTCTCATTAGAACAGTGGCTTCTCTTAAAATGTGCCAGCGTGTTCCCTGAAAGTGTAAAGGTGGTTTTTTGTGCACTTCCTTGGGAGACGTCTGTCATGCAGGCACATTATTGTACTTAACAACAAAACATCAAACTAAAGCATAGAAAACATGAAGACCTGATGACAAGTGTTGTGAGTGCCAAGGTACAATACTTTTTGACTAACAACTTGAATTATGTCAGTTGTCACATGGCCATCCGTTACCTGATGACACACTTGGCAACACATCTGACCCACTGCCTATCATGTGGAGTGGCACACATGTCTAAACCCAGGACAATGCATAAGCTAATGGGCCTGCAATTGTGTTGTAAAAAGGCATACCTTCACTGAGGAGACAGCCTCATGGCAAGCCAGAATGTCCACACAGATGGCAGCACACAAAGACCAAACTACGTAGCATCTGGACCACACACTGGTGCAAAAAATGTATGAGCAGGAATCATGTATTTAAACAATTTACACATGCTGCCAAGCACAAACATTAAACCCTTCACAACATGACTGGGTCACTGCACGTTGAGTCTCTGTCCAGCCAATTATCACACACAGGTCAGACCTGGCAAGGAGACATAAGGTTTGGACATTTAGGCCTCGCCCGCACAAACCCCCATACCTGAGACAATGTGATTGAGACAGATCAAGAAATGACACCTCTTAATCAGGGTTTACAAAAATGTGCAGCAAGAATTCCCAAATGTACTCCACATCACCTCGTGAGGCAGGCAACACATATTTGTGATAAACAACCATCAACAGATAGTTGTGAATAGACACACAGGCACTGCCCAGTGTGAGTATGCACAAGCCAAATGGGGTCTCCCTGTCCAGTGGACACATGTAGCACACTTTGGATAAATACAAATGAGGCCAGGGAACAATGGCACAGAGGCCAACCTATGCTGAACACACAGAGAATGGGCACAGTGTTGGATGACACACATGATTACGAGGCAAGGGTGTCTCAGGGGACTGTAGTGGGCACACTGCTCCTTGTTCCTGGAATGATCTGACTGTAACATGAGCAACTGTCCTGGCACTATGCATATCTCCCACTCATGCACATCATGTCTGAGGCTACAACATTGGTCATGCATGCTGCACCTGTGTCCATTTGAAACCTCACACTCCTATGTTGAGACTCATCATCAGTGCCAACAAATATGGCCCACCAACAGAGTGAACAGGACAGGGCACAGGCAAGGTGCCAACATATGTCACAGACCACCCTCACACATGATGCATAAAGCAATGTGGACTTGGATTATCAGGCAGCCTAGATGACCATGTGCAATTGTGATCACACACAGAACAGGGGACACATGTCAAGGAGGGGAAGGGATGAATAAGAGCACCGGTTGACTTTGGTGAACAGAATATGCACTGCACATATAAACCCTGGCAGTGTATCCAGGCTACAGAGCACTTCCAAAAGCTGGTGACACACAACACAACAAACAGACATGTACCTACCCCCTCCTTGCTGCTGTCCCTCCTGTAACTGCCTATCCAGGTCAGGGAAGACCACCGCCAGGACACGCGTCATGTGGGGTGTCAGGCATCGGCGCCCGCCGTGGGGGCGTGGAGGTGAGAGCCCCAGCTGGACCCGGGCGATCCGCCGGGTCCAGCACCGGATTTCCTGCCACCGTTTTCTGACTTGTGCTAGGCACCGACTGCGATCCCCCGCCGATCTCACGGCCCTGACGATCCGCTTCCAGATGACCCCCTTCTCGTAGGCAGTTACCTGTGAGGATGACAAAGTGAGACAACATCACTACACCTGCTGCATGTCACAGAGACACACATTTGAACATCTTTGATATGTTGAACAGGGCATAGGATGCTGCAAAGGAATTTCTTCTTTCTCATATGGACATTGGCCTCTGTGGAAGCCCCAATGCACTACATGGCATTGAAAGTGCACAGGTGGCAGGAGGGTGTGGAAATGTGGATTTTCCTGATTCGTTATGTCCCCTATCTTGGACCCCAACGGTTCTATGTGCATGTCACAAGTACATGTATGTCCCCTCCAGTTCCAGTTTCCAAAACGCAAACATATGTGCGTCCACCGTCAACATGTTCTCTGTCAGATCCGCCATCAATGGGCTGGATATTCGATTCCTAAGTATGAAAGGCCACCGACTTTATATGGCTAAGTTACTCCATTTTTACAGTTCAGGCAAGTAGGCCCGATTCTGTCCTCAAAGCCTTCCCTGCTCTCTGTCTCTGACAGCTTCAGCTTGAGCTCGCATCTGTATCCATGAACTTTGTCCTACTCCCTGTGCAGCTAACGGTGCCTGCCTCGGCCAGTTTTGCCTGCCTGCCAAGAAGCTGTATTTCACCTTCGAATTATCTACTTTGCTCTTCAGCCGATGCATTCCTGTCTAGTGATTTAGGTAAACATTTCCTTTAGCTCACAAGCAAAGGACTCGGCCTTTCCGTCCTCCTGCAAGTAAATCATAGCCCTGTTGCCATGGAAAGTTTTCTGCCCCTCGCATCTCATATAGACACTTAGACGCTTGTACACGCACACACAGTCAGTATAGAATAGATTCTGTCCGAGAGTCTTTTCTTGTGGATAACATAGTTCTCTAAACATAGGATGTTAGATATGATTTGGGATTAGGTTGACTTGACCCCCCAGACTTCTCGTCTCCACATGTAGAGCTAAATGTCAAGTCCCCTTCACCCCCTAGTTGCACGTCAATCACACGTCATGCTGCTGCGCGCGCATCTATGTTAAGTATTATCTTATAGATCCACCTATGCATGATAATCAGAGCCAATCATGTTTCTTTCTGCTCCTTATTACGCCTAGTTTCGATTACGTACCACTATGTCATTTCTCTTATCAATTGTTACGCCTTTTGCATTCGTTTCATTGTAATGTATGACCTATAAAAGTTACTTCTTGTCAATAAAGTATTGTACTTCACTTCCTGAACCCTCGTGGTGACGGAACCTGAAGGCCGCCACTCGAGTCGGCCATTTTGGAATAAAGCCCATTCAGAAAATCTCTTATACCACGGATTCTGCCTCTTGTTATTCTGAGCTATTCTACTTTATTTTAGATTCCGTATGAAATTCAGTCAAGGTAAAAAGAATATTTACCACATAATGGCGCCCGAACAGGGACACTTTCTCATCTCACGCGCCGGCGGTGCGTTGCAGGCCCGGTCTCCTGCCACAGCTGGACGGACCATAAACGCGTACCAGCAGGATTTCCTGTAAGCTCCCTCCGGTCAAGCGGGGGCGACTGAGGCTGCGATCAACCCAGACGAGGCGGTGAGAAGTGCGAAGTATCCCGACCAGAGCCTAGCTGAGAGAGCAAGATCCGAGGTATACAGAGGCCCACCAGGTTTTCGAAATCCCGATGTCCAGAGGGTCCGCTATCCGCAGTCATCGAGTCCCGTCCATTCTCTGAGGCCTTCCGTTTCAAGGAGCTACCCGGTGAGTACCATCGCCGGGGAGGCGTGTTGACGCGCACATAGGTTGTGCCGGTCAAGACGGATTTGGGTACACAAATCCGGTCTGCACTGTTTAGCAGTGTATATGTACTGTTTAGCAGTATATCAAGTATTCCGAAGTATCTAGTTATTGTCAAGAATTCTGCTTGGTGATTAGTTATGCAGACTGTCATCATTGTTGGTCATTTCTAAAGGTTAAAATGTTTAATGTTTAATGTTTAATGTGTTAAAATGTCCTGCATATTGTGGTATGAATGATTGTTCATTGTTGTGCTTTTTGTATTAAGTGTGTTCAAGATTAAGTATCAGATCAGTTGTCAAGATGCCGCTCTTCTCGAAGTTAAGACAGATTACTACCAGAAAAGGGGTGCTTGAAGAAGCAGTTCCTATTCCTCCTAGGGACACTCCAGGGCATTTTATGTATCACAAGCATGGCTTAGATGCCATATTGTTTCTTGATTTATGGGTAGATTATACCAAGGGATTGCCGGAAAGTCAAAGGTGGCCCGCAGCGGGAACCTGGGATGCAGAGTGCATCATGAAAGTGGAGGAAGAGTTATGGAAAAGAAAAGTCAGACAGTCACAGAAAGACGCTGTTGAGTTATGGCGTAAAGAATCTCATAGACGTACAGAAAAAGCACGTAGACAAGAAGAGAGGAGTAAAGAGAGTTCAAAGGAAGTCCAAGAAAATATATTAATTGAGGAAGGTATCCGAGTGAAATCAGAACAAGTAGATAGACAAAGAAACGCTCTTATGAGTGGTATGTATCCCCTCCTAGCCGAAGGACTACCTAAGGCTGTTCCAGAGATGCCAAAAGACTTGCCACCCCCATTATTTCCAATTAAGGTACATCCAAAAGGGCATCCCAGAACCGCAGAAGATGTTTTTCTTTCCTCATATCTAGATGACGCAGCTCCCGAGTATGCTAACCCCACACCACATAGACCGTCTGGCGGAGGGGTTCAACGTCAGGATCAGGTATCTGTCCCCGTGCAACAGCAAGTCCCGACACGAGCTCCGGCAAGCACATCTGTTTCCGCATCTGTCCCCGCAATCGATTCTACAGTGGTATCGACACCTATAGTTGCTGTGTCACGTTCGACGAATCCATTCACACCCGACGCCCCTGAAGGGGCCACGGGAGGTGCAAGCAATACTTTTACGCCACCTAGAATAAATAAACTTGTTTTTCAAGAATCAGCGCATTCACGTACACCCAAATTCGTAAGTGAACGTACGCTTAAGGAACTCCTTATAGATTGTAGATATGACCCGGTGGTCGGTAAAGAGGACGAAATGGTCCTGGCATCATTACGTATCAGACGAGCCGCAGAATATTTAGCGAGGTTACCAGGAATGACTACGCATCTAGATAACATATATCATTTTGTCCAAACAGGGCGAGACCCAGAATGTATTAACAGAGCTATGGAATTCCAGAAAGTAGAGATACAGGGGGAACTGTTACGTTTCCTCATAAACTGTGTGATCAGAAATCAAGACCGTCCGGGGGTAGACCCGAATACAATGCTTATTCTTACAAGATGGAGCCAGAATATATCAGAAGGGAGACACGATAAGAAAAACTGTATAATAGCCATGTGCCGAAAAATCCGTAGAGAAATAGAACGTATTCACGAAGAAAGATTGGAAACAGACGAGTTCGAGCAAGATGAAGTATCCGAATCAGGGAATTCCGCAAGACAGTCAGAAACCATAGCATACGTAGGCAGAGGAAGATCCTGTGATAATACTAGATGCTTTTCTGATCCCATACACTCAGAATGTCCAAATAATAGCAGAACGTATCCGACGCCTGTAATAAATTTAAAGTCTCCTGAACATTTGTTCCAAGCCGCAGATAAACTACTACGAGAACGAAGGGGTTACCACCTCCTCGATTCCATGGATGAGCAAGAATTGGCCAGATCAGCCGTTCACTGGATTGACAGTCCTGAAAAATACGGTGATGAGACCGTAGCACACACGTTTTTTAACCTTAGTGCAGATGAACAACGTTTAGCTGGAATCTATATGATTCAGCAACTCCTTATACTATATAAGAGCCAACATGCTGACCCTGGTCCTTTACCTGATATATTAACGGAACTACTCACGAACAGATGGAGAGGTTCTAGTAACAAGTTAATTAAAGAAATATTAGTGTCACGTAAACAGTATGTCCTTTTTGTAAGTCCGGATTCTTTCTCGCTGCCCCGCAGAGAAAGAACGCCGTATTATATGGATAGACAAAATCCCTTACGAGAAGTGCACCCAATAAAAGGCGAAGACAATGAGTTTCACCGTGTATTTGTATACACACCCATATCAAAAATTGAATTGTTAGAAATGAAGAAAGTAGTACCAAGTCATGACAAAGACCCAGCGGGTTTCCACCGAGAAATTAAGGACATGTTGCTGATGGGAGAGTATACCTATCCTGATATTATGACGATATTAAAGGTGCTCTTACCTGCTGGCATTTATGAAAAACTGAAAGAAAAAGAGTGGGAAGTGGGAGACCAAAAGATAGATTGGACAGCATTAGAAACGGAAGAAAAGGCCCGAGCTGCAGGTTCAGGGCTCGGGGATAAAGTCAAAGCATTACCAGGTTTACTAGTACAAGTACTGCCACGTTTATTAACTACGAAAAAGGAAGATTGGGGTGCAATCACGGCCTGTAAACAAAAGCATGATGAAGACACAAGTGACTATTATGCCCGATTTGAAAAATGTTTTGGAATAAATAGTGGTATAAAAACAAGTAGTGAGTCGTATCCACATTTATTTGTGACAAAATTAGTAGAAAATGCTTTACCTCCAGTAAAGAATAGAATATTGAAATTCGAGAGTACCTGGCAAAGTAACACTCCGTCACAAATGCTACAAATGTTACAGTATCATCACAATAGAATTAGAGATGAACAAGAACACGAACAAAGACGTATGAAAGATACAAAAATGAAAATGCTAGTGTCTCAGACAGTACCGGCTGAAGGACATAAAAAGGGTATGACACATTCCGATTCAGCAGGACCGGTAAAAGGGACATGCAATTATTGCAAAAAGCCAGGTCATTACGTACACGATTGTCCAGTTTTAAAACATAATATCGCCATAGGTAAAACACAAGAAAGATCACGGCCACTCAGACAAGATCAGAATGAACAAGGAGCTATGCCGCATTCCCAGGCCATGCCAGCCGCACAACAGCCAATACAGTTTGTGCCAGCTGCACCACCGTTGCCTGTTACTGCCACACAAACCACAACACGACAAATGTATCAGACTGCACAGTATGAATATCCTGAGTATCAGCGTTACGCATGAACCAGCCTAGAGAGGGAAGTTGACTTACCGCTTATCGAGATTCCTGTAGATCAAGAAGGACCTTATGTACATAGTGAATTATTAGGCCAAGATAGAAAATTCTTACTCGATACAGGGGCAAGTCGAACAACTATAAAACGTAGTGAAGTTCCAGGGGCACCCCTCTCAGGCTCTCAAAATGTTTCCCTTGGTTTTTCAGGAAAACCTATTGTTAATGAAGTATCACAGCCTCTTCCACTTACGATAGGACCTTTGACACGAACTACAGATTTATTGCTTACTAAATCATGCCCAGAAAATCTGTTAGGAATTAAAACTCTGAAAGCCCTAGGAGCCATAATATGTTGTTCTCCGGGAGGAATAAGGTTGTTTTTACGTGATTTTAAAGGTCACTATGTGTCTAGAGACATGGATCCCCGACTACAGACTTTACCAGCACATCTATGGGCACAAGGCCCTACTGATGTTGGTTGCATGAACATTACACCATACCGAGTTACACTCAAGGCAGGAGTGGTATTACCACGATTGCGACAATACAAGTTACCGCAAGATGCTGTAGTGGCTTTGCTGAAAATCATTGATGAGTTAATTGCCCAAGGAGTAGTTGTAGAAACAGACTCCAATGTATGTAATTCGCCGATAATTCCGATTCTTAAACGAACTGACCCTACTGCTCCGCCAGTATACCGATTGGTTATTGATTTGCGTGAACTAAACAAGTGCATTGTGCCACAATTTCCTGTGGTCCCCGATATATCATCATTATTGACAGCAATTGATTCCGAAGCAACATTCTTTACTGTAATTGATCTCAAGAATGCCTTTTTCAGCGTCCCAATAGATCCGGAAAGCCAATATTTGTTCGGATTCAGTTTAAATGGGCGCAGCTTTAAATTCTCACGCGCTCCCCAAGGATTCACAGAAAGCCCCAGCATCTACAGCCAAGCACTGAAACGAGAACTTGACAGTATCCACATGCCAGTCAACACTGCACTGCTTCAATATGTCGATGATCTGCTGATCACCGCGAGAAGCGAACCTGAATGTGAAAAGGCTTCTCTGACAGTTTTACATTTTCTAGCCGACAAAGGGCACAAGGTGTCTCCTTCTAAGCTGCAATTCTGTGTCCAGCGAGTTATTTATCTTGGTCACTCGCTGTCCAAGGAGGGAAGGCAGCTTACACCAGATCGCATCCAGTTAATTGCTAACATGTCAATACCCCAGACACAAAAGGAGGTGCGGGCTTTCATAGGCCTCACTTCATATTGTAGGCAGTGGATCCCTCAGTACGCATTTCTAGCAAAACCACTCATTCAGTTAACCACACAGGAGGCAGCCACATCGACTGTTCTCCCTTGGACTCAGGAACATACACAAGCTTTTGAAAGCCTAAAGGAAGCTTTATGCCAAGCACCTGTTTTAGCAACACCATGTTATAGCAAACATTTTACACTCTTTGTTACAGAACGCGAAGGTACTGCTTTGTCAGTACTCACTCAGGATCAAGCAGGATCACGCAAGCCATGTGCTTATTTTTCCAGTACATTAGATCCCGTAGCTCAGGCTTTGCCCGCGTGCCTGAAATCAGTGGCAGCAACAGCTTTAGCAATCAGACAAAGCGATGCCATAGTGTTAGGACATCCATTGACAGTACAAGTACCACATGCAGTAGAAGTTCTTGTGAACCGAACACAAACACAACACTTGACCATAGCAAGACTTACCGGTTATGAACTGACATTGTTTCAGCCACACATAGAGATCCGACGGTGTAATACATTGAATCCTGCTACACTATTACCTGTAATTGGAACAGACCCACTAGCTCATGATTGTGTTGAAATTATTGAAATAAAGACGAAACCTAGACAAGACTTGACAGACGTTCCATTGTTAGATCCAGACCTGACGTTGTATGTAGATGGATCGTGCATGAGAGCAAGTACAGGAGACTTAGTGGCCGCGTATGCAGTCACAACAGACACTGAAGTTATTGAGACAAATTGTATAGATACTTTGTCAGCCCAAGCAGCAGAACTTATTGCTCTAACACAAGCCTGTATTCAAGCCACAAATAAGAAAGTTAATGTATACACTGACTCACGTTATGCATTCGGAGTTGTACACAACTTCGGCGTGCTGTGGCGAGAGAGAGGTTATTTAACCTCCCATGGTGCCCACATTCAGCACGGAACCCTCATTCATGCCTTGTTAGACGCAATACATCTACCAACTGCCATATCGATTATGAAATGTAAAGCACACACGAAGGTTACTGATATCATTTCTCAAGGCAATGATTTAGCTGACAGAACAGCTAAACAGACTGCTCAGAATCGCACATTAGACATGACAAAGCCAATAGTTCAGACACCAACACAGTGTATGACAATTAAGGATCCCGCACTTGACGTAATTGACATACAGACACATGCTACTGCAGAAGAATTAAAGAAATGGACTGAACTAGGAGGGATCCAGACAGATCAGGGATGGATGACGAAGGAGAAATCTGTATGGTTTCTTCCTGACTCTATGGTCCAAGCCATTATAGCTACAATTCACAGCCCAGCGCATTTAGGAGAGAAAGCTATGCTAGATAGCATTCAACACATTTGGTTCAACAAACATTTACGAGCAGCAGCTAAACAAAAAGTCCGTACCTGTATGATATGTTGTCAGTTCAACCCAGGAAAAAGTGTTCCCGTAGAACAGGGTGGATTCCAGACTCCTGATCATCCTTTTGAAGTGCTCCAAATGGATTATATCCAGATGGAACGATGTCGAGGATTCAAATATGTTCTGGTAGTTGTCTGCGCTCTCTCCCGATGGACTGAGGCGTACCCAGTATCAGATTACACGGCCCCGACTACTGCCAAACAGTTAGTTCGAGAATTCTTCCCGCGGTACGGTTTACCACGTGTTGTATATTCAGATAACGGCCAGCCTTTCTCATCCGAATTAATGAAACATGTCTCACTTTTGTTGGGATATCAGTGGAAATTCCACTGTGTCCGACACCCCGAGGCAGCAGGTCTCGTGGAACGACATAATCAAATTTTGAAAATCAGATTGTCTAAAGTATGTAAGGAGAAAGGTGTTGACTGGATAGTAGCATTACCAGTTGCACTATTTTACATAAGAATGGTAGCACACTCTCGAACAGGGCTATCCCCGTATGAGGTGATCTTCGGAAGGCCACCAAATATGTGGGGGACGCCTATACCACGTAAAATAACTGATGTTAATTGTAATATGCTGACAGATTACTTGGCTTCCTTGATGTCTGCACTACAATCTTGTCGTTCACAGGTAGCTGCAGCTTTTCCTGACAACACTGAGGTGAAACCCCATGACGTTGCTCCGGGGGATCTGGTGTTTGTAAGAAATTTTGATCGGAAGACCCAGTTGGAGCCCAGGTGGAAAGCACCGAAGCTAGTCCTGCTGACCACAAGAACAGCCGTGAAAGTTGAGGGCCGCAAGGGCTGGATACATTCCAGCCACATTAAGAAATTTCATGGACTATCCTCGGATATAGACACTGTGCCCTGCACTCCCTCACAGACTGATTCAAAACTTCCTTTTGTTGAACAGAATGACTCCCAGTGCTATAAATTAAAGCTTAGGCCCAAACAGTCGAGCAATTTGATTGTTTAAGTCCTCTCCAAGGTGAAGCGGTTGAATTGTCTCCGACATGTACCCCTTGGACCTGAGTAGAGAAAATACCCGAGAAATGTTGAAACGACAGGCGTATTGTAAATCACTGCGTAGCTATTGTATGAGGACATTATTAATTTTGTTTTTATTGAGTGTTTTAATAATTATTACGAGTGTGATTTTGCACATATATCATCCTATTTCTAGACATGTTTATAATGTTGCTGCTGAACATTCTTTTAGTGACCTACCGCCACATGAATTATCTTATAGACTTGCGCTGCGCAATAACACCTTCATTAGTATGTTACATCATTCCCATCAGACTAGTAATGCCACCAATTGTTGGGTGTGTGGCCGACTCCCTCCCTATCAGAATAACAAAGGAGTTCTGCCTTTCTTTCCACATCCGTTCACACACAATGGCTCCTGTGGAGCATGGTTTAGTTTACTAAATTCCATAGACCCAGACACAGCAATTTATCAACAACATTGGATATGGGGAAATCTGAATCTAGTTTTATTCAAAGTCTGTCATCCTAATAAAGAGGGTCACCCCAGTAGAACAGGAACTGATCTAGAAAATGAAGTGTATAAATTAGGTAATTTTACACCTAATCTTATGATTCTGAATGTCAAATCCGAAGTTGAACTAATTCTGCCCACTATGTCAGTATTTCCAGTTAAGGGTGAATTATGTGTAAGAAAAGTTGGTTCCATACATATGGGCCATAGCCAATGCGTTACTACAGTAGAATATAGTGATCAAGGTAAATCTTCATTTAGAGCTTCTCGCCATTCTTACTTTATATGTGGTCAGACGGCATATATGCGTCTGCCTCTAGATTGGGATGGTACCTGTTACATAGCATTCCTTCTGCCACCTGTTTTCCTAGCTCCACCTGATTATTATCGGAATGTTCATTTAGTACACAATAGAGAGCGAAGAGATCTCCCAGTTGTCGATTATACTGAGACGGCATGGGACAAGTATGTAGATTTCAATAAAGGCATCTTTCCCTATATAGGTACAATATCAAATAGTAAGCTGATACGCAGACTAACCAAGACTCTTGAAGCTGTAGTAAACGAGACTATAGCCGCCCTAGGCAATCTGACAGAGGAACAATCAGTGATGAGAATTGTTGTTCTCCAGAATCGTCTTGTCCTTGACGTCATCCTGGCCGATAGGGGCGGAGCTTGCAGGGTCATCGGATCCAGCTGCTGCATATTCATACCAGAAAATTCGCCATCTGTATATAAAGCTATAACACGCCTTCATAAGATTGTGAGCCAGATACACGAGAATCCAGGCACTTGGACGTGGTCCGGGTGGTTTTGGAGTGTAATATCAGCCTGGGGATGGAGAGTTCTATCGTTCCTAGGTATTGGCCTTCTTATGCTCTTCAGTTGTTGTTTATGCCTGCAATGTGGACCAGCGATTTGTGGTCTGTGTGCCACATCATGCATTCCATATCAAAGTTCTCGTTCAGAATGCCGGAGGAAGAAGGAAGAAGAAATGATGCTCCATGAGCAAATCGATGGAATGATGAAGATTGATATCTCTTGAAGGGCAAGTAGGGGACAAGGAGGGAATGTGGAAATGTGGATTTTCCTGATTCGTTATGTCCCCTATCTTGGACCCCAACGGTTCTATGTGCATGTCACAAGTACATGTATGTCCCCTCCAGTTCCAGTTTCCAAAACGCAAACATATGTGCGTCCACCGTCAACATGTTCTCTGTCAGATCCGCCATCAATGGGCTGGATATTCGATTCCTAAGTATGAAAGGCCACCGACTTTATATGGCTAAGTTACTCCATTTTTACAGTTCAGGCAAGTAGGCCCGATTCTGTCCTCAAAGCCTTCCCTGCTCTCTGTCTCTGACAGCTTCAGCTTGAGCTCGCATCTGTATCCATGAACTTTGTCCTACTCCCTGTGCAGCTAACGGTGCCTGCCTCGGCCAGTTTTGCCTGCCTGCCAAGAAGCTGTATTTCACCTTCGAATTATCTACTTTGCTCTTCAGCCGATGCATTCCTGTCTAGTGATTTAGGTAAACATTTCCTTTAGCTCACAAGCAAAGGACTCGGCCTTTCCGTCCTCCTGCAAGTAAATCATAGCCCTGTTGCCATGGAAAGTTTTCTGCCCCTCGCATCTCATATAGACACTTAGACGCTTGTACACGCACACACAGTCAGTATAGAATAGATTCTGTCCGAGAGTCTTTTCTTGTGGATAACATAGTTCTCTAAACATAGGATGTTAGATATGATTTGGGATTAGGTTGACTTGACCCCCCAGACTTCTCGTCTCCACATGTAGAGCTAAATGTCAAGTCCCCTTCACCCCCTAGTTGCACGTCAATCACACGTCATGCTGCTGCGCGCGCATCTATGTTAAGTATTATCTTATAGATCCACCTATGCATGATAATCAGAGCCAATCATGTTTCTTTCTGCTCCTTATTACGCCTAGTTTCGATTACGTACCACTATGTCATTTCTCTTATCAATTGTTACGCCTTTTGCATTCGTTTCATTGTAATGTATGACCTATAAAAGTTACTTCTTGTCAATAAAGTATTGTACTTCACTTCCTGAACCCTCGTGGTGACGGAACCTGAAGGCCGCCACTCGAGTCGGCCATTTTGGAATAAAGCCCATTCAGAAAATCTCTTATACCACGGATTCTGCCTCTTGTTATTCTGAGCTATTCTACTTTATTTTAGATTCCGTATGAAATTCAGTCAAGGTAAAAAGAATATTTACCACAAGGGGTGCAACATACTCCCTGATCATGGCACACACTGTGCATCACATGCAACACCAGGCTGATGGACAGCACCTCAAAGCAGTTACATGCCCCAGGCAACTGACGCAACCTCAGCAGAGTACACAGACACACACATTGGCAACAGCAGATACAAACCCCACTCTGCACATGTGCCACTTGCCTGTGGGGTGTCACAGGTGTCGGGCTAGCTCAGCAAGTCAGACACACAGCACGGCTTACTTCTCACATCAAATGGGTAGAGCTGTTGCCTCCTCCATGCAGCTGTGGTGCAACACTTCACATAGACACTCACCCACATGACAAGGAACATTCACACACATCAATGTCCAGGAGGGCGTACACATCACTGTGACACTCTCACCACAGGTCCACTCAACTCATACACATCTGTGGGTACAGTCACCTGTCACACCGCAGGGACCACTGAAGCACCTCAGGACAATAGCCAAAAAATGCCACCAAGGAGTTGCCAGGCTGAATGTGTCATGCACCATGCAGTGAATGTCACAGTAAGCACAATGCAAGTGAGGAGTGTACACAGGAAATACCTCATGCTCTGCATGAGAGACATAAGCCTTTCCCCCCCTGGGACCCACTCTAAACAACATTGCATGTCTGTCACACCTGGACACAATGCCAGAAGTGACAGTCACAAAAAAGGTGCACAGTCAAAGTTAGTGGAGTCAGCACTCACCTGCTCCCCTGGTCTCCCATACAGGCTGGGGTACTGTGGGAGGAGGACATTCAGCAATGCCTCATTCTCCTCAAGTGTGAATGGCTGGGCCCCCTTAACAGTCCGTGACATATTGCCAGAGGAAGCACAGACAGCAGCAGTGTGGTCGACAGGAAAGTTGTGCAGGCAAGTGCCCTCTCATGGGTTCTGGCTGACTTATATCTGTCTTGCTGGGGGCTTACATTTACAGGAGTACAGAGTGATTGGTCAGACTCATTTGCATCCTACGTTTCCTCCTATCCCTTTAAACTTACACCAATGACACAAATTTGCATGGTTCAAATTTTAAGCATCAGAGCAAGGCAAACACCACTTTGCAACATTGTAATTTTTGGCCCAACTGACTTTTCCAGACCAAATGATGGCCACATTGCAACTGAAATCTCTGTATCCATGACAACCAGCATGCATTTTGGGCCTAATACTTGTCCCCTATGTAATTTTAGAATCCAAAAAACATGTACGGTGTGTTTAACACGTACCCGTACACGTACGGCACCACTACAATAGTGATACGCACTGAACTCACACAATGGATGTGTGAGTACGGTGCGTATCACTATTGTAGTGGTGCCGTAGGGTACGCGTGGTACGGGCCGTACACACGCTCGGAGAGCGTGTGTACGGTCCGTAACACGCGTACCCCTACGGCACCACCACTATAGTGGTACAGGCCGTACACACGCCCGGAGAGCGTGTGTACGGTCCATAACACGCGTACCCCTACGGCACCACTACAATAGTGATACTGACCGTACACACGCTCTGAGAGCGTGTGTACAGTCCGTACCATGCGTACTCCTACGGCACCACCACTATAGTGGTATGGGCCGTACACACGAGCGTGTGTATGGTCCATAACACGCGTACCCCTACGGCACCACTACAATAGTGATACGGACCGCACACACGCTCTGAGAGCGTGTGTACGATCCGTACCACGCGTACTCCCATGGCACCACCACTATAGTGATATGGGCCGTACACACGCTCGGAGAGCGTGTGTACGGTACGTAACACGTGTACTCCTACGGCACCACTACTCTAGTGATACGGGCCTTACACACGCTCTCAGAGCGTGTGTACAGGGCGTTTCACACGCTTACACTGGTGATAGGAGGCGCACTCGAAAGGAATGGAGGTCCCCGACTTGCACAAGGCTGTACATCAAGTCATTGTCATTGCAGACTCTCATGTGCAGGGCCTAGGTGTGTCAGGCAGTGATATTGCACATGTCTTCTCATGTAGTTGCACAATTGTTGTGTGATGACCTGTGTATACATGTCATGTGTGATGGGCCACTATGTGGCACACTTCCCCTTCACACTTTGCACATGTGTGCCTGTAGTACAAACGTGTCAAGCACAGCATCACTGGTATGGCACAGTCACCACCACCCGCAACTGTCTCCTGATGCCAGGGACACTAACAACTGACATTTCACGATCAGCGTGCCCCGATGTGACTATGTCATGTGTGTGTCATGTGTTCCCATGAGCTTGCTGTTAGTGTTCGGTCAACTACATCTGCTGTTGCTGCATCCAACATGTGTCTGTGTGGAGATGGGCATGGCACACATCTATGCACACCATGCCACATGTGGATTCCCACGTAAGCAGGGTCTGTATGCATCGGACATCATATTTTCACATGAGGACATATCTGTGTCGTCTCAATGTCTGTTTTCTGTTTTCACGTGTACCCCTTCATTGCAATGTGTTTGATCTGTACATGTGACATTCCATGTGACCTGTGAATCTAGCTTGCTGTCAGCTGTCTGTAAGAGATGACATCCTTTAAATGCAGCTATGTGGATGTATGTCACTCCTGTGATGTCTCTGGCTGTTCACTCAGACTGGCCCCCAGGTCGTTTCAGGGCATGTCATGTAGACTTGCCAATCGACGGGTGTATCTGGCTTTTTGTAGGGGTCTCACCAAGCTGGCATACGTGTCCTGGATGTATTGCACAGACCAGACTCTGTATTTATCTGATGTGTAGTAGCAGTTTAGCATGTGCTCTGTTCATTGACATTGATGTTGTTATGCTCTAAATCTTCGTTATTCAATACAATTTTCTGCAGGGCACTGCCTGTCCCCTGACCAATGCCAGACTTGGGTGCCATGAGGGAACGTACCTGCATCTGACGTTACAGATTCACTCAAATGTTGATTGAGGACTTGACCGACAAGCTGGCACCACACCTCCAACTGCGACACAGGTATCCTTCTGCGCTGACCCCCAAGATGAAGGTGATGGCAGCCCTACATTTTTTTGCCACAGGTACGTTTCAATTCACCATAGCTGATGTTGGTGGCATGTCACAGACAATGTTCAGCCGAGTCCTGCGTGATGTTTTGGCAGCCATGTTGGAGCACCTTGATGAATTCATCCATTTTCCTACTCCTAAGGAGTTGACAGGTGTCAAGGGTGATTTATATGCCCTGGGAGGGATGCCCCATGTCATTGGGTCCATTGATGGTACACATGTGGCTTTGGTACCACCACAGGCACAGGAGGTAGCCTATCACAACCGTAAACATTACCACTCTATAAATGCCCTTGTGGTGTGTCTTGCTAACATGCTGATTTCCCATGTCTGTGCACGTTTTCCAGGGTCAGCACGCGATGCCTACATCATGAGGCGTAGCAGGGTGCCAGACATGATGCTGCGGCTGCACAACGAACGAGCATGTCTTGTTGGTGGGTATACTCTGTTTGTCCTGTGTGTTGCGGCATATTTGGCTCTTATGGCAGCTCCTGACCCACTTATTTACATGATGTTCCATGTAGGGGACTCTGGCTATCTCAACATGCCATGGCTTATGACACCTCTCCGCAACCCAAGATCAGCTGCAGATCACCGGTACAACAATGCACACGGGCAGACCAGGCGAGTGATTGAGAGGACGTTTGGCCTCCTGAAGAGCCGATTCCGGTGCCTTCACAAGACAGGCGGGTCCCTCCCATATGCACCGGCGAAGATCTGAAAAATCTTCCTCATGTGCTGCATGCTGCACAACATGGCAGTGGAGAAGGCAGTGCCACTCATCCTGGAGCAGGATGAGCAGGAACATCCACCCGTGGAGGATGAAGGGCTTGGCCACGAGGCAAGTGAGGAGGAGGAGGAATAGGAGGATATCCGGAGTCAGCTCATACTAACTTCTTCTCATAATGGTGAGTCACTGGGTCTGAATGTGCACGCTTGTAGCCTTGGGTGGCATGTGTTGCAATGTGTGTGTCCAGCTGACTGTATGCTAAGTGACTTAGATGTGTGTTCTGATGTGTCACTCGAGTGATGATGTCATTCCACACATTTTAGCAGAGACACTTTCTTTTAAATTAGCATGGGGACAACATTGTTCATGTTTAGTAAATGACCATGTATCCGTAGAAAAATCTTTGCGCTGACTTCTTGTGTGTCTGTCATTCCCAGGTTCTTGCGCATGTTGTCTGCTCATGTCATCGTTGTCCTCCTGCTATTCCTCATGAGTATTGCAACATGTGCTGAACCAGCGTTCAATGCACGGACATGGGGAAATGTCATTTTGGGTAAGGATTGCAGCAAGGCTTTTTGGGGGTGGTACGTGTTTGGAATGTGTGGGGACTGCTCCTGTGCATGTTGTGTTACCATGCATACATGTCGAATCACCATGGGGCACATAACATGTAGCATGACTCCCATGAATTGATAGTCACCCTTCATGACAGTAATTTGTAATGGATTTAGGTTTCTGGTGAAGACATCAATGTGTGTAAAACTTCCCTCTGAAACATATGGGATGCTATGGGTGGACATAGTGTGGGACATCCCTATAACAGGCTCAATGGGGAATTGCAGCCTCGCCGTGTGCAGCAGGAGGTGTTTGGCTCATCCCCTTAACTTCTGTGCCTGTTCATTTGGATTTACAACATCCGTGTTGTGAAGGGGGTGTCCAGCCTAGGTCCCACATGTTCAGTCAATTGACCTGTGAGTCTGTTCATATTGATGCATTTCCCTTAGTGTGAGTTTGAGTAATAAAGATGTTCCTCACCCTCCAAAGTGCCTCATCTCTGTCAATGCAGGTCTCTTGACACTTTGCATGCATTATCTCTGGCATAGTTGTCAAAGATTGTGCATATGAGTGTATGTGTAGTTCGGCAACATGCATGCAGTTCTTCATGGCTAATGATCTCTATTGTGCATGAAGTCCATGGTTGTGTATGTATTTGGGCAGGTTGCTCCCCCCAACGGGCCGTCCATGCCAGCTGAGGGTGTGTCTCCTGTGCGCAGCTCGGCCTTCTGTTTCCTGATCCTGTGTCAGTCATCTTTGGTGATTGTTCATCCATTTTCTCTGGGTGAGACATGAATAACCTAACACTCCTTCCTTTACGTACGCCTGTTGCAGTTGTCCTTTCTGACATCCTTGTCTTTGTGTGCCTCTTTCGGCCTAGTTTCCAGTACATGCCGCATGCTGCTGCGGCCCCTGCGGCAAGGGCCCACCAAGTTCCCGGATTCTGCAACCCACACGCCTCCAAGATGCTCATCCCTTCCTCCCTCCACCCATTCATTAGGCTGTCATCAGCAGGACCGTCAGCGCATGCAACGTGCACATTGCACGACCCGCGTGTTCTTGCATGACCCACATCACACAACAGTCTCATGTTGCAGCCACCCTCCAAGCAATTTCCAAGCGAAAATCAACCGCATGCTCTCAAGCATACCCTAAGCGCACACACGACATCTTCGCATGCTGAGTGTGCAACTCCAAATGCCTACACAGCGTCAGGTCATGTCCCTCCTACTCCACACCGGCTCCGTCCAACAGTACACCATTGGACTCTGTTACCTCCTCAACACAACAGGCCCACACATCACCTTCATGACAATGACCTGGATAAAAGCATCCTCAGCACACAACCCATTGCCATCTCAGACGGATACAAGAGCACCCGCAGGGATGGCACTAACAATCCCAGAGGATGAATTGAAATCTATTCCCAAGTACGCACTCAGGGTCACAAATCTGGTTTTGGCACAAAACCCCTTGGAAACCCTCAGAGTAACACTCATCTACAGATCTCCAGGCCTACTTCCACAATTCCGCTAAGCCATCAACACGTCCATCTTCACGCACGCCCTCACATCCACAGGATATATGTGGCTGTGGGCCAGGAACTTCTGGCTGGATGAGAACCAGACCAGCATCCATCATTGGTCCATCCACATTAGCATCCACGTCTCCGACAAGCAACACACTGCCACACACCCCGCTACCAATCCCCCAAAGATGCTTGATGTAAGTCAACACAGACATGCTGTGTGGGACACTGGAACCAACACCACCGCCATACCCTGCTACCTCACACACTGGATCTGCAACTGATCCAACAATCTAGCCATGTTGACGGACTTTCCTGTGACGCACATCAACAATTAAGCCACCTGGGACGAGGCAGACCTACTGGACTCATACACGTCTAGCAGGACTCTTGTGCACAGCTTGCAACACAAATAACCATCAGTGGCCTTACAACCCTGGAAAACGGCACACACAGCCATCACCATGTCATCAGCAAGGACAATTGGAGATCCTTCAGATGGTGCAGAGGCCAAAAAAGCGCACAACATCAAGGAGCTCATCAGCATTGTGAGTGCACTGACATCAGCTCTCCATCCAAAAGACATCCCACCCTTGCAAGGCTGAGCCAATCCCTTGCAACTTTCTACCACTGCAAGCTCATGGACATACACACAGGCCTTGGCACACAGAGGCAGAACGCGGGACCAAGCTCCCTCAGGTTTAGCACTTCCATCATCAGGAGATACAACACCCGGCTCATGTGCAACATCCACTGGGGATCTCCATCAGGCCCCTTCCCACACAACATCTCAACCACATCATTCCCCATCCTTGTAGCCCCCGTCCAGCACGTCATGTATGTATCATTGGAGTTATCCACATTCCATGGTAGATAGAGGCATGCAGTGACCCAGGCCCTTCTTCGACAACGGACGGCAGAAACGCAGGCTCTCAAAGAACATCACCGTGCTTCCCTAGCCAGCAAATGTCATCAGGAAGACAGTCAATGAGCAACTGACAAACTTCCTCCACGCTAAGAGCTCCAGGCAACCTGCACAAGACCGTCTTCCACAGTAATCACCCCACTGCAACCGTCATCATTGCCAACAACACCGACAACTTTACTCTGCTCAACAATGGTGAGGCCACCCCCCTTGACCTCTCCACAGCATTATGCACGATGTGCTCACACACTGTCAGCTCACACATCTCCAACACTGGTATCCAGGGGATGGACTTGGATGAAATCACCAAGTAGCTCACCAGCAAGGCCATGGGAGTAGGACTCCAGCCTTCAGCATGTAGTACAGTGGCGTCATCTGGCACATGGCCCAGGGCTCATCTCTCAGCGTGTCAATCTTCAATGTGTCCAGTAGCCCCCTCTCCACCATCACATGCGCACACAACCTCATCATCATCTTGTATGCCATTGACAGCCAGCTGCTCCTCACCCTCACCAAAGACACAGCCATTGCCCGTTCCAACCTTCAAGAAGGCATGAGGTCCGTTGATGAATGGCTGAACATCAGCCACCAGAGGCTGGACTTGTACAGGACTGAGGTAATCATCTGAGGATTGGCCTCTTACAGCTGGGTCAACTCCTTGTGTCCCAACCACCAGGGCACTGCACCAGCACCCAGTGGCCACGCACACAAGATGGTGTGCATCATGGACTCGTCGCTCACAATTGCAATGCAACTCACCAGAATCTGTACCTTATGCTGCAACACCCTCCGCATGATGCACATGATCCACAGATCGATCCACTCTAAGGCAAGACAGACCATCCCCCAGGTCCACGACACCAGCCGTGTCAACTACAGCCCCGCCCTCTACGGAGCAAGTACAGCCAAAGTCCCGGAAAACTTGTCCACATCCAGGGTGCATCTGCACACCTCGGGCCCGATTCACAGAACTGACTTAAGACAAAATCCTAAACTTACTACCATTTTGGTATTCACAGAAGGCACTTACTCATTTTGGTATTCACAGACCGCACTTACTCATTTCGGTATTCACAGAAGTTAGGAGTCCTAACTTTAGGACTCCTAAATGCCTTCTGTGAATACCGAAAGTCTTAAAATTAGGATTTTTCTCAGTTTAGGAGTAGTAAAGTCAGGACTCCTAACTTTAGGACTCCTAAATGCTTTCTGTGAATACCGAAAGTCTTAAAGTTAGGATTTTTCTCATTTTAGCAGTAGTAAAGTTAGGACTCCTAACTTTAGGACTCCTAAACTGAGAAAAATCCTAATCTTAAAACTTTCGGTATTCACATAAGGCATTTAGGAGTCCTAGAGTTAGGACTCCTAACTTCTGTGAATACCGAAATGAGTAAGTGCCTTCTGTGAATACCAAAATGAGTAAGTGCCTTCTGTGAATACCAAAATGGTAGTAAGTTTAGGATTTTGTCTTAAGTTAGTTCTGTGAATCGGGCCCCTCAGCTTCTACATCCCGTGCCCCAGCCACATCACCGTCTACCTGAGATAGCTGCAATGGATCACTGTCTGCTGCAGGATGACCTTCACACTCCTCACCCACACTCAGGAGGCAGTCCACAACCCCAGACCCCAAACCAACCTTGGACGTCTGTCATCCAAGACCCCGTTGGGCCAACTCCGTGCATCCAACCTTGCCCTGGCCACATTCTTCACATCCACCGAACTCCAGCATGCAGGTCATAGTTATCCCACCTGGCCAAACATACCTGGGACTCCCTCCCCGGGAACCTCCACATGAGCCATGACCTCTACACCTTAATGATAATCTTCCAAATTGGTCTGTCCGCACAGTATTGCAAGCCCCCCCTCAGCAGCTTGATGCCATCATGGGTGAGTATTGTGCTCCATGTCTGTATTGGATTATACATTGTGACCCATGTGTGTCCTGTACCCAACTCAGATCCCAGGGTATGGATGGCTGGATTTAGTTCAGCACTCAGACATAGTTTGACATTTCCCCACACGTATGTTGGGGACTCATGCAAAATGACTGCAACATCTAATTAAAGAAATGTAGTTTTATTCTCGGTGGGGGGCGTGTTTTGTGGGAAAAAATAGGTGCTGTACAGTGTGCCTAGAATCCAAAGTTCACAGGGGGAGATGGGATCCTTGGCATTTGAAGTCATCAGAGTCCAGACCACAGTGTTTGTCATCATTGGTCAGACTTCTGACCAGCAAGTCCATGTGGCAGAGAATGTCAGTGAATGAGGTGTTGCTGTTGCGCATGAAGGCCAGGTGCCAGGCCAGGTGACCTGGGAGATGTGGATGGTCCGCTGCCTCTCACGGTCTTTTCCGTGAACGACCCACCTTCTTCGCGGGACCCTCAGATGCAGGCCTTGACGATATTTGGGATGCTCCGTCGGACGAATCCTCTTCCTCCTCCCTCCCTGTGGCTGGTGGTGGTCTTCGCCTGGTGGCACAGGGAGGTTTGCCCATGTTGTCGGAGATCCGACGGAGTGAACGGCTTATGTCCGTTTGCACCGCCAGGAGCTCAGCCAGTCTTGCCTCCATCCGTCCTTGGTGTTCTTGTTGACTGGCGTGTTGCTCGGCCTGCTGTTTCGTAATCTCTGTGAGGGTCTCCACTACCTGGCTGATGGCCCTGGTGTCACGCCGGTATGCGTCCATGATGTTGCGTATGTGTGACATACCGGTCCCTTCAGCTGGCTGGTCAGGTTCTCGCCTCCGCCTGCCTCCACTCCCATCACCCCTGCCCACACGAGCCTGGCCTGCCGTTTTAGGCACATCGGGTCTACGGGACCACTGAGGGATGGCAGTTGCGGGGTTGTCTGCCTCCTCCTGGGTGCCGGGCGAACCTTGTCCCTCCAGGTCAGACTGGCTCAGTTGTTCAGTGCGGGCAGGGCTCCTGGGTGTCTCCTGGGATGTGGCAGGAATGGGGGTGGTGTTTGGCACAGATGTACCTGAGGCAGGTGCTGCAGGGGCTTGGACACCAGAGGGTCCAGGTGGGTTGGGGTCATCCGCGGAGTGTTGAGAGGCGTCACTGCCGGTGGGATCAGGTTCCTCCCGAGCCTGGGACTGTGATTCTTCCCCCCCATTGTTGGGGGAAGATCCATGACGTTGCCCTGTGTGTGAGAGAGAGACAATGTTAATGCTGTTTCATGCGACATCCATGTTTCATACATATTCAAGTTGGCACAGTTCCTCCAGGTAATTGTATGTGCCTAGCATTCCCCTCAATGTTCACTTGTGGATGGGTATGTTGCGGGGGACAGATTGATATGTTCTCCTGAGTGTTTGACATGTAGATTTTTGGCTTGGATGCTTCTTTGGCTATGGATTGATCTTGTTGTGTCACATGTCCATTGTGAGAGTGGGTAAATCCATTGCCTGCCACGAGGGTGTGTGCTTGTGTAAGGGGTGTGTGTGACAGGGCCTGCTGGTGGGTGTAGTGTGATTTGGCAGTGGGTCTCCCAGGTGATGTATCTGTCCCCTTATGGAGCATGCTGCCATGACAGTGAGTGTGAGTTCCTGTCCTAGATATCTGAGCTTGTGGTGTTGGTGTTTGAGTTTACAGTGGTCATAGGAGGGCCTTGTGCTGCCTACAGCAGGGCCAAGTGTCAGCTACCTTGTCAGTACTTTGCCAGTCCCTGTACATTGAGCATGGTGCATGGGTATGTACTTGGGCCATATGGGCTGAGGGCAATGGTGTCTGATTCTGAGTTGAACAATGTGTTTTGTGAGCCCCACCCTCCCAGCATCCCGGACATCCAGTCTTGGGTTAGTGCTTCGTGTAGCTTGGGACATGGCATGGCCTTGCTTCGTGAATGGGGCATACACATGTTAGTGGCATGAGCGTTGTTTTTGAGTGTGGTTGTGTGCGGTGAGGGCTTGGGGGTAGTTGCGTGCATTTGGTGTAGTTGGGGTGTGGATGCCATTACCCCCATTTTACGTAAGTTGTTTGTGTACTCACCAGGCTCTGCAACTCTTTCGACTCCGTGTACTCCCACCGGCGGAAGCAGGGCCATCACCTTCTCCTCCCAGGGATGGTAATGTACCGGTCAGCGGGGCAGCCCACCTCCAGTGATGTTGCTCTGGGCGTAGTCCTCGTTCATTTTCCGCTTGACTGCCCTCCGCAGTTCGTACCACCTGGCTTGTCATTCATTCCTGGTCCTTCTGATGGGAGCAATAGCATTCACCCTATCGACGATCATCTGCCACAGGCGTGATTTTTTGGCTATGCTGGTCTGTCTGACCAATGTTCCAAAGAGTTGTGGCTTGACTCTGATGACTTTGTTGTCAAGGATGTCCAGCTCCTCCCTTGTGAACTTTGGATTCTTGTCTGTGGGAATGGTGTAGGGTGAGGGTGTGGATGGTTGTTGGTGTGTGGGTGTGAATGTGAAGGTGTGTGTGGGAATGTGAAGAGGGGGTATGTATGAAGGAGTGTGTGTGAAGGTGTATATGTTAAGGTTTATGGGTGAAGTTGTTGGGGTATGCTCTGTAGCTGCAGTGAGTCTGTTGCAAAGGCTCATGGTTTGTGTGTGTGGGCCCTTTTTATTGGTCCATTTGTGGGTGTGCCTGAGTTTGAAATTTTGGTGGGTGTGTTATAAGAGGTGGTTGTGAGTTTGGGCCTCTGTTTGCCTGTTTGGATGTGCCTGGTCAGTCATTTTGATGTATTTTCTACTGTAGACGTGTTTTGTGGTGTTGTGCGAGTCGAATTGATCCTCCTTGTGCTGTTTTACAGTGTCCTGGTTCAGTACGAGTCGTTTTCGCGTATGTAAGGTGCGTACATACGTGATGTTGTTGTACCGTGCTCGCATACGCAATGTTGTTGTAAGGTCCGTACATACGCGATGCTGGGGGACGGGGCTGGGGTACGGTGCGTACAAGTATGGGGATGGGGTACGGTGCGTACAAGTACGGGGCTGGGGGATGGTGCGTCCAAGTACGGGGCTGGGGTACGGTGCGTACAAGTACAGGGCTGGGGTACGGTGCGTCCAAGTACGGAACTGGGGTACGGTGCGTCCAAGTACGGGGCTGGGGTATGGTGCTGGGGTACGGTGCGTACAAGTACGGGGTTGAGGTACGGTGTTGGGGTATGGTGCGTACAAGGACGGGGATGGGGCACGGTGCTGGGGTACGGTGCGTACAAGTACGGGGCTTGGGTATGGTGCTGGGGTACGGTGCGTACAAGGACGGGGCTGGGGTACGGTGCGTACAAGTACGGGGCTGGGGTACGGTGCTGGGGTACGGTGCGTACAAGGACGGGGCTGGGGTACGGTGCTGGGGTACCGTGCGTCCAAGTACGGGGCTGGGGTACGGTGAAAGGGGGGAAGGGGTGGGCTGTACAACTCGTATCCCGGGCGCAAGTTTACCCGGAATACAAGTGGTACAGAGTTCGCTCCGTACGGGACGTTTTACATACGCTTGTGTAATCGGAAGGGCGGTACGGATCATACTTGTGCGCTCGGACTTCAGTTTTACGATTTGTACGTAAAACTGTCCGGGTACGTCTCGTAGACCTTTTCCCGATACCATTCGTATGTATTTTTCACGTACGAATCGTACTTCACCGGTGGGACGGGACTTGTACGATTCGTACGTAAAAATATACGGATACGAGTCGTACGGGTAATTTTTTTACCCGATCGGAATCGGCACCTTAGTAGTAACTGATCCATCATGGTGCAGTGCCTTTACATTATTATGCCAAAAGTAGTCATGAGACTGGTCTTGTTTCAATGTCCTATAACAGTTGTTATGGATCAGAAAGGATCATATCCTATGGAGGTGCAAAAGACAGCTGTTGCATCACAATTTTGAGAGCATGACAGAATACCAGCACGTTGGTGCAGTAGGGCAGTACAAGGTCTCAACAGGAGTCCAACAATCTAAACAATGAACATTTCACTCTCCCTAGCTATCACTAGCATCAGCCTCTGAAGAGCCTCTGATTAGTGTAGGGAGGGTGAAAAATGTCAAGTATGTAAGCAATGAAAATCTTTGAAGTGGCATCGCAGAAGACATTTCAATAAGTACTCCAACGAGAAAACTTCTGGGAAGATGTTCTCAACATCAGGCTTGAAGATAACCTCAACAGGAGAGCCAGGAACACAGGTGAATAGCTGAGTTCAAGCAGAGAAATTCAGATGAAAAGCAGGGCCCAGGAAGACACTTCCACTTATCAACAGAGAGTAAATTCAAGCACCTGCACGTGCCCTGAGTGTGGCTTCTACAGACTGTAGCATCCTCAAACCCTACAGTGGATATTTAAATCCAGGATCTTTGAATCCTGTAGCGGATCCCGGAATTCCAAGCCCATCAAATCTTTCAGTAGAGCATCAGATACTGCTGTAGCCAATGCAAGAGTGGAGGTAAGCACCTGTGATAGAGTAATAAAGTAAGACACTTTGGGTCATATTTATCAAAGGGTTATGTCACTTTCGCACCACGAAACAGGGTGCAAAAGCACCGCAACCCTTTGCGTGGTTGTGAATGATTTGATACATCTGGAATAACGCAATGTAGGACAAATCCCTGTGTTGCATTGCTCTGCCACAGGGAGGTGCATGTGTTTTCCCTTACAAAACCCATGGAATTTGACACATTCCTAGATTTTTCATTACTGGTAGATATCTTTATTTCTCCCTGTTTTTTCATATTTCTATGTTTCCTGCATTTTGCAACATACATAGAAAGAAGAGAATGCCTTAATCCTGATTACCATGGTGCAAGAGTGCGCTAGGTAGCACGTTGTGCGCCAGTGCTGGGAAAAGGCAGGAATGCACGGTATTATGTTAAGTACAGCACATTCAGCAAGGTGGCTTACTGCGTGACATAATGATAAATATGCCCCTAGGCTCAGAGGCCAAAGCAGGTGCTAGACACTTTTTTTTCTTAAGCGGCCATGTCAGGTCTTTGTTTAGGATAAAACCTAAACTCTTTACTTTAGATTTGGATTTGGGGGCGCTCCCCCAAATATGATGGCCAAAGAAATAGGTCCCAGAGAGCTGGATTGTTTCCTGTCACCATTACCTAGCACTTAGAGGCAATCCAGTTAGATACCCTTTCCAGGCAGATGTTAAGTCTGTCAAAGGTTGCGTTAGTATTTGGTGACAAAGAGACAATAATATAAGTGTCATTGGCATAGGAAATTATTGTGAAATCCAGACCACAAATGATGTGTGCCGGAGGCCATACATAAACATTAAATAAGGTGGGGCTCCATGAAGATCCTTGCGACTCTCCGTATTTTAGCTGGTGTGTTTCTGACAGAAAGGTCCCCTCACTAACTTAAAAGCTCCTGAATGTAGTAAATTATATCAAACAATTTAGAGATGACCCTGTAAATCCTATGCTTTCCAGCCTCTGGCTAAAAATTGGTTGGGACACCGTGCCAAAGGCTGCGCTCGGATCCAACAAAATGAGCGCAGTAGAACCACCCTGGTCCAGAGTTTTTCTTAAGTCCTCCATTGCGAGCATAAGAGCTGTCTCAGTGTTGCAGCCAGCTGGCAAGCCGGAAAGGAAAACACTATTTGCAAGAATCTGTTTAAGAATTATTCATGGGCATCAGGGTAAAGAATCTCTGCAGAACAGAGCTGGCTCTATCAAGGGGCCCCCTGAAATGTTAGGGCCCTGGGCCAGAGCCCAATTTGCCCATGTCTTAAAACATCTCTGGTTACACATCGTGTCTTAGAGGGGGCGGGACCTGACCCTACGATATTAGATATGATGAAAGAGTTAACAATGGGAAATATTTCTTTAGCCAGGAGTGTAGATTGACTGATTTTATCGGCAACATCTTCAACTGGGCCCTAATGATTGCAGATTGATATTTTTTCATAGATTTTTTATAGAACTCTTTACCTTCCTCTTCATATTTACATCTCCATTTTTATTTAATTTCCTACATTCTTTTTTAACTCTTTTATCTCATAGGAGAACCAATTGACACTGGGCCTAACCTGGGAGATTCTGCTTGGCTTTTTAGCAATAAGTAGGTCTAGCGTTGAGCTAATCCACTTCTGGAAGTTATAGTAGGTGATTGTTACATCATCATTTACCTGAAGGGCTGAACTTCCCTGTGTTATTTTCCACAGTGACATATCTAACTTGGACCATTTCCTGATCAGTTTCCTTGTTTATTTATTTATTTTGAGAGTTTTATAGAGCGCGAACAAGACACTTGCGGATATCAGAGCGCTTTACAGTAAGTGAGGTTCTTTATACATCAAATAAATGCAAGTTAAACACGTATACATGACATCTTGTAAAAATAAAGCAGAAAGGCACAACAAAGAACAATCCCGTTGAGTCAGGTAAAGGGTAGATAAAATGTCTAGGTTGTCTAGAAGGTCCCTTGTCATAGTAGGATTAGTAACGCGGGTACGTTTGTTCTCGAAATTTCTTTAGACTATGGTCAGGTGAATTTTGCCATGAGAATCGATTTTACTTCCTTTTTGAAAGATGCAATAGAAGAGTTCAGTCTGGTTTCTGGGGGTAAGGCATTCCACATCCTGGGCGCCATTCCTGAGAAGGTTCATTTATATGTTTTTTTCTTGTTGAATCTTTGCGGTTTTAGTAGTAGGTTTTCCGCACTTCTTGAAGATCTTATCCCACCAGAGATCATCAGTTTCTGTGTCAGGTAGCTGGGTGCATTGTGGTGCAAGGCTTTATGCGTCATACAAGCCATTTTCAAGTGAATTCTGGCTTCCAGTGGTAGCCAATTCAAGGATTTTAAGTCTGGGGAGATGTGGGAACTTCTTTTAGAACCAGTGATGAGTCTCGCTGCAGCATTTATCGAAGCTCTTAGAGGTGCCGTTGTAGCATTAGGAAGGCCACACAGAGAGACGCTACCGTAATCCACTCTAGGGATAACTAAAGCTTGTACTGCCTGTTTGAAGTCATTGATTGGCAAGAAAGGTTTCAGTTTCCTCAGTGTATTTATCTGAAAGTTTGCTCCCTTTGTTGCGTAGCTAATGTGTTTTTGCATATTGAGGTTACTGTCAAGAGTTATACCCAATGATTTTGCAGAATCCACAATAGTTGGTTGAACGTTGAGTGCCGTAAGATGTTTGATCCACTCTTGCATAATGGGGACTTTCGCGGGTGGAGCGATTAGGAGGAATTCAGTTTTTAGGGCATTCAATTTGAGATGGTTTTCTGCTAGCCATGTCTGGGTGTTCCCAAGCGTTGTGTTAAGCAGTTTGATGTCTTCTAGGGTATGGATCTTAAGGTATAGTTGTGTATCGTCAGCGTACATGTGATATTGCACGTTAGACGCGTGTAGCATTTCGGTGAGTGGTTCCATGAATGATTAAACAATGTCGGGGATAGTAAGGACCCTTGAGGGACTCCCAACGTTACTGGGATGGGTTTGGACAGAGAGTTGTTGACCTTGAATTTTTGTGTCCGGTTCTGGAGAAATGAGGTAAACCAATTTAGCACTGACCCTGATATACCCATTCTATGTTTCAGAAGATCCATCAAGTTCTCATGTTTGACCGTATCAAAGGCTGATGACAGGTCTAGCAGGATGAGTAGGCATGATCCGTTCTGATCAAGGATTTGTAGCGCGTCATCAATTATGTGTGTCATGGCTGATTCGGTGCTGTGACCTGTTCGGAAGCCTGATTGGTGTTTGTTAAGAAGGTCAAAGTGATCAATATGTCTTGTCAGTTGAAGGTGTACACATTTTTCCAATAGTTTGGCCAAGGTAGGAATATTGGAAATAGGGCGATAGTTGTTTAGGTCCGTAGGGTCAGCCGTGGGTTTCTTTAGAATGGGTGATACCTGTCCAACGTTGAGGGCGTTCGGGATGCAACCTTGCTGAAGTTAACTGTTAATGATCTTGGTCCAGAGAGGCAGAAGCAGTGGAGTTAAGTCTTTAACAGCGTTTGTGGGGAGAGGATCGTTGAAGTGATTGGCCGGATTTAGGGCACTGAGAATCTTGCATATAGCTTCTTCAGTGTAAGTAGCAAAGGAAGACCAAGTTGCGTCATTTTTAGGTCAAACTTTGATGGGATTTGGTGTGGCTCAAATGGAAGTGCTGGGGTGGTTTTCGTATGAAGACCCGAGTGTAAGATTTGATCATTGAGGAGGTCCTTCTTGATGTTTTCAGTTTTCCCAGTAAGGAAGGCAGAAAATTCTTCACAGTTGGGTTGTGGGCAAGCTATGTCTTGTAGACATTGAGGTGCATCCTTAGATTGGGATTTGATTAATTCAAAACGTTTTTTGGGACGATTTCTTGCTTGGTCTAGTTGGTGGCTGAAGAAGTCTGCTTTAGTGCGCTAGATCTTTCTGTAATAGGCATATCTCTTTTTCCTTAGTATCTTGAGCTGATTGGCGGATGGGACTGATCTCCAATTACGTTCAAAAGTTCTGAGAGACCGTCTATCCTCGTTGAGTAAACCATTGTACCAGGGCTTAGAGTCTTTTGAGGAGACTCTGTTTAGTTGAAGGGGGGCTAGCTCGTTTATTATGGAGGTCATGGAATTGAGGTAGTGGTTGTTGAGATCCTGGACTTCGGAAGAACCTGCAGGGGGCAAAAGTAGGTTGTGGCTGGAAGATGGTAATATGTTGGGGTTGAGTTTTTTCAAATCTCTTGTTGTCCTATGAGGGTTAACATGTTCTATTGAGGAAACAAAAAATGGGATCAGCAGATGATATAACCAAGGAACTGGAATTAGAGCCATTATCTTCAAGAGAACAATACTGGTAAAAATGAGGTCTAAGATATGGCCTTTGGCATGGGTAGGGGAGGTAACTAGTTGTTCAAGCTGGATAGCTACTAGATCTTGTTTAAAATGAATTGCTAATGAGAAGGTATTGGCATCCATGTGTATATTCAAGCCTCCTAGTAAAGTAAAATTGGCTGTCAGGAGAATGTGTTGTGCTATAATTTCTGGGATGGATTGTATAAATTGCGAGGCAGTTCCAGGAGGATGATAGATAAGTAGACCAGAGAATGTACGTGTGTGAGAGTTTAATGGAAAAGAACAAATTGTCACAATCCTTAATATCAAGTGTAGTAGATTTACATTTAAGGTTGTCCCTAAAGATAATTGCAACTTCTCCTCCTATTTTCTGGACTCGGTCACCTATAGCTATTGCATAGCCAGGGGGGAGTGCAGTAATAACATCGGGCCAATTGTCCTCCCTCAACCATGTTTCTAATCGAAAAAGGACTTCAGGATGTCTCTCTTCTAATAAAGCAAACAACTCAAAACTGTGCTTGGGTTGTGAACTGCAATTAAGTAGCAGCATTTGCTATCCAATCATGGAATGTTTGGTAGATGAGGACTGGTCTCAACTTTCATTCTGGTATCCAACAAGTAGAATGGGGATTTGCACACCATACACTCATTTGGCATAGCGTCTGCTTTTAGTGTGTACAAACAGTAATTCTTGGTGAGTTGGTATAAGCTCATTAGGGCCTCAGATGTATAACGTGTTTGGTCTGACCCAAGATAGCTGTGTTTCTGGCCCCTGACAGCCATGGACGGACGCAGACAGGTGCAGACCGGCTTGCCTTTGGCCCGCCAGAGGTGCGTCCGCCCACTGGGCCTCATAAAGTAGGCTTACGGGCAGCAAAGAACTGGACCGCCAACCAAGATGGCATCCGTTTGTGTGTGCATCTGGAGGAACTGGCTCTAACCACAACCAGGGAGACCTGGCTTAAGTCAAAGAATCGCCATCTGGAGGCCACAGTAGGGACCCTAGGTAATTCGCTAGGGACTTTGCAAGAGCAGTTGCAAATCAATTTATTGAAAGGTCCTCCCTTAGTATTCTCCCAATTGGGTGCTAGTGTCCCCCCATCAGTATCTATGAAAGAGAAGAATACTCTGTCTCATCCATCAGACCAGTATAGGGGTGCTAGGCTAATGTTGAGTAGTACTTCTGTCCCCTACCCTCTCTAATGACTTCTCAAGCAACAGTTAATAAAGCCTCTGGGGGGCAGGAGGCAGGTATGTCTGCCTTGGTTCTCCAGGTTAGACATCCAGTGGTACATGCCCATGGATGGGTTCCTCCACAGGTCTCACCACTCGTGAAGTTATCATTCAATCTCCCCCAGCCTGTATGCCTTACGTTTTAGTTTTAGCCAATGTGACTCCTCTGAAACAACCTGAACAGGACAACTTAAATACAAGGCAGTACACTTGTTAAGCAGAGAGGTTTTCTAACTCGGTGAGACAGTGGCTGTTTGAGGAGATTATATTGATTAGAAGGGAAGGGTGGATTGGGAATACTCTGAAGACCCTTGATGGGGATTGTATTGTGGTTAACGTTTCTTATGCTAGCAGGACAAGTTTTTATTTTGAACAAGGATTTGTCTTCACCACTCTCCTCAAGTAAAATCTCATTGTTACCTTTTGTTTTTTTTAAATACACCATTGAGGGGATCCTGTTCTCTGCTTTGCCCATACGGAGAGGCATCAGACACCTCTAAACAATAGGTTTGAGCCTTAAAGTAGTGTTCCAAATGTCCCACTCCCTGTCAGTGTAAATATCGCAATGAGAGAGCTACGAGTTTTGAATTGGAATACAGCAGGTGTGAAGGGGAGATTGGGTGATCCTGATTGGTCCAAAGTTCTCACTTGCCACAATATCATTTTTTAAAACTATATTTTATTGGTTTTAAGCAAACAACAAAACACACAGTGCATGTAGACAGTTCCTTTGAGAGTCTAAAATCAAACACATGACAGAGTTAGCGACAATCAAGAAGCTTACCGAATACTGGGTGGGATCATCCACCCGCCCCACAATGCCCTAAGCCGTGCATAAAGAAACAAGCTGATCGTTATACAATAAATGCCATTATGTTTCACAGCAGTTCTATATTCCAATTAACTCTCGGAGGAAGGATGTATTTTGCCACAATATCATTAACCTTCCGAAAACGTTGGATTCCAAAGAAGAGCCACATGAAATGAAATGTAATGAAACTTGGTACTTATATAGCACACAGCTACTCAAATAGAGTGTCCCGGCGCTGTAAGACTTCAAGACAGGCAACCAACAGTATAACTGACCATAGGTTTGGCTCATATACTATTGCTGGAATAACCATGTTTTCAAATGCTTCCAAAAGATAATCAGATCCTGAACCTGTCTAAGTGCCAATGGCAGGCCGTTCCAGAGCCGAGCGGCTTGCACCTGAAAGGAGCGGCCGCCAATAAGGGCGCGGGAAAACTTGGGGGTGAGCGCCTGCTGCTGCGATGAAGATCTCAAAGTTCGGTGCGGAATGTAATACTGGACTCTTTTCCTGATGTAAAAGGCACCCATACCATGGAGAGCTTTAAAGGGCAGAACCAACGTTTTAAAACGGATCCTCTTGCGGATTGCAAACCAATAAAAGGATTTCAGGTGGGAGAAAACCCGCGTTCTAGGCCCTAGCATAAGTATTGCCCTAGCCGCCGTTTTCTGGACCACTTGGAGGCGTGTCAATAAATATTCCGGTAGACCCAGGTACAGAACGTTCACATAGTCCAGCCTTGATACTTTCAAAGCCTGGACTACCGTTTTCCTGTGTACAACTGGAAGTAGGGGCAGAAACTGTTTTAGCATTTTTTGCATACCCATTTATGGTGAAGAGACTTCTTTGGAAGAGTTCACACGCTGACACCCTAATGGATCTTGCCTTGGGTAATGTTATGTAGGCGTGTCACGCTAGTGGTTATAGGGTAAATTAATGCTTTATACAGATGTCTGCTCAGTTATCTTTTGCATCCTGATTCTCGAACTGATCATCCTGTGCATGGTGCATCACCTTAACTTCATCCGTACATTTGGCTTTGTTTTAGTTCCGATGTATTTCTACACCCACACATTGAGGTGCCTGTATGTCCAGCTGTTCTTGGCTTAGTAATGAACTAAATAAACTTAATTTGGAGTCAGTGATTCTTGAGAGTCATGGTAAAATGGAACTGAAATGATTGATTGGCTAACTATTTCTCTCCCTTCCACGCTTTTATGCTGACAAAAAGTACCATCGACCTGAGGTTACAGAGCAGATCAAGAACATGGAACCCGGCTCCTTCAGTTGGTAGCAGAGTAGGATGGTTGTCTCATGAAGCGGGGGAGAATCCAGAAAAATATAGTAAAGACCTGGACCCCTTGAGCCCCAAAATAGAGCCCAATGATCCAGAGAAGAGAGCAACAGACTTTGGCGAAGACCGATGGAGCTTGATGGTGCGGCGAGAACAGCGGCGAATGAAGGCGTGAGTATCAATAGGGATGCGTTTCGTGTGTTAGATTGTGGGAGTGTAATGGTTGTATGAGTCTGGTGGAGGTTGTGTGAAAGTAGAGTGAATGTGGTTTCTGGCCAGACGTGGTCCAAGGATTAAGGTTTGAGTTTCAGGTCCCGAAGTGGATATGTTAAATGGTGTAGAAGACACCGACTTATTGTGATTGTCTGACTGCAGATTTGAGGAGTTGACGTGAGATGTCATCAGCAGTTCCACCTAAGACAGGGAACTTTGTATGGATGGGACATGTGGGAATCCTATGGTAAACCTTGTGTACAGGGTGGACTATATTGATTCAGGTGACCAGCGCAGGTCAAGGGTCGCTGTGTGTGAGTGTTTTTGAGTGATTGAATTCTATTGATCTCTTGGAAAGGCAGACAGTTACGGAGTTGTGATTGTGTGAGTGAACTTGAATGGAGAAATTGTGAAGCAGGATAAGCTGGCACGAGGAGGGAAAAGGTGACATCAGAGTGCATCACGCTGCGATAGGTCGGTTGGTGTAACGTCACGCTGGGATTGGTTGGTAGTCATCAGGAAGTTGTGATTGAGAACATTTTTACTAGAGGAGAGAAATTTTGATTTAACCATGCAATGTTTTAGGGTATTGCTAGATTTGTTCAGGGGAGATCAGAGAGTGGTTACTCGAGTGGGAGAGGTAGCACCACGCGAGGATACTCCAGCACACTATATGGCAATGAATGTAGGTCTCCATACCATAGTTTGGCTTCAAAATTGGCATAAAATCAACGAAAAAGAGGAGGCTCTTTCAGATTAGTGGTGTTGTATCAATTGAGGGGAGTGATGTCTTCGCTATGGCCTCCACCTAGACCAACCCAGTTTGAGGCATTGAATGCCCTGATGTGAGCAACACATGCAAAGAACAGGCAGAGATTTAATGGAAAGATGAAAAATGCAATGAAGGTATATCAGGATGCGCGATGGAATGCACAACTTAAGACAGGGAGATAGGTTGCACCCAATGCTAGTGAGAGAGAGGGTGATACTCATGATAGGAATGAAGGAGAAAATGGAAATGATGGGAGTGATACCAATGACAGCTTGTTAGACAGGTTATTGGTAGAGCATCCTCCACCTTACAATCCACATTCAGAGGAAGGAAGGCGAGAATTGGCAAATGGAGGCAATACGTTAAGAGTGGTAAAAACACAGACAGACCCTAGTGCTTGAATAGTGGGAAGGATTTCAACAGGAACAGAAGAAAACCAGAATACCTGCCTTAGGAGGTGCAGAGTCAAGCGGAGTCAATGCTGCCTTACGGTTGCCGGAAGCCCTTTTGATACCGGTCACCATTGGACCTGCAGTCTCTATGTATGACCCGAGCATAGTGGAAAAACCTAGTCAACAGCAGTCAGGGTTAGAAGAAAGGATCAGCCCAGGAGGGAAAGTGACCATAAATGAGAATAATCCATTTCTGTTGCCCGAAGAATCTAGTACCCCATTGCCAGCAACTGCAGATCCTCCAAGAGTATGCGTTGGGTCTAGTACCCTTCGATCTGTGTCATTGGCGAACTCAAATTCAGATTTGAGGACCTGGTCAGCTCCAGTCTGAGGACCCATGGGACAGATACCAAGACCAGGTGCAGGTTAGGGAACCTGTGGAAATCAGCGTGTCCTAGAGGCCACACATTTAGGAAATTGGCAAAGAAACCGGAGCAGATATAGAAAAGAACAGGATAGTACGTTGAGTCAGGGCACCTTCAAGGCTGCGGTAAAGGCAAAGTTGTTGGATGTGGTGAGGTTGAAGGCTGACGTGGATAAAATAATCAGTGGGAATTTGCTTTTGGAGATGATAGACACTTATGAGCAGAATTGGCTCAAAGATATGATGTAGACCTGTCTAAAACAAAAAGATTAAAGGGAAACCATTAGTTGAACCACAGTGATCAGGAATTGGAAGAGAAGGAGTAACAGGCTTGAAAACACACATTCGAGAGCTGGTCATAGGGATACACGCATGGAGCATGCTTGACAAATGGGAGGAAAGATGGGCAAAAAAAAAGAGCATTAGGAAGGTGACAGGGAAAACACCGCCACAGAAATAACCCACAAGGAGGGGGAACAGCTGGAGTTGAGGCTTATCCGTTGCAAGAGGTGCCTAGTGGTGGGTATGTGCATGTTCCCTGGAGCAGGGGTGATTTAGCAGCGTTCACAAATGATTTTCCTAGACTGAAGGAAAAGCCTGCTGAATGGTACAAGCAAGTTGATGGCCTTGTTTAGATCTTGAAGGTGTTTTGGATTGATCTGATTACGTTGTGTGATATTGAGGAACCCAGGATTATCAAGGCAGTAAGGATTGAACGAGGCAGGAAGACAGTCTTCTGTTTATACCTGTGTGTGTTTTTAATCGTCCTGAAACATTTTGCTGCGCCTGCATTTTTTAAAATGAATTTCTTTTAACATGTGTTGTTGCTACCTTGTAAAATAGCGGCTAATCTGAATACTCTTAGCGCTTTTAAACATTTCTTAGCTTACATTGTTATTTGCACTGACCCAGGGCCGGACTGGCCATAGCGGGCACCGGGCATTTCCCCGGTAGGCCGCTAGGGTGGTGCCGGTTTTGGGCCCCTGGGGGGTTGTTTTTGTTACCGAGGGTCAGCAATATCCGCCCCCTGTAACAAAATCAGCCGAAACCGGCCCTCGCAAACTCCTCGGCTGTACTCCCCCTCGCCCCAGGGGGGGGGGGCAGCTGAGCAGTTTGCCAGGGCCGGGTTCTGTTCCCAGTCTGGACCTGCACTGACCTCACTACCGCATACGGCCATTTTTTAAGATAGCGTCCTTTTCTTTCCCCTGATATCTCCCTGGTCCACCGCAGCCATTAGCGGGCTGTTTGAGTGGAGGGAGCTATCAGGGAAGTAGGAAACGACTCACTTCCGCTGTAAGGATTGAACAAGGCAGGAAGACAGTCATCTGTTTTTGCCTGTGTGTGTTTTTAATCGTCCTGAAACATTTTTAAACATTTAACTGCCCCTGCATTTTTTAAAATGAAATTCTTTTAACATGTGTTGTTGCTACCTTGTAAAATATCGGCTAATATGAATACTCTTAGCGCTTTTAAACATTTCTTAGCTTACATTGTTATTTGCACTGACCTCACTACCGCATACGGCCACTTTTTAAGATAGCGTCCTTTTCTTTCACCTGATATCTCCCCCGTCCACCGCAGCCATTAGCGGGCTGTTTGAGTGGAGGGAGCTATCGGGGAAGTAGGAGAAGACTCACTTCCGCTGTGCCGTGGGCTAGCCGCCATCTTGGGGAAAAGGCGGTCTAGTCCTTCGCTCTCAGGACAGCCTGCCAAGTCAAAAGGAGGCTATGGCACGGAAGCGCGCAGCAGGCTCGCCGGCGGCGCGCTGAAGGCGTGCCAAAGGCAAGCCCGTCTGTGCCCGTCCCCGCTTGGACCGTGCCTGGGGCCAGTCCCCCTGGTCCCCCTCCTCAAAATAAGTCAGGTAACATCTGCTATTCTCGAGAATGACTATTAGCACGGAGACCCACTATTACTGCTAGCTTGGCAAACCCCTGTCATCATGGCAATAATAATGAACAAATCACACCTCAATCAGAAAACCGGCCAAACCAAGTAGGAAAATCTGGCCAAATGCAGGAAAAGAGTCCTGGTCCTAACAGCTCAAACATCTGCTGCATGCTTTTAAACACGACATCCCTAATAAAACACCAGTTAGACTTCTATGACCTTGTCCAAACGCAAGACATTGATGTGGCATTTGTAACAGAAACCTGGGCAGATGAGAGTTCTGGCCCAGATATCATAGCTGCCACACCCCCTGGATACGCTGTATACAGACTGGATGGACAGAAAAAAATGGGAGGTGGATTGTCAATTTTTTATCGCAACCATTTTAAAACAAAATTCGAACCACTAAATACAACAGGCTTTGAGGCCTTAACCTTTTCAATCCAGCCGCCAGAGGCATTAGCTATTAAGGGGATGCTGATTTATTGCCCGCCTGGATTAACAAGTAACTTTACCAATAATCTTAGTATGGTGATTGAGTCTCTAATTATTAATGATAAATTCACAGTACTAGGGGATTTTAACTTTCATTTGGAAAAATCTACTGACCCTGATTCTCAAAAACTGATTGACACAATAGACTCCATTGGACTTACGCTAATTAATAAGGGCCCAACACATAAGGCTGGACATATGTTGGATGGCATCTTTTCTACTGATGATACCATCACACTCCTTCCACCCTTTCCAGTGACATGGTCTGACCACTGGGTGATTAAATGGCTAATAAAGATAGAGAAAAACATCCAACACAGGCCCCTCATTCAACAAGTAATAGGTAGAGCCTGGCATAAAATAAGCCCGGCAGGACTAGGAGAGGCCACTACCTCAAACCCCTGTCAACTAGGAGACAACCTAGAGGAGAATGTAGAGAATTTTTCGCTCTGGTTAAATACTACTTTAGATATCGCAATACCAATCACTAATAAAAATCCAAATGGGAGAAAAAAGTCACAGCCATGGTATAATGAGAAGCTCAGGCTATCCAGATAGGATTGTCGCAGGCAGGAGCAAAGATGGAGAAAAAATTATGAGGCAGAAGAAAGGATCATTTATAAAGCTTAACTAGCAAAGCATAAAGAGAGCATTCTAACAGCAAAGACCATTTATTTCACAGAGCATATTAAAGCCGCATGTGATTCTAATCAAGCGCTCTTTTGGACTTGGCACTTTTTGCAGGGTCATCCCTGAACGTTTTGCCTTCCTCCTGTATTTTTTCTGACCTGTTTTTGGCTGTTTTATGACTCTGGGCACTTTACCACTGCTGATCAGTGCTAAAGTGCATATGGTCTCCCTATTGTTCAATTGATGTATTGATAAGTGTCCCATTATTGGGTTATTTGATTTACTTGTCAGACCCTAGTACAGTGCACCATTTGTGCCCAGGGCATGTAAATCAAATGCTGCGGGAGGGCTTGCAGCACTGGTTGTGCCACCCACAGAAGCAGCTTGTAAAGTGTGTCTCAGGCCTGCCATTGCAGAGCCTGTGTGCAGTCTAGTACTGCCATGTCGACTTGGTAAGTGCACCCACTTGCCAGTCCCTAAACCTTCCCTTTTCTTCATATCAGACACCCCTAAGGTAGGCCCATGGGCAGGGTGCATTGTAAGTATAAGGTAGCACATGCCCTGGTGTGTGTGGCATGTCCTAATAGTGAATTACAGCCATTTTTGTTTTTCACTATTGCAAGGCTACCTGTTCCCCATAGGCCAGAATGGGCAGTTTGATTATAACATCCTATAATCCTAACTGACCCAGGGAACATGGTAGAAATTCGAGTTTAGTATGCCTGAAATCTGAATGATAAAATACATCTTTTAGTGAAGTTGGTTTTAACATTCTGTGTTTGAAAATACCACTTTTAGAAAGTAGGTATTTTCTTGCCTAACTGCCCAAACCTGCCTCTGCTAGGTTGTGTATTGTGTGTCTGGAGTTTGAGTGACAGGGTCTGGGGGATTCCAGGAGACAGGGTGAGTCAGCACAAGGCTGAATAGAGAGATCTACATGGAGAGTGAGGGGAGGAGTTGCACCTGGGTCTGAATAGGGCTGTGCCTTCCCCTCAAAATGCTGGCTCCACCTCCTGTGGTGCGCCTGATGTCCCTGGCCTACACTGTCAAAGGAAAGAAGGAGTCATGTAAACAAAGTGCTCCAGGACTGACCAGAACTGGTTTGGACTAGGCAAAGGCCTCTCTGCCTTCAGAGAACAAAGAGAATATGAGTATAAAAAGGGGGACCCAGACCCCAGAACTTTAGATCACTTCTGGGAACAAGACAAACCTCTGCCAAGGAGAAGAACCTAAGGAAGGTGTAGGAGTTGGACTGCCCTCCTGCCAGGGTGCTGGGTTGTTGGGTTGGCCTGCAGTGGTGTCTTCATTGCCAAGGAGAGGAGAAGGAACTTTTAAAAAACTTTCATCACCTTGCAGAATATTACTCCAAGGGCTTAATTTGAGCTTGCCTCCTGACCGAAGTCTCAGGGATCCAAGACTTCACTCTTTCTGTTTGCCTGCATCTGGAATTTGCTGTTCTAGAGCTACAGAAGGAATCTGGAACACCGATGCCGGAGAGTGATGCCGTAATCGGCATCGAAGTTGTGAACGCTGCTCCGACTTGCAAAGTGGACCCGACGCCAGCCGCCGTGCTACATCGACGCCAGCGAACGACATTGTAAGCCTGCCATAGCCGTGAGCGCTGCTCCGACTTACGACGCCGGCCCAACGCCTGCTGCTGTGCCGCATCGACTCCGAAGCTGACATCATCGCGGAGCCGATCGTCGATGTGGGTGGTCAAGAATCCATTGACATCGTGACATCGTACGGAACCGTGGTTTCGGCGCCATCGTGACGTCACCTCTTCTCCGGTCAGGAACCAACGCCTTCCCTGCCTGCGCAAGCATCCAGATCCCGACGCATCATCTCCACCAAAGCAAGGAACCTCAACGTGTCAACGACACCGCATCTCCCCGACGCCATAAGCTGTCTTTGTTTTTGCTTTTCCAAGGCACTGTTCTTTGTAGGTCTGTTTTGACTCCGGGCCCAACGCCGCGCACCTCGCGGTCGGCGCCGTACTTTTGGATTTCTTTGACCTTGACGTTGTGATAAATCCAGTTGGGGTTATCTGTTGCTAAAGACTGCTTTTAAGTGAATAACCTATTTTTTAACCATTTCTACCATCTTGAAGAATTATTATTGATTACAGATTTGTGGATTTTTGTAGTTTATGGTCTTGTGATAAGTCTATAGAAAGAATACTTATTTTTATAAAACCTGTGTGGTGTCCATCTGTAGTGTTTTCACTGTATTACTGTATGTATTCACAAATGCTTAACACACTGCCTCTGGGATAAACCTGTCTGCTCGTGCCAAGCTACCAAGGGGGTGAGCAGGGGTTATCCAGTAGTATAGTCCCCTTTCCCAGACTTAGAATAAAGGGTCCCTATTTGGTCAAAGGTACCTACTTCTGCCAACTAGAGACCCCCAGTTCTAACATCCGTGATAAAGAAACTGGTTACACCTACCAGTGCTAATCACGTTGGGATAAACCAAGTTTTTGCGACACGTTAGCTAGCTTCTTTCAGGAGAAGGTTGTGAACATTTACAATAAATTTGAGGCATACAAAAGAGTTAACCATCGAGCCGAACAGATGATATCAGATCTACAGGACTGAAAGAACTTCTCCACTTTTATGGCTCCTTCGGAGGAACAACTTAGAGACCTATTTCTGTCAATCAAATTTGGCTCACCATATGATCCCTGCCCGCCCAGTTTACTGCATATGGTGCCTGCCCATGTGACAAAAAATTTAGGATTCATCATTAACCAGATGTTAACAAATAGGATCTTCCCCAATCAGTGGAAACTTGTCTCTATTCTCCCACTTCTTAAGAAAGACAATCTGGACTCCGCAGACCCAAGCAATTACCGGCCCATTTCGTGGCTCCCTTTCACTGCCAAATTGGCTGAGAAGATCCTGAACCAACAAATTTCAAAATATATAGAAGAAGACTCATTGTTAGATGATACGAGACATGGATTTAGGAAACACCATAGAACTGAATTAGCACTATTTGTGGCAATGGAAGACATACGTGAAATTCTAGATGGAGGGGGGATTGCAGCATTAGTGCTGCTAGACCTCTTCGTAGCCTTTGATACGGTCGGCCATGAGATCTTTGTCGTCCGGCTCCAGGATCTGGGGCTAAAAGGTACGGCTATGGATCTCCTAAAATCATTTTTAACAAACTGACAGCAAAACGTGGCTATAGGCAACTGTGTCTCCAGGCAATTTTCCCTGTCTTGCGGAGTACCACAGGATCAGCATTGGGCCCTACACTTTTTAATCTATATGTCATGCCACTGGCATCGATTATCAAAAACGCAGGCTTTACACTGGCCTCATATGCTGATGACACCCAAATTTTGGTGTCTCTAACTAACAGGGAAAAGAATGGTAATGGGGCATTTAGCTCATGCATGAAGAAGGTGAGCAACTGGATGGATTGTAATTGTCTGAAATTGAATGCCTCAAAAACTGAGGTTATCATCTTCGGCAACAAGCCCTCTCTCTGGACACCTGACTGGTGGCCGCCGGAGCTGGACACACTGCCCACACCCTCGACTAAGGTAAAAAACCTTGGAGTATTACTGGACAATGAGTTAAAACTTAAAGAGCAAGTTAACATCTGCTTCTTTTTGCTACATTAGGATGCTAAAAAAAAAAATATATATATACCCCCTGATCTCTTAAAAACAGTGACCATGGCTTTGGTCCTCACACGGATAGACTACTGTAATAGTCTCTATCTGACCCAGACATCAGGCCTTCTGAACAGACTTCAGATTCTTCAGAATGCAGCAGCTCAATTCATTTTCAAAATACCAAAACAAGAGAAGCCATCAGAAAACTACACTGGTTGCCAGTCAGACAACAGTGCAAATTCAAAGCCCTCTGCATGGCATATATGTCTTTGCATGGACTAGGGCCTGACCGGTTTATGGAGAGATTTAGATGGTATGTACCGGCAAGAACATTGTGCTCTGGCTCTGCCAGGAACAAGGTGGTCCCCACATTTAAAAAGGCCACATGGGGGTGAAAAGCATTTATAGGACAACAGCAATGCTTTGGAATGACTTGCCACTTTCCTTAGAAACAGCCATCTCTCCTCTCAGTTTCAGGAAGACACTAAAGACGAGGCTTTTCACACAGGATAGGTAAAGCCTTCTCGCTCCGGTTCACTACAGTGTTCTGCTCAGCTACACTTTTTGATTAGAAAACTACAGCGCCAAGACGCCTCTGGTCATAAGCTGCACTTTATAAATTAAGTTTACGTTACATTACATTACATTACCAGTGATTTATGGTTCGCTTGTAAAATTGCTATTGATTGGCCTTCTACTGAACCAGGCAAAGATCCTATAACTCACCGTCCTTCACCCTTGATTATGAAAAAGTTTGAACAGATGATCACATGGTTGCAGTCCAAAATAGCCCCACAAGATATTGATTGGGTTAAAATAGATTGAAAAACATAAGGAACCTAAAGAATCCGTACATGCCTATTATGAACGGCTCTTACAAGCCTTTAAGCAATACAGTGGGTTAGAGACTCTTGATCCGAAAGACATTGGAAAGTTTTTCTCCAAATTTGTAATTGGGTTGAGATCAGAAATTAGCGTTATGATCCAGCAACATTTAATCTGCTGGCAAAACAAGTCAGTGGATGACATTTTACGGTATGCAAGGTATTGCAGTGATGAGGTGGACTCCAAACACAGGAGAATAAAGGACAAGTTGATGTTGGTCCAGATGAGGAATGCGCAGAGAGTAGATCGGGTGCAGACAAATAGAGGAACAATAGCTAGAAATCAGAGAAGTAACCAAGGAGGGGTTCAAAAAGCTTTGAACAATTCTGGACAGGGAAAAGGGCGAGGTGTTCGTATAGACCCCAAAACAGGTATAGACATTGCCACGCTGAAAAAACGACCTGCTTGTCATTATTACCACAAAATCAGGCATTGGAAGCGAAATGGTTGATTAATCCAGCTAATCAGTTTTAAGAGTGAGAGTTAGTGCAAGTGCCGGATGTGATAAACACAGTGACAAGGCCCAGATCCTACAATGGGGGAAGTCAGAATCGGTTAGTGCAATTACCCTAACCTCCAAGAGTTCCGCAGAATAATGGAGCGTTTCACCAAATGCCCTTTATGGAAACTCTAGACAGATTCAATCAGGACCTGTCACAGTGATGGTGCCTGAGCGGGAAGGCTAACTGTGCCCATAGGAGCAATTGCCAATAAGAGAATGACAAACCCACTGACAGAAGAAATGCCCGTGAAGATAGGAACCTTTTAAGATCAACACCAGTTTGTGATGTGCGATTCCAGTCCAGTCTGTTTATCTGGACGTGATCTCTTATACAAGCTGAACTGTACCATCTATTGCACGCCAAAGGGATTTGAATTGCAGACTAATGATGATGACATTGCATTCAAATTGGCAAATCAGATCCACTGCATAGACCTGTTTCCCGTATTAACACTGGATGACATTCCATGGGATTTGAGGACACCATCTCTCCAGTGGTGTGGGACTTCACAGGAGAAGAGATAGGACTGATTCAAGGAGTTGATCCAGTTCGTATACAGATCAAACCAAATGCAGAATTTCCAAGAACACACCAATACTACCTGACCCCGAAAACGGTGACAGGGATTACACCTGTGATTGATTCCATGATTTCGCAAGGTATCTTGAAGGAGATAATAGGAAGTCCATGCAATTCACCTATAATGGGGTTACGGACGCCAAGCGGCAAATATCGCATAGTTCAGGATTTGAGGAAAGTTAATGTGATTGTGATTCCATGTTGTCTCGTGGTACCAAATCCATCTGTGATCCGGTTTCAGATCCCTTGCGAAGCTTAGTGGTTTACTATGATTGATTTGTGTCAAGCATTTTTCCCCATCCCATTGTATGAGGAAAGCTAATTTTTATTTGCCTTTCGGCTGGATAATCGTGTTTTAACATGGTGTCGTGTCCCACAAGGGTATACTGAAAGTCCATCTATCTTTAACCAAATTCGGCAAAAGAACCTTGAGAGCTTGGTGCTGCCACAAAACTCAGTGCTTGTGCAGTACAGTGATGAACTCCTAATTGCATTGGAGACAGAAGAGGCTTGTAGGGATGATACCATTGCTTTACTGAACCATTTAGCTGAAAATGGACATAAGGTGTCACTGAGTAAGCTTCAGTACTGCTTGACAGAAGTTCAGTACTTGGGTCATCACATCGTAAAAAGCAAGAGAAACGTGTCACCAGACACATTGAGGCAATCATGAAAATGAAAGCGCCTACCACTCAAAAGGAAGTCAGGATGTTTTTGGGAATGGTTTTCTACTGCCAACAATGGATCTCACATTTCTAGTTACAGAAATTGAGGCAGGAGGATGTGAGCGATTTGGTACCTTGGGATAACGATTGCTTGGTTGCCTTTTTGGAGTTGCGAGAGTGCCTTTGTCGTGCTCCAGATTTGGGAATGCTTGATTTTAACAAAACATTTTCACTATTCTGCTGTGGGAAGGTGGGTTGTACTCTATCTGTCCATAGACAAGGGGCCTACTGCTCAGCTACATTACATCCTGTAGCTTCAGCGTTGCCCGGATGTCTCAGATCCGTTGCTGCAGCAGGTGTCATCATTGAAAGGAGTGAAACTATCGTGATGGGTCATCCTCTTACTGTAGGTGTTCTACACTTGAGTTTCTGATGACAAGAACCTGGACACAGCATTTGATGAAAAAGAGGCTGACCAGGTACGAGCAGTTTTTGCTGGCCACTGAGAAAATCACCCTGAAGCAGTGTTCTGTTTTAAATCCTGCTACCTTGTTGCCTATTCCAAATGCTGATAGGGAAGATTATGAGGTAAGGACCATGGCTGTCTGGATGTGACTGAACTTTGCACCAAACCGACACCCAACATTTTCGATGAACCACTACCCGACTCTGACAAAATTATTTTTGTTGATGGTTAATGCTTAAGAGACTCTGAGGGTTAATTGAGAGCAGCTTTTGCTGTCTGTACTATTTCTGAAGCTGAGGAAGCTGCTTGTTTACAGGGAGTATACTCCACACAAGTGCTGAAATCATTGCCTTGAGCGAAGCATGTCTTGCTTCTGATCAGATCTAAGTTACCATTTATACCGATAGACAGTACGGTTTCGGTGTAGTTCATAACTTCAGACAGCTATGGTCACAGAGGGGGTTCTTAACGTCATCAGGATCTCACATTAGGAATGGGGAGTATGTGAGACAACTGTTGGAAGCCTTGCAGCGACCAAAGGAAGTAGTGGTCTTGAAGGATGCTGCCCATGGTAAGGGGGAAGATTTTGTGACTGGGGAAATTGATATGCGGATGAAGTCGTCCATTTTTGTGCAACTCTGTATTTTTAATGGGGAATATTATGACGAGAGCACAGAAAGAACCGAGCTCAGCATGATGCTAGCCATCGCAGATACCTGGGTGAGGTCAGGCTTCTGCAGGGAGAAGCGTCAGATCAAGTACAAGCTGGTTGGATCAGAGCAGGATGTGAAAAGAGAGAAGATGACATTTAGGTCTCAACTGATGGTAGAGCAGTGTTTCCAGACGTCTCTGAACTGGCCTAATGCGTTGCCTTTGATGAGTTTGTGCAGCAGTCTGGACAGGAGGACTGGTCTCTCACCTCATGAAATTCTCATGCGATACACTTGCCTGCAGTACCATCCACAACGTTAATTAACACCACTGATTATCTGGTTCTTGACTACTGCAAAGGATTGGCTGATGTGGTTTGTTCTGTGTCTCACCAGGTTGAAGTTGCGACTGCACCGACCTTGAAGGACCTCTGCCATGACCTGGGCCCCGGAGATTTGGTCCTGTCTCGAAAACATGTGAGGAAGAACTGTCTCAATGCACGTTTGCGAGGTCCACATTAGGTGATTTTGGTGACGAACACTACTGTGAAGTGTGGCGGTTTACCGAACTGGATACATGCCTCCCACACCCGAAGAGTTTCAGGACCCTCAGAAGAAACAGCTCCTCTCCCTGAAGTGACTCCAGTCATGGTTGCAAGACCACAGGAGAGGACAAGCCATGCTGTGGGGGTTCCTGAAGAGTCTGGATACCCACCAAGTCGAGCTGATGGGGGTCATGCTACACAAGGTCCAAGTATAGACTCTGAGGGAGACACGGGAATGGTGCGAGCTGTATTGAGTCTGACTCAGCTGAAGAGACTGGTGCAGAAAGTGGTTATGTGTTGCGAAAGAAAACCGAGGTCACAAGAGAATCGTGGCTGGTGAGACAGAAAAGGCAATACTTGAGACTTGCACCATATCTGAATCATCTGAATCCAATCAATGTGAGAAGGAACAAGCTCAAGGAAGCATGAGGAGATTGATAAGAGCAAAAGTACTGTGCTAGAGATACTCCTCTCCAGAGTTACCTTACTTTGCTACAAATGCTAGGTAGAGTGAGATCCGGGACGTCGGTACTGAGATCGAACTGTTGGTTCCTGGAGTAGAGACTAGTGGAATTCTGACATTGACTCTACTATATCCACCAAGACTGAGTGTCTTACGGTGTTTGATTTTGGAAGATCTCATGATTCCAAACTTTGGAAATCAGCCATCAGCTCAGGAGATTGCAGCATTTCGCATTGAACGTTTGCAGCGTGTCATTGAGGAAGTTGGCGTTGATCTCATATGGGAAGTAAATTGAACTTTGAACTGTAAATAAAAAATCCTTCTGCTCAAGGAAGATAACCTCGGCCAAGTAGAAGAAGAATAAAAAATAGGGTCTTTTCCGTAGAAGAAAGAAAGAGGGCCAGGGAAGTCTTTCAAGCTGAGTAAATATTGTGCCATTAACTGTTCACTGTTTCCACGATTTCAAGAACTGTTTATGAACTTTGTTGTGCAACAGTGAGAGGCAGAGAAAGAGACTTTGCATTGGTCCTCTTACAGCCACAATCTGAACTCAATTGAAAATGGAGTCTGGAAATCTGAATCGTAGGCACAAATGTATAATAGGTACACTTATTGTAGGAGTAATCATAGTATTAGCTGTAGTCATCATTATGTACACTATAAGTTCAAACGAAAGAGAGGTTAAGGGGGTGGGAGTACAAAGGACATCCACACCTACCACCTCTAGCACTAGAAGTGCTCAGTAAAAGTGTTCATTTTAATTTGTAATTTTGTGAAGCCTGTGTGCTATTCTCTTATGTTGGCTGATTTCTGTAGGCCTGAAATGCATTTTCCCTGGAAGCTCTTGCATTGGCTTTAATGGTTGAATTTCATGTGCATGTTGGATTTGTTCTTTTCAGGATTGGGCGGAGCTCGCGTTGTGGTACTCCATGGAATTTTACGGAGTTACTGGAAAACTCTGTGAAATTTTGCGGAGTTCCGCACCCTGGCGGAGTGCCTCCCGCCCCTCCCCCATCCCACACCCCCTGCTAAAGCCCCAGCCTCCCACCCCCTCCTGCTAAAGCCATGGCCCCCCGTCCCGCTAAAGCCCCGGACCCCTGCCCCCGCATAGTAATAACTAGTAAGGCCAGCAAAAGAGTAGACTAAAGAAGACTGAGAGACTTACCTTCCTCCATCAGTGTCCTGCTCCTGCTGCTGGGCCTGGCTCCACTCGGCTTCTGCTGCTCTGGTTTGATTACAGGAATAACTGCAGTGCACATGGTGTACTGCGTGAAGGCATGCCAGACCCTATCATGGGATTTGATAGGGTCAGGCATGCCTTCACGCAGTACGCCATGCACACTGCAGTTCTTCCTGTAATTCGACCGGAGCAGCGGAAGTGGAGCCAGGCCCAGCAGCAGGAGCAGGATAGCAGGACATCGATTTCAGAGGGAGGTAAGTCTTCCTGCACCAGTGAACTCTGCTCCGCTGCGTAGGCAGAGTTTTTGCTGAACTTTGCCCTCCAAGTGGAGTGCGAGGTAGCACAAACTCTCTAAACTCTGCCCAGGGAGTGGAGTTTACCGCTCAGGATTAGTTCTTTCTCAAGTTTCTGTTGCAGGTGGAACATTCATCCTTGTTGGCTAGAATGATGTCTTTGTTTTAGGAGTTAGGCTTAGGGAGAAGAGGATACATTGAGAATTGATACTGATAATGGAGAACTGTTGTGCTTTCTCATCGGAGAAGCCTTGGAATCAATGTAATCTCGCCAAGGCCTGGGAGCACTTCTGCCTAATTGAAAATCACCTACGAGGAGGTGGCTTGACTGGATGGTGTGATGCTGCAGTGAATCTTGGGATACTATCTGTGGCATTGATGTATCAAAGTTAGGGAGAGTGTCCGGGGACCTCTACCTTGCCTTGAGAGAGGGCATCTTGGAACAAGCTCTGTAGCTTTATGCTACCAAACCCATCTATGGTGAAGAGACTTCTTATGAAGACTTCAGATGCTGACACCTTAATGGATCTTGGCTTGGGAAATGCTATGTATGGATTTCACGCTAGTGGTAGTGCAGGGACAGATTAATGCTTTATACCCACAAACTTCCAATGAAGGGAAATCTCGATGTCTGCCCAGTTATCTTTTGTATCCTGATTCTCAAACTGATCATCCTGTGCATGTTGCACTGCCTTAACTTCATCCATAGATTTGGCTTTGTATAAGTTCCAATGTATTTCTACACCCTCACTTTGAGGTGCCTGTATGCACAGCTGTTCTTGGCTTTGAAAATTAACTAACTAAACTTAATTTGGAGTTGGTGATTATTAGGAGTCATGGTAAATTGGAACTGAAATGATTGATTGGTTAATGATTTCTCTCCCCTCCATGCTTTCATGCTGACAAAAAGTACCTTTGCCCTGAGGTTCCAGAGCAGATCTAGAATATTGAACCCGGCTCCTTGAGGGGGTTGCCGTGAAATTATTAAGAATGCCCCAGGGAGGTGGCGGTGGCTTTAGGGCTTCTAGGAGGAGGGCGTTTTGTGCTCCCCCTACATATTTTGGACATGCCCCGGGATATAGCCGACATGGGGGCCGACTAGAAATGAAGTGAGGGAGCTCACGTTTCATTTTTTTTAAAAATGTTGTCGTGATTCGTGGATCAAGCGTGACTTCCGCTGAATTTTCTGTAAAAAAAATGCATTTTTGGCCCTGTGGGGTCCCTGTGGGAACCCCTACCCCCAAGAGGCCTAGGGGATCAGGGAGTTTCTACCCTGCCCCCTTTTCTTTTTTTATGTTTTTTCTGTGACTCAGTTCAACGGAGTCACAAGATGGCTTCCAACACTACCTGTTTTTAAGTGTTGGCTGCCAATCAGATCTCAGCATGAGATCGGGTGGGTTTGTTGTTCCACCGCATCCTCAAGATATCCAAATTTGGAATTTTCCTTAATATTTTTAAAAACTACTGAATTGATTTACACTATTTAACAAAAAGGACACTTTCTTGACCAACAGCTAAAGGACAGAATGGCGGCGGACTGTGAAAGCGGCACCTCACTGCTATGTTCCTTGTATGAAATTCGAGAGTATGCACAACAAATCCTGCACCTGCCATCATTGGGTGCAAACTGCAGCGCAGATCAAGAAATGGATTATTTAGGAATGGTACACCACTGAGCTTCCTTTTCCAAAGGATATAATGTACGGAAAAAAGGTCCTTTATGTTTATATTCTCCTTTATTCAAATGGTATCAGTACACAAGCTCCAGCCAATGCGTTTTGTTCAATTTACATTGAAATTCATCAGGGCTGAAAATGACAATATAAAAACATAAATATACATATAATTACAAACAAACATAAACATGACAATAGTTAAACAACTTAAAAACATGTCGCATAGCTAACAACACAATTTGATATGACAAAATGACATCCCCAATAAACACGACTTGAAAAAGCTGGCAAACAAAGAACAGAACTGAATATCACAACAGACTGAACATTATTAAAAACACATTCATATGGTGCTGCACATAGATATTTACATAACTACAACTGCCTATGACGGGAAAAAGTAAAGGGCCCTAGGGATCAGAAGTAATTGGAAGCTAGAGATGATTTTAAGTGCCTACCCAAAAGCCCAATAGAGCCTTTAATGATAACCATGCAAAAAGGACGATATAAGGCAACTGTTGTCTAAACAGCCATCATTGGCACATTGCATTTACAAACTGCAAGGGAAAAAGACATAGAGAACATACAAATTGAACTCACCAAACTTGTGTGTGATATTTATATACAAATGAGAAATATTAAAGATATTATTGACTAATGCTGAGTTAAAGGCAAACGTGTGTGAGACCCGCCTACATACGAAAAAAAACCCATACCTTTAATATGAAATAAATCAATAGGCCAATTACGGGGTGGCGAATGAAAGTGAGTCATAGCACAACTGATACGTATGATCTCCCCAAGATTCCATGTATGAGAACCGACGTTGATACAATCAAATATGGAGCAGTTCATTGGTGGGGCTCAGGTGTATAGGCCCGACATCAATTCCTTTCTCATCATAGGCATTTGTAGTAGTTATGTAAATATCGATGTGCAGCACCATATGAATGTGTTTTTAAAAATGTTCAGCTTGCTGTGATATTCAGTTGTGGACCAACAGCTACCTTTCTTCCAAATTTGGTGCAATTCCATTCATCAGTTCAGGAAAACGTGTTTTGGGACCCCCTCTTTTTCTTGCCCCACTAGATGGATTACCCGGAAATTTTTAAGACCGTAGCTAAAGTGACTGGCAAATTTGTTTTGAACATCTCGGGAGGATTTGTTAAACGATGCGGAAGTTGTTGGCAAATTTAAAAAAAATCTTCCAATGGATACTAGGTCCTAATTATAACTACCTACTGGCGGCTGCCAGTTAGGTAGTATAGTAACGATCAGATTTTACTTGTAAAAAACCTTTTTGATGTCACTGACTTTGTCATGAGTGATGTCATATGTGAGGTGATAAGCAGTGCATTGCGGGGCCATAAGTTATACTTAGCTCAGGTAACTTTAACACTGAATTTCAATGGCTTTGTACAAGTGGAATCTGAGCCTAACTATAAAACACATATAATTCTATTTCCTAACTATAACATCCCTGTAACCTTTGTTGTTTTAGTGAATTTCAAAGTTTTTTAAATTTTATCTCCTAAGTGTAACATCTATCCTTTCAGAGTGGGTATGTGAGTGGCTGTATAGGTCAGTGAGTGGGTGTGTTAGTGGCTGTATGGATCTGTGACTGTGTGCGAGTGGTTGTGGTAGAGAAAAGGGGCAGGGCTTCCAACCAGCTCTCAACAGTCCCATTGTGTGTTGCATACTGGTGGTAATAGCAGGGCGTACTTGACCCCCATGGTCCCTCAGCATCCAAGGGGACTTCATCCCCCAACTAGTAGTGCACCAGGAGGCGCATTTGCAGAGTGGTTGAGAAAGGGGGCAGGGCCTCCGACGAGATCTCAGCAATCCCACTGTATGGGACTTACAGGATGTAACGGGAGGGGTTCTTGGCCCCCAAGGACCCTAAGCATCCAAGGGGACTTCATACCCCAACCAATAGTGTGCCAGGAGGTGCATTTTCAGAGTGGTGGAGAAAGAGGGCGGGGCCTCCGACCAGCTCTTAGCATCTTAGCACTACCACTGTGTAGGAATTACTGTTGGTAACAGGAGGACTTCTTGCCACCCCCACGATCCTCAACATCCAAGGGGACTTCATTCCCCAACCAGTAGTTCACCTGGAGACGTGCTTGCAGAGTGCTGGACAAAGAGGTCGGGTCTCTGATGACCTCTCAGCAATTCCACTGTGTGGGACTTACTGGTGGTAACAGGAGGGGTTCTTGGCCCCTAACGATCCTCAGCATCCAAAGAGACTTCATCCCCCAACCAGTAGTGCACCAGGAGGTGAGTTTGGTACCCTCTGGGTTCATGGCATAATAATTCCAGTACTGGTGGTGCAGTTCGGGTTCCTAAATTTCCCCTCACTTCCACGGACAGAATGATTTCTCAGTCTCACGCACACACACACATCATATGCTGGTGGGGCCCATAACACCAACATTAATTCTATCAATCTATCCGCACCTACAAAGGGACATCAGTTCCGAACCAAACTGCTTTGTCTTGATAGAAGAACCACTTTCCCTGAATCACCCTAACAATCCTTCCATCAATAGGTCGATCGAATCATTTAGTTGTAATATAGTTTGATGACTCCTTAATACTCTAAATTATTCAATAAACATTTCAAGAAATAATCACCCGACACATTAATTCAAATAATGACTTTCTTTTTGTCTAAATCAAATGCAAGTTAAATCCCAATTAAATGCAATATCATCTTTTGTCATATTTACCTATTCTGGCTAATTGTCGTTTTCTAAGTCAGAACTGGTCCTCAGCAAAATCATCAAAGTGCTGTTCTGTCATGTAGAGTCACCGTCCTCTCCGTCAGCATAACGTCTCTGATAATCGATTCTCCGTCAGCAGCTTCTCTCTAAACACCTCTCTAGACTACCCATATTTATACTAAAATTTACATATAAAATGTTACATTTTCCGTTTCACATGAATTTGATTGGCTTATTCAAAAATAAATTTCAGTTCATTCGGCAACATTTGCCAATGTTCCCATACGGGGAAAGTTCCAAATCGATTGTTTGTGGAAACGAAGTCTGTAATCTCAATTGTAGCAAATGTTTAGGAACGCATCAAGTTCATTAGTTTATGAATTCCATTTGTAACAGTTTTCTTCATGTTCAGGGGCGTTGGCACCTCTCCCAGAGTAGTCTTCCTGGGCATGGTCTGACAGGTCACACAGGGGACATGGTCGAAGTCAGTGCAGGCGCCTTTCTCTATTGTTCAACTGATGAAGTAATGTACTCCAAAACAGGCTTCAGTCGGCGGCCATGTTTTGGTAGGCCAAAATAGTCAACTTAAGCAAAGAAACACAAAATCATAATTAATACATGGAAATGATTAAAACAGTGTTCTTCCCTTGCTAATACCCATATGTGCGTGCATTTATCTAGCTATATGCAACAAGTAAAGCCGTTAATGCTGGTTTATTTATGCGCAAATCATAATAACATCACATAAGCAAAGTTTATTATTTTAATATGGATGCAAACTTAGTTCACTTGTTATTTCAGCCATGCAAAATGCATTCCCACGTGTATTCTTTCTGTTAATAAGGTTGGTTAATTTAAACACATCAAACGATTAATTATTATAATTAATATCTAGTCATTTTAATATAAACATACGAAAATGGAGTGGGTATCTCAAATCAAAAATATTATACCTGCTCCAGCAATCCCCCCTTTGGTGATTGTATCACCACAAAATCAAAAACCCAAAATTTTCAATTTTTCCCCTTTTGCGGAAATTTAAAATGTTTTCTTGCTCAAATTGTATAATTTTGTCTGTTCTTTATCTTCTCTTTTTGCTTTGTTATACATACCTTCCCCCCATTCTTCTAATTCTATTTCTTGTAAATCTCTTTCTTGTTTCTTTTCTCTCTTTTTTATATTTTCTCGTCTAATTTTCTTTTTATTTCTTCTATATCTACAACACATACATCCTAGTCTAAGACTTAATAATACGAAATTCATACACGTTAATGGAAATAATATTTTTCCAATAATGGTACTACCTAATTTAACTATGAAATTCTTAATAGCAATCATTTTATTACTAATTTTAGTCCAGGATATTTTCAGCTTCCAGTGGTACTATTTCATCATGCAATTCAGTAATATTTTTGATATAGACTTTTAGATCTTTGCTTTTGTCAGGAATGTAAGTGCAACAATGTTGAACTTTCAGCATTCCACAGATTCCACCCTCTTTTGCCAATAAGATATCAAGGGCAAGTCGATTTTGCATTACCATAGCACGCATGGCAACCATTTCAGTGTTTACCAATAAAAATCCTCCAGCGGTGCTTGTTGACAAGCGATCCACTACTGTAGACAACTTTCGAATGTTATTTGCAATCAAAGATATTCCCACTGCTAGTATCAAAGCTCCAAAAATATCACCTATAATTTCTGCCCAAGTCTACCTCTACTACGCATTAGTAGGTTATTTTGTCCAGTGTTTTCTACTCTATCCATGTGAAAGATTTTTGGAAAGACCAGGCCAACATAACATGTGCCATACCAATGGTCTGGCAACCTATAATAAGCCTTGTTCCCACAAATGTAGTATAATCCAGGAAAGACTGGATCATTTCCACCTCTAAATCCCCATCCGGTTGCAATAAAATATGTATCATGGCACTCGCTAGTCCCTATGAAATAATAATCATACTGGGATCTCTTTCTCATAATACATAGTTTGCCTTTCTGTGGTGCATCTATAGCCATTGTTGGACTGGCTTTATTCTTCAGCTCCTTTTCTTTATCAATATCCCTCACAGTTTGACTCATTTTACTTCCTTCTGCTTTTCTGTGCATTTTTAATCTCCTTTCTTCAACCAAGTCTAGAAATGTTTTCTCTTCTTTCTTCAAACTGCAAGTTAGATTGTTTCTGAAAATGTATTCTAATGTTAGTTCCTTAGTTTCTATAAAAATCTCACCTAAAACGTTAGCTTCTTTAGCAGGATTCAATTCATTGTTCATAGGTAATTGCCCAAGAATGTTATCTACGTTTGACAAATTATAATCTAATTTCCCTACTTGATAAAAGATACTAATTAGCACACTACATGAAATCCCATACGTAGCTGGAAGGTGATGATAAGTCACTCCTTCTGAAACAGATGCAGGTAATTGCATGCAAACGTAGCAATCCCTTACGTCCATTGTCTTTACGAATTCATACAATAATTTTGAAAACACATTGCTAGAAAAATCAGTTATAGACCTATCCTTGTGTATATGTACATTGCTAGATTTAGTTGGAACTATCTTTTGGGAACTCTTCCCTATGTTAGTCATATTCTCAGTATGTCCTCCTAATGTGTCTATTGTTACTTTGAAAGAGATCAGTAGAGCAAGTACACTCCAAAGAAGCATTAATAGTCCTGTACAACAACACATCTTGCACCATCTTTTCATGAAGGTACATCTACTCTTGTTATCCTCTATGTTAGCCATCTTGTTAAATTGACCATGTCTTTTGACTTAGCCTCTTCTACTCCACTACTGGGTTTTCCACCTTAAGGCACTAAGCACCTAACAGGTTATTTTAGTCCTTTAGTTTCTAGTTTCAGTTTCTTTATTTTCTTCCACAAATGCCTTCTTTGGAATTACTCAGTTTGGCATCTTGTCATTTTTCACTTCTTCCTCGTCATCAAAATACAGAAGTTCCTGAATATCCGCTTCTTCTCCAATATCAGACAAGATAACTCTCAGGATTCCCTCTGTTTCTTCTTCTTCAACCACTTTCCTTGACTATCTGCCTCTTCTCCTGGTTCAGGCAGTGCCACATACGTCCATTCTGGCGACTTATACTTCTGGTTTGGTTTTCTTGTTCTTTTATTTTCTTCAGATATCTCTGTTTCTCCTTCCTTTGCTTGATTCTGACTTGACACTTCGTTCACTTGTTCAGCTTTTGAGGGATTAACCCGTGTCAGTCTATATCTCAGTCTTTTGATCTTATTTGGCCAAAGATCTCCTTTAGCATTTCTTTTTGTTTTGCCTGCTTTGTTGTTTTTCTCCTCGATCCAAGTTCTCTTTCTCAGAACTCGACCTTCATGTGTCTCGTTTTCACTTTCTTCAGATTCTGTTTCAGTTGCTTCTTTCTCTCCAACAGTTTCCTTTTCCACCTGTTGTGATTGCCCTACTTCTGTCCCTCCTCGGGTCTCCGACACTCAATCTTCCTGCTGTCTACTTGTCCCTTCACCTAACTGAGTGTTGGTTTTCCCTACACCTCCTCGAGGGTTTTCAGCAGAGATCTGTCCCTCTCTCTCTATTTCTGTCCCTTCTTCCCCTTCAAGGATTATTTAAGGTGGAACTTCTCCCACTCTCTCATCTGGTGCAAATGTTACTTCTGTTGGAGTGTTCTTTTCTTTTCTTTCCTTCTTTCTGTATTCATTATTGGTATTTGGTATTTCTGGCCCTTTTCCAGAATCTGAATTTGTCTCTGGACTCTGTAGTGTTCTCCTCAGGATTTCTCCTTGGGGACCTAGAGCTGATCTTGGCCCTTTCTCCTCCCTTTCAGGATTTTCTTTTGTCTTTGAAATCTCGCTATCTGAATCACCACTCGATCCTGAATCATCAAAATATTCTTTCCCAATGCTGTCACCTGAATTTGGAACTCTCAAGGTGTGACTTGCATGTATCCAATTTTTCAGTCCAGTACACTTCACAGCAGTTGTTGTGGTCAGGACAACTTGCCTTGGCCTTCCCCACCTTGGAACCAAGCAATTTCTTCTTCTGTGGACCTTTATTCTCACTCAGTCCCCTGGGCTCAAATCGTGGGCTGGTTTCTTTTCAAGTGTTGTGGCATCCGCTCCAACCTGGTGAAACACAGAATGGACTGCGTCAGCCAGGCCTTTACAGTAATCCAAAACCATGTCATCAGTGATAGTCATCAGCTTTTGACTGGTACTAACACGTGTCGCATGGCACGTCCCATAATGATTTCATGGGGACTCAAACCTGTAGTTCTGTCTGGAGTAGACCTAATTGTCATCAAGACAAGAGGCAAGACATCAGGCCATTTCATTCCTGTGGCTAAACATATTTTCCCAATTCTGTTTTTGATGGTACCATTCATTTGTTCAACCACACCAGAAGCCTCTGGTCTGTAGGCACAATGTAGTTTTTGTTGTACACCCAATGCTTCACAGATCAATTTCATGATTTCATTATCAAAGTGTCCTCCTCTGTCTGATTCAATTGTTATTGGGAACCCGAACCTTGGGATGAATTCTCTTAACAATAGCTTAGCTACTGTTATCCCATCATTTCTTCTTATAGGAATGCTTCCACCCACCTGGAGGACAGACAAACTATCACCAAGACATACCTCAACCTGTTGACTTGGGGCATTTCAATGAAATCTATCTGCATTCTGGTGAAGGGTCCTCCCTCTCGGCCTATTGTGCCTAGGCTCACCACTGTTTTTCTTCCAGGATTGTACTGCTGACATATCAGGCATCTTTGACAAAGACTCTCTGCTATCAACCTGAATTTTGCATTGTACCAGGTCTGCTTAAAGGCTCTTATCATGGCATCTCTCCCTAGGTGTCCCTGGCCATGATACATCCGTGCCATGGTTGACATCATGCTATTAGGCATTACTGGTCTTTCATCCCTATAGACCCACACATGGTCTTTCTCCCTTGGTGTACAACCTGCTTTTACCCATTCTCTCATTTTTTCATCTCCTGCTTCATCCTGCAACTGCCTCGCTTCATCCCATGTTCCCACAACATTAGTAAACATTAAGGAGCAAGAAGACATTTCCTTTTCCTTTGACCGATTGAGTGAATATTGATTTCGAGCACAATACTGAGCCATGTCATTTGCAAATCTATTCCCTGTAGTGATGTAGTCACTACCTTGACCATGAGCAGCACATTGTACAACAGCTAGTTCTTTGGGCATCTGTATTGCCTCAAGCAATTTTCCAATCACTTCTGCATTTTTAATGGGAGTTCCACTTGAGGTCAGGAAACCTCTCTGTAGCCATAGCTGGCCAAAGTCGTGGACAACTCCGAACCCGTACTGGCTATCAGTCATCACAGTCACTCTTACATTCCTCCCAATTTTGCAGGCCTTTGTCAATGCCACTATTTCTGCTACTTGAGCAGATTTAACTCCTTTCAAGGGTGATGCTTCGATAACTCCTGAAACTGTGCATACTGCATATGCCGCGCTCAACACTCCTTCATCCGTTCTCAAACAAGATCCATCCACAAAGAACACATAATCACTTTCAGGCAATGGCAGATCTCTTATATCTGGTCTGGGTTTTGTGCAAAAGTCAAGCACATCTAGGCAATCATGATCAACATCATCTCTTACCTCCACTCTGTCAGCATCCGGCAACAGAGTTGCTGGATTCACATTCACACATCTCTCAAGACTCACATTTGATGCACCTAGAATGACTTTCTCATATTTAGTCAGCCGCCTATGGGACATGAACTGTGTCCGGCTCCTTGTTAAAAGGATCGCCACATCATGAGGTACAAATACTCTTAAGGGATATCCCATCACAATCCCCTCACTTTGCTCCAGGCTTCGACATGTAGCAGCTACTGCTTTCAGACATCCTGGCAAACCCACAGCTACTGGGTCTAGCATTGATGAGAAGTACGCAACTGGTCTCCTCAATCTTCCATGTTTTTGAATTAACACTGAGAGTGCACAGCCGTTTCTCTCACTGCAGTACAACTCGAACTCCTTCTCATGGTCCGGCATACCTAGGGCAGGTGCTTCACAAAGCCTGTTCTTTAATTCTTTAAATGCTGCTAAGTCTTCTTTGTTTAACTCAAGGGGGTCTTTTACCTCACTTTTTGTCAATTTTATCAATGGCTTGGCAATCAGGGAAAAATTACTTATCCACTGACAACAATAGCCAACCATTCCCAGGAACATTCTCACTTCTCTTTGTGTCATCGGGGCTCTCATTCCTCTGATGATTCTGATTCTGTCTATAGTCACTTTTCTCAACCCTTTCTCAATATTGTGTCCTAGGTATTGTACTTCTTTCTTGCAGAATTGCAATTTTGCTGGACATACTTTTAGTCCTCCATCTGCCAAATGATTCAGCAAAGCTATTGTGTCTGTCTCACAAGCTTCACGTGTTTTCGATGCCACAAGTAGGTCATCGATGTACTGGACCAAGACTTAATTTTCAGGCATTGCTAGACTTTCCAGAGATTTCTTCAGCAACTGATTAAATATTGAGGGGCTCTCTGTATACCCCTGTGGGATTCGGCACCATGCCAAAATACGCTCTCCAAACCGAAATGCAAAAATCGGCTGGCTGTCATGATGCAACGGGATTGAAAAGAAAGCATGGCACAAATCAATTACTGTGTACCATTCTGCAACATGAAGAATCTGATACAAGATCACTGATGGATTTGGTTCAATGGGACAGCATGACACAACAATCTTATTAATTTTCCTCAAATCCTGCACTATTCTGAACTTTCCATTTGGCTTCTTCAGTCCCATTATAGGTGAATTACATGGACTGCTCAATATCTCCCTCAAAACTCCTTGCTGGATCATTTTCTCAATTATGGGTGTTACTCCTTCAATTATTTCGGGTGTCAGTCTGTACTGTGGGATATTTGGGTAAACTGCTCCCTCTTTTACAGAGATCTTCACTGGGTCTACATTTCTCATCAGGCCTACATCTTCTCCAGTGAAATCCCAAACTGCTGCCTTCACTGTCTGTTTTAATTCTGGGGGCAATTCATTAGGATTGAATACTGCATATGTTTCAGCAACATCATTCTCTCTGTTAGCTATGGTCATTTTATACAGGACTTCTTCATCTGGTGTCTCAAAAGCTATTCCATCTGGTGTACAGAAAATGGTGCAATTCATCTTGCACAACAAATCCCTACCTAGCAAATTCACGGGACTGGTGTCACACACCACAAATCGGTGCATGTCTGAAAATTTCCCTATTCTGACCTTTACCGGTTCAGTAAGGTACGTTCTGATCTGTGTGTTAGACACCCCAACTACTTGGATTGTTTCATCCGAGAGAGGAAGATTCTTTACATCAGCTGACCTGACAGTTGATCGTGTAGCTCCAGTGTCGACTGGAAAAGTAATGCTTTCATCATTAACCTTCCCATCTACAAATGGTCCTGTCTGGTCTATTTCTAGAGTTGCGCCAAGCACGCACTCTTCTTCCTCCCTTCGGCACCGTCAGAAATCCTCCTCTGAGCCACTCTCATCATTTCTCAGCCAATATTGTGACACAGCGCTCGCGCGTTGCGGTTTGTTTACCTGTTCTTCATTTTAGAATCCCGAATCTTGGCTGTATTTCTGGGTATTTCTGCTCTGTGGTAAGGGCGGTTTTGGCACCTGATTCTGTGGTTTAACAGCCTTCTGCTGTTGCTGCTGTTGGCCACACCCCTCACTCAATGATGGATTTTCATTATTAGCACACGGAAGAGATTTACACTCGGATTTCCAATGCCATAACCTACTGCAATTGTGGCATGGAAACTTCTTTTTAGCTTCTTCTATGTTACCTTTCCCCTTTCCTGGGCCAAATCTCGGTTTATTTCCTGGGTTATTTGCTTGTTCGACTAACTGAGCTTCCTGTCTATCTGCAACTTTCACTTGTGCCCACATTGCCTTTTCCTTCAGCTTTCGTTGCTTTGCTTCAATCTCATCACTAAAGTATTTAGCATGTCTCAAAATCTCATCAATCTTCTTGCTCTGCCAGTCCACTGTATGCTGCTTGATCGTCTCACTGATTTCAGGACGTAAACCATATACAAATCTATATACAAAATGGCTCAGGTCCTTTTCTCCCAGATTTTCATCTCAACTAAACTGCTAGAAAGCTAGTATTAGTCTTTCATAGTATGCATGGACTGATTCTTTCACTTCCTGATGTGTTCGGTCTATTTTAACCCAGTCTGTTTCTTTGGGAGGTACCTTGTTTTTCAAAAATACCATAACCTGCTCGTATTTCTTCATTACCTCGGGGTCTGGTGCTCCTGTTTTGGGATCTCTGGGGTATTCTTTAGTGGGCCAATCTATTACTATTTAGCATTCTGCTCATAAATCTGCTGGCACTATTATATCAAATAGGCTATTCAGGTCAATCCACAGTACTTTTGACAGCTTCACAAATCTGTCTACCTGTCTGTACCACTCGACGGGCTGTTCTCTCAATCGAGGGAAGTCATTGGTAAATGACAAAATGTCTTGTCTGTTCCATGGGACATGCACATATCCTCCTCCTGGAATCTCTCTCATGGGAAATTCTGTCACCACCTTTTCTTTCTCTCTCACAGGAAATGCTGGGAACGTTCTGTCTGATGCCTCATCTCGCTTTCTGTACCACCTACTTTTCCATTTATCCACATCTCCCCATTTTCTCAACAAAGTGATTATGTCCTTAATCTGCCCTATTCGGCCTGTGGTGTTCATGTTCTCAATATCCTTTTCAGTGAAATCCACTCGGTAAGGCTTTTGTAAAGCTTTCACCCTGTCCATGTCAATTCCCATTTTACTTGCTATTTCTTCTAGCCTGTCATGTAGGTTCTTTGCTCTCCAAGTGACACTTTTGCATAGAAACAACAGCTCCTCATCCTGGTAATTTTTCAGCTTTTCTGTGGGGATCGTCCCTACTATCAATTCTTCTAGTACCATGCGTAATTTGGCCACATCAATTGTTTGGGATTCTCTTTCCTTTCCCTGCAAGCCCTTCAACCATTCGCTCAATTCATCTGTAGTTATTCCTGTGAATCTTTCTATACTCACTTGTTCTGTCACTCTCTGTGGTTCTAATATTGATCCTCCGGTCATTCTGTTCCTTTCTATGCAATCGGGACTCAGAAACGGGTTAGTTGAGACATTCAGCTCACCTTCGCTCATTGTATGCCTCCACGGGTTCTCCCTTGTTCTCATTAGGGTTTGCTCTGGCTGAACAACCTGTCTATTGCTCACATACGGGACTGTTAGGCCATGTTCACTTTCTTTCTGCTTCTCAAAAATGGGCATAACGGGACCTATTTTTACAGGAACTGTGACTGCTTCTAGATTTTTGGTCAATTCTCTTATCTTCTCTGTTAGTTCTAAAGTGGTTTTTGCCAATTCCATTGAATTTTCACTCTCAGCCCTGTTTTCTATTTCTTTCTCTCTTTCCCTAAGGGAGTTTCTTCTTTTCACTTCTGGTGTCATGACTTCTGTTTTGATGATCCGCTGGGTATCTCTCATTGGGGTACATGGGGTCCCTACCTCTGGTTCCTGTCTGTATGGTGAAGGACTTTTGTGGAACATATCATCTAGGACATGGTCCTCAGATTCATTTGCTCTGTACCTTCTAGTTTCTATGTTATGTTTCTTCTCTACACATTTTTTCCCTTCAGTCTCCCCTACAGTTCTTACGGGAAACAGTCATTCAGTCATGCTAGCGTCTCGCCACCTTCTCATTCGATCATGATGAGTTTCACGATCATACTGTCGTCCAAACATATACCTATATCTACCACCGCTTCTCTGTTTTTCTCGCTCATGCATCTCATCAGCCCACTCAGTCAACGCCTCGAATTGTGTCGGTCTAGGTCGGGGCTCTAAGCTCATCATTCGTTCCCGCAGATTTCTTAATATGGCTAGATTAAATGAGCCATGTTCTGGGAAAGCTAAAACTCCGTCCTCCTTTGTGTACTTCACCCAATTGTCCAACCAAATGCAAGTATGATACCTATATTTCGCAAAGCGGTACAAAAGGGGGTGGTGATGGACGGAGCATCAAACACTCACACCCAGTCAACAGATCTGGGTTTGATCCATCACCATTCTTTAGCCCACTCTGCCACCCCAGTTCAGACATGGCCAAATGCAAATCAGTCTGACCCTGTGCCTCATGGGAACAGTCCAGCCCGAACTGCCAAGCCATGCCTTCCCTGGACCGGAAACAAGCTTCCTAGGACCGGTTTCTGGCATTTCAGCCGTCTTCAGCCAGGCTTGCTTGAATCCAGTGGCAAAGTGAACAAGGGACTCACGTCTGAGCATACCCTGCCAACTTATGGCAAACAAAGCGGTACAAAAGGGGGTGGTGATGGACGGAGCATCAGAACCAATCAAACACTCACACCCAGTCAACAGATCTGGGTTTGATCCATCACCGTTCTTTAGTCCACTCTGCCACCCCAGTTCAGACATGGCCATATGCAAATCAGTCTGACCCTGTGCCTCATGGGAACAGTCCAGCCTGAACTGCCAAGCCATGCCTTCCCTGGACCGGAAACAAGCTTCCTAGGACCGGTTTCTGGCATTTCAGCCGTCTTCAGCCAGGCTTGCTTGAATCCCGTGGCAAAGTGAACAAGGGACTCACGTCTGAGCATACCCTGCCAACTTATGGCGAACAAAGCGGTACAAAAGGGGGTGGTGATGGACGGAGCATCAGAACCAATCAAACACTCACACCCAGTCAACAGATCTGGGTTTGATCCATCACCATTCTTTAGCCCACTCTGCCACCCCAGTTCAGACATGGCCATATGCAAATCAGTCTGACCCTGTGCCTCATGGGAACAGTCCAGCCCGAACTGCCAAGCCATGTCTTCCCTGGACCGGAAACAAGCTTCCTAGGAACGGTTTCTGGCATTTCAGCCGTCTTCAGCCAGGCTTGCTTGAATCCAGTGGCAAAGTGAACAAGGGACTCACGTCTGAGCATACCCTGCCAACTTATGGCGAACAAAGCAAAAACCAAAGGAAATGATGGACGGAGTGTTGAACATTGCAAGCACTCACCCCCAGTCAACTGACCTGGGTTTAATCCATCACCGTTCTTTAGCCCACTCTGCCACCCCAGTTCAGACATGGCCATATGCAAATCAGTCTGACCCTGTGCCTCATGGGAACAGTCCAGCCCAAACTGCCAAGCCATGTCTTCCCTGGACCAGAAACAAGCTTCTTAGGACCGGTTTCTGGCATTTCAGCCGTCTTCAGCCAGGCTTGCTTGAATCCAGTGGCAAAGTGAGCAAGGGACTCACGTCTGAGCATACCCTGCCAACTTATGGCGAACAAAGCAAAAACCAAAGGAAATGATGGACGGAGTGTTGAACATTGCAAGCACTCACCCCCAGTCAACTTATCTGGGTTTAATCCATCACCGTTCTTTAGCCCACTCTGCCACACCAGTTCAGACATGGCCATATGCAAATCAGTCTGACCCTGTGCCTCATGGGAACAGTCCAGCCCGAACTGCCAAGCCATGTCTTCCCTGGACCGGAAACAAGCTTCCTAGGACCGGTTTCTGGCATTTCAGCCATCTTCAGCCAGGCTTGCTTAAATCCAGTGGCAAAGTGAGCAAGGGACTCACGTCTGAGCATACCCTGCCAACTTATGGCGAACAAAGCAAAAACCAAAGGAAATGATGGACGGAGTGTTGAACATTGCAAGCACTCACCCCAAGTCAACTGATCTGGGTTTAATCCATCACCGTTCTTTAGCCCACTCTGCCACCCCAGTTCAGACATGGCCATATGCAAATCAGTCTGACCCTGTGCCTCATGGGAACAGTCCAGCCCGAACTGCCAAGCCATGCCTTCCCTGGACCGGAAACAAGCTTCCTAGGACCGGTTTCTGGCATTTCAGCCGTCTTCAGCCAGGATTGCTTGAATCCAGTGGCAAAGTGAACAAGGGACTCACGTCTGAGCATACCCTGCCAACTTATGGCGAACAAAGCGGTACAAAAGGGGGTGGTGATGGACGGAGCATCAGAACCAATCAAACACTCACACCCAGTCAACAGATCTGGGTTTGATCCATCACCGTTCTTTAGCCCACTCTGCCACCCCAGTTCAGACATGGCCATATGCAAATCAGTCTGACCCTGTGCCTCATGGGAACAGTCCAGTCCGAACTGCCAAGCCATGCCTTCCCTGGACCGGAAACAAGCTTCCTAGGACCGGTTTCTGGCATTTCAGCCGTCTTCAGCCAGGCTTGCTTGAATCCAGTGGCAAAGTGAACAAGGGACTCACGTCTGAGCATACCCTGCCAACCTATGGCGAACAAAGCAAAAACCAAAGGAAATGATGGACGGAGTGTTGAACATTGCAAGCACTCACCCCCAGTCAACTGATCTGGGTTTAATCCATCATCGTTCTTTAGCCCACTCTGCCACCCCAGTTCAGACACAATCTCTTTGTTTTTCACAAACCAACCCTTAATTTTACTGAATAATGACTTCTTCTTCTTTTCTACAGCGTGGTAATACATTTTCCTGTCTTCCGTAAATCCCTAGTCCTCTCTACAACTGTACAATCTCTAATCCAATTGCAGCGCGACTCACACCAACGCACCAATCCTGGAGCGTCCACGTCACTCTGTACTTCTTCCAATCCTTGCGCGGCACACACTAACGCACCAATCAGAGCGCTTCTGCTGTTCCGACCTACTGTCCAATCCCAGCGTGGTCTTTCTGACGTCAGCAGTCGCTGCAGCAGCTCCTGCTCCCGTCTCCTGTCTCTCGTCTACCCCTCCTTTACAAAACTACTCGGTAGACTTTATTTCAATTTCTACGATTCTGTTAGTTACAACATATAAACATCTCCATTGTCCGCTTTGCTAACCAAAGAATAGCAATAGACCTTTTTCACGAGAATTCTGTCTTTCTCGAGAGCAGCGCTTACTTCTGCCCTACTACAGAATCGTTACTTCCGTTGATAAAGTAGCACATCCCTTTACTTCACCCTTCTAACAAGCATCAATTAACTGTTTCTCCAGAATTAAGACACATAGTTGGAGACGTAATGCTCCTGAGAAAAAACCAGAGTTTCGCAATTAACCGGAATGCCTTTTTCATACACGCACTTTCACACCAAAAAATGTAGCACATTCACACAGAATCCTGTCTTTCCCGAGAACAGCGAACAGTCTGTCCTACTACAAAATTATAACACATGTTAACACAGCAGCGCTTACCTCTGCCCTGTCCTTCTAACAAGCTCAGAGAGTACCCATTACCTTTCTAGTGATAAGCGTTATCGGAATGCCAATAGGATCCCTGGCACTTAAGACCAGAAATTCACAGGTAACCTTCGCTATCATACACACTTTTTACACACCGAAAATATGTCTCTAATGGCAACACACGGCGATGCTACCGAATCGAACCCAGACAATGCGATGCGCAACTTCAATTGTTACACGTTTCCCCTGTCTACATGCAGGGCCAACAATTCCGCCTTTCCCGAGAGCAGCGCTTTCCTCTGCCCTACTACGGAACTGTCACCGACTTCCTACGTCCCAGAAGCCGTACACACTACATAGAACTCAATACGACTTCAACATATAATGTTAGTACACATGTCAATACCAATCAATAATCAATAAGCTATATACACGCAAAACCATCAAACCAAAACAATTAAATCCATCATTCTGCTACCAAGAAACTGGTGCAGTTCGGGTTCCTCAATTTCCCCTCACTTCCACGGACAGAATAATTTCTCAGTCACATGCACAAACACACATCATACGCTGGTGGGGTCCATAACACCAACATTCATTCTATCAATCTATCCGCGCCTACAAAGGGACATCAGTTCCGAACCAAACTGCTTTGTCTTGATGGAAGAACCACTTTCCCTGAATCACCCTAACAATCCTTCCATCAATAGGTCGATCGAATCATTTAGTTGTAATATAGTTTGATGACTCCTTAATACTCTAAATTATTCAATAAACATTTCAATAAATAATCACCCGACACATTAATTCAAATAATGATTTTCTTTTTGTCTAAATCAAATGCAAGTTAAATCCCAATTAAATGCAATATCATCTTTTGTCATATTTACCTATTCTGGCTAATTGTCGTTTTCTAAGTCAGAACTGGTCCTTAGCAAAATCATCAAAGTGCTGTTCTGTCATGTAGAGTCACCGTCCTCTCCGTCAGCATAACGTCTCTGATAATCGATTCTTCGTCAGCAGCTTCTCTCTAAACACCTCTCTAGACTACCAATATTTATACTAAAATTTACATATAAAATGTTACATTTTCCGTTTCACATGAATTTGATTGGCTTATTCAAAAATAAATTTCAGTTCATTCGGCAACATTTGCCAATGTTCTCATACGGGGAAAGTTCCAAATCGATTGTTTGAGGAAACGAAGTCCGTAATCTCAATTGTTGCAAATGTTTAGGAACGCATCAAGTTCATTAGTTTATGAATTCCATTTGTAACAGTTTTCTTCATGTTCAGGGGCGTTGGCACCTCTCCCAGAGTAGTCTTCCTGGGCATGGTCTGACAGGTCACACAGGGGACATGGTCGAAGTCAGTGCAGGCGCCTTTCTCTATTGTTCAAATGATGAAGTAATGTACTCCAAAACAGGCTTCAGTCGGCGGCCATGTTTTGGCAGGCCAAAATAGTCAACTTAAGCAAAGAAACACAAAATCGTAATTAATACATGGAAATGATTAAAACAGTGTTATTCCCTTGCTAATATCCATATGTGCGTGCATTTATCTAGCCATATGCAACATTTAAAGCCGTTAATGCTGGTTTAGTTAAGCGCAAATCACAATAACATCACATAAGCAACGTTTATTATTTTAATATGCATACAAACTTAGTTCACTTGTTATTTCAGCCATGCAAAATGCATTCCCACGTGTAATCTTTCTGTTAATAAGGTTGGTTAATTTAAACACATCAAACGATTAATTATTATAATTAATATCTAGTCATTTTAATATAAACATACGAAAATGGAGTGGGTATCTAAAATCAAAAATATTATACCTGCTCCAGCACTGGCATCAGTACAGGTTTATGAAGACGAGGTGTTTCATACCAAGCACCATTGGTTTCAGTGCAGCCATCATGTAGCTGGGTAACTCGTAATGACCGGCACCCAGTACATGTCCTTAAGATGGCTGCCTGATCACTTGCAATATCTAGGAATGGAACTAGACATCACAGGGGCCTATCTGCTTATGCAGATGGGCCATCACATATAAAATAATGCACACTGCCTTAGAGCTCCAATGTCTGCTGTAGGGGTGACTTACATATAGTAAATGCAGAGTACTTGACATTGTACACAGGGAATGTGCAATGTTGTGTTTTCAAAATGGTTTACACCATTTCACACATCCTGAGATGGCAGGCTGCATGCAGTTTTTGTGTAGTTCCCTTTGGGTGGGATAATACATTTAGTACCCATGTCCTGGGTACCAGGGGTACCATTTACAAGGGACTTAAAGGGATGCCAAAACGCTTGCCAATTGTGTTACAATTAGACATTTACCTTGTTTTAAGGGAAAAGCACTGGGGCCTGGTTAGTGGGGGCCCAGTGCACTTTTAGTCAAAAAGCATCAGTACAAAGGCAAAAAGTGGGGGTGATCATGCCAAAAAGAGAACCTTTCTACAGTGAATACATAAACATTGCCTCGGAACGGACAGATAGCAGCCAGTTGGTCAATGAGAGGGTAACATTGAGCCAAAAAATGGCTCCCATCAGTAAGGCTTACCATGGTCTATGCAACTGAAAGGAGATAAATGGAAGAATCAAAGGCTAGAGAATGATAGCTTCATGGCCTTCACCTATACATGTTTGCCATTTCATGACACTGAGGTTCATTGAGAGTGTGGTGAATGGCCAATAACCTGTCTGTCAAACTCACAGTTTCCCCACCCCATTTAGAGGTGAGGGAACCACATGGGTGAAGCCTCATCTGACTCCGCCATCAGAAATGTGTGACCTGATGACCTGTCTCCCACTGGGCCATCAATCACAGATAATTGTTGTTTCACATTCACCCTGCTTTGAACCGGGCGACCATCACCCAATTATCTTGCATTGGTACATCATCTGAGGTATGACCATCACAGAGAGGAAAATCAGTCAGTGGCCCCCAGTACTCCAGGATAAAGCTCCATGCCTGTCAGGGCTTTTAATTTGTTTTATTTTTATTAATAAACTCTCACTTTGGAAGTTTGCTACTGAGAAACAGAGCTCCATGCCAAGCAGGTGCAGCAAACAGGGCACCCGCTAGCAAAGTTCTCTGCCTTTAGTGTCACCAGCACACCAGTAGCTGCACCAAAGGCTGCGGCGCTCTCCACCAGGCAGACAGGGATCTCTGAATTGGGCTGGTGATCCTCACTCAGCAGAGGGGAGACCATAGCAGCTGGTGACCTAGTAGAGCAGCAAGAGAACTGCTGTTCATTAAATGACCCCCACATTCTTTACCCCAAGTCTAAGTTTATTCACCAGTGGCACAATCTTATAGATTTCGGGTTCATTAACAAAGCAACACTTTTTAGAGTTGTAATTCTGATTCACCTCAAATATATCAATTTGAATAAACTTCTAGAGTGCATTGCTTTGTAGAATGTGAAACTGGAATGGACCAGGGTGTCCTATGTGAGATTGAGTCACATGGTATTTTCACATTTCTTTGTAGGGAAATGCAAGCAGACTTGAAAAATTAAAAAAAATATAATCAAAACACAAAAATATATCCTTTACACGTGCCCACGATGCAGATTTTTTCATTTGGTTTTGAAAAATGTTCTTAAGACTTTTTCAAATGACTTCTTCTACCACTGGGAGTTTGAGCCAGGCGTCGTCCCAGGTGCCTCATGTCCCTTATGGAACAGAGGTACATTTATAAGCTTTAAAGTGGACGTGGAGAGAGAAAGAAAATGTTTCCCTCTGCTGCAGGTAGTGGCAATGCCACGAGAAGGAGTATTTGTGCAACAGATTTCTTGTGAGTGATTGCCCTCATTTGGATCAAAAAGCCATAATCGTTCACCTGTAGAAGAGCGCCCTAACCAGTAAACCTGTTTTGATGTCCAGTCCGGATTACTAAATTGACCTAGTTATTATTATGGTAGATTTATATGTTGTATAGTCTAATCATATATATTATATTATGTTAAATGCATTATGCAGTGTTATGCTCTATATTTAGTTATCTGGCGTTTTATGTGCTGTTATGCGTGTTGTGATGTGCTATGTTATGTTATTATATATTGTGTATTATGTTTTGTAATATAATGTTATATTGTTAAGTTATTTTATGTCATGTTAAATTGTGCCATCAGGAGTCGATAGAAACAGGTGATTCTTCTGCGAGCTAAGGTCAGTTCTTAGCGTATTTTCCAACCTCTCATTTTCATTTCCTGCTGGTGGTCTGCTCGCTTCAGTGTAAAAGCTCTTAAGGTTAGAGCAGCAGCACCCGAGCAAGAAACCTTACCCTAATCGCCCTGATCAATTTAGTTTTTACCCTTTTTAGTTTCAATTCTGTTTACAACTATTTTCAAAGTTTCGAACTTTTATTTTGAAGTTAAAACATAACTATTTTTTTTCAATAGTCTAGGAAACTACATGTGATGCTGATGATCTGGGAGCTGAATACAGTACTTTATTACACCCTTTACTCCTCTCCCAGCCTGCATCCTCCTGCCACACCCCCAGCCCCCGTGGTCACGGTGCTGCTAGTTTTTGACATGCCTTATTCTTTCCTCATAAGCCAGTCCTTCAAGTATTCAAAGGACCTGCAGTGGCGAGCAAGATGGGAATTTAGGGCACGATATAGAAAGAGATGGGTCAGAAATTGTGGCTACAAAGTGGCCACCGACTATTTGCAACCTCTCTCTGATTTTGCAATGCTACCTATATAGTAATACGCTGCGTCGTAAAATATACAGCTGCAAAGGGTCACTGAATGGCCTGAACAATGACCATTATTGTGTAGGTCCCTATTTGCGATCCCCGGCGTTTGGCCACATACACAGGTATGGTGGCTTGCAAGGAAGAGCAGAGCGGCGTCCCAGCCTTTTTATTCTCCAGCTGGATTTTTTCAGTTTTTTACTGAAATAAGCCTATGGGGCATATTTACAATAAAGTGATAGGGCACGGGTTAGCTACTAAATTGCTAACGCCATGCTCTGTCACTTTAGAAATGCAGGGATGCGCCACACTTACAATTATATGGCAACCTCTGCGTTTCTCACTGCCCGACGCTAAATTCAGCTGCCCAGCGCCAACGTAGGCACCCTTGCAATATATTGCAAGGGTCTCTGAAATTGAGGGAATGATTGTTTATGTTCAGGACGGTGTCCCTTCCTGCACATAAACAATCCAGAATGGCGACTTGCTACTCCCATGTACGCTGCATTGTACAGCACACACAGAAGTTGCAAATCCTCATTTTTTAAATGATTGTTTATGTGCAGGAACAGACACCTTCCTGCTAATAAACAATCATTCATGTCAAATTTCAGTTTCAATGTGTGCAGCACAATGCAGCACACATAAAAACAGCAAAAACAAGAGAAATAAAGCATTTCTCCTCGTTTCTCCTTGTTGGTCTTCATTTTGACGCTGCCTCCTATTTGCGCCACCCTTGTAAGTAGTGGGCAGTGTCAAAATCAATGAGTGTTACTGTGGAACGCCCACAGCAGCACCCATTGCCCACCCCTTTCACGCCATGTCTAGGGTAAGACAGGGCCTTATTTATCAAGAGAGCATTAAGCCACATTAAGTCGTTTAACGCTGCCTTGTAAATAAGGCGAAGCCCCTATCGCCACAGGAACAGCACAAAAAGTGACGTTCCTGTGGTGTTAGGGGCTTGTAAATATGCCCTGAGATGCTTTAAAGGAACCAGTGTTTTGGGCCTCTTTAAAAATAATGTTGCATATTGAATATTTAAGATTTATATTTTATAATAGTTTGTGTCTTTATTATCACAGTTAGATTTTTATATTCAGCACACATTTTCTATTGATATTACTTAATATATTTTACAATCAATTTGTTTGTTCTTCTATCAAACATAAATCAGTTATAATGCTTAACCTAATTTAATGAATTAGACTATTTACTTAACTGTGAATTTACAAATACTCAGCTTCGACTATTGCTTTAGAACATATTATATTATATACTGTATGTTATATATTGTATTTTATAAAATGCTAATAAAAAATGTCAACACAAAAAAAATAATGTTTCTCAAACACAACAAATACATATGATATTGGAGGGAGTAGGCAATACTTGGCTGGGACACTGCCTGCTCCGCTCCAAGGTGACCCGCACAATTAGCAAACTAGAAGCTGTCCAGTGGCTGGCATCTTCCTCCCCTTTTGCAAGTGGATTGCCCTCTCCTTTGAGGAGCTGCTTTAGGACTGTAGTTGCAGTCACAAATCATTGATACATCTCGTCACTATTTGCCATTAGGAGTGAATGCCCCTTTCACACCCCTTCCTAATTGCGATTCTGAACCAGTCGCTAAACCCATTTTGTGATTCAGAATCTTTACCGAATCGCAAAAAGCTTGTAATAGATCGCAAAACGCCATTTTGCGGTGACAAACTCTGTGATTTTGTGAACTGTGGTGTTTGAGACAGTAACATAGTTTTGTGCATCAGGCACTTAATTCCATTTTTCATTAAATGCTTGGATTTTCTGTTGATAGCGCCTGGGGTGACAAGCCCCGCTATGGAAGCCCCGATGATTGATTGATTGATTTTGATGATTCCCTGTTACTTTTGCTTGGACAGTTCAGGCTCCCAGGCAGCTCAGCACCAGAGTGATCAGCAGAGAGACCACTAGAAGGTGGTGAGATGTTAAGTTAGTGTCCGCGACTCTTGAACCATTAAAGTTTCCTAGGTCATTGCTACCATCAATCAAATGAATCAAAACTTTATTTTGTCTAAACTGCCCTTAAAAGCTGCAAATATCTGCTACAACCATGAAAACGTTGACCGCGGTTGCAGGACTTTTAATGAAGTTGGGATCTCTTCAGGTCTTACATTTCTTTGTTTGAGATTCTTTACCACCAGTGGGCTTCCACATCCATCATGACAAAATGAGACCACCTGCATTTCCAAGGAGCCCCTGTCTGCCTACGCCTCCTTAACTTCTTCTTCCAGGACTCCCCAAGATCCCATCAGATCAGGAATAAAATCTGAGGCAAAGAAAATCAGAATTTATTGGATTAATATTGCAGACTTCTCAAGCTACTGCCAAAACCGGCAGATTTGCAACATAAATCATATTATACAGTTTTTTCACATTTAAACATTTAGGGTGTGTGCTTGTGTAGCTCATAAAGTGTCATATTTCCATTTGAGGCACGGTTTCCTTAGAAACAGGGCACATATAATCAAACGATGGGACTTGAAGCCTTGAAAAGGTGTAAACAAACCTGGGCATCGGAAGTGAAGGCATTTCTTTACAGCCCACCATAGGAAGGATATATGGAGAGGTTGGTAGGTGAATGGTATGTGCACAGGCATTATAAAAACAAGGCACAGGAGGTGGACAAACCATCTTCTCCTTGACACACACACATGTCTCCTGAGCCCATTAGGGAGTATACAGCTGCCTCCCAGTGTGTGCCCCCCACCGGACCTATAGACCATACAAGGATACCTCTGTCTGGCCAGGTAACATATATATGTGGAATAGTGTAACATATACATAGGTGCGCTCTATTTATTTACTTACAGCGTGTGGTGTCGCTTCTGACTCACTCTGAGCAGGTTACAGCTCAATCAATATTTCATTGGGATGTGTTCAAAATTCGTCACACAAATGCGTGCCCTTACAGCGGACACAACTCCAGAAGCCACCTGGATCTTTCAAAACTGTTTGTAAGCGCTGACGGTGGCAGAGCTGCACGTGACCTGTGCTGCCCTCTGTCGTGCCGGCATCGAAGAGTCGCCTGTCTGTCTTGTGATGCAGTGGATGGAGTCTGTGCAGATCATCACTCGAGGAGAGGGTCTGCCAGCGAGACCTTGCTGGGCTCGCCTAGACTGGTCATTTCTACCAGGAGGTGTACCTTACCACAGACTCTGCCAGTGGTAGGAATACAATCTCCCTGTTGCATGAAATACGACTGACTGTCCTGTTGTATTTTATATTGATAGGACATTAACTTTGTTACATTAGTCTCTTTTTCTGTGATATGCAGACAGATTGTCATTGCATATCACAAGCAAGCACCCTTCGGAGGTAGGCTACATTGCTGTGATATGTACACACTTCATTAGCTGTCTTCAATTAATTGTGCACTCCAGAGAAATATATTAAAAATGCTCTTATCAGTAATGTACACAGCATATGTAAAAAGCTGTGCTTAGCACAGAAATATGACTGGTGGACCCCGAGAGAAGCACTATTAGAAAGAAAAGATAAATCCAAGACTGACAGGATTGTATGTGTGTCTACTTTCAGCCCCACATCCAATTGATTTAAAAAGATCATCACCCAAAATTGGCATTTGGTCAAGAACTTGGACACAACATTAAAAGAAGTTCCACTGTTTGCTTTTAAGAAGGATAAGAGCATTGCAAACCAGATAGTGCGAGCAGTACTACCCAAAGTAAAAGGCCTTAACATGAGAAGTTTTTTGAGCCTTCCACCAATACAGGGACATCACAAATGTGGCATGTGCGTTTGTTGCAAATCAACCATAGAGGGAAATCATTTCATACACAAGGGACTCCACTGGAAACACGAAACCTTTTCCAACTGCAAATCTAAATTTGTGGTTTATGGAATCCTCTGTACATGTAACAAGCTGTATATTGGCAAGACAAATCAGGAGACTAGGCTTAGAATTCAGCAACACAAATCAAGAATCCGTAAAAATGTACAAAATGCTCCGTTGGTCAATCATTGGCACCTAAAGAACCACACGGAAAAAGAATTAAAATGGACTATCATCTCCAAAGTTGAGCCGGATTATCGTGGTGGCGACTTGGATGCCAAATTACTAAAAAGAGAAGCAATGCTCATCATAAAATTTAACACGTCTGTTAATGGTCTAAATGAACTTTCTGAGATTTACAACCTATAATTTCCTCTGGCCCTGATTCCGCAGAGGAGACCGTATGGAAGTTTGACTGGATCTTTTTTACAAAAAACGCAATGCAAAAAACCACAACTTCCATGAGCCTTTGTTAGTAGTGGCGTCCGAATTCCGGGGTGTTCAAATAGATGCCGGATACACATTTTTACCCAAACCATCATGGCGTCCGAGTGTCGGAGTGAAGAGACATGCTTTACCATGATCTCTCTAAGGTGAGACCATACGCCTTGACTGGTTCTGATTTACAATCCACATTTTCATTCAGTCTTGATTTCGCGGAGTAGACCGCATAAAGTTTTGTCAACATTTTAAAAAATAAAAAATAAAAAAACGCAATGCTGAAAACCACAACTCCCATGAGCCTCTGCCAGCAGTGGCGTCCGGATTCCGGGTTGTTCAAATAGATGCCGGATATGATTGATCTTCATCCAAACCATCATGGCGTCCGTATGCCGGAGTGAAGAGACATGATCTATCACGATCTCTCTAAGGTAAGACCATGCGCCAGGTCTGGTTCCGTTAGCAGGAAAATGGTGCATCTGCCACGGAAGACTATCACCAACTGATTTATTCTCTGTCTTTCGTTTTACTAGAATCGACACAAGTAATTGCAGAAGTCGCAATTCCACTAAGAACGCCGATTAAAGATATACCAATTTTGGCGTCGCCATTGATGCACTATCATATATAGTAGCACAGCAATTGAAAGATTTTTCAGATGTTTATGCCATACGGACAAAACCAGTACGTCGCCACCATAACAGCCTGACAAGTAAGATTTGTGGTTTTTTTATGGTTTTTTGACGGTATCGCGATTACAATCACGTAATAGCCTCATTTAACACAAGGGTTTATGAATTGAGGTGACAATTTGCCGTTTTTTTCATTTTTCAGGTCATTGGTTTTCGTAGAAACGACTTTGAAGTTTCTTTTTAAACATTGGGCTACAGGTAAGACGTCAGCACAATGGGTGCGGTTTGCATTCAGTGTTCTTTGGGTCATGTAGTAAAACACGGCTTTGTCTTTGTTTTGTTTCAGCAAGCGTTGGTCCTGATGAGAATCCCCGTATGTTAAGGGATTCAAAACGCGTAGACCTTTACGCTTTTGGCCTATCTTTTCCACACAACAGAGTGCAGTGTTTCATAACTGTGTCTATTTATGTTTGTTGATGGCCTTGATGTCCATTTACTGTATTCAATTATTGCGTTGTCATAAATAATGTCCATTGAGTATGTTTGATGAGTGTGTTTGAGAAGTATATGTGGGTGAGTGTCGTATGGAAGTGGTGGTGTTGCCCAAATGATGAAAATCAGTATATAAAAATGTCGATGTTAATGTTGTAATGTTGGTTTCTCTTCTGATGTGTTGAAATTATGTTTTGATAACAGAGAACAAATTAATGTAATGTATGAAAATATTTTGGATTAAATCCAACGGAAAAAGTGGTTGCTAGTGATACTGTTTTATTCAGTTCACGGTGTAATTTCTAGTAGATTTAAGTGCAGCATTGGCACCTCTTTTGTTTTTTGATCTTATTAGGTTTGGCCTTGCTGTCATTCAGCCAAAACCGAGATTGTTTTTCAGGTTTTCTCTTGCATATCCTGGTAAATTGAAATCTAGTAAGGGGGATACCATCCGCATGCACCAGTGCCCTCTGATCCACCCCACTTGGTCTAATCTGGAAAAACCTGTGGGCCAGGGTTACCGGACAAAAGGTGGCCCCTACCACTGACCCCAATTGGACCCACGTCCCCTTGCCCAACGGGTCTGTCTTGGACCTCCGAACTCTGACCTGCATTGCATCCCTAGTTAAGATCACATCCTCCAGGCGTAAGCCCCCCTCCTTATCTGACTTTGACCCGGGTAGTAATTCCTAAACCCTAAAAGCCCCAAAGAAAGCGAATGAGTATGCTAGTCTCAGCAATTGTGTTTCATAAGGTGAGAAGCAGATGCGCGGTAACACTTCTAAGATGTTTGACAATCTGCTAGCATCAATGGGTCTCCTATTGTCTTTTATACCTGGCACCAGGCGTTCCCACCCTCTCATCGCCCTTTTTACTCTTGGGTCCTTTGTAGGGTCTGCCACCCCCCCAGACCAGCATAAAAGGCTATTGCTGATAGCTGCCTCCTCACCATGGGCAGCGATTTGCCGCCCTCTTTCTGTCTTACTATGAATACCAGAACACTTTGTGGTGACAATCTCTCTACCGCATCCGACCCCCCAATGGTAGACAAGCATGCCTGCCACGACTTCTCATACATACTCTTATTCTTGGGGGCCAATGACGCGGTTATCGGGAGCTGTGGGGCACCAAGCTTCCATAACCCCTCCGGGAAGTTCGTCATCTGTTTGTCTGCATGTGGCCATCTGGCGCGGAACTCTGTCAACTTAAAACGGGACAGGGCGTCAGCAACTGAGTTATCCACCCCCGGCACTTTTTTTGCTGTAAAGTATACATTGCGCTGCAAACATCCTAGCACTAATTCTTTCAGCAGGTGCAGGACCCAGGGGCAAGTAGCTCTCTGATTATTGATAGCCATTACCGCTGACATGCTGTCGGACCAAAATATAATATGCTTGTTTTCCAACATGTCACCCCACAAATGCAATGCCACAATGATTGGGAATAGCTCAAGAAAGGTGATGTTGCGGGTGAGCCCTGAAACCGCCCACTCTCTCGACCAATGTTGCATGCACCACCTGGTACCTAAAACCGCTCCAAATCCTACGCTGCCTGCCGCATCTGTGAATAATTCTAACTCAACATTTGCCTGACTGGGATGTTGCCAAATGACTGCTCCATTGAAGCCTACCAAAAATTCCTTCCATATCCCCAAATCGGTTCTGACTTCGGCAGAAAGTCTGGCGTGATGGTGTTTGGCCCTCAGGCCCGACATTGCCCGTGCTATGCTTCTAGAAAAAACACGGCCCATAGGTATCACACTGAGTGCAAAATTAAGCTGCCCCACCAGGATTTGCAATTGATGAAGTGTCACTTTGCGTGCTGTCAAACAAGCCTCTACTGCGGCCCCAAAAGACGCTACTTTCTCCTGGGGGAGTCTGCACACTCCCTCCTCTGTGTCAATTTCTATCCCTAGAAAAGTTAACCGTGTCGCCAGCCCCTCTGTTTTTTCTTCAGCCAAGGGGACCCCCAGTGCTTCTGCCAGGTGCTGGAAGCCCAGCAGGGCCTTCCTGCAAGCCGACGAGCCCGGCGGCCCAAGAAATAGGAAATCATCCAAATAATGCACCAACTCAGCTGACGGTAATAGTTCCTGCACTGCCCATTTCAGAAACCTGCTGAACATTTCGAACACTGCGCAGGTGATAGAGCAACCCATTGGCATGCACAAGTCAATGTAAAACTCTCCTTCGAAGGTGAAACCCAGAAGCCTTGTGTCCTCTGGGTGAACTGGCAAGAGGCGAAAGACCGCCTCAATGTCTGATTTCGCCATCAGCACTACCTCTCCCAGCCCCTGTAACTTCTGTATTGCCACATCAAAGGTAGTGTAACGCACTGTGCATAGGTCTGGGTCAAGTTTATCATTTACTGACAACCCTGGAGGACTTGACAAATTGTGGATCAACCGGAATTTTCCTTCCGCTTTCTAAGGTACTAAACCCAGGGGTGAGCATACTAAGTTGTGCCTAGGCAGCTGCTGGAAGGGGCCTGCCACCCTCCCTAAGGACACTTCTTTCTTGATCTTTTGCTAGCCACTTCTGGGTTCCGTAGGCCTGAGCGTTGATTGCGCGGTGGGGTGGCTGATGGGGTAGCATCGGATGGGATGCGAAAGCCAAATTTAAAACCCTGATGTAAGAACTGAGCCTCTTCTATCTTGTGGTATTTGCTAAGAAGGTGCATCAATACATGGTGCTGTATGGGAGTTGGTAGTGTCTTAGGATGCTTGTGCACCTCGTCCCCTGGTCTGGGGTTGGTTCTGTGTAGGCTGCTCTTGTGGCCTTCCCACTTTTTTGTAACACTTACTCTCTGGGTGTCCCAGCTTCCCACAGAAGGAACATAAATGTTTGAACTTGCATGCTGTGCCCCGGTTGCACTAGTTCTTATTGAACTGCCAACAGGCCTGTTTTTTGTCCCCCGAAAGGGCTGAGTCATCTTGTTAACTGGCACAGTTGAATAAAAAACCCCATGCCAAATGTTTATCTCCCGCTGGTCCCAAGCTACTGCCAGGTGGACTGCTTTCATTTGCCTAAACTTGTTGTCGTACTTCAGCCAACCCATTCCAGGGAATTCTGAGCGGCCGCATGAATCATGGAAATGTAACTGATTAATTGGGCTGCCATTTGGGGATACTTTTCGACCATGATAGCCGCATAAATAGCGAACCCCGTGACCCAATTCTTAATAGTCCAGTCCACCCACACTCTCTTCTGTTTCAGCTCCCCTTCCTTCCCTGTCCTGCTTTTGCCCAGAATTACCCCAGCATTGATTAGGTCAAAGACATCTACGAACTCCCCTCTGAATATTTTTTCTCTGGCCTCTGCAGGTACATGCCAAGTGATCCCCGCTGATGGGTCCACTGCCAGTGATGCCGAACCATAAATCAGTGGACTATGTGCGAGAAGGGGCTGCCCTGCTAGTACTGTCCCCAAGGCAAGGGGTGGTGCTGCTATGGGTCCCACTGGCCCACTGGCCCTGATGCCCCGCTATTAATGGCTGGTCCCTGGGACGTTGCCACCACTACCACTGGGGATTGTGCCACCCCTCCTGATTGGACCCACACTTAGGCTATCCCACTGCCCTGGTGCGCTACCACCGGGGGAGCAGCCTGTGGTATTGGAGGCCCTACTGCCCCCAGTTGTGCCGTTGCGCCAGGTGGTGCTGTCCTTGCTCCCCACCTTGCCCACCACCACTGGGGGGCCCAATGCCTGCGTTATATTGGTAGACGTTGAATTTCCTGATGCCTGTATGGTTGCCCCATTTAGTTGCGCTGAGGGAGCTGAGCTTGTAGGCTATATCATGTCCGTGGCCAAGGCCGATTGCCCCCTCAACCCTGCCTCACCTGGGGTACCAGTCTGAGAGTCCATAACTTTAGTGCGTTTGTCTGGCTGTGCATCCTTGAAGCGCTCCGGTGTCCGTCTTGCCCGCTTGGCCTGTGTGATGTCCTGTTGCCCGCTCATCTCTCCCTTTTCGGACAAAGTGCGTAGCGCCCAGTCGATGCCACCTTTTTTTGCGACCTCCCAGAGCTCTGCCAGAGAGCGGAAATCATCCTTGGTGGCCAGGGCGCCTTTGCCCGTCTGGGCCCGTTTTGGAGGCATTCTGTCTGCACTTAAAGAAACAAATCACAGTTAGTCGTTGCCCCTTTTTCCCCCGCCTCCTTTGACCCAAGGACCACTGGGATACTCTCTGCCACGATGTCCCCTGTTAATCACCATTCTTATTAACCAGCTCTTACGTCTGCGCATGCTTTATCATATGTTTTACGCCAGCGCCCCGCAAATTACGTGCGTGTTTGTTGTAGTACTGTGCAACGCCTTGACCTTTGTGCTGGCATGTCGAACCGTACCACAGTACCCCATCAACTGGCGCTGTGATACTCACCCCTGTACCCCCGTGCCATTATGCCCAGTCTACCTCGTGCTCACGCGCCGAGGTAAAGTACATTCTGTCGCTCTCTATACAATCCCCACCTGCAACTCTTAACGCCTCCACAACTCTACCCTTACCCCGCCCCCTGCATTCATTTAGCGAGAGGGGGGGCCTTCCCTAGCATCACCCTCATGCATGCCCACTGGGTGGTTTGTTAAATAACATATTCCCCAATCATTTTTTATACTTCAAATCTGCCCCAAAAGTTGTTTATACACAATCTCCCACCTAATTACCCACCTGGTCCGACATGCTTCACTGCCGATATCTGGGCCCTACGAGGCCGGTTTAATTATGTCCATTCTTCCATTACCCCCCGCACATCTGGGAAAAGAGATCTAACTGAACAGAATCAATGGGAATTGAACCTGTAACCTTGAGAGTAAGAGTCTCAGACGTTAACCATTAAGCCACAGTGACTCTTCGAGATCCCCCAGCCCGCCATTAATGAAAAAGGGGGGGGAAGGTGCTGGTACATCGCGCGCAACCAATACTACACGCCACGATGTATCCGGTAACTCCTGAAGCGCCGGCCCTTTATGCAAATGCGGTGCGTATGCAGCGTGCCTTCCTCACCCATCCGCAGCGCGTCTCCCAGCTAACGCCACCCCATTAACCACACGATGCATTCCAGCGTGACCCTTGTACGCAGCGCGTCTCCCCGTTACCACCGTTATCGCGAGACGCCCGGTAACGCTTATCGTATTCCTTATATAACGTAATCATTCCCCACCTCTAAATCTGTTTACCTTTAGAATACACTACGCTAATGAGGCCCTCTCACCTTGCAGACCTTACTCGACCGCTTACACGGCTTAACTTCGCGACGCTCCGATGTCTCCGTCCACGTGGCGAGAGGACAAAGAGGGGGTTCTACCTCGCCCCAGAGTTTTTAAACCCCCCGCCAGTTTCCTGTAACATGACGCATTTCCGTGGGTCCACAAAGCTCAAGCTCTTCCGGGTAACTTAACCCGGAAGAGTTCCTACACTGGTTCTGCCCATTGTTGCCACTAAAGGCACCACGCCCCCTATGTGGGTTGGTGCCTGTCAGTGCTCAAGCTGAATGGTCATCTTTCAAAATTTCATTGCTGTACTCAGTAGAAAATAACTTTGCCCCGGTGGTGTTATTAGCCATATTAGATAGAAGCTCATTTGTCTAAACCTGGAGACAGGCACTCCATAAATGTAAATCAATGTTAAACAGAGAGAAAAGAATGAGTTATTCTGTGTCCGGAAAATGATTTTTTACAGTTGATGCCAATTCATGAATTACAGTATTTCTCAAAGTAGTTCTTTATTTATTTATAGAGTATTATATAGCGGGAACATGACCCAAGCGGCTATCAGAACCCGTTACAAATATTCAGGGACAAAAGAGAGGGAGACAAGTAGGGCAAAACAACCACATGAACGTGCGAGATACAGGAGTTCACAGGAGGACCGATATATTGCAACGCCAAACAGTCAATATACAAGAATATATATAAGCAATAACAAATAAGGATGTTGAAAACAATAAAGTGTTCAGGAATGAAACAGGATGTAGCAGCGCCAATCTGGGAGAGGAATCCCATTAAAAGAGGGAGAACAAGTGTGAATAGGAAGCATCTTAAAATGGTCCCAAGGGCGGAGGAGGGAAAATTCTAGTTCAGAAAGTATTCATCAGTAGTGCTTTCACTTCTTTTTTGAATGACGCCTTTGAGGGATTCAGTCTGGTTCTTTGATGGTCCTCTGAATTTAGAAGAGACCCAGCAGTTTGCCTCTCTCTTTAAAGTCTTGATAGTTTGAATCATAAACTACTTGCACTTAGAACCTTATATAATAATTAATTAATATACAATTTTGTTCAGCATGGCTCTTTGCAGGTGGAAATCAGCGCGTCCAAGACCTCACACATCATGGGATCTCATAAGAACAACCACCATACTTCCCTCCACTAGACTGATTTACTTGTGTTAGAGCCCTGGGACTTTTACCCAAAAGTGCCTTTGATGTAGGTGATGACTTCAAAGAAACTCTCTGAAGTGCACATGGACTCCTTTCAGCCCAACCCTAACTCCTGATTACAAGTAGGGAGTAAATTAGCCCTTTGTGTGAGGGCAGACACAACCTATTCAGATGCCACCTCTCCCACTTACTGCCTTAAAGGGGCATTTTTAAAATCATAATGTCAAATCCAACTTTACCATTGAAGAGTGTTTATCACCATCATTCTAAAGATATTAAACATGAAGTAGCTACTTCTTTCCAATCAGGAATTACAGCTTAAAAGATGCTTTAAGGAATACCCAATGCTATCATATGGAAGGAATAGGCCTCACAGCAGTGAAAAATTATTTTAGCTGTTTTGCACTGCCAGATATGTAAAACATGCAAATACATGCCCTGGCTTTTAGTTATACAGCACCTTGGCCTTAGGCTCCCTTAGGGCCTGCCTTAGAGGCGGCCTATGTGCAATAAAAGAGAACTTTAAGAATTTGCAAGTGTTTCTAAATGCCAAGTCAAATGGCAGTGAACTGCACACACAGGCCCTGCGATGGCAGGCCTGAGACAGGTTTGGAAGGCTACTTGTGTGGGTGGCACAACCTTTGCTGCAGGCCCACAAGTAGCATTTAGATTACTGGTCCCGGGTACATGGTACCACTTTACAAGAGGCTTACAGATAAAATAATTATGCCAATCAGGTATATACCAATTTCAACATGTTTAGGGTAGAAGTACCTGCATTTTAGCACTGATTAGCAGTGGTAAAGGGCTCAGAGTCCTAAAGCTAACAAAACGATACATCAAAACGTGGAGGGAAGCAGGCAAAAAGTTGGGGAAGCCCACCCTAAGGATGACAGGTCCAACATTGCCTCAAAGCCGTTTATGCACATGTGGCTCCATTTTTACACAGTAAGGCATAACCAGGGTGCAAAAACACTCATTTGCCCCAGTGCACATGTTCTCTGTACTGCAATGATTTTATTCAAAGTGTCAACATTAAGGTATACAGGTCTTTGTACATATTAACCCTTTTTCCTATACATACATACATACCAAACTTTGGGGGTGGGGTCGGATTTGGGTGTGGCACACTGTGGGTTGAATGTTCCCTTATTTGTAAAGTTGACAAGTAAGCTGTTTGAGCCCAGAAAGTCGGGCTCCTCTACTTACTACCAAATGCCTATTAAAAATAGGTAAAACCGTTCTAGTGAAAATGTACATTGTAATGCCTTTACAAATGTGTCAGTACGCAAACCAGTGGACACTAAAAGACAGAAGTGCATGTACGGAGTTCTTTGGAGGTCTGTGAATGCTTCACCAATGATTCCAGTGCACTCTAAGGGCTTTGAGAGATCTCTGTGTTGGTCAGTGGGATGGGGACTGAAGGAGAGGCTAGAGATGCATTGCCAGAGCTATATGGCAAGAGATGTTGTGTGTTTCCATAGTGACAGCAATACATCAAATAGGTCAGAACAGAGATGCATTGTGAAAGCTCTGTGAAAGTCTCAGCATGAATGCAGCGTAAAGACTGGATAGAGTCTACTGAGAGAGTTCTAACTATGGCACAATCGTGGAAAAATGTGGACACCAAAATGAAATAACACATTGTGAGAAAGCTGGATATTCCTTGCTAGAGCTCAGCATAGGTTAATACATGATGGTTGAGGTAGAAATGGTCAAGGTGATAGACAGGTACATTATTTAACTCTCTAACGCCCTCATTTCAAGTAGTGAGGAAATTCTGATCCGGATGCAAAATCTTGTTTGCGCACAAATTGGGATTCTTTTTATTGTTTTTACCACACTATACTATGCTACACTTTGTTTCTCGACAAAAACTTACAGAAATTTGTGTAGGGGAAATGACTGAATAAAAAGTAAAACATGCAGTAATCCACGTCCCCAACGTTGATCTGGCATTGGCAATTCTTTTTGATATGGTGAATTTGGAATAGGTAGTCATTGCTGCACCTGTATAAACAACACCCTGTGGAATCTGTATTTGCCCAGGTTACCATTGCTAACCCAGTGGCTGCTAAGTGTGTTCTGCCTGACTATCTCCTGGCACATCCTACTTTTCATGTTTCGTTGCTCAAGCCGTGTAAGGAGCACAGTAGAAGAGACCCACCTCCTTAGTAAACGTGGATAATAATTTGGAATTTGAGGGGGAAACCATTTTGAACTCCAGGTGCATCAGAAGATGATTGATGTAGTTGACTGGAAAGGATATGACCCCAAGGATATGTCTAGGGAGCCAGCTGGACATGCCCATTTCTCTATATTTAATTCACCTCTTCCATGCTTGTCACCCGGACAAATATCTGCATGTTGGGCAGTCTTTGTGGCGATACTGTTATGGCACTTTACATGTGCTCACCCCCGCTTTTATACACCTATGGCCCTAGGCAGTTCTGCCCCCCTCATTCCAATCCATGCTCAGGGCATAGCCACTAAGGATGTCATCCACACTGGTGAGAATAGCAATGCTGCACAGGATTGTGGCTGTGGGTGCTGCCCCATTGTTAACCCCCATCACCAACACAGTCAAACCTGTGCCCATGTGGACATTCCAAAAGTTGTGACTATGGGCCAGATGTACAAAGGCCTTTTGCATTTCTCAACGGGCCGAATCACAATTTCTGCCCATTAAGGAAAGCAAAACAGCCTTTTCCTGTGTACAAAGGCCTTTAGGGAATCGCAGAATGCGATTTCTTCCCAGTAGCCACTGCCATTTCTACCCAGTCACAAATAGAGATTTCCTATTTGTGATTTCTTGACATATATAGAAAGCATTTCCTAAATGCAAAATGAGCATTTAGGAAATGCAATTATCTTCGATTCACAGTTGCAATTAAACAAAAAATCACAGCAAGATTTTTTTTAAAGTGCAATAAAGCCCCTAGGGCATTTGTGTGCTCTACATGTGCTCCATATGTTTTGGTGTGCATTATGAGGGGCCTTATGCCCATAGCCATCCTTGGTTTAGCATTTCCTAAAAAGCGATTTCCTGATTGGAAATCGCTATTTAGGAAATGCTAAATGGGCCCATTGGTATGAATGGATTTCCTACTTGCAATTTCCTAATCGTGATTCCTACTCTTTAGGAGTCACTATTAGGAAATCAGTAATTTCATGCATATCATTATGCATTTCCTAAATAGTGATTCCTACGGAGTCATTATTTAGGAAATGCAAAATGGCCCCATTTGCTCTATATAAGTGGCAGGATGCAGCGGGATTCGAGGATCTACTGCAAGATTCGCGGCACCCACGATTTGAGGATTGACTTCAGGATTCAAGCTACCTGGAGTCTATTTAAACAAACCCCACCAAGGGTGTGACCAGTAGTTTGACTTTTCTCCCCATTGGTAAGAGGAAGTCTCTGCTTGGACTCTGCTCTTCACCTGTGTTTCTCTGCTTGCTGTTAGCTCTTCACCGGAGTTTGTGGCTCCCCCCGTCGAGATTATCTTCTAGTCAGCCACAGAGAACATCTTCCGAGAAGATTTTCGTTTGCAGTCCTTTACACTGATTATGCAGCATCACCTCAAACACGTTTCTTGCATCCTTTGATGAAGAACCATCATCTTCAAAGTTCTCCAGTTTGTGATACCTAGGAAGAGTTAGATATTGCTTCTTGAATAGTGGGACTCCTGTTAGGCCCCTGTCGTGTCTCCTCCACATACATACTGACATTCTGCCACATCCTCAAAGTTGTGCTATAACAACTGACTCTTTGTGTTCCATAAGTTATATGCAGATCCTTTGTGAATATTTGCTCTTATTGGTGTCTCAAGTTGTGGAGCATTGACCACTGCTTTAGGACATTTGAACAAGACCGGTATCATGACAATTATTTTGGCTCTAGCAAGAGATATGTACAGTGCCATTGATATGTTGAATGTTTACCATAATGTGAGAGTTACTAGAGTAAATCATGCACATTTCCTGTAGAATGTTGCCATTCATGCATCATCCATGGAAATGACAAAATAACTGTATTTATGCATAGACCTTAGGTTAGTGATAGCTAGGAAGAGTTAGGTATTACTTCTTTGAATAGTGGAACCCCTGTCAGGTCCCATTCCTGTCACCTACACTTATGTAATGACATTTCGCTACACCCTCAAAGTGTTATAACAACCAACTCTTTGGCAGGAATTTATTTTTGAAAAACAAAAACTAAGGATTCTGACCCATAAGGTTTTTCTTCTAGGGTCATATTCTATATTTTTCTGTTTTAAACCTCCAGAAATTCCCTGGTGGTCCCCAACTGTAGAAAAGTACATCAGACAGTCCACTGTAAAGAGGGCGGATTGTCTGTAGCACCAGTTGGTTTAGGGTTGCTGCTGGAAGAGTCAAGTGGCAGCAATGCCTTCAGAAAAAGGCCAGTTCACCTGACTCTAAATAGGAAAGGAGGGCTTGGTGGACAGGGTACTCTGCCACATTTGTGTGGTGAACCCTGTCTGTCAAATTCTAAATGAAGCCCTTAGTTTGGATTGTTATGATGTATACCTTCATTACAGACTGAACTTTAATTATGACCAACAGTTGGAAATACAACTAATTTTTGACCTATCTACACAAAGTCAACTTCTCATGGCTCAGCAAATAACTTACTGGCACATGCATCATGGACGGCTTTTGCGTTTCCTTCATTGCTATTATTAAGGAATCGCAATTAAGGAATCGCAAAAGCCTATGCATGTATGAATCGCAAAAAAATAGCGATTCCTACACATTCCTTAATTGCGACTCGCAAATTGCGAGTTGCAATTAAGCAATGGCTTCCCATTCATTCCTATGGGCCTACAGGCCCAAAGGAATTAATGGGAATTGCATGCGCAATTTGCGAGTACCCATTAGGTACTCGCAAATTGCGCATGCAATTTCAAGGGTACAAGGGTGGCAAAAGGACACCTGGTTGCACCCCTGAAATTGTGATGTGCACCCATGTTGCACACACACATGCCCTAAGGGCATGTGTGTGTGTAACATGGGACTTTGAAAAATGCGCTTTGTTGCCTTTGTCAAAGAAATCGCAATTTACCATCGCCTTTTATTCGATGGTAAATTGCGATTATTGCAATGTTTTTACTTTATTGCATTGCATTTAAGGTATTGCAAATTGCGATTCCTTAAATGGAATCGCAATTAAAGTGATCGCAATTTTGCGATTACTTATATTGCGATTTTTGCATTTGGGATGATGCATCCCAAATGCAAAAATACCAGTCGCAAAGGGGCATGCCCGTTTGCGACGGTTTTTCCTTTGATGCATGTGGGCCATAATGCTTGATGCGCACACAACAAATCACTGGAACATTATACTTTGTTATGTTACACATCAACATATTAAAACTTTCAGTGGTCTAGCACAACATCCAGATGTCATGGATAGCATCTAGTGTGGTGTATTATATGCACTGCTTGATGCATCAATGTGGTAATGTTTGTATTTTGCTTTGTTTGGATTTTTCCACAGGGCAGTTACTTAAAACCGATGCATCTCAGTGATGGCAATAATGTTCTGTTTCAGGGCTATGTCAGGGCTCTCAAAAGTGTTGTGCAAAATGTAATGCCACACAGAAATCTCTAAAAAAAACATTAGACAGAACATAGCATATATATAGCAGACAGACAAGTCATATTATTAGATATCAGAGTACTCCCAACATTACCAAAATAAGATGTGCAAAACATCCAACATTAAGCATTAGACAGAACATGTTTAAAACGGCTAGCCAATCTCTGATAGAAAAATCTCACACATTTTAAACTTTAAGAGCAAATCTTACAGTACATTAAATAGAAGGTCAACAATAAATAAATGTCCCAACTGAGCAACATAATGATTAACCTATGCCCCACTGTGAATTACACATTTTTATGACTTTTAAAATATGCTTAAGCACAAGGGAAGGTTTTCTAGCCACATTATGACCCAAACATCATAAGCCTTCGTCTCCTTGAAGAAATAATTACAGTTCAACATAATCCAACCTTATAAGTATAAACACAAGATTATGTCAGGTAGGTCTGTGATGAAAACCTATGAAACAGGGTCGACATAACTAACTAATGGAAAAAGCTCACCATAAAACTATAGTTTAGCAAAATAATGGGGTCTACTCACAAAGGTAAACCTACACATTACTAAACCTATATATCTGTAATCTTACTTTTACACTTTTAAGTAACTTTACTACTTTGGGCTATTCACCATTTGCAACTATAAAATTAAACAATAGTGAGAACTTACATGTCCCCATCTCCTGAAATAAGGGGTGAAGTAACTAAATACACCAAATATGACCATAAAGTTACTATCAGTACTGACTGAAACATATTTGATGTTCCACTATAGGAGCTGAGATCTCCTAGAAGTGTATTAAACTTTAAAACATTTTTTTCTATATTTTAATGTAAAATAGTAATGTTAAATAATGTCATACATTTATTTCAACTGTGAAACCATTTTAAAAATATTAAAGCATTAATAACTTAATTTAAATATGCCATATAATTGTTTTGAATATATTAAATTAAATGAAAAATATTTTTAAGTTTAAATTATAAAAACAATCCCACCTTAAGTAAAACATACACATTTTTATTATGTATCCCAAATGATCAAACCTGATGCACAGAATTTATTCAAAGTCATTTAATTACATAATATTAATAAGCATTCATGTTACATGAATTTTAAATGTAAATATTTTTAATAAAATATTTTGAAATAAAATAAAATATATATTTGATTTTTTATTTCTTTTGCAATAAATGGAATGTATTTATATTTTTAACTAGGTTAAATATTTTATTTTATTTTAACATTAGTTCCTACTTCTATTACTTTGTACAGTAGAGTGTCGCAATACCATTGGTTAGCCATGTGTGGTACTAGACTTAATGCAACTCTAAGATGAAGCACATTTACTACTGATTTTTATCTTTTTGGGCTGTAGTGACTTTAGCAAATAACTTACTGGCACATGCATCATGGACGGCTTTTGCGTTTCCTTCATTGCTATTATTAAGGAATCGCAATTAAGGAATCGCAAAAGCCTATGCATGTATGAATCGCAAAAAAATAGCGATTCCTACACATTCCTTAATTGCGACTCGCAAATTGCGAGTTGCAATTAAGCAATGGCTTCCCATTCATTCCTATGGGCCTACAGGCCCAAAGGAATTAATGGGAATTGCATGCTCAATTTGCGAGTACCCATTAGGTACTCGCAAATTGCGCATGCAATTTCAAGGGTACAAGGGTGGCAAAAGGACACCTGGTTGCACCCCTGAAATTGTGATGTGCACCCATGTTGCACACACACATGCCCTAAGGGCATGTGTGTGTGTAACATGGGACTTTGAAAAATGCGCTTTGTTGCCTTTGTCAAAGAAATCGCAATTTACCATCGCCTTTTATTCGATGGTAAATTGCGATTATTGCAATGTTTTTACTTTATTGCATTGCATTTAAGGTATTGCAAATTGCGATTCCTTAAATGGAATCGCAATTAAAGTGATCGCAATTTTGCGATTACTTATATTGCGATTTTTGCATTTGGGATGATGCATCCCAAATGCAAAAATACCAGTCGCAAAGGGGCATGCCCGTTTGCGACGGTTTTTCCTTTGATGCATGTGGGCCATAATGCTTGATGCGCACACAACAAATCACTGGAACATTATACTTTGTTATGTTACACATCAACATATTAAAACTTTCAGTGGTCTAGCACAACATCCAGATGTCATGGATAGCATCTAGTGTGGTGTATTATATGCACTGCTTGATGCATCAATGTGGTAATGTTTGTATTTTGCTTTGTTTGGATTTTTCCACAGGGCAGTTACTTAAAACCGATGCATCTCAGTGATGGCAATAATGTTCTATTTCAGGGCTATGTCAGGGCTCTCAAAAGTGTTGTGCAAAATGTAATGCCACACAGAAATCTCTAAAAAAAACATTAGACAGAACATAGCATATATATAGCAGACAGACAAGTCATATTATTAGATATCAGAGTACTCCCAACATTACCAAAATAAGATGTGCAAAACATCCAACATTAAGCATTAGACAGAACATGTTTAAAACGGCTAGCCAATCTCTGATAGAAAAATCTCACACATTTTAAACTTTAAGAGCAAATCTTACAGTACATTAAATAGAAGGTCAACAATAAATAAATGTCCCAACTGAGCAACATAATGATTAACCTATGCCCCACTGTGAATTACACATTTTTATGACTTTTAAAATATGCTTAAGCACAAGGGAAGGTTTTCTAGCCACATTATGACCCAAACATCATAAGCCTTCGTCTCCTTGAAGAAATAATTACAGTTCAACATAATCCAACCTTATAAGTATAAACACAAGATTATGTCAGGTAGGTCTGTGATGAAAACCTATGAAACAGGGTCGACATAACTAACTAATGGAAAAAGCTCACCATAAAACTATAGTTTAGCAAAATAATGGGGTCTACTCACAAAGGTAAACCTACACATTACTAAACCTATATATCTGTAATCTTACTTTTACACTTTTAAGTAACTTTACTACTTTGGGCTATTCACCATTTGCAACTATAAAATTAAACAATAGTGAGAACTTACATGTCCCCATCTCCTGAAATAAGGGGTGAAGTAACTAAATACACCAAATATGACCATAAAGTTACTATCAGTACTGACTGAAACATATTTGATGTTCCACTATAGGAGCTGAGATCTCCTAGAAGTGTATTAAACTTTAAAACATTTTTTTATATATTTTAATGTAAAATAGTAATGTTAAATAATGTCATACATTTATTTCAACTGTGAAACCATTTTAAAAATATTAAAGCATTAATAACTTAATTTAAATATGCCATATAATTGTTTTGAATATATTAAATTAAATGAAAAATATTTTTAAGTTTAAATTATAAAAACAATCCCACCTTAAGTAAAACATACACATTTTTATTATGTATCCCAAATGATCAAACCTGATGCACAGAATTTATTCAAAGTCATTTAATTACATAATATTAATAAGCATTCATGTTACATGAATTTTAAATGTAAATATTTTTAATAAAATATTTTGAAATAAAATAAAATATATATTTGATTTTTTATTTCTTTTGCAATAAATGGAATGTATTTATATTTTTAACTAGGTTGAATATTTTATTTTATTTTAACATTAGTTCCTACTTCTATTACTTTGTACAGTAGAGTGTCGCAATACCATTGGTTAGCCATGTGTGGTACTAGACTTAATGCAACTCTAAGATGAAGCACATTTACTACTGATTTTTATCTTTTTGGGCTGTAGTGACTTTAGGAGTGCAGTTTGTGAATAGAAATAGGACTTCTTTTTTGTAGGTGTTTGGATGTCCCTCCTTAAATCCCTCCCTAACTCTGCCTTAACATCAACTTACTCTTCCCTTACCCAACCCCTTTAGTAGTAAGTATTCCCCATTTTCCAGCCACTCCCCTCTGTTCCTCCACATTTACTCCTAAAACGTATACTTACCTGTGCAGAGACTCCAGAGTCTCCATATAGAACAAGTATTGTAAATGCATGAGGTTTTAACTATGGTATCAATAATAAGAGGCATGAGAGCAGTGTATGAGTGCAGTGAGAATGGTGTGAGTACTCTCTGCACAGGGTGAGCAGTGTATGAATGGAGGGTGATATGTGTCTAAGTGCAGTGCAAAAGCGCCTCAGTGATGTGTGTTCAGTGCAGAATGAGAACTGTGTGAATGTACAGGGTTTTGAGATGTTACTCTGTACAAAGTAAGAGATGTGCGAGTATAGGGTGATTGGTATGTCAATAGTATAAGTGCAGGATGATCAGTTTGAGTTTAGGGTGAGTGGTGCCTGTGGAGGGTGAGAGGAATGTGAGTGCTGGGTGAGAAGTATGTCATTGGTGTGCGAGTGCTAAGTCAGCACTGCGTGAGTGGTGGTTGAGCAGTATCTGGCTGCCAGTGCAATGTTAGGGTGACTGTGCAGAGTAAATGGTAGATGAGTGTACCAAAAATGCGGGGGAAAGAGAAAAGGGTGTTGAAAAGTTAAAGCATAGAAGAAAGAAGTTTTGCCTTCATTACTTCATAATAAAAAAAGTTTCACAAATTTTAATTTAGACTCTGCACCATGGGTTAACTGTACAGATCATGTATGTGTCAGCAAAGACCAGTATATTTTGTGGGTGTACCTGGAGCTCTGTGCAGGCAAAACCTAAAAAGAAGAGGTGCAGGTGGAACGTCCTCATGTAGGTTTGTGAAGAGCATTTTGTAGTAAGTTAATAGTATTATTGTTAGCACTACTAAATGTACTATCTAATTAAATTTGTAGATTGACCCTCTGAATTTTCTGAAAAAACATATTGGTTTATGTTTTAGCTAGAGTGTCAATTAACTAAAGTTTGTCAGAAGAAATCAGTTTATTAAACTAATGCTCTATTTAGTTACAGATGTAAATATCTTGTCACAGTGAACACAGACGGGTGCCATCAATTTTAACTAGTTTCATAATTAAATGGTTTTCCATTGACATTGATGAAAGTTCAACTAACTAGGACTAATGTCTTCCATGCTTGTGCCATACTAAACCTTCCATCAAAACCTATGGTCTTTGTTGTCCCATTCTACTTGCACTGAGAAAGCTCCTAATGGACATGGAAGATGTAAATAAAACTGTTCACAGTGTATTCAATCTATTGGGATTGACAGGGGATCCCAGGTTGAAGCTGATTCTCTTTGCATTGTTCACAGGGGTCTATATCCTCACAGTGATTGGCAACATTGGCATTATTGTATTAATCCCCCCATCTTCAGACCCCTATATACTTCTTTCTGAGCCATCTGTCCTTTGTGGATCTTTGCTATTCATCTGATATTGCCCCTAGAATGCTTGCTGACCTACTTCCTGAAAGTAAGAGGATTTTTCGCGTCAGTTGTGCAATGCAAGTGTTCATTTATTTTGCTGCTGGTAACATTGAGGCTCTGCGTCTGGCAACCATGGCTTATGAGCGCTATGTTGCTGTTTGTCAGCCATTGCACTACATGACCATCATGACTAAGAACTTTTGTGTCCTGCTACTCACTATCGTATACACTGGTGGGATTATGCACTCCATTATAGAGACAGGTTGTACATTCTGACTGCTTTTTTGTCACTGGGAGATACATCATTTTTGCTATGACACCCCTCCTTTGTTAAAGCTCTCATGCACCAACACTTTCACCAATGAGGTAGTATTATTCATATTTGTATGTTCCTTGACTATTTCTTCGCTCATGGCTGTTTTCATTTCCTATGCCGGGATCATCTCAGCTGTCCTCCAAATGTGCTCTTCCGCGGCAAGACTTCGGGTCTTTTCCACTTGTGTCTCTCACTTCACTGGCGTGACCTTCTATTTTGGAGCAATCATTTTCACTTAAATCCGCCCATCTTCTGTCTATTCTCTTGACCAGGACAAGGCTGTAACTCTGTTCTACACTGTTGTGATACCGATGTTAAATCCTCTGATCTACAGCCTGCGAAACAAGGATGTGAAAGAAGGAATGAGGAAAATCATTTAGAAGAATATTTCCACTAAATTTTTAACTAGTTATTATTGACTCTGTGCCATGGGTTAACTGTACATATCATGTATGTGTCTGCCGAGACCAGTATGTTTTGTGGGTGTATCTGGAGCTCTGTGCAGGCAAAACCTAAAAAGGAGATGTGGAGGCAGAAAGTCCTCATGTAGGTTTGTGAAGAGCATTTAGTAGTAAGTTAATAGTAGTATTGTTAGCACTACTAAATGTACTATATAATTCAATTTGTAGACAGGCCCTCTGAATTTTGTGAAAAACACATTGGTTTATTGTGGTGATGTGATGCTGGCAGGGATATGTGAGAATACCATGATGTCATATAGAGTGCTTCATGCAGAGTGTTAATGCACCAGCGCCTTTTCTACAAGAACCTGGAGAACCTCCTTTGGAATGGAAGTTATGGTTTAGATCGTTCAAGGCATATTTAGGTGCGATTGATGGTCAAAGATACAGGCCTGAAAGGAAAAAGAACCTAATGTATTACCATCTAGGGGTTGAAGGACAAAATGTATTTGATCATCTACCCCCCTACGACCCACCTGAAGGTGAAGACCCTGACGAATTTCAAACAGCAGTAGCACAATTGGACAAACATTTTACTAAAACAAAGAATATTGTAGTACATAGATATAAGTTTTTTACGAGAACACAGAAATCTGATGAAAGCATAGACACTTTTATTACAGCTCTAAAAGTTTTGGCTTCTAAATGTGAGTTTGAGAACTTCACTTCCCAACTAGTGAGAGCCCAACTGGTCGCACGTTGTTATTGTAAAAGAATACAAGAAAGACTACTTACATGTAAAGATCCTACCCTAGACAAAGCAGTAGACATTGCTAAAAGTATTGAAAGTTCAATTGATGATGCAAAATAGCTTGAAACTGCTCTATCTAACTCTTCCATCTCAGGTGCTGTTTCCACCAAGCATCCCGGTGCTAGATCTACCAAACCTCCTATTCCCATGCATGACAATACTTTTAGGGGTAATGTTTTTCGTGACAACATTAGAAGACCGGGCATTTTTAGGGGTGAAGATCTTTCATGCAAGATAGACAATTTAGTTCTAGAATGTATTGCTATAGGTGTGGTTCTTCTTTAAATGTTTCTTCTTTTAAAAATTGTCCAGCCATCAATCAACAGTGTGGGCAATGTGGAAAAATGGGCCATTTTGCTGAAGTCTGTATGGGTAGCAGAAGAAGAAATGTTAGATGTGTAATTAACGAAGGTGACAATGTTTATGATGAAGATGTTATCAATCAGGAATATGTTGTAGTGGTTAAAAACCATAATGAAAAGGGGCAACTACATATTCCTGATCCTGAAGTTGTTGTTACAATTGAAACGAGTCAAATTCAGCTTCTAGTTGACACAGGGGCTCGTATTACTATTGTAGCGCAAGAAAAGTATCAAAAGTTCTGGTTTCAGAAAAGTTTATTGCCACCGGATGTTCTCACAGTAGCCTTTGAAGGTAGTAGAATTGAGTTGTTAGGATACTTCTGGGCCACTATCAGTGTTTTAGGCGAAACCATCAAAGGAAAGGTATATGTTGCTAAGAGAGGGATCAATGTTCTTGGTCTCGTCCATCAAGCAGAGTTTGAATTAACCATCAAGCCTGGTTTGGAGAACCCTGTTTTTATTGACAAACAGCTTGATCAAAGTCATACTCATCCCACTAAACATACCTACTCGCTTTCTAGCACACAGTCGCTCAATGATTGGGAACTCAAGTTCAGCAAAGTTTTAGAAAATCGTCTTGGCAAGATCACTAGTTTTCAACACTTTATAAAACTTAAAGAGAATACTACTCCTGTCACACACAGGTTACGCAATGTTCCATTGAGTTTCAGAGATGATCTTTCTAAACACCTACAAATGTTGTGTGAGCAAGGCATAATCGAAAAAGTTGAGTCCACTCTCTGGCGTTCTCCTATTGTTTTAGCAAAGAAAAGGTCTGGGGACTTGAGGATGTGTGTCGACTTGAGAAGTCTTAATGAGGCCATCTGGGTTGACGGTTTTCCCCTTCCACGCATTGAAGATGTTATTGCGAAAGTTGGGTCATCTTCATGGTTTACCAAATTGGACCTCAATGCTGCGTATCATCAGGTCGAACTTCATTCTCAGTCTCGACACCTCACTGCTTTTGTCACTCCTGATGGGGTCTTCTAGTTCTGCCGACTTCCCTTTGGTCTAGCCTCTGCGGCTGCGGTCTTTCAGAGACTAATGACTGAAATGTTTAGACACAATCCCAATGTTTTAATATTCCAAGATGACATTCTTATCTTTACTAAAAATGAAGCCGAACATGACTTAGTTCTTAATCAGGTTTTTAGTGTATTAGAAAGCAGAGGGGTGACTTTACAGAAAAGTAAGTGTTCTTTCAAAGTAAAAGAGTTTGAATACCTAGGCCATATAATATCAGAACAAGGTATAAAACCCAGACCCGGTTTAATCAAAAGCATTGTAGAGGCACCAGCCCCCCAGAACAAAGAACAACTTATGTCTTTTCTTGGACTCTGTGAGTTTTATGCAAAATTCATGAAAGATTTTGCTAAAACTACAGAATGTTTTAGAACTGTACTTAAAAAAGGAGCAACATTTACCTGGTCAGAAGAATGCGAAAAAGGTTTTCAATTCATTAAAAGTCACATCGTTAATGCACCTGCCTTGCAAGCTTTCGTGGAAGGTAGGCAAACTATTGTTACAGTTGATGCATGTGAGTACGGTTTGGTTGCTGTTCTGTAGCAATTTGTTGAGGGGAAAGAGTACACGGTGGGGTTTGCATCCAGGACTCTTCGCCCTGTTGAACGTAAGTACTCGATCATCGAAAAAGAACTGCTAGCTTGTGCTTGGAGTGTTGAGAAGTTCAAGTCGTATTTGTGGGGCAGATCTTTTGTCCTCAAAACTGATCATCAACCATTAGTTGACATCTTGTCTGGAAGGAATATCAAACGCACCACTGCTAGATTAGCCAGGCTGTCGACCAAATTACTAGAATATACATTTATGGTAGAGTACATTCCTGGAGGAAGAAATAGCAGATCGGACTGTTTGTCTAGGCTTCCGATTCGTGACACAGATGAACAAGATTGGGAAACTGATGTAGAGGAATGTTTTGTAGCATGTGTCAATCACGACATCCTCTCCTTTGCAGAAGAAGACTGGGTCACTGAAGTCGATAAAGATGTTGTGCTCAGTGAGGTTGTTTCATTGATCAAAAAAGGTTGGCCAAAAGAGGAAATTCTCTCTCCAGATCTTCAAATGTTCTGGAAAATCACCAGTGAACTTTCTCTCGAAGGTGGAAAAGTTGTTAGAGGTGACAAACTTGTACCCCCCTCATGCTACTGAGATAAAATCATCTTGGCTGCTCATGCTGGTCATCTGGGTGCAACTGGTACTAAAAGAAAGGTAAGATCTGATTTTTGGTGGCCAAGGATGGACTCTCAAATTGATGAGTTGGTTAAACAGTGTGTACGGTGCAATACTAGTGACAAGGTTCTGGTATTAGAGGGTGCTGTTGATTCTCCTGTATCTCCCCCTGGGAGAGCCTGGCAGAAAATAGGTATGGATTTTCTTGGGCCTTTCCATGTTCTTCCTGCCAACTCTAAATATTTTTTGGTTCTTGTTGATCATTTATCTAGATGGGTTGAGGTTGAACCTATCAGTGTTCCCAATTGCAAAAGTGTTATCACTTGTCTCAATAAGATTTTCCTTAGGGAAGGTTTTCCAGAGGAAATTCTTACAGACAACGGTGTGCAATTTATCTCACAAGAGATGGGTTTTTTTTATGTTCTTGTGGTATTAAACACACTAGAACTCCTCTTTATCATCCACAAAGCAATGGAAAAACCGAGAGATTTAATAGAGTTGTTGTAGAGTGTGTCCAAGCCGCTTTTAGATCAAAGACTTGCATTTTCCAGGCAGTGAATGATCTTGTTTGGTCATATCGCACGTCACCGCATGTGGCCACCAATTTTAGTCCATTCGAACTCATGAGAGGGAGAAAAGCTCTTTCACAGGTTTACCTTTTTTGGATGGTGAAATCTTTCCACCGTGATTGTGACATGAGGAGCATGTGGGATTCGGCTAATAAAAAATCATCTGAAATTTGTAAGAAAATTGAACCTGCTATTGAGAAAGAAACCCACAGTATTTGCATTGGGGATTGGGTTAGAGTAAAAAATCCAGTGTCAGTTAGAAAAGGTCTTTCAAAGTTTCTAGATTCTCAGCAGGTTGTGGAAGTTAGGAAGAATGCTGTTAAGTTGGCCAATGGAAATTGGTGGAATACCTCTCGAGTAGCTAAGGATCCTTGTTATTTTAACAAAAATGTAAAGAATGACAAAGATACTTTAAGAAAGGATAGTGGTATTAGAAAGAGCACCAGAATTCATGCTAAACCAAGCAGACTACGAGATTACGTATAAGTTATATTGTGTTATATTTATGTTTACTGTTTTTTTTGTTAAAAAGGGGGGAGGTGTGGTGATGTGATGCTGGCAGGGACTTGTGAGAATACCATGATGTCATATAGAGTGCTTAGGTTTGTTCTGCTCTGAGTGTTCTCTCAGGGGCAGTTTGACTCTGTGCTGTAGCTGTGCCGGCTGGGACGGCTCTCTGTACTCCATAATAAACACTTTGTGTGAAAAGCATTTTGGAGTTGTCTCTTTGTCTTTACATTTATGTTTTAGCTGTAATATCAATTAACCAAAATTTGTCAGAAGAAATCAGTTTATTCAACAAATGCTCTATTTTGTTACAGATGTAAATATCTTGTCACAGTGAACACAGACGGGTGCCATCAATTTTAACTACTGTCATAATTAAATGGTTTTCTATTGACATTTATGAAAGTTCAACTAATTAGGACTAATGTCTTCCATGCTTATGCCATACTAAGCCTTCCAACAAAACCTAAGGTCTCTGTTGTCCCATTCTACTTGCACTGAGAAAGCTCCTAATGGACATGGAAGATGTAAATAAAACTGTTCACAGTGAATTCACTCTATTGGGATTGACAGAAGATCCCAGCTTGAAGTTCATTCTCTTTGCAGTGTTCACAGGGGTCTATACCCTCACAGTGATTGGCAACATTGGCATTATTGTATTAATCCGGCTGACCCCCCATCTTCAGACCCCTATGTACTTCTTCCTGAGCCATCTGTCCTTTGTGGATCTTTGCTATTCCTCTGATATTGCCCCTAGAATGCTTGTTGACCTGCTTTCTGAAAGTAAGAGGATTTTTCGCGTCAGTTGTGCAATGCAATTGTTCATTTTTTTTGCTGCTGGTACCATTGAGGCTCTGCTTCTGGCAACCATGGCTTACGACCGCTATGTTGCTGTTTGTCAGCCATTGCACTACATGGCCATCATGACTAAGAAATTTTGTGTCCTGCTAATCACTATGGTATACACTGGTGGGATCGTGCACTCCATTATAGAGACAGGTTGTACATTCCGACTGCCTTTTTGTCACTGGGAAATTCATCATTTTTGCTGTGACATCCCTCCTTTGTTAAAGCTCTCATGCATCAACACTTTCACCAATGAGGTAGTATTATTCATATCTGTATGTACCTTGGCTATTTCTTCGCTCGTGGCTGTTTTCATTTCCTATGGTGCGATCATCTCAGCTGTCCTTCAAATGCGCTCTTCGGCGGCAAGACTTCGGGTCTTTTCCACATGTGCCTCTCACTTCACTGGCGTGACCTTGTATTTTGGAACAATCATTTTCACTTACATCCGCCCCTCTTCAGTCTATTCTCTTGATCAGGACAAGGCTGTAACTCTGCTCTACACTGTTGTGATACCAATGTTAAATCCTCTGATCTACAGTCTGCGAAACAAGGATGTGAAAGAAGGACTGAGGAAAATCATTGAGAGAAAATTCATTTTAAGACAAATATTTCCTCTAAATTTGTAACTAGTTATAACTGATTTTCAGGTTACAAATTATTATGTATACTGTTGCACACTCTGTTCCTTTTATTATTTTATATACATTTTTATTTAACTTTGTAGATTTTGATATCAACATACAAATACAAAAATGTATTTGAACTAAAACATTTTTTTTTGCTTTTTGTCAAATTGGTAGTGGCTTTTGATAGTTCAACAATGTTACTTCCATTTTGTTTTACCCATCATGAATGAAGATCAGTTTAAGTGAACTCACCCACTAAGCAAAGATGTCAAAATGGAGATATGTTGATAAAACTGGTATTAATGGTAATACTTATTTAATGGATGTTGAATGCTCCTTGTTAACATATGTGTATATTCATCCATGTCAAGAACAAGTGTAACATATATTTACTCATATTATAAGAACGTAGATTGGGAAGCAAAGGTTGTATGTTTGTTGAGTCTGAATGGAGGATCTTCTGGTAGATAAGTCATGCACTACACCGTAGGAAGCAGTACATGTTTTATTCAAATTAAGTCCTGGTGACAGCTTTAGTACGAATAGTTTCTGTCTCCAACTGAGGTAACCAACATAATAAACCTTGCACAAGCATATCAATATTCCATTACATCACCAGATTCTCCCATTCACACTACTTCCCCTCTGAAGAACAAGCTCACTCATGCAGCTAAAGGAAACACTCAACACACACCTCCTTTTCTATCAAACAATGAATAAACGCAGAACTACTCAACCCAGAGCAATCAGTGGTAATATCTAATAACAACCATTCAGGATCACACACAAAGAAAATTCACATTACATTAGGTGACAGTTCAAAGGCCTCCTACCTCCCACTCTGACCATAAGATTCCTCTTGTCTTATAACAGAATACAAATCACAAGACAGCTTAGTTGAGAATTCTAATAGCATGAGAGATAAGGATGTTGTTTGCACCACACAAACATGGCACAAACTTGAATTTCTGCAATGTTCTGGGATGGACTTTTATCTGCAACTGAGGAGGCTAAATTAATAAATTCAGCAATGTATCAAAGAAAGCAAAGCAGAATTCGCACCAGAGGAATGCCAAAGAAGAGTAATTTATCAAAACATGTTTCAGATGTTTTTTCAAGCTTTATGAGTCTTCTGTTTTTTAGCTGCCATATGAGTGCCCCAGAGCAGGTCTTTGAGCCCTACAATGTTTAATGTTTATGTTTGTCCTTTGGCTGATATTGTAGATTTGAATGACTTGACAATGTTCTCTTTTCCGAAGACACAGAGATTGTTGTGTCTCTCTGTGCCAAGAATGGATGAGGGGCAACTGTCTAAAATTGGATAGCAATAAGACCGAGGTTTTAGTGATTGATAAGCAGTCTCAACTCTGGTGCCCTCACTGGTGGCCAGATGACTTGGGCTCCTTTCCTAACCCTGGTAAGGTGGTCAAAGACCTGTGCTTCTGGATGGATTCTAAGCTCACTATAGATCAGCAGGTGGCAGCTAGTTGTTTTGGTCTACTGAAATGCTTGAGGAATAGTATGGCTTCTCCCTCCTTCTACTCAAAAGACACTTGTGCAGGCCTTGATCATCTCCAGAATGGATTGTGGCAATATTCTTTACTTAGGGGCTACCAAAGCTGCGGTACACAGGTTTCAGATTGTGTAAAATGCTGCAGCTCATCAAAGTTTTCAACAGTAGAAGAGCCAACAAGCACAGCCGCTGGTTCACTCCCGAATTCAAGGCTGAGAAATGTAAATTCAAACCCCTCAAGAGACGATGACACACCCGCGGAGACCCAAATGACCACAGCCTTCAAAATGGCACTCAAATATTACTACAACACCATCATGGAAGCAAAGAAATCAGCCCTTGCCACCCGTAACCCATTTGCTAATTTCTTCCACTCCAAGATCGCCAACATTTACAAAAACTATAAACCCCAACCTCCGAGACCAGTCCTCCTCGCTCCTCCCACCAAACCCCCCACCTCACATCCTGATCGACTGGACAGTCCTCAGTTCCTAAACTACGACTTCCATCATGTCCTTCATCCACTTCTGAGCCCCTGCCAACCCCTGCCCCACTGCGTTTCCAACCTCGGACACAAAGCAATCAGAGCCCCGCTCACCAGCATCATCAATGCAGCGCTCAGCACCACCACTTTCCCGAAATCCACGAAGCACGGCAAAGTAAAACCCCTGCTAAAGAAACCTACAGCAGACCCATCTGATCTCAAGAACTACCGCCACATCTCACTTCTCCCCTTTCCGGCCAAGGTACTGGAGAAGGCCATCAACTGCCAACTCACAAACTACCCGGAGTCCAACCACCTGCTCGACCCCTCCCAATCTGGCTTCTGCCAGAGCCACAGCACAGAAACCGCCCTCATAGATGCCACAGACCATATCATAGTCATCCTGGACCACAGGGATTCACCAGCCCTGAGCCTCCTCGATCTGTCAACAGCCTTCGACACCTTTTCCCTCCATCTCCTCATCCGAAGACTCAATCACATGTGCATCCAAGGCAACTCTCTCAAGCTGCTATCCTCTTTTTTCACCAGATGTACCCAAAGAACCCACCTCCCACCCTCCCACCCTATGCCTCTGACCTCCAAAAACATCATCTGCGATGGACCCAATGGCTCCTCACTCGGCTGAATACTGTTCAACATCTACATGGCCCCACTGGCCCCCATAACTGGTAGCCATGAACTCAGCATAGTCTCCTGCGAAAATGACACCCAGCTCATACTCTACTTTACAGAAGACACTGATCAAGATTCCAAAACACCATGATTGACATCGCTGATTGGATGAGAGCCAACTACCTCCAACTTAATACAGACAAAACTGAAGTTCTCTCAGAAAAACACACTCTCTGTGGGATGACTCCTAGTGGTGTCTGCCCCCGGACCTTCATCCCCACCGTCCACACATGCAACCTCAGAATCATCATCAACAGCAAACTCTCCATGAGATGCCAGATCAACTCCACTGCCTCAGAATGCTCCAGAAAGTCTTCAGATGGATACCTATCAACATTAGGCGAACCGTCACTCACGCCCTCATCACCAGTCGACTCAACTATGGGAATGCCCTCCTCAGCGGAACCACCACCCACCTCCACAATCACCTCCAAACCATCAAGAACGCAGCTGTGAGCATCATCCTGGATGTGCCCAAACAAGCCCACATCACCCACTCTCCCACAGCCTACACTGATTCCCTGTTAAGAAGAGCTGCCACTTCAAGCTGCTTATGCATGCCTACAGAGCTCTCCACAACACCAGACCAGAATACCTAAACACCTGCTTGACCTTTCACTGGCCCACCAAACACTTGCAGTTTGCTGTCCTGGCCCTTGCCACTGTCCCACGCACCCATCACACCCGAGATCACGCTATCTCCCACCTCGCAGCCAAAGCATGGAACAACCTCCCCATCTACCTTCGAACATCAGGATCCCACGCCGAGTTCAGGGGCAGACTCAAGACCTGGCAGTTTTCACATCTTGCTCTCATGGGCCATTGCTCCTCTGATGACTTCTTGATCTCTGCCTAATCACATGCACAGAGAATGTATGGATGCCTTTTAGCTTTGCGACAAAATTCATTTGTGCATGCTGGTTACACATTAACCTCTTACTCCTCTGCTCAGTCTATGGGGCAGAAATATTACATGTAAGACACTGCATGTCTACTACCTGGAAGGTCGCTATCCAGAAGCCCACACTTTGTCCACAGTTTTTGCAAAAACAGATCCTCTATCAGAAAATGCATCAAAGAGCCAATGAGCCATCCTATTTAGTGCTAGAGTCGCCATTCAAACAAGAGAAAGATAGAAAAATCCCATTCTCTGTTCTCTTCTTTCATTTCAGGCCAGATCATAATGCAGTTACTTTTCTCTGTTTTTCTCTTCCATTTCCACCAAACTACTTGTGCTCAGCACATACACACCAACATTCCATCAGATCACCACATTCACTAAGCTGCACGCCGTCTACCTAACACCAGCTTACTAATGAAGGGTAAAGGAACACACAAGACACAAAGGTCCTGATTTGTATATTAGTGGAGAGGGCACTCCATCGCAATGGTAAGGACCTGATGGTAAGGAACAGTAAAAAAAATCAAATGCACCCCCCACCATTTGAGAAGTTTCCCATGGCGAGGAAAGCATTACTATTTTTCTTTCAAAAAGAAAATCACTTTTTGGGATTTTCTTTTTGGAAAGAAAAAACAATACTGTTTGCTTGCGGGGCTGCATCCTTCCAATGGCCCTATAAACGATTGCCTACTTGGAGATCATTTATAAATTAAGTGGATGGCCTCTCCACCATGCGGACGGAGTAATTTACTAGGTCTCCTTAGAGGAATTGCAGCGGGCGTGCCTAAATATAAATCAGGCCCAGTGTCTAAAACTGACGTATATAACGAAGTGATGGATGGAATGCTTGAATTAATCTTATGCACTCGTAATTACTCTGGGCCACATGCCAGTCTATAAGTTTTTTTGCACACCATGCTACCTCAGTTTGGTCAAAGCCATTTGCAAATCAGTCTTGAACCTGTCCAGACCGACCTGCAAATTGATAACAGAGAACTTGCCAGATGGCAATAGGGGGAAAACAGTGGTATCAGGAAACAGGGCATAAGTCAAAGACCATAACAATAACGTTTGTAAACAAAGTATTCCACAGTCAGGGTAGTTCATTAACTGTGAATTTCAATACAAACAAAATTCAACAGGCACGGAAAATGAAGGGATCTGCGGTGCTCTCAAGCTTGTGACTGTAGTTAGATTACCAGATTCATTTAAATACAGGGATGGAGTCTCATACCTTGGTGACACTTCTAGAAAAAGCTTACGTGAGAGCTCTTTTATTGTTGAAGGTAAATGTTTTAAAAGACAGGTTGTCAGAGATTTGCTGAAAACAGGAGCCTTTGAGATGCTGATATTTTGGGCCCGATAATTGGAGTTCCAGATGTAGAAATGTGGTCACCATGCAGATCAATTTATAAACGCTGCTAGCATTCATTGCAAGCTTGTTTATGGTGATTAGAACTTTTGTCATGTGATTGGATCTTCTAGGTCCTCCTGTAGCTGTAGTTCAGGCTTCTAGTGGTACCGGTGGATATTGGGTATTTGAAATTTGGGTAAGAAATTGGGTAATAAGCACAATCCTTGTCAGGATCAACCACAAAAGTCACTAAATAAACCTGTGCTCAACCTCCTGTTAGTATGGTACAACTTAGTGGCAGTGCATAAAGTGTTTATGCAGCACTCGAACAGTAAAAAAGTGAAAACACAACACAAGAGTAATCCCAAACCAATTTAAGAACAAATAGAGGATATTTGAATTAATGAAACGAAAGAAGGCTTGAGAGTTTTTACATTTTGAGGAGAAATAGAATCAAAAAGGACATGAAGCTCCAACTGAGGGCAACTGGTAATGCTGGACGAGACAAAGTCTCAATTTTTGAAATGACTGCGATGGAGCACTAGTTGTGTACAGATCCTGCTACAGCATGATGGGAGTTGTACTTTTTTTCCTAGGTGCAGGGGCTGCTTGGTGCTGTGATGCAAGACTCCCACTGTGTCGGATCTGGTGAAGCCATGATTAGGATCTGTGAGGTGGGGTGGGCGGAACTCGCAGAGTTACCTAAAAACTCCACCAGATTCCATGGAGTTCTACAAGCAGTGGAATTTTAGCATATTGTGCAGCTCGTGCTGATTTTTTGCCCCGGCATCTTGTTCCACACTGTCAAATCAGTGTGAACAGCACCACACCCTGCACCAGGTTTGCTGCTTCTTTTAGCCACTTGAGTAGATTTTCTACTTCAGTGGCAGCATTTTTAACACGAGTGTTAGTGACTTGCTGCAACCGCTCGCTTTGAGAAATCGTGCCGGGACTCGTCCTAGCGCTCAATTTTTCATACCTGCACCCACCAACTTAATGTTGGCTAGACACGTGCGAGAAAAAGTTCACCACATGACAGTTCATGGAGTTTTTCTGGAACTGCACGCTCCAGGCAGAGGTAGAGGATACCCTTCCTGTTAAAAAAACTATGCTTGTACTAACTTCAAAACTTTTCCCACTTTGTGATCATAGTGCAGCACACATGCAAAGTCAGAAACAAAATCTGATAGTATAGTGCAGCACACATACCAAGTTAGAAAAGAAAGGAGAAATAAAAGCATATCTCTGTGATAGCCTTTATTTTAAATGGATGCTATTTTTTGACGCAAATCCCTGTCTATATTATTTTTTGTCCATAGGGTTTTGCACCATAAATCTCGGGTGGCTGCATGGGAACGCGCATGCACCACGTTTGCAACACCCACTTGGTGCTCAGTAATGCAAAGCAGTGCTATGTCTTGCTTTGTGTTACTTTGAAATGATTTTCCAGCGCTAAACAAGCTTTGCGCTGAAAAGTTAATAGTGAAAGAAAGATTTTGCATGAATATGTGTAACTTTTGTGATGCAAACACAGCACAAAATCTTAGTAAATATACCCCCCAATGTCATGCCGATTAGGACATACACATCTTCTCTATGCCACTGGAATCAAGCTATCCTGGGTGAAACCCCAAAACCGGTCCTAGGATGCTTGTTTCCAGTCCAGGGAGGACCTGGCTTGGCAGTTCGGGCTGGACTGTACCCATGAGGCACAGGGTCAAGACTGATTTGCATATGGCTGGGTTCATACTGGAACGGCATGGTGAGCCAAAAAACGATGGATTTAGGCCCAGATCTCTGTACTGGGGTGACTATATGACATTGTTCTGCATTCTGTCCATCCACTGTTGTTTTTGCTATTAGAGGCCATTAGATCCTCCCCTGAAAGGATGGTAGGTACAGAAGTGGTCAGACCCAATGGGGTAAGAATAAAATGGGCAGGAGTGAATCCCACCACCCTCACTGTTGCAGTATGTAATGAAAACAGATAATTTTAAAAACTGTTTAGATGATAAACCTAATTATGGCTATGGGATTAAGTCCTTCAACGCTATCTATGCATCATTTAACACTATGCTCACTAAACAACAAGAAGGTGTTAAGTTACTCACTTTGCCCCTGGATTCAAGCTAGCCTTGCTGATGAGGGGTGTTACTCCAAAACTGGTCCAAGGATGCTTGTTTCCATTCCAGGGAAGACCAGGCTTGGCAGTTCGGGCTGTACTGTTCCCATGAGGAACAGGGTCAAGACTGATTTGCATGTGGCTGGGTCTGAACTGGGGTGGCAAAGTGAGCTGAAGAACGATAATGGATTCAACCCTGATCTGTGACTGTGGTTGAGTGTCTGAAATGTTTCAGTGCTCCATCCATCATCTCCTTGTGTTTGTGTTAAGTTAAAACCAACATGTGGTTTGATCATGACTGCACATTAGCTCAAAATAATTGGAAATATACATTGAACAAAGAATCCAGAGATGGCAATTAGTGTTGCAATGTAGTAAAAGATATAAATTACTATTAGCAAAAAGGAAAAAAGAAATTCACGTAGAGGTCTGGGCTATATTTGTACAAGCAAGTAACACTAACGATAATTGTTAGACCTGGCACCTTGGCGTCGGTCTCCCTTCCATTTTTTGCTGTTGCCTCATGTGTTTTTGCTGGTTATCGATGCTTTGGGCACTGTGCCAGTGCTGTCCAGTGCCACAGTGAAAGTGCTCTCAATGTCAAATTAATGTATGGATTAGTGATTCCATGATTGGCTGGTTTGGTTTACTTGTCAGACCCTAGTACAGTGCACTGTGTGTGCCCAGGGCTTGTAAATCAAATGCTGCTGGTGGGCTTGCAGCACTGGTTGTGCCACCCACAGAAGCAGCCCGTAAACGTGTGTCTCAGGTCTGCCATTGCAGAGCCTGTGTGCAGTCTGGTACTGCCATGTTGACTGGGCAAGTGCACCCACATGCCAGTCCCTAAACCTTCCCTTTTCTTCATATCAGACACCCCTATGGTAGGCCCAAGGGCAGGGTGCATTGTAAGTATAAGGTAGGACAAACCCTGATGTGTGTGGCATGTCTTAATAGTGAATTACAGCCATTTTCGTTTTTCATTATTGCAAGGCTACCTGTTCCCCATAGGCCAGAATGGGCAGTTTGATTATTACATCTTATAATCCTAACTGACTCAGGGAACTAGGTGGAAATTCGAGTTTAGTATGCCTGAACTCAGAATGATAAAATGCATCTTTTAGTGACATTGGTTTTAACATTCTGTGATGGAAAATACCTCTTTTACAAAGTAGGTATTTTCTTGTCTAACCATCCAAGCCTGCCTCTGCTACGTTGTGTATTCCTTGTCTGGAGTTTGAGTGACAGGGGCTGGGGGATTCCAGGAGACAGGGTGAGTCAGCACAGGGCTGAATAGAGAGATCTGCATGCAGATGGGTGGGAGGAGAAAATGCTGGCTCCACCTCCTGTGGTGTGTCTGATGTCCCTGCCCTGCACTGTGAAAGGAATGAAGGAGTAATGTAAACAGAGTGCTCCAGGACTGACCAGAACTGGTTTGGACTAGGCAAAGGCCTCTCAGACTTCAGAGAACAAAGAGAAACTGTGTATAAAAAGGGGGACCCCTGAACTTTAGATCACTTTTGGGAAACAAGAAGAAACCTTTGCTGAGGAGAGGAACCAAAGAGACTGAGGAGAGGCTATCCCTAAGCTGAGTGCTGTTTGGGAGATTGGCCTGCAGTGGTTGCCTGACTGCCAAAGAAAGGAGAGAGGAAATTTGTGTGTACTTTCATAAACTTGTGAAGGATCTCCAAGGGCTTGAGATAGAGCTTGCCTCCTGCTGAAGTCTCAGGGACAACAGACTTCACCAACCAGCTCCCCAAGAGTCTTTTGGAAGTGCCTGTGTCGTACTTTGAATTTCGGGACCGCGTAGGAGGAAGGGCCCTACCCCTGTCTCTCTGTGCATTAGCGAACCGCGAATGGTTAATGCGGTATGTACAAGTGCTTTATATAACGTTCTAGCTATGAATGCACTGTGTATACATTATTGTACATCACTACGACGTGGGATCCATCTTAGAGCGGTGGCCATCTTATGGTTGCCCTCACATAGGCTACATGCATATCATGAAGCAAATACGGGCCTTTAAAGGACATGTGCTTTCCTTTGACTTCTCTGTGACCTGGGCAGCTGGCTCCGCTGCCCCAGGTCAGTCCGGTTTCACGAGCTCCCCATCCCCTTGCCACCTGTGATTAGCATCAGGGCTTGACACACCATAAAGCCTTTTCATCCCACACAAGCCTCCAGCTAATCTCTTTCGCACCTGACTGTTCCTACTTTATGGCTTGTTTTTCCAAACAGGAGATACTCATGTTTATTGGGGCCTATCGATATCTGATGTGGGATCTGAGCCTTGCTGGGTAAATAATTGCGGGCTGGTTTAACTGGAATGTGGGATGGTCATCATGACTCTGCCTTTTCGTTTGTAATGTATCCTTGTATATGGCCGTATCGTAAACCAAGGAATGTGTGCCTGAAGCAGAATATCTTGTATTTAAGAAGAAGCCCGTTTCTGTGATTTGCAGCAGTCTCCTGAGAACATACACACTGTTGTACTTCTAGGATACCTGTAATTGGTCTGCAGCCAATAAACTGATCTTTGACTTCACCCAGAAGACTCTGTGTTTCTGTAGGTCTGAAACAGGGAGAACCCCGGAGTCATAGGTTGTGTTCCCCTGCACCGCTGGGCTTAAAATACCCAGTACTTCACCTGCTGCTGTGCTGGGCTTTCTGAGGGACTGCGTGTCGCAAGGAGCTGGAAGCGCAACGCACGAAGAAGCCGTGTCGCCGAACTGCCGCTGTCGCTTCACAACGCGAAAGCGCCTCGAAGGAGAAGAGGATCAACATCGCATGAGACGCTGTGGCATTATCGGGGAAGCGCGTCGCAGCCGCGGTCATCGCATTGCGGGGAAAACGTGTCGGCGCTGCAGTTGTCGCATCATTGCCGAAGCGCCTCGCATTACCGGAGAAGAGGTTCAAAGTCGCATCAGATGCCGCCGCATCACCAGGAAGCATGTCGAAGGGCTTGTTGCGACTCAGAAGAATTGTTGAGTTGCCGCACGGCCGTCAGGCGTGCATGCATTGTGTTGCATCAAGAAGAAGACGCCATCTTCTGTGGATTGGTGTGGCTCAATGGTTAGAGGCGGCAGACCCGGAAGCAGAGGTCGGCCCGGGACCAGGGTTCGATTCCCGTTGCGGCAGGGTCTTGGGCCAAGGTCAGCGGACTCGATAATTCTCGCCTCTGTGCCCACTCTAACCATTGATCCCACTCAGCAACTCTGGGCAACAGCTTGCTTAATCTCCACTTACGGCCCCATCAGCGCCGGGGATGCCTGTCTTCACCTTGGAGATGCCCAGTAGGGACCATCTCACAGGGAAAGCCAGGTTGGGTTCCCCAGCACTATACAGCGCCGGGACACTTCCGAGTAGCTGCGTGCTTTACAAATTAAAATAACATAACATAACATCTTTGTTTCATTGCACCGGATCTTCACCGCATTGTGGCATTGCGGGCCGCATCGCCACGGAAGCGCAGTAAGAAACCAACGCATCACCTCCCCTCACAGAGAAGAACCGACGCATCCCTTACGCATCAGTAGGGACCTGACGCATCACCGTTCTTGCATGTAAGGAACCGACGCATCACCTTCCCTGCACCACTTTTATTGTATAGCGTTACGCATCCTAAGGTACATTGAACTCAAAGTGTCGCATTTTACATCTTAAGAGAACTAAGCTAATTCTACCATTTTTAAAGTACAGTATTGTGGATTTTTGTCGTTTGTGGTCTTGTGTTAAGTCTATATAAAGATACTTATTTTTAATATACAACTGGTATGGTATCCATCTGTAGTGTTGTCACTGGATTACTGTATGTGTTCACAAATGGTTTACACACTGCCTCTTAGATAAGCCTGTCTGCTCGTGCCAAGCTACCAAGGGGGTGAGCAGGGGTTATTTTAGGAGTGTACCCCCTTACCCTGACTAGATGCAAGGGTCCCTATTCGGTCAAAGGTGCCTACCTCTGCCAACTAGAGACCCTCAAATCTAACAATAATGCATTGTGTAGTGTCCGCCCCGACCTGGGTGCCTGCCAATGATTACACCACACATGGAGTTTAGTATCAGACATCTTTATTCTTCTGGGTTTAACTGCAAACTCAAAATTCTAAACCTGAATTTGACTTTACTACACTGCAACGCTTACGTCACAGTTCTACGGAGTCCATCAGGAGCCATAAGGGTTCCTTAATTACAAACTCACACTACAACTCCACCTTTGTTAAATATTTTTTTTAATGTTTTTACAAATATATACATTTAAAGTTCTTTACTGAGTCTTCGTGGCACTTGGATCACATATCCGGACTGTGTCTTTGGAAACTGGGACAGGCAGTAGAACTGCCCTTTACTGGTGGGGTGTCAGAAGTTAGGAACTGTTTATATTGTCCCTCCATATTTTGGCCCCATTTTGACTACTAGGTGCTGGTTTCTGATTGTGACTGCACCCTTGGTTCTGCTAACCAGAACTAAGGCCTGTGCTATAAATAAAGTTATATGGTAATTAGGTGTAATTACAATTGGTACTGACAGCCTAGCTGTAAGTTCCTAGTATATAAGAGGGCATGTAGGTTAAGAGACCCAGTAGACTTAATGCCCTTAAATGTGCACTATGATGTTGCCTGCTGTCATTTGAAAGGCAGCGCTGCTTTTCGGGGATACATCAACCTCAACCTACCTTATTTTTACATATAAGTCACCCCTAAAATATCCCCTGGCGCCCGAGGGTAGGGTGACTTGTGACTATAAGCTGGGACATTATAAAATATGTCTTATAAGCCCTGGCGAAGGAAAAACTGCCAATTTCATTTTCCCCATTGTAGAAAACTAGCTCCATAGGCTAACATCGGAATATTTTATTTAAATATAAATATTAATAGGAGAGAGGTAGAGATGTAATTCCAGGATCTAAAAGAATAGTTATGGTATATCCAACAGCTGATGGATTACATCAAGAACGCGGTGTGCATGCCACCTCCTGAATTGTTATAGAATTTTTTTTGCCCTTGTTGGTTTTGCACCCGAATGAACAGTCGAACTATAAATGAAAAACTTCACATAAAGGACTCCACATACGATGATACAGCAAGTTCTTAGTAGCAGCAATGAATAATGAAGCTGACTTCATGGATCGACAAAGTCTTTTTATATGATGAAATCACTAAAATTCCACATATAGATTAACGATTTGGCGTTTTGGTATTAACACAATTACTGTTGAATATAATTTTGTTGTAACAAAGTGCATCATGGGGATTATAGTTCACTGGGAAACTGAGAGCGTCAGGTGATTAATCACACACACACACAGGGGGTGGAGCACCTTGTGTTTAAATTAGAAAGCCCGTTACTGGTGATACAATGTTACTTCAGGCGCACGCTGTGCGGAAAGAGAAATCATGGTGAGCAGGTACGTGAGGAGTAGGACTTTTGACATACGGGGTTGACGTAGATGTTTAAGATGGGAAACAACAGGAATACTAGGAGAGATAAGAAAGGGCGTGATAGTCCTATGAAATGTGGTAATATGGAAATGTCGGGACGAGAGGGTTAGTTTAAACGTATAAGTGCTAACACTTGAGCAGCGGTGAGTTTAGAGAAAGCGCACAATGATTCAGCAAACGGGCGGGTTAAAGGGGTCGCACAATCAAGATTGATACTCGTAAGAACGTGGGTAACATTTGTATAATTTATTTTGTTGGGTTAAGTGAGAAGTTTTGGTTTTAATGGAACGGCATATGCACTGTTTTTGAGTTAATAAGATACATAAGTCAATTATAAACTTACGCGGTTTCTTGTATAAGATGTAACAAAGATGATTACGTAATAATAATATATATTTTCTTAAATTGTTGATTCACAGTTACCCCTGACGAAGGGCTGGAAATAAGCCCGAAATGCATTGGGTTTTAATAAAGTAATGCTGCTCTGAACTTTTATCTGCATTTTGTGATCGTTTTCCCGAAGAAGCCTGGATGGGCACTCGTGATCATGAGAAGCATGAATAAAATGCACTATGGAAAAATGTGGATCTGTAAAATGGTTTAAATCAATTGAAGAAATTTTGGATAAAGGTCTGGATTAAAAGGAATACATTCATAACGAGTTAAATGCTCTAAAAGTTATAGGATCACAGTATCCGAACAAGCTGTGCGACTGGGAGTGGAGCGTATAAACACGCTCCCCACTACATTGTATAACTCTACATGCATTTTGGGCAAGGCATGGCCTAGTTTCGCACGCAAATGTGTACATTGAAGATATGGATTACATCAAGAACGCGGTGTGCATGCCACCTCCTGAATTGTTATAGAAATTTTTTTGCCCTTGTTGGTTTTGCACCCGAATGAACAGTCGAACTATAAATGAAAAACTTCACATAAAGGACTCCACATACGATGATACAGCAAGTTCTTAGTAGCAGCAATGAATAATGAAGCTGACTTCATGGATCGACAAAGTCTTTTTATATGATGAAATCACTAAAATTCCACATATAGATTAACGATTTGGCGTTTTGGTATTAACACAATTACTGTTGAATATAATTTTGTTGTAACAAAGTGCATCATGGGGATTATAGTTCACTGGGAAACTGAGAGCGTCAGGTGATTAATCACACACACACAGGGGGTGGAGCACCTTGTGTTTAAATTAGAAAGCCCGTTACTGGTGATACAATGTTACTTCAGGCGCACGCTGTGCGGAAAGAGAAATCATGGTGAGCAGGTACGTGAGGAGTAGGACTTTTGACATACGGGGTTGACGTAGATGTTTAAGATGGGAAACAACAGGAATACTAGGAGAGATAAGAAAGGGCGTGATAGTCCTATGAAATGTGGTAATATGGAAATGGGGACGAGAGGGTTAGTTTAAACGTATAAGTGCTAACACTTGAGCAGCGGCGAGTTTAGAGAAAGCGCGCAATGATTCAGCAAACGGGCGGGTTAAAGGGGTCGCACAATCAAGATTGATACTCGTAAGAACGTGGGTAACATTTGTATAATTTATTTTGTTGGGTTAAGTGAGAAGTTTTGGTTTTAATGGAACGGCATATGCACTGTTTTTGAGTTAATAAGATACATAAGTCAATTATAAACTTACGCGGTTTCTTGTATAAGATGTAACAAAGATGATTACGTAATAATAATATATATTTTCTTAAATTGTTGATTCACAGTTACCCCTGACGAAGGGCTGGAAATAAGCCCGAAATGCATTGGGTTTTAATAAAGTAATGCTGCTCTGAACTTTTATCTGCATTTTGTGATCGTTTTCCCGAAGAAGCCTGGATGGGCACTCGTGATCATGAGAAGCATGAATAAAATGCACTATGGAAAAATGTGGATCTGTAAAATGGTTTAAATCAATTGAAGAAATTTTGGATAAAGGTCTGGATTAAAAGGAATACATTCATAACGAGTTAAATGCTCTAAAAGTTATAGGATCACAGTATCCGAACAAGCTGTGCGACTGGGAGTGAAGCGTATAAACACGCTCCCCACTACATTATATCCAACAGCTTGCCACTGTTACACTTGTTATAACTATTACAGGAAAGAAGTTAGAGAATGTAGACAATACCCAACTCATCCTCTTCCTCACCGACGACCCCACCACCACCAGAACCAACTTCCACAGATTCAGGACAAACATAACCGACTGGATGAAGAACAACTGCCTGCAGCTGAACACAGACAAGACAGCAGTACTGATCTTTGGCTACAGCAGCAAAACATGGAACTACTCTTGGTGGGCATCTGACCAAGGACCTGCACCCACTCCCTCCAAACATGCCAAACCCCTCGGAATCATCACTGATAACAAGTTCACCATGAAATTACAGATCAACACCCTCCCCCCGCCTGCTTCCTCACACTGCATGCTATATAAGATTTTCAAGTAGCTACCCCTACACCTGAGACGTCCTGTGACAAGCCATCATCACCAGCCAACTGGACTATGGCAATGCCCTCTATGTAGGAATTGCTGCACTTTTACAGAGACTTCAGACCATACAGAACACCACAGCCAGACTCATCCTCAGCCTTCCCCGATGAACCCACATCACACCCCACCTCGGGAAACTCCACTGGCTCCTCGTACAGAAGACATGCTAATTCAAGCTGCTGACCCAGGCACACACGGCTCTATACAACCAAGGACCTGCCTAAATTAACCAGTCTGAACTTCCACCAACTATCGAGAAGACTATGCTCTGCCTCCCTTTCACTTGCCCATACTCCCCGCATCTTTCAAAGCAGAAGTGGAGGATGCTCCTTCTATCACTTTGCAACAAAGACTTGGAACAGCCTCCAAACGCACCTCCAGACCATCACCTCACTTCTGGAATTCCGAATGGCCCTCAAGACCTGGCTGCTTGAATAATCCTTTGGTGTCTGCAAGCACCTGGATACCCTATTGTGTGATTAGCCGCACTTTATAAATCCTGAATGATTAATTGATTGATCTTTCTTCTATGAGCCAAAATCCAACCTTCCAGCTGCTCTCTCCTTATTGGCCAACCTCTGCCAGGTTGTGCCAAGCTGTCTTAATGAGGGTGCTCTGAGACAAGGATTTCCTGTGGGTGGAGAACTGCAGCTGCAGAAGCAAAAGGTATGATAGGGGTAGTTAGATTATTGAAGAGGCTGGGAGGGGAGTGTTAGAGTCTCTTACCCACACCAATGGGTTGGTTTGCTGATCTAATCTCCAAAAGAAATGTTCTCTATTTTGGATTTTAGAAGAATAGTGCTTTCTGGGACAATAATATACCACATCTTGGAGGAAGTGGTCATACCTAAGGATGACACCCTGCATCCCATTGGTCAGGGGTGCCCCCCCTGCTTGACACCCAGGATCACTGAATAAATATGTAGGAGTTGGCAAGTGACTCAGATCTATTGCCTGACACATCAAATAGAAGAAGGACTGCCCTGTTGGAACCCTGATCTGTACCCAAAGGACTGTACTCTGAAGGACTGCACCTGCTGTACAATCTGGTACTGCAGTCCAAAGGACTTTGCCTGGCTTCACAAGGATTAAGGAATGGGCTCCCTGTAAACTACAGGTTAACAGAGCCCACCTGCATCATCTCCACCAAGAAGTCCCCATCCTAGAGATAGTCCAGTGGACTTTTAAGGATTTGGCTAGGTGCATTGTGGGAATTTGAAGTCCAAAGATCCCAAGGAACATCTCAGAGCTTCTAGACCCTTGGATTGGTGTTTTGGACACTTTGAACCCACAAGAGGAACTTCAGGAAGAAGTTACCGAAGTTTTGTGAAGTTTGGAGCAACATTTGGAAAAAGCTTCATAAGGTGACCGATCCGACTTTGGGAGTCATATCCGACTATTTCATACCTCGACTTGGCCTAGATTTCTGGAGCTCAAGACTTCCAGGAGTTGGCCGAGGGCTCGCGCTGAACCAAGCCGATGACGGCGATGCAAATCCAGCCTTAAAAGTAGGCCTGGGCGGTAAATTCCGTTCCGCTCGCGGAATTTGCGGAATTTGCGTAATTTTGCGTTCCGCAGAGAACGCGAAATTGCTCAAAAGTCTGCTTTCCGCGATTTCACAAAATTTTTGCTTGTTCGCGTTCTCAAAATGCGTGTTCGCGAGATATTTCTCCCCGAGCACATAAACTGCAATTGTGAACAGGAATAAACCATCGCGAACAAGCAATTCCGCGTGTTCGCGGAATTTCTGCGTGTTCGCGGAGATTTTTTACCGTTTCGCAGAGATTTGCGTAACGCAATTTCGCAAATTCCGCCCACCCCTACTTAAAAGGAGCCTCACTCATCGTCGAGTAAAAAAGCCCCAGAAACGTTTCTAATTGCGAAGCCTGGCGCATCGACCAGACCACAGACAACATGACCGCCGTCAAGCACGCCACCCGCAAACACCACCAGCTGATCCGCACCACCAAGAAGACACCATTCAAAGAAAGACTGGACACCAATGCCCACAACAGCAAGGAACTCCTCAGCATCGTCAAAGAGCTCACTAACCCCAGCGCCGGAAACAACGACATCACTCCCTCGCAAGACCTCTGCAACTCACTTGCCTCTTTCTTCCACCGCAAGATCGCCGACATACACAACAGCTTCGACGCACAGACCACGCACCCAACCACTGAACCAACGCCCCCCAACACCACCCTCTGCACCTGGACCCCGGTCAGCACCGAAGACACCACCCGCACGATGAACACCATCCACTCCGGATCCCCAACCGACCCCTGCCCCCACCACGTCTTCAACAAGGCCGACTCCATCATCGCACCCCAACTACGGGACATCATCAACACCTCCTTCAACACCGCCACCTTTCCGGAGAGCTGGAAGCACGCCGAGCTAAGCGCCCTCCTGAAGAAACCAACAGCGGACCCCACCGACCTCAAGAACTTCCGCCCCATCTCGCTCCTTCCTTTTCCTGCCAAAGTCCTCGAGAAGACCGTCAACAGACAGCTTGCCGCCTACCTCGAGACGAACGGATCACTCGACCACTCGCAGTCCGGTTTCCGAGCCAACCACAGCACCGAAACCGCCCTAATCGCAGCCACTGACGACATCAGATCCCTGCTCGACAACGGGGAAACAGCGGCCCTCATCCTCCTGGACCTCTCCGCAGCGTTCGACACTGTCTGCCACCGCACCCTAGTGCAGCGCCTCAGCAACATCGGAATCCAAGAGAAAGCACTGGAGTGGATCATCTCGTTCCTTGACAGAAGAACCCAGAGAGTCCGCCTCCCCCGTTCAGATCCAAGGCCACCGAAGTCATCTGCGGCATACCACAAGGATCATCACTCAGCCCCACCCTCTTCAACGTCTACATGAGCCCCTTCGCAGCCATCGCAAGCCAACACAACCTCAACATCATCTCCTACGCCGACGACACCCAGCTGATCCTCTCCCTCACTGTCAAGAATTCCTGTCATACAAGGGAAACACGCCCTTATGTAAACAGGAGAGCTGTTACATAACTCAAGGAAAACACGCCCTTATGTAAACAGGAGAGCTGTTACATAACTCAAGGGAAACACGCCCTTATGTAAACAGGAGAGCTGTTACATAACTCAAGGGAAACACGCCCTTATGCAAACAGGAGAGCTGTTACATAACTCAAGGGAAACACGCCCTTATGTAAACAGGAGAGCTGTTACATAACTCAAGGAAAACACGCCCTATAAAGGGAGGAACCGGGAGGTACAAGGCTGTCGGATATTGTGTTTACACCGATGTACCTGCTTCGTGAAGAGCAGTGTTACGGAGTGGTGCTCCAGTAAGGCAAGAACGGAGGTAGGTCGAGTCGTTACTCCCTGGGCCGTGTCTTGCCCCATCGTCACCTGTGAAGGACCCGGAAGCTCTACCGGTCAACCATTGAGCTTCGCTTTTTGACTCGGCTGAGTCCAAGCGCAGTGGCGCTTTTGCTGGTTGGAGTCGTAACTCCCAGCCCGACCAGAGACACAGGGACTGCCAGCTGTAACGCACACCAGGAGGTGTTTGCCGCGTTACAGACTCGGAAGTCCACAGGATCGATCGAGCGGCTGCTCTCGGTTCAGTCTTCTTGCTTGTGATTGGGGTATCGGTGACGCATCACCAGGAGGTGACTCCGCGTCCCGGTGCAGTCTGAGGAAGAGATTGAGCGGCTGCTCCCTTCAGGTAGAGACCCCGGCTGGGTGTTTCCCTGACTCCTCGATTCTCCCCAACACTCTTCGTGCCCCTCACAGCCTACCGATTGGCATTGTCGGCCATTTCATTTCTGCCCTCTGTTGGCATACGCCGGGATCGGCGTATATGCAGAGGACGGTTAGGACGGTTAGGACCATCCGTGCTGTGGGCTGGTAACGTACTTAGCCTGGAGGATTCCAGTGACTATAACTTTTGTTTGTTCTTTGTATTTTATTTGCCTTCATTAAAAGAACTAACCCTTCACAAGTGGTTGCGTCCTCATTGTCGTGTCTGTTAAACGATCCTGAGACGTTCAGGGCGTTACACTCACCAACGACCCCGCCGCCGCCAGAACCAGCCTTCACGAAGGGATGAAAGATGTCGCCGAGTGGATGAAGAACAGCTGCCTGAAACTGAACTCAGACAAGACGGAAGTCCTCATCCTGGGATCTTCGCCCTCAGCCTGGGACGACTCCTGGTGGCCCCCTGCCCTGGGCACCACCCCCAAGCCAACAGACCACGCACGCAACCTGGGCTTCATCCTGGACTCCTCCCTCTCGATGACCAGACAAGTCAACGCCGTCTCATCAGCGTGCTTCAACACCCTGCGCATGCTCCGAAAGATCTTCCGATGGATCCCCACTGAAACCAGGAAGACGGTCACCCAGGCACTCGTCACCAGCCGACTGGACTACGGAAACACCCTCTATGCCGTAACCACAGCCAAACTACAGAAAAGACTCCAACGCATCCAGAACGCCTCCGCACGACTCGTCCTGGACATCCCCCGACACAGCCACATCTCCGGCCATCTGAGAAACCTGGACTGGCTCCCCGTCAGCAAGAGGATCACGTTCAGACTCCTCATCCACGCACACAAGGCTCTCCACGACCTGGGCCCCAAGTACCTCAACAACCGCCTGACTTTCTACACGCCCACCCGCCAGCTACGATCAACCAGCCACGCCCTCGCCGCCGTTCCACGCATCCACAGTGCCACCGCCGGAGGAAGATCCTTCTCCTACCTGGCTGCCAAGACATGGAACTCCCTCCCCATCCACCTTCGGCTAACCCAGGACCATCTCTCCTTCAGGAAGCACTCAAGACCTGGCTTTTCGAGCAGTAACGGACCCCTCTCCCCCAGCGCCTTGAGACCCTTCCGGGTGAGTAGCGCGCTATACAAATGTTATGATTGGTTGATTGAAGGTAACATTTTGACCGAGGTGTCCAGCTTAGTGTATCTGACCAGGGCTCCATCGTGGTCAGCCTCAAACTTTGATTTTGTCCCAGTCAAGCGCTACTAGATGTCCCAAGCTGGCACTATTGGTTTTTATGCACTAGATAGTTCTTATTCTCTAAAAATTCATATATCCGCTTCCCTACATTGGACTTTTGTCATTTTAGTGTCTGTTTGTTCATAAAAATATAAAAATATAACCTATTGTTATACATTGGTATTGGATTTATTATTGTTTATTGTATCTTATTTGTTTAATTTATTGATGTATTAAATGCTTTACACACCTGTCTCCTAGGTTAAGCCTGCCTGCTCATTGCCAGCTACCAAGGGTTTAACAAGGGAATAATTTATTGAGACCGTGGATGAATCTTTTAAGGTGATTGTGGCCTTAATGCTAGTGGTAAGTCCCTACTTTTCCCCCACTAATAATCCATTTTCCAACACCGGGTGATGGAGAAAGAGCATCAGTAAGTGTTTTTCACTTGTCCCAGTCTCTACAATGGCAACAGTGCCTAACGGGCCAAATGTCGAAAATGCGACGATTCTTGCATAATGGGCGCCGCAGGACGTTGGGCAGTCACCATCTGTCCTTTGCTGGTCACAATATGGGATGGTTCAGGATTGAAAGGAGCATCGGAGTTTTATTCTCTATGCCGATGAACAAGCACTCAATCTCCTCTAATAAATGAGACATCTCTGGCATGTCAAGACTTGCCCGCATTGCCTTTCATTTTTCTCTTACAATCCAAGTCTTTAATGCGTTTTTCTTCCTTGTTTTTTGCTCTTCTGTTGTTCCATTGAGGTAACTAGGTCCTCATTGTTCTCCCAAACGTCAAGGTTGCAGGGCCTTCACCTGTGTTTGAGTGAGGGGTCCAGCGATAAGCTTGAAGTGTGGACTTTAAGACATATTTAAAATTAAGCTTCTCTAGCACAGCACACTGGACAGCTTTCTTTAGAGTACTAATCAAACATTCGACAAGGTCATTGGCCTATAACAAAAGAGGGTTACTCTTCTGATCCTTCACATTAAGATGATTGAGAAAATCTATGAATTCTCGACTATTGAAAGGTGGGACGTTGTCAGACTGTAACAACACAGGAACATCCCAGGTCGCGAAGATACTAACTAGTCACTCAATGACACGTCCAATGTCAAGAGGATCGAAGAAGTCCACTGCAGTTCTTTCCCATGAATGCAATGGCAATTCTGACATGTTTAACGGGTGTTGAGTAGTTTTCAACAACAGGCAGTTGAATATATGAAAGGGCTTTAATTTTCTTTCAACTCTCTCGTCAAGATATGGAAACCAGACTACCTCTCGGAGAGCTTGTTTGGTAGCAACAATTCCATGATGTCCTCCATGGGCCAATTCAATTATCTGTTGTCGCAGACTCTCTAGAAGAACAATTCTTGAACCTCTCCGGATAATGCCTCCTGAGTAATGGACAGTTTACCTTTGACATTCCTAAACCTTTGATATTCACTGTCACTGGTGTGTATTAATGACTTTCAGTTTCAGAATGTCACTATTTTAACAATTTGTTCCAATGAAATGGCAGATGGGGTACTTGATTTCACTATGAAATGTATGTAAGCTTCAGTTGTTTTAGAATGGGTGCCAGGGCATTGTAGAGGCACATGTGAGAAGTAGTCGGCAGGGTTCTGTTTTTTTGCTGGACAATGCATCATGGTGTAATTGTACTCTTAGAATCTCAGACCCCAACATTCAATGCGAGGAGGCATTTTTGCTGTTGGATTTCCAAATATAGTAAATAATGCTTGATGAACAGTCACAAGTGTGAAGGCTTATCATACAAGAATACGTGGAAATGTTCACAAGCCCACACCACTGCTAAGCTTTCTTTCTCAGGTTGTGAATAAACACATTCAATTTGGACAAGCTTTGGCTTGTATAAGCCACAATATGCATTCAGGCATTTGGGTGTCTGCTGTACTGTGCAAGTATGGCGCCAACCCCGACAGCCTCGGTATGAAACTATAGATCAAAATATGTTAATTAGTTTTCTTAATAGCTTGCTAGATCTTCTGAAAGCTTTGCTTGCAACAAACATTTTTTTTTGTCAAGTCTCCTAATGGCGCACTAACAGTGGCAAATTCAAAGCATTCATGACAGACTGTATGATACGTCGAATGACATCTTGGAAAAGATCTGCAGCCGGTGACACAAAAACCTTAGTCTCTTGTAAGGGAACAGACCAATATGTGTAGAAAAGATTATATGTACCTACAATTCTTCTCGAGTTCCAAGTGATGATATCCTTTTTTCAGATTCAGGCGAGAGAATAACTTCACACCATTCAATTGTGTTATCATGTCGATCCCTTTCAATTGTCTTGTTCGCTTGACGCATACCCACTCAGATGCGTACAGCTCCTTCACTGTCCATTTTGGGTATTACAACTATGAGAGAAACCCATGGAGTTGCACAAGTGCAACGCTCAATGATATTGTTTTTTTATTAAAGATTCAAGTTCTGTAAGTGAAGGACAATTTGTCTGTGTCTCTGAGCAGTAGGACGGAGGTCCTCATTGATGTGTAATTGAACTTTCATACTCTTACATTTTCCAACCCATGAAATAATGAAGGGAATTTACTTACTATTTCGTGATGAGCATTCATGTTATAGTTTATGGATACAAGTCCCATATCAGCAACTGAGCTGAAGCTGAGTTAACGGGCACTTGCCACTGAACGTTGAAGTGCATGAATCGGTGCATGTACTTTTGTTTTCTTATGCTTCATCGTTGCTACAAAGGGCAATGGAGACAGTTCATTATATTTCTACTCATGGGCATAACATTTATTGACGCACTACAGTCAAAAATGAAATGTATTGCACAACCATTACATTTCAATGTGATCTTCGTGAATGTTTGAATGACTTTGGTGCTATGTCGTGGCAATTTCTCTTGGACCAGTGTTTTTTTCCACAGGTGGCCAGTCCAAGAAGTGCAGGCTTTTCTGAGCTATACATCAACATAGCACAACCATCTTCTTCACTTGCACTTGATGTTGTTACGAAAGAGCTGTTTGATGAAGATTTAAATTTTGATCGATTCGTTTGGTGTTGATTTGCCTCAGCTGTTGTGGTCGTTGGGCCTTATGTGCGTGCGTTGAATGTCGCTTCTGGAACATTCGAGTGGTAAGTTTGTCTTTGTGCAGTGATGCACTTTCTGTGGAGAATTCACTCTGGTTCTCTAAGCTTGTTTCTTACATTCATGACTGACTCACTCTGGGTTCCTCCGGTCTCCATGTCAGCAGCTTGTCAATCAGCAAGCTCGTCAGCTCAGACAAAGAGTATTTCTCAGCATTCATCATATGAAAGAATCTGACAAGCATCTGTCAATCACCCTGAGGCATACAGCTTCCTCATCATTAAATTCATTGAACTTACAGTGTTTAATGAGTGTATCCAGTCACTCAACAAATTTGTCAATGATCTCACTGACTTTTTGTCCGAATATGTACCTTTCGTAATCAACATTTGGCATTGGATTGAACTTGAGACCTTCACCAGCGAGTTTCTTACGGTACTTCATAATCTGTTTGCTATCAGCTTCTTCTATTGCATCAATGAAATCATCAAATGTCTCTATCCAGGCAGTCCATCTATCACCAATATTCAACTGTTCGGTGGTATCAAATGGTGGTTTCAAGAAAGCAGCAGCATCATAACTATCGGTGAGATTGGCTGACACTGAGGGTGGAATTAGTTCTGACAATGTCTGCTGTCGGCCAAGACCTGCTTCATCCAAACCATCTCTAAGGCCCTGTTCTGTGGGGGCTTCTGGGTCATCCTGGACAGCCCGTGGAATCTTGACCTCCCTCTTGGTCTCCATGGGAGTCCTTTACTTTTATGACATCTTCTGAGTTGTTCTGAGCCACCAACTGGCAGCATTGGTGGTGGGCCACTTTGGATATGGACAGCTTAGCAGGAACAACTGTGGGTGTTTTCTCAGTGGTTGCTACCCTAGCGCAGTGGAACTATGGCTCTCCTTATTCAGCACTGGTAAACAAATGACCGTTTCTTGTATCACTTTGCTTTTAAGCGTCTCTTTGTGCCGACTGACACTTGATTAATCTCTGCTTTGCAGCACTTATGTTCTCAGTGTTGTCTTGAACTGTGCTGCTCTGTCAAAACCTGGTTGCATCCGCCTTTAGTGTTATCGCTCCATATGAATGTATGGCTTTGAGTTGCATAGTAGCAAATTACCTCTCGGTGCGGCCTTCCCGGCAGGTTCTCAGCCGACGATGTGTAGAATTTTTCAGTGATGCTTTCATTATTGTCAATTACTTTACATGGAACTGGGGCTGTGCTTTGACTCCATGTATGCCAAACGTATAAGACGCACTTTGACAGAGACACATGTGACACGTACAAGCAATTTGCTGGACCACAAGAAATTCTCTGAGAGATCACAGCCAATCTTCAGGATTATTTCTCCCATATCTCGTCTCCAGTTGTAGTGTCATTCCCAGCCTGGGTACCCGCCAATGAAAACGCCACACATGGAGCTTAGTATGACACCTCTTTATTCTTCTTCATGTAACCACAAACTCAGCATTCTAAAGCACTGTGCTCTAAAGCTTAAGTCACAGTTCTACGGAGTCTATCAGAAGCCATAAGGGTGCCGTCATTATAAATCAATCGACATTACACTTTAATTATGCCTTTTTTAAGGACAAAATGTAGTCTCAATTTGACAATGTGGTTACTCCCGATGATTGTATTATTCACTTTGAGCTAATATTTAACTCTTTCAGAAAGTCTTTAATTAATGAGAATGACCTAAGGCCTATATTTTGCCAAATTCTGATTCAGTAATATTCACTCTTCAGAAAGTCGCACCTGCCCTGTCAAGATGTAGCAAGGGGAAGGCCCTGTTGAGAATTAGATGGGGGAAGTCCCCAGATAGGCTGCCAGTGGGCCATTTATACACTTAGCAGATATAGGGGTGTCAGTTTTGCTAGTCATGCTAAACGTGGCAGGGAACTTCCCACTAAACAGAATCAATTATTGTGCTGATATTTAAAAATGAATCAAACACAAGGAGATGATGGACGGAGTGCTGAAACTTTTCAGACACTCACCCCCAGTCACAGATCTAGGTTGAATCCAACATCGTTCTTTAGCTCACTTTGCCACCCCAGTTCAGACACAGCTATATGCAAATCAGTCTTGATCCTGTGCTTCATGGGAACAGTCCAGCACCAACTGTCTTCCCTAGACTGGAAACAAGCACCCTGGGACCGGTTTCGGGCTAACACCCCTCATCAGCCAGGCTAGCTTGAATCCAGTGGCAAAGTGAGCAAGGGACCCACGTCTGGGCATACCCTGCCAACTTAAGGCAAACAAAGCAAACACAAGGAGATGATGGACGGAGCGCTGGAACTTTTCAGACACTCACCTCTCTTGACTGGGGGTGAATGTTTTGATTTGTTCTGCATTCCGTCCATCAATTGTGTGTCTTTTGCTTTCTCGCACTAAGTGCGCCGGGTATGCCCAGACGGGGGTCCTGGGCTCACCGTACCACTGGATTCAAGCTTTCCTGGCTGAGGATGGGTGAAACCCCGAAACCGGTCCTAGGATGCTTGTTTCAGGTTCAGGGAGGACCTGGCTTAGCAGTTCGGGCTGGACTGTTCCCATGAGGCACAGGATCAAGACTGATTTGCATATGGCCAGGTCTAAACTGGGGTGGCATGGTGAGTAAAAGAATGATGGATTTAACCCAGATCTTTTCAATGGGGGTAAATGTTTCGATTTGTTCTGCATTCCGTCCATCAATTGTGTGTCTTTTGCTTTCTCACCCCAAGTGCGCTGGGTATTGCCAGCCCTGCGTCCCGGGCTCACTGTGCCACTGAATTTAAGCTATCCTGGCTGATGAGGGGTGGAACCCCAAAACCGGTACTAGGATGCTTGTTTCCGGTTCAAGGAGGAACTGGCTTGGCAGTTCGGCCTGGACTGTTCCCATGAGGCACAGGGTCAAGACTGATTTGCATATGGCCAGGTCTACACTGGGGTGGCATGGTGAGCAAACAAATGCTGGATTTAACCCAGATCTCTTGACTGGGGGCAAATGTTTTGATTTGTTCTGCACTCCCTTCATCAATTGTGTGTCTTTTGCTTTCTCGCCCTAAATGCACCGGGAATGCCCAGACATGGGTCTCGGGCTCACTGTGCCACTGGATTCAAGCTATTCTGGCTGATGAGTGGTGAAACCCCAAAACTGGTCCTAGTATGCTTGTTTCTGGTTCAGGAAGGACCTGGCTTGGCAGTTTAGGCTGAACTGTTCCAATGAGGCACAGTGTCAAGACTGATTTGCATATTGCCAGGTCTAAACTGGCATGGTGAGCAAAAGAATGATTGATTTAACCCAGATCTCTTGACTGGGGATGAATGTTTTGAATTGTTCTGCATTCCTTCCATCAATTATGTGTCAATCAGGGTGCACTTTCTAACCCTAAGTGTGCTGGGTATGCCCAGACGTGGATCCCGGGCTCACTGTGCCACTGGATTCAAGATATCCTGGCTGATGAGGGATGGAACCCCGAAACTGGTCCTAGGATGCTTGCTTCTGATTCAGGGAGGACCTGGCTTGGCAGTTTCGGGCTGGACTGCACCCATGAGGCACAGGGTCAGGACTGATTTGCATATGGCCCGGTCTAAACTGGGGTGGCATGGTGAGCAAAAGAATGATAAATTTAACCCAGATCTTTAGACTGGGGGTGAATGTTTTGATTTGTTCTGCATTCCGTCCATCAATTGTGTGTCTTTTGCTTTCTTGCCCTAAGTGCACCGAGTGTGCCCAGACGTGGGTCCCAGGCCCATTGTGCCACTGGATTCAAGCTATCCTGGCTGATGAGGGGTAAAACCCCGAATCCAGTCGTAGGATGCTTGTTTGCGGTTCACCGAGGACCTGGCTTGGCAGTTCGGGCTGGACTGTTCCCACGAGGCACAGGGTCAAGACTGATTTGCATATGGCCAGGTCTAAACTTGGGTGGCATGGTGAGCTAAAGAATGATTGATTAAACCCCGATCTCTTGACTGGGAGTGAATGTTTTGATTTGTTCTGCATTCCGTCCATCAGTTGAGTGTCTTTTGCTTTCTCGCCCTAAGTGCGCCGGGTATGCCCAGACTTAGGTCCCGGGCTCACTGTGCCCCTGGATTCAAGCTATCGTGGCTGATGAGGGGTTAAACCCATAAACCAGTCCTAGGATGCTTGTTTTTGGGCTTTCTCGCCCTAAGTGCGCCGGCTACGCCCAGACTTAGGTCCCGGGCTCACTGTGCCACTGGATTCAAGCTATCCTGGCTGATGAGGGATGGAACCCCGAAACTGGTCCTAGGAGGCTTGCTTCTGATTCAGGGAGGACCTGGCTTGGCAGTTTCGGGCTGGACTGCACCCATGAGGCACAGGGTCAGGACTGATTTGCATATGGCCAGGTCTAAACTGGGGTGGCATGGTGAGCAAAAGAATGATGAATTTAACCCAGATCTTTAGACTGGGGGTGAATGTTTTGATTTGTTCTGCATTTCGTCCATCAATTGTGTGTCTTTTACTTTCTTGCCCTAAGTGCACCGACCATGCCCAGACGTGGGTCGCCGGCCCATTGTGCCACTGGATTCAAGCTATCCTGGCTGATGAGGGGTGAAACCCCGAATCCAGTCGTAGGATGCTTGTTTGCGGTTCACCGAGGACCTGGCTTGGCAGTTCGGGCTGGACTGTTCCCATGAGGCACAGGGTCAAGACTGATCTGCATATGGCCAGGTCTAAACTTGGGTGGCATGGTGAGCTAAAGAATGATTGATTAAACCCAGATCTCTTGACTGGGAGTGAATGTTTTGATTTGTTCTGCATTCCGTCCATCAGTTGAGTGTCTTTTGCTTTCTCGCCCTAAGTGCACCGGGTATGCCTAGACTTAGGTCCCGGGCTCACTGTGTCCCTGGATTCAAGCTATCGTGGCTGATGAGGGGTTAAACCCAGAAACCGGTCCTAGGATGCCTGTTTATGGGCTTTCTCGACCTAAGTGCGCCGGGTATGCCCAGACTTATGTCCCGGGCTCACTGTGCTTCTGCATTCAAGCTATCCTGGCTGATGAGGGGGTTAAACCCCGAAACCGGTCCTAGGGTGCTTGTTTACGGACTGGGGGTGAACAATTTGATTACATCCATCAATTGTGTGTCTTTTGCTGATATTTAAAATGGGCAAAAGAGTGACCCCAAATGTTACTGACCCATAGCTCTCCTGGAATCATACGTAATGCTGTTGGGAAGGGTCCTTTTCGATAGATTGGCATCGTGGTGTGAGATTGCTACATTCACACTGCACTACGGGTACAGGAGGGGTATGGGTATAGTTAAGCAGTGCATCAACCTTCATTTTTTTATCGGCAAATATCTTAAGGTGAAGGTGGGTTATATATACCTCTGATTCATGGATCTAAGTAGCACCTTTGATCTTGTTAACTATTTCAAATTATGGGAAAGTATGAAAGTTTTTGGCAGCCTGCTAGAGATAATCTCAATGTTGGCAAAGTCATATGAAAGGGCTACTGCCAGAGTCCACGATGGTCCAAACAGGGAATGCACTAAGCCTTAATGCAAAAACATGGGTAAGGCAAGGATGTGTGTTGCCCCCTTCCTCGTCTCACTTTATATCAATGACATTGATAAAATATTCCTGTCCACAAGTTCTAAGTCACATGGTATCGGACCCCATAATCCTTCCACTCCACTATATGCAGAACATGTGGCCCTAGGACCGCAAATAGCCTACAGCATTTAGTTGATCTGCTTACTGTCTAGATGGAAGAGAGGGATATGAGCATCAATAAAAAAACAATATTTTACTATAACAGGCTGGCAGGGGAAGCACAAGACCTGTACAATTACTATAAATGAAGAACAAATTAAGAGAGTGGCCACCTTCTCTTATCTGGGATTCCATTTGATGCTGCTGGTAATTCGGGGCATCTGAGGAATGTCAGACATTTATCGTTTATTATATTAAACTGAACTGTATTTAGATTCACTACAAAGTTAGGGATTAAGCCTATTAAGGAAAAGCCAGCCATTTACAAGAGTAAATCCCTCTCGCTCATTACGTATGATGAGGTATAAGGGGGGTTTCCGATATAACTTTTCTTCAAAGGCAAGAGAAAATATTTTTAAGAAGACTCTTAACTCTACCACATTGCATTTCAACATTTAATGTCCATAAGGAATCGGGAATTCCATATTTGAATCCTGTTCTTCTTTGGCATGCGATCTGGTCCAAGTGTGAGATCTTGTTCAGTAGGGATATTATAAAGGATTGTCTTGACCCTGAGCATATTTTGAATATTCCTTGGTTGGCCTATATCAGAAAGAGTTTTCAGCTTTTTGATCTTCCATCCTGTTTTGAAAACCCAGAGTCTATAGTGACACTCCAGAAAAAGAAACTCAAATGTATGCTTTTGGATCATAAGGAGGAGCAGAGAGGAGCTTTTGAAACCCAGAAACCAATGCTATACATTGTGATGGTGGCATGCCATAGTATAACATATGTATCTGTAAAGCGCACGTTCAACCAGACGGGTATCTTGGCGTTGAATAACATATATTTATTGTAACCCAACTCAATGGTGCTCATTTTATCGCGCACAGAAAGATGAAAGGCTGAGTGTACCTACTAGGATTTGAACCTGTGAATATGACGTCAAACACAGGCCCCTCAGTGGACACATTAGTCCACCAAGCCACCAGACACAGCTGTATCCTTCCTTCATAACCACTACAAGCCATCACTACATTTGACACAATTTAGGATAGGTTTAGTAAGTTTTAGGGTAGCATTCCCAGGAAAGGGTAAACGGGATAGAGAAGAGCTACATTGATGGGAGGACAAAGCAGTCTATATTTCACTTTGCACCTTTCTGTAAACTTTCTGCACTGTCAATGAAACGCTTTTTTACTACTGTTATTGATTGATATATAATTTTAGTGGTCATAATCAGGTGTATACACTGCATATGTTATACATTTTAATGATTGTGTGCTTTTATGGTTTGTATTTATAAACTGAATAAAGTTGATTGAAAGAAAGGGCAAGGAGAACTTGTGGATAGATACTTCTTTCATGTAATGCAATATATTGAGAGAAATAATGTTCTTTCCTCAACTGCCCGATTCATCAAGCATTCTTGTATTCAGGATTGGTTTTAAAAGAATCTCTTTAAACAAGACAAGAGGGATTTATACAATACACAAAGGCAACTGTATTATTACATTCACTATTCCAGGTCCCACACCTACCTAGTGTTTTGTGCTGCTTGGTGTGATTGAATCTACATCAGTTGTAGATCTTTATGAAATTATGCAATATTTGTTGCAGCTGATAGTTAAAAGTGCAGATGGATACTGGACATTGTTTACATTGCATCTTGCTCTCATCTGCTAAGGTCAATGTGATGCCTACATGTGATTCAAGAGCAAGGGAAGAACGTGAAGGCCAGAGTATAATTCCATGCTTGATGGAACAGTTTGAGCGGCTTGAAAATCTGATAATTCATGCATTTGTCAGTACCTCAAGTCATATCATGTGATGGTGATGAAAGCAGATGCTAGAGAAATTACTACATTGACTTGTTCATTCCCTTCAACGGGACCTGTAAAAAGAAATACAATGATTCCATCTTTACCTGGAGCTCCTATATCTCTACAATGCAGCCTCTACGTTTAGAATTCACACACCTAATTTGTTATTTTTCTTCTTTTGGGAGCTTGAGCCTTCATGTACCCCAAGTGTATCATGCCCCATGGGTCACATGAGACTATTTATAAGCTCTTACAGGTCTGAGGAACAAAGTCCTCCCTTCATTTACAGGTATGTTTGATTTGACATTGGGTATCATTTGTGCTGCATTTTGTGGTCAACGATGAGGAAAAAACATCTTGGTTGTGTTTTTTCTTATTTGTGAATTTTTTTTTGGGTGCTATAAGAAGTAAGACATTCCATCAAAAGGCCTCACAATATATTGCAAATGTGATCTCTTGGCTCAAGATTCCCTAAAAGCATTGAAACAAAATCATTGCTTTCAGAGCAAAGGCCCAATCCAGCCACTGTGTCCATGACTTTTAGTGGCCACTATGTCTCCAGTGTCATATAGGAGTGTGAGTTCCAAAGATGGAGTCTGACCTAGAACACTTGTTTAAGACCATAGACATCCCCAGTATGCTTTCAGTGTTAGCTTTCAGTGTTAGGCACAGCTATAGAATATGGTCAGTTCTCCTACTGGGTGACCACATCTCCATCACTGTGAGATAGGGGACAGGTTGGCCGTATGTAGCTAACACAAAGATTGTAGGGTTACAAATGCCTGCCTTGGATAATTTTAAAGAAGCAACATTTTGAGTGAGCTTCCATCAGCCGTGGGCTCAAAGCAGTTCAGGCTATTCATCCTCCTTAAATGTCTTTTGTTTCCTTGGTTGCCATCTACGCCACAGTAGCTACCTGGTGGATTTGAACAACAGGCCTTCTTTGAGAGTCTCATATAGTCTTGATACAAGTTTCTTATAGCCTCCCAAGTTCACTAAATAGGTGTGCTAGGTAGAGTCCATCAGGTTGTCTATGCCTTTGCCAAATTTACTCAGAAGGTAAAGTTGAATATATCATTAATATATTGGATGCACAAGGTCAAATTCCTCCCACAACCACGTGAAGTTTTTCAAGGAACCTTCTGAAACTAAATGCTTGATAAACTCAATAACCTTTTGTTGCCATAGAGTCCAGTCAAGCAGTTGTCCTCCAATATTCAAGTCATCATCATCATTATGCCACTGGGGAACTTGCATGTGTTTAATGTGATTTTGTTTAATGACCTTATAGCAATCTGACCAAGTCATTAAAATGGTTTTTTTCTCCATTATCTTTCCCAACATGCTATTTGCAAATTATCTGGCAACCTCTTGCATCTCACTATATATAACTTAAATCAGCACCCAGAATGGTATTTCCAGCTCGCTGAAATATTGCCGAATACGACAAGTGCTGTACCACATGGTGTAGGATCAGTCCTTAATTTGGACAATATCAAATGCCAGGGCCCTCTTCAAGAGGCCTCTTCAGCCTACACCACTCATTGCCCCTGCTAGAGTTATGAATGACAGTGTGTGATTCATTATTTTGACAAGATGCCTCCAGTTGCTGATTTGTAAGACTTCCCACCAAATTGTCATTCGTATTGGAGAATGAACTATGCTCATGGATCACAGCCCATCAAGTGCTAGATCTTTATGCAGTAAACAAAGGCACAGATGCCGATGATCATGTGTCTGTGCATGCATGTGTCTATGCATGAGTGTGCATTTGTGTGTGTGTGCATGTATTTGTGTGTATATTTATATGCTGAAGTCAGCATCACTAGTTATCCTCACCCCAGACTAATAATCTGGCCAGTTTGTAAAGATCGCATAATGTGCTCCCAAATAGACTTGAAATTATTGCTTACAGCAGAATTGACTCATTGCATAATACTGAAAGTTTGATTAATACATTGTACCCTCAATTGTGTCAATACATGGGGGTATACTTCCACGCCCTTCTAATAAATGTGTTGCACTGTTAATTTAATTCATAAGATGGATATTTGTAACATGCAGGGTACACCGGAGAAGTTGCCTCTGGCTACTTGAGACAGAATCCTTCATAAATGGTACTATGACTGAAACACTTATGCTTCTGGAATAGATGTGATTTGATAGGGTCACTGAAGAGCTGAAAGCTATCAAACAAATTGATAACAGGCAGGAGTGAATGTCACAACTGAGCTGTTGCAAAACTGTCTTCCTCTATGACTTTTTTAATTTTAGGAGAGTTTAATAACACATGCCCACGAGAAATAAGATCTTTCTTGGAAGTGAGTGTATATTTATATATATATATCTATATATATATTTATATATATTATCTACTGGCGGTCGCCAGTAGATAGTTATAGTTAGGATCGTGTTTCCATAGAAAATCCGCAACATTCTATTTTGAATAACTTTGGCGCCGATTAACGAATCCTCGCAAAATTTTCAAAATAGGTGGGGCGCTCCGCTCCTTCCCTGAAAGTCTCAGGGGGATTCATCAAGCAGGGCTGAGAAAAAGGGGGGGTCCCAAAACGCGTTTTCCCCATGCATTTTTCCATAGGACCTTTAGTCCAAGCTACAGCCCGAACGGCTGAACAGAATTACTTGAAATTTGGCAGAGAGGTAGTCCTCAGGTCAGGGATGTGCCTTTTGCAGGTCTGGTGTAAATCTGTTCAGTATTTCCTGAGAAAAAAGCATTTAAATTAATATATATATCTATAGGCGCGCACCGTGCGCGTACGGTAATCCTTACCGTACGCGCACGCTGACGTGCGCGAGCGCGATTCTGATTGGTTGTTAAATCTTAGTAAACATTCGAATCGGTCGAAACCAGGAAGTGTCGGCCGCCATTTTGTCTCTCGCAGTCTGAGGGGGTGAAAAACAAAGGTGGAGAACGTGAAAAGGGGGCAGGGTGGATAGTTCCTGACCCCCTAGCCTTGGTCAGCGGGTCCCAGAAGGACCCCCAAGGGCAAAAATGTATTTTAATTTTTTAACGAAAAATCGTGGAGTGTGCATAGCGTACGTGCATGGTAGAAACGGAAAAATTCCGCGAACTACGTAACGTGGGCGCGCGGTGCGCGAAGCGCACTGTGCGCCCCCAGCGCGCGCACGGTGCGCGAAGAGCACCGTGCGCGCACGGTACGCGCACGGTGAAAAACCTTAAAATAAATAAATAAATAAATAAATACATAACTTAGCATTTAAAAAACCGTACAAATTCACTGAAAAAACCATAGGTTTCACACACGCTATAGTTAGGAATTAGCATTTAAAAAACCTTGCAAATTCACTTAAAAAACCATAGGTTTCACACACGCTATAGTTAGGAATTAGCATTTAAAAAACCTTGCAAATTCACTTAAAAAACCATAGGTTTCACACATGTTATAGTTAGCTGGGCATTTCACTCGTGAAAAACCATTGAAATTCCCCCGTTATAGTTAGTGCAGGCAACTATAACTCACGCTACCGAAATCCTCTGCTGATGACGTCAGATATTACATCACTGATGACATATGTGTCTTTATGAAAAAAAAATATTTGTAACATATGTATAGTTAAAAATTAATGGAAGAAGACATGGGTAAATAAGTGTCTAAATACAGTATTAGCATCAGCAGAGGATTTCGGTCGCGTGAGTTATAGTTGCCTGCACTAACTATAACGGGGGAATTTCAATGGTTTTTCACAAGTGAAATGCCCAGCTAACTATAACATGTGTGAAACCTATGGTTTTTTAAGTGAATATATATATATATATATATATATATATATATATATATATAAAGTTTCACATTTGCCAAAGCTTTTAGGACGCACTTTCCATCGTCAAAATAAGGCAACAACACCATCTGCAGCTCCCTGGATAAATAAATTGCCTTACGCGTTTCAGACATCAATCGTCCTTATTCATAGGCAGAGCAACCTCTCATGTAAGGCACAGAATGCTGTTGAGTAAAACAAATACCTTTTATTAGCCACAGGTGGAGCCTTGCAATCAAAGTAGAATAGCATTTTGGGAACAGCAGTGGCAAATGTGAAACTTTATGTAATGCACGGCAGCCTTGCCGTGGGGACTGCACTACCGCAAGAAAAGCGGGCCGACGGCTCTGGATGCATGGAGCCGATCCCGGTCCATCGTGTCGGCATATCATTGTTTGCAACACTGTCTGCTTTCTTTTGGATAGCCCACTAATGGCTGGATTTATGAGAAATATATTTGAGTGACTTTGGTGTTTATCATGAACTACGAGGCTAATCACAGAACTGCTGTTCCCAAAATGCTATTCTACTTTGATTGCAAGGCTCCACCTGTGGCTAATAAAAGGTATTTGTTTTACTCAACAGCATTCTGTGCCTTACATGAGAGGTTGCTCTGCCTATGAATAAGGACGATTGATGTCTGAAACGCGTAAGGCAATTTATTTATCCAGGGAGCTGCAGATGGTGTTGTTGCCTTATTTTGACGATGGAAAGTTCATCCTAAAAGCTTTGGCAAATGTGAAACTTTATATATATATATATATATATATATATATATATATATATATATATATATATATATATATAAATTCACTGAAAAAACCATAGGTTTCACACATGTTATAGTTAGCTGGAGATTTTACTCATAAAAAACCAATGAAATTCCCCCGTTATAGTTAGTGCAGGCAACTATAACTCACGCAACCGCAATCCTCTGCTGATGCTAATACTGTATTTAGACACTTATTTGCCCATGTCTTCTTCCATTAAATTTTAGCTATACATATATTACAAATATTTTTTTTTCATAAAGACACATATGTCATCAGCAGAGGATTGCGGTCGCGTGAGTTATAGTTGCCTGCACTAACTATAATGGGGGAATTTCATTGGTTTTTTATGAGTAAAATCTCCAGCTAACTATAACATGTGTGAAACCTATGGTTTTTTCAGTGAATTTGCAAGGTTTTTTAAATGCTAATTCCTAACTATAACGTGTGTGAAACCTATGGTTTTTTCAGTGAATTTGTACGGTTTTTTAAATGCTAAGTTACTTTACGCCGTTCGTGGCGTGCACGCCCACTTAACGCAGTTCGTTTCGTGTGCGCACGGTGCGCTTCGCGCACCGTGCGCGCACAGTGAGCACGCCGTGCGCTTTGCGCACCGCGCGCCCACTTTACGCAGTTAGTGCCATGCACGCACGGTGGGCACGCGGTGCGCTACGCGCACCGCGTGCCCACGTTACGCTGGATGGGCAATGTACGCACGATGCGCTTCGCGCACCGTCCGCTCGCGGAGGACATATTATGCGCTTCGTTATCAAAGGTAATCTATTAAATGTATGGAAACAGGGTCCTAACTATAACTACCTACTGGCGACCGCCAGTAGGTAATATATATATATATATATATATATATATATACATATATATATATATATATATATATATATATATTCACTGAAAAACCCATAGGTTTCAGGGGTGTTATAGTTAGCTGGACATTTCCCTCGTACAAAACCCTAGAAATTCCCCTGTTATAGTTAGTTCAGCTAACTATAACTCGCGCCCCCGCAGTGCACTGCTGATGATGTCACATATTACATCACTCATGACATGGTCAGTGACATCACTGATGACATCACTGATGACATCTCAAATGACATCACTGATGACATCATCCATTGAGTATGTGTTTCTGAACAGTTTTAATATGTTTAATATATATAGGGAAAGGCCTGTTGAAGAATAAGTGGGTGTACAAGTGTGTGAATGGATGATTTTCTAGGTGTGTAACTGACTCTATAAGTGAGTCATTAAATGTATTTTACTGCAGACTAGTGACTAAACTGTGTCAATGTCTGTATGTGTCTGTGTGTTGGTGTATAAGTGGCTGCATGGTTTTGTGAATAGCTATATAAGTGTCTATATGGGTTATTGATTGGTTGTCTGAGTATCTGTATGGGTGCCTGAGTGTTTGTGTGGGTAGGGTGTGTGTGACTCTGTGACTAGATGTGTGAGTGGGTGACTCTATGGGTGCATGGTTTTAAGAGTGCATCTGTGATGGACTGTATGGTTGGGTGACTGTATGTAAGGGTGTGTTAGTGATTGAATGTATATCTCAGTTGTACATGTGTCAGTAACAACATATGTGAATCGCAGTGTATATGTGTGTAAGAGTATATAACTATCTATATGTGAGAGTGTGTGATTTTGGGAGTGGCTGTATGTGCCATAGTACAAGGATATCTGTGTCATGTGCTGTTTGTTTTTCTGCAGGAAGACACAGAATTTGTTAGTATTTTTATCAGTAAGTGAACTTGAGTGTGTTTAACTGTATAGGTGAGTAAATTGGACTGTGAATAATTATTTGCATGACTGACTATATGTGTTAGTACCTCAATGGATGATTGGCGGTGTGTGAGTGTCTATATAGGTGTATAAATGCACAGAGGGACTGTATGTATGAGTGACTGTACAGGTGAGTGAGTGGACATGTATGTAGACCTAAAAGTCAATGAGTGGGTGTGTAGTTATTGGTATTGGAGTATCTATGGTTGTCAAAATGGCCGTCTGAAATTTTGAGTCGGTGCATCAAAGGTTATATTAGGGTGTGAGAAGGTGCACTAATTTGTCACATGGATGATGTCATCAGTGATGTCATCAGTGATGTCATTTGAGATGTCATCAGTGATGTCATCAGTGATGTCACTGACCATGTCATGAGTGATGTAATATGTGACCTCATTAGCAGTGCATTGCGGGGGCGTGAGTTATAGTTAGCTGAACTAACTATAACTGGGGAATTTCTAGGGTTTTGTACGAGGGAAATATCCAGCTAACTATAACACCCCTGATACCTATGGTTTTTTCAGTGAATTTCTAAGGTTTTTTAAATGCCAATTCCTAACTGTAACGCCCCTGAAACCTTTGGTTTTTTCAGTGAATTTCAAAGGTTTTTTAAATGCCAATTCCTAACTATAACGTGCATGAAACCTATGGTTTTTTTGCTTACGGTGCGGGTACGGTCCGCGGATCCCCCCCGGCCATAGATATCACTAACTATTTTACCCTAATTTTCTCAGGAACTACTGAACAGATTCACACCAAATATGCAAAAGGCACGAGTCCGAACTGAGGACTACCTCTTTGCCAAAGTTGGTGTCATTCCGTTCAGCGGTTCGGGCTGTAGCTGCGACAACAGATCCTATGGGAAATTGTATGGGGAAAACGTGTTTTGGGACCCCCCTTTTTTCTCAGCCCCCGCTTGACGAATCACCGTGAAACTTTCATGGTAGGAGCGGAGCGGAGCTGGCCAACAGTTTGGAGAATTTTGTGAAGATTCGTCAATCGGCGCCAAAGATATTCCCAATAGAATGTTGTGGATTTCCTATGGAAAATAGGTCCTAACTATAACTATCTAGCGACCGCCAGTAGATAATATATATATATATATATATATATATATATATATATATATATTAGATATCCGATTATTTCTCTCCAGAAAAATCACGCAGCACACCAAAGGATTCTTATCAAACGGGTCTCCTTTATTCGAACGAGACGCTTTGTCAACGCGTTTCGATAGCTTCACGCTACCTTGCTCACGACATTGCTTTTTCGTTTGTAATTGGTTTAAAAAACATTTCAACAGCAACAAGGGACTACTTGAAATGGAATATACATTCGCCTTTGTTTCATTTACATTCAAATGCGGCGCCATTTTGGATTGGCTTCATTATTGTGTTTTGTTTTATGCTAGTGCTAAAAAACAATCATTTACTACACAAATAAAACCTTTTAGTTTTATATTTACTCAAACTCTCCCTTGAAAGTAATTAAATCTCAATTACTTCTATTATAAAGTGCAAGTGCATTATTTACAAAAAATCAAGGGCTAGTTGAAAAAATAAAACTATTTTTCAAAATTAGGCGAGGTTCATGTTATATTTCTATGACAGTCTATGTTTTTAATCACATAACCGTTCTTTATATGTTTCTTTTAATTACAAAGTGCAAGTGCTTTTGTAAATTAACATCCAATAATCGTTACAAAGTGCAAGTGCTTATGTAAACAATTTCTGAATTCAAACAGTACTACAAACAGCCTTCGTTTTAATAACGTGACCGTTTATATTTCTTTTGGTAACAAAGTGCAAGTGCTTCTGTAAACCAACATTCAGTAATCGTTACAAAGTGCAAGTGCTCATGTAAACAATTTCTGAATTCAAACAGTACTCAAACAGCCTTTAAAAAAATTATTTTTAAAAAAAAATCTTTAAACTTGTTCCACTCCTTTACCACAGTCCCTTATTAAGCTTACTTTAAAAAATGTTCTTTAAGAAAAGGGTGGATAAAAACTTTGCCTTGTTCTATCTTTCCCCTTCTCAAAAATTTATTAAAACGAATCTTGTTTTCACGGCACTTTCTTCGATAGGCAATGACTGAATTCTAACTGCAATAAATGTCAAAGCATTTTTCATTTATCATTCTTCATTTGTCATTTTTCTTTTTCAGAGACAAGTAAACAGATCCTCATCCACATTAAGTCCATAGGGCTCTTTACAATCAAATTCCAGTATATAGTAAGTTTCTAATTTTCTAAGTTCTTTCTCCCTGTCTCCTCCTCGTTTCTTCTTAGGGATTTCTGCTATACAACTGTACTTCAGCCCCTCAGGATTGCTCTGATGGTATCTCTCAAAATGTCTAGCAATAGGATATGTTCTATCCTTATTCACTATTGCTCTTCTATGCTGAAGGACTCGTTTAAAAACTGGTAAAGTGGTGCTCCCTATATAAATCTTCTTACAGGGGCACTGTAGTTGATACACTACAAAGCTTGATCTACAAGTTAAATGCCCTTTGATTTTTATAATTTTATCAAAGCTAGTTTTAAATTGCGTGCAATTCACTCCGTGTTGACACGCCTTACATTTAAAGCATTTAAAAAATCCCACTTTACTTAACCAGCTTATTTGCCCTTGTTTCTTTTGTTCTGTGAATTCACTGCTAACTATTCTGTCCTTCAATGACTTGGACTTGCGAAATGTAATATCTGGATGTTTCTTCATCATAGGGCCTAATACGGAGTCACATTTAATCAAATGCCAATGTTTACTCAGGATTTTCCGCACTTCTACATGGCTTGTATTAAAAGTGGTTATAAACCTACAATTATTTGTGCCATCTTTACTGTTCATTCTCCTGCTTGTTTTTGAGGCTTCAAATAATGCGTTTCTCCTATTTATTTTTCTAGCTTTCAGAGCGGCCTTCTTAATCACACTCGATAAGTACCCTCTTTGTACAAATCTTTCAGTCATCTCCCCCTCAATGATCAGATATTCTTCATCATTACTGCATGCTCGGCGAGCTCGGTAAAACTCCCCAAAAGGAATACTCCTAATAAGTGGGGCTGGATGGGCACTATCTGCGTGTAGGATTGTATTCTCTGCGGTAGTTTTCCGGAAAATTGTTGTCTCTAATTTCCCTTTGTTCACCTTTACCCTAATATCCAGAAAGTCTATACATGTTTTGCTATAATTTCCGGTGAATGTTATATATATATATAGATATATATATATATATATATATATATATATATATATATATATATATATATATAATCTACTGGCGGTCGCCAGTAGATAGTCATAGTTAGGACCGTGTTTCCATAGGAAATCTCAAAATTCTATTTTGAATAACTTTGGCGCCGGTTGTTGAATCCTCGCGAAATTTTCAAAACTAATGGGGCGCTCCGCTCAGCTCCTACCCTGAAAGTCTCGGGGTGATTCGTCAAGCGGGGGCTGAGAAAAAAGGGGGGTCCCAAAACGCGTTTTCCCCATGCATTTTCCCATAGGACCTTTAGTCCAAGGTACAGCCCGAACGGCTGAACAGAATTACTTGAAATTTGGCAAAGAGGTAGTCCTCAGGTCAGGCATGTGCCTTTTGCATATATGGAGTCAATCTGTTCAGTAGTTCCTGAGAAAATTGCAGTTAAAAGTACATAAGTATCTATAGGCGCGCACCGTGCGCGCACGGTGTGCGCACGAAGCCGTGCACGAGCGGAATTCTAATTGGTGGTTAGATGTCAGTCAACATTCGATTCGGAAGAAATTAGGAAGTGTCGGACGCCATTTTGTGTGTCACTCTGAAAAACAAAAGGTGGAGAACGTGAAAAGGGGGCAGGGTAGAGGGTTCCTGACCCCCTAGCCTTTGTCAGGGGGTCACAGAAGGACCCCGAAGGGTGAAAAAAACCATTTAATTTTTTTACAAAAAATCGCGAGGGTGAGCGCACCGTGCGTGCATGGTAAGATTGCATTTTTTGGTATCGACAGGGTTCCTGCTAATACTAGAGGTGGTGACCGGCAACGGCGATTGAGGCGCCTAGAATCAGAATATATTATTAAATTATGCAGCAAGTTCCCTGGTGGGCTCAATCAGGAGGAGGATCTCCACATTCATCTTGGATAATTGGACCAGATTCTATTTTTGTTTATGATTAGCTCGATATTATTCCTTGTGTTTACAATGGAATTGTAGCTTTTTCTGGGCAATTTTGTTCAGTATCAAAACACCTGGTCCTTCCCTACCCTTCTCTGTTGTTCTTGATGTCCTTGCCTATGAATGTATACATTGCAGTTTCCAATGCATGTACAAGAATATATACGTACACATACTCTTCCTCGACACTATTGTCGCTTATTCTATTGCCATCTCAACCTTCATTCTTACCTCTTTCTTTATCTCTTTCTATCTTTTTCTGTCTTTCTTTCTCCCTTCTTCCTTTGTCTTTAGCTCCTTGCCCTTTTATTCCCCCTTTTATTCCTTCTTTATTCCCTCTATATCCCCTTGTTTCACACATCTGCCCTAGTAACTTTGGGTTATGACTTGCCTATATCCATTTCGGATATATGCATTGATGCCTGGGCCTTTTGCCAGTCCTCTAGAGCGGCTGCTCGAGGTGCATCCTGGTTGGCCTGGGTGTTTTTGATTGATTTTTGTGATTTTTGTTTTCAAAATATGATGATGCTAACTTGCTGGTACTTTCTGTCCTTGTACTCTTTTTTGTGTTGAACTAGTAACCCGTAGGGGGCCGGACTAGGTGACTTTGATTTTTCCCCCGTAGTAGACAATTATGAGAAAGGTTATTTATCCTTTACGTTTTTTGGACTGGCATTTGCCCTTATATATGTCAATTTTGGGTGAGACATTTGTTATTCATGCACTTGCATAATACCTTTCAAAAAAAAAAAAAAAAAAAAAAATTTAGAAAGTTGATAGAAACTGATCCTATGCTGTTGGTCTTCTTAGCCACTTGGCATTTATTATTTATATATATAAATCTTTATTTTTATTATATTTTTTTATTATATTTTATTCATACATATATGTTGACTCTCTGTATTTCAGGTTGATGAATTATGTATATGTATTTGAATTTGCGTGATTCTATGTATGGATTTCACATGTATTTACTGTGGTAGTCTGTTTCCATTGAATCGATTGCAGTTTCATTTTGCAACTCACCCTGTTTTCTATGTCTACTGAATTGTGAGGAAGTGTTTTTAAGCCCTTGACCACTTCCGGGTTACTGAATGACTCTTTGACAAAGACGGGTGTCGTTGAAACGCGTCAGAGTCAATAAAATTTGTTTTTCGCCCATTTGAATCCTGAGTGCGACTCTTTTCTTATGCTTGAGCAGCGTAAGGCTTCTTTACATATATATATATATATATATATATATATATATATATATATATATATATATATATATATATATATATATATATATATATATATATATATAATCTACTGGCGGTCGCCAGTAGATAGTCATAGTTAGGACCGTGTTTCCATAGGAAATCTCAAAATTCTATTTTGAATAACTTTGGCGCCGGTTGTTGAATCCTCGCGAAATTTTCAAAACTAATGGGGCGCTCCGCTCAGCTCCTACCCTGAAAGTCTCGGGGTGATTCGTCAAGCGGGGGCTGAGAAAAAAGGGGGGTCCCAAAACGCGTTTTCCCCATGCATTTTCCCATAGGACCTTTAGTCCAAGGTACAGCCCGAACGGCTGAACAGAATTACTTGAAATTTGGCAAAGAGGTAGTCCTCAGGTCAGGCATGTGCCTTTTGCATATATGGAGTCAATCTGTTCAGTAGTTCCTGAGAAAATTGCAGTTAAAAGTACATAAGTATCTATAGGCGCGCACCGTGCGCGCACGGTGTGCGCACGAAGCCGTGCACGAGCGGAATTCTAATTGGTGGTTAGATGTCAGTCAACATTCGATTCGGAAGAAATTAGGAAGTGTCGGACACCATTTTGTGTGTCACTCTGAAAAACAAAAGGTGGAGAACGTGAAAAGGGGGCAGGGTAGAGGGTTCCTGACCCCCTAGCCTTTGTCAGGGGGTCACAGAAGGACCCCGAAGGGTGAAAAAAACCATTTAATTTTTTTACAAAAAATCGCGAGGGTGAGCGCACCGTGCGTGCATGGTGCACGCACGGTGAAAAACCCTAAAAAAAAAAAAACATTTAAAACTGTTTAAAATTTTATAGAAGATAAAAACTGAGCCATTCCAAATTACAGGATACAGTCAATCTATAACTATATACATAGGTAGTTTATTGAAAAATAAATATATAAAAAAAAATAATACATACATAAATTAGCATTTAAAAAACCTTACAAATTCACTAACAAACCATAGGTTTCACACACGTTATAGTTAGGAATTAGCATTTAAAAAACCTTGCAAATTCACTTAAAAAACCATAGGTTTCACACACGTTATAGTTAGGAATTAGCATTTAAAAAACCTTGCTAATTCACTTAAAAAACCATAGGTTTCACACATGTTATAGTTAGCTGGACATTTCACTTGTAAAAAACCAATGAAATTCCACCGTTATAGTTAGTTCAGGTAACTATAATCACGCGACCACAATCCACTGCTGAGGACGTCACATATTACATCACTGATGACATCATCCAGTGAATATGTGTCTTTCTGTAAAATAAATATTTTTTATATATGTATATCTAAAGGTTAATAGAAGAATAAACGGGTAAATAAGTGTCTAAATGGATGTTTTTTTTTGTAAAATTAATTGTATAACTGACTTATTAACAGTATCTTAGTGAATACAGTGATGTAATATGTGACGTCATCAGCAGTGAATTGCTGTCGCGTGAACTAACTATAACGGTGGAATTTCATTGGTTTTTTACGAGTGAAATGTTGAAATGTCCAGCTAACTATAACATGTGTGAAACCTATGGTTTTTTAAGTGAATATATATAAATATATATATATATATATATATATATATATATATTCACTGAAAAAACCATAGGTTTCAGGGGCGTTACAGTTAGCTGGACTTTTCACTCGTACAAAACCATTGAAATTCCCCTGTTATAGTTAGTTCAGCTAACTATAACTCGCGCGCCCGCAATGTACTGCTGATGACGTCACATATTACATCACTCATTACATGGTCAGTGACATCACTCATGACATCACTGATGACATCTCAAATGACATCACTGATGACATCACTGATGACATCATCCAGTGAATGTGTGTTTTTCTGAAAATTTACATGTTTTTTATATGTATATCTCAATTCGATGGAAGAATAAATGGGTATATAAGTGTCTAAATGGATGATTTGTTTTTGAAAAATTGATTGTATAACTGACTGATTAAGTATATCTTAGTGAATACATGGCTTAGTGAGTAATGTTTAAATATGTAAATATCTGAATCAGTCTCTCACTTTGTGTATAAGTGGCTGCATGGGTTGGTGAGTAGCTACATGAGTGTCTATATCGGTTATTATTTGGTTTTTTGAGTATCAGTATGAGCGTCTGACTGTCTGTATGGTTCGGCGGGGGGTATTACGTAGTGCATAGGTGCATGAATGAGTGACTCACTTATTGTATGTGTTGAAGACAGCATGTGTGCAGGACTGTATTGGTGGATGAGTGTGTGCATGGGTGTGTTAGTGAGTGAATGACTGTCTCAATAGTGTCTTTATGAGTAACTACATATGTTTTAAACTAGTGTATGTGACTATTGGTGTATATAAGTGAGTATATGTGAGAGTGAGAGATTGAAAGAGTTCCTGTATGAATAAGTATGTGTTTCTATAAGTAATTGTTTAAAAGACTAAGTATGTGTAAGTTTCTGTAGAAGTAAGTTTGGTGGTGTGTTTATAAATATATATGCAAGTAAATAGGTGTTTGATTCTTTATTAGCATGAGTGACTATGTGTGTGAGTAACTCTATGGATGACTGGCGTTGTGTAACAGGATGTATAGGTGTATGAGTACATATGATGAGTGAGTACATGTATGAGTGACTGTATAGGACTGTTGGTGAATGAGTGGATGTGTATTTGGATCTTAGAATTACTGAATAGGTTGTTGTAACTGGTATTGGTATGTCCATTGTTTTGAAAATTTTAGTTTCTATTTTTGAATGTGTGTATCAAAGGTTCTATTAGGGGGAGAGGAGGTCTGCCACTCTATCACAAGGATGATGTCATTAGGGATGTCATTTGAGGTGTCATCAGTGATGTCATGAATGATGTCACTGACTATGTCATGAGTGATGTTATATGTGACGTCATCAGCAGTGCATTGCGGGCATGCGAGTTATAGTTAGCTGAACTAACTATAACGGGGGAATTTGAATGGTTTTGTACGAGTGAAAAGTCCAGCTAACTATAACGCCCCTGAAACCTATGGTTTTTTCAGTGAATTTCTAAGGTTTTTTAAATGCTAATTCCTAACTATAACGTGCCTGAAACCTATGGTTTTTTCAGTGAATTTCAAAGGTTTTTTAAATGCTATTTTCTAACTATGCCTACAGAGATAGGACATGTGAAGAAAGAAGAAAAAACACAACAAACGAAAAAAAGAAATGCAGAAAGAAGCATCAGAAGTCCTCAAAGACGAAGAAGAGTGCAGGAAGAAGGATAATGTGCAGAAAGAACAAACAGAAGAGCAGAAAGAAGCCTTGTTGCAAAATCATCCTGTACCCTCAACTTTTTCAGACAGATACTGGTGGTAACTAAGTCTGACTAACCAGTCCTAGAGCCAGTGCTATGTTAAAAGACACTCAGAATACAGTGAAAACACCTACCTACACTTGGGAACACTATGCGTTGGGGTCCCCCTTTGATTAGCATGACCTCCTCTGTAAGCCCCTAGTATATAATAGGGCAGGGGATTAAACCTACCTCTGAAAACGCGCCACAGGGCGTGTTTGCACACATCACCTCAGGCCTCGTCCACTCCCTTCCCCACTGTGTAAACACGGCTTGTGGCAGTTTTAAGTTGGGAGATTAAGTCCCCTTGAATCCTGAGGGTCCCTAGGGTCCAACTAGACCACAAGGTACCTCCAGTAAGCGCCACAGAGCTGCGTTGCAGAGAGATGTAAAAATGGGCGTGGCCTAGACCACCTCTCTGCAATGCAGCGCAGTGGCGCTTATTGGAAGCACCTGGTAGGCTAGTTGGCCCCCAGGGTCCCTCAGGATTGAAGGAGAATTATTTCACCAACTTAAAACGCGCCACAGGGTGTGTTTGCACAGGTTAACTCAGGCCCCGTCCCCTCCCTTCACCACTGTGTAAACACACCCGGTGGCCATTTTTAGTTGGTAGATTAAGTTCATTTGAATCCTGAGGGTCCCTAGGGTCCAACTAGCCCACTAGGTACCTCCAGTAAGCGCCACAGAGCTGCATTGCAGAGAGGTGTAAAAAGTGGCATGGCCTGGACCACCTGTCTGCAACGCAGAGCAGTGGCGCTTACTGGAAGCACCTGGTGGGCTAGTTGGCCCCCAGGGTCCCTCAGGATTGAAAGGGAATTATTTCCCCAACTTAAAACGCGCCACAGGGTGCGTTTGCACATGTCACCTCAGGCCCCGTCCCCTCCCTTCACCACTGTGTAAACGCGCCCTGTGGCTGTTCTAAGTTGAAAGATTAAGTCCCCTTGAAGCCTAAGGGTCCCTAGGGTCAAACTAGCCCACTAGGTACCTCCAGTAAGCGCCACAGAGCTGCGTTGCATAGAAGTGTAAAAAGGGGCGTGGCCTCAGAACACCTGTCTGCAACACAGCTCCCTGGCACATACTGGAGATACCTGTTGGGCTAGTTGGCCCTCAGGGACCCTCAGTATTGAAGGGGAATTAATTCCCCAACTTACAACTGGCCAGGGGGCATGTTTGCAGAGTGCTGCAAGGAGGGGGTGTGGCCTCCGGCGCAATGTCGATCTTTTATTTATTTTATTTTTTTAAGAAGGAGGGCTGTGTGGCCCTCCTTCTTTTTCTAGTTTATTGGCCCTGGGGACCCCATCCCCCAGGGCCTGCACCCTAAAATAAATTTGGCCCAGCCAAGGCCTTAATCGGCCCCGGGGACCCCAACCCCCGGGTCGAGGCCTTTTTTTTTTATTGTTCTTGAGGAGGGGGGCTGTGTTGCCCCCCTCCTCAGGCCACTTACGGTCCCAGGGACCCCTTTCCCCGGGGCCGGCCTTTGTTTTTTAATATTTTAAAAAATACATATTTATAGAAACACCTAGGACATGCTGGACAAACCGTATGTACCTAGCACCATGACGGTTTGCGTGATATTCATTAAAAGGCGACTATGCATACAATGAATCCACGTGGAATGTATTTTCACCGCTACTGAAGCTCTGACGTGTCTGACGCCCTACCGTGCCTAATCGCGGCGCCCCCGCCGGTAGGTACTCTCCAAGTAGACACCCTTGTCATTTATTTATACAAACATGGGTAGCTATTGACGGGCACATTTAATACACATGCACACCAAGCCATTCAAAGGGGATTCGACAAAAATTCAACCAAACTATGCAAGAAACCCCCCTCACGGTAAATAAAACACACATCCACTGCCGGATGTGTAATACTTTTTATTTTACTCTCTGGAAAGGAGACAAACCTCACTTGAGAGTCACAGCGTGCTCCTGGCTGAGCCCAATGCTGTGTTACACCCACCAGTGCCCACCAAGTGCCACACACCTCTGTGTTGTATTCCACCAGCTAGTGCATATGCTATGACACTCTCTAGCCCACGTGCACTGTAACACCACCCCGTGAATATGTCATGCCACACTTGCCTTTGCACGGGTTATATTGTCCCATGTAACGTGCCTTCCTCGATTCCTATGTTATAACTCACAGCGCTATGCCATACATATTGCAATCTGGGATCCATATCTTTGTCACAGTGCATATGCAACGTTACATTCCCCATCACATATTTTGTATTACAACTTTAGAGACTTTTTAGGTTACACAACACTGCCCTGTGCATATTACACTCCAGGGCGCATATTGCATAGCACGCGCTAGTGCCTGTGATATCTCGTGCTCTCCAATGAATCTGTCACTGCTCACAATGTATTGCATATTATATTTCACACCCCGGTTCATCTTATATCACACTTTTTGGTGCATAGTTTATACCATATACTATTCCTAGTTTTCATTTTCAATCGTGCTCTCAGGACTATGTTCTATATAACACTGCGTCCACCTACCCTTTTCACGGGCATTACATTTTGCGATGGGGGTGGAGGGTCAGGGAGTGTTTCTGCCAAGTGAGCCTGGAGTCACAGTCACAAACGTCCTCTTCTTCCTGAATAAAAGTGAGATTATGCTGCACACTTGTTCATATTTTAAGTAGTTCGCACAGACACACATTTTAATAACAATAACATTCCTAATACCCACCTTCTCTGAGCAGTTAGCTTGCTGCCCATCCACCTCCTCTCTATCCTCTATTGTCTGAATCCATGGACTAGCCTCCTCCCTCCTGCCATGTATGGTCTGATGTGCTGCCACTGCCCTCCATTTAGCATGATGTACCAGTCCAGTCCTCCCGCCCTCCATTGCCCAATTCTATGGCCCATCATTCACCGCCTGCTTAGCCTCTGTGCTTAGCTTGCTGCCCCTATTCTCATTCTCCTTCCCCTTGCCCTCCAATGTCTTTGTGCATGCCCCTGCTCCATCCTTTTTGCCCACCATGTTCCATGGACCTGCCACTCCTATCTACTCTGAGTGTTCTGTTGAGCTGCCACTCCCCTCCCACCTGCCTAGCATTGTCAGATGACTGTAACCTGTTCCTGCCACCTCCACCCTGCCTGTCCACATGCCAACCCCTATCCCCTTCCTCCTGTCCTCCATGGTCCATTTTACTGCCCGACCCTTCTGCCCTCCCTGGTCTGTTGTGCTGTAACTGCTCCTCCTGCCTGCCCCATGCGGTCTGTTGTGAGGCCCCTTCCCCTGAACTCTCTTGTCTGTGCCCAGGTCCTGACCCTCCCTTCTATCCTCCATGGTCCTTTGTGCATGCCCCTGCACCCTCCTTCTTGCCCATCATAGCCATTGTGCTGCCACTAACCCTCCCGCTTGTCATGCATGGTCTTCTGTGCTGCCATGGCCCCTTCCACCTTCCATGTGTGGTCAGCTAGCTGCCCCTGACCCCCTCCCACCTTCCCTCCATGGCCTGTGTGTATGCCATCATAGTCTCATTGTTGCTCTCCATGATGTGTCTTGTTTCTAGTGCCCATCCTGCCTGACCTCCATGGTCATCTTGCTGCTCCTGCCTGCCCCCTTGCCCCCAGCCCTCTGTTTCCATGTGCAGACCCCTATTTCCTCCCTCCTGGCTTGTTTGTTCCATTGTAATGCCCCTGATCCGTCCCTCCTGCCCTTTATGGTCTGTTATGCTGCAGCTTTCTCTCCTGTCTGTCCATTATGGTCAGATAGCAACCATTGCCTCTTTCCCCTCTGTTCTCTGTTGTCCATGTGCATGGTCCTGTCCCCTCCCTATTGATTTCTATGGATTGTTGTGCTGCACTCCCGTCCCACATGCCCTGTGTGGTGTATTGTGCTGCTGCAAATCCTGATGCCTGCCCTGTAGGGTCAGTTTGGTGCACCTCTCCATGTCCCTCTTGTCCTCTGTTATCTGAGTCCATGTCCCTACCCCAATTCCTCCTGCCTACCATGATCCAATGTACCATACTTGCGAACATTTTGAACTTGGTAAGAGGGGGATTATGAAAAAAAACTGGGGTATTGATTTTCCCCTTTGAGTTACATTGAAAAAGAGGAGATTGTAGACAGGAGACAGATCAAATAAAGCCCATTTGAGCTTAAAAACATTGGATGTTTCCTGGCTGAAACGGGTCTGTTGGCATGTATGGTTGTACTACCACTGCCTCTTCCTTCTGCCCACAATGGTCTATTATATTGTCACAGCCTCTCTTGCCAGTCCTGTATTGTTGGTTTGTTGCCCCTGCCCCCCTTTCCACTGCCCTCCATAGTCTGTTGTGCTGCCACTGCCCTTCCTGCATTCCCAGTGTGGTCAAATTGTTGCCTCTGGCCTCTGCCTCTCAACAGTATCCCAATGAACAACTAGATTGCTAACATTCTATATTTATTACAAAAGTGTGGAACGCCTGACGTCATCTTGATGTAATCAAAACTGTAATACCTAGAGTATTTCCTTTAGAAATTACATATATGAGAGGGTCTTATTTGCATCAAAATTATGGTTAGTGCTCCAAAAAACTAAAACGAGGACATGTTTTCTGAGTTTTCAAATAGCGACAAAGAGCTTTTAAATTATTTGTAATCTTTATGTTTTTTTCTCCAGTTGACCACTAGATTAAATGTTGCACCTAGGGGAGAGGATGTGGTGTTACTTCCAGAGCTGCAGACTTTGCAACTGGGGAACCAGGTTGGAGTTTCTGCTTCAGCTCAACATTCTATGATTCGGGTCAAATCACTTAATCTCCCCATGTCTACAACCAAAATGAATTTGATCTTGTGTGATGTAACCAATGATCATGTAAAGCACTCAAATACCTGACAAGTCTGCACTATATAAAACTGCAAATATACAAAAAATAAGTGTTTTGCACACTTCTGTCATTGCGCTTCATGTGGGCTACATCTGGGTGATATTTGTGCTGCATTTGGGCTCTTTTGTCTCTGGTGGCCATCTTGGGAGATTTATTTGTTATGAAGTTTCCTAATTTCCTCATTTACAGCAGTCTCCTCAGTAGGAAATGCTTTCAGTTTTTTACTTTGATTCCATCAAGAAGGTATTCAGATATGTCACACATTTGCCATAAATTCTGAATGTTAGCACTCTAGTTGCTCATTAGATCACTGTAGTAAAGCTACTGCTCACCACGGAAGTCTGCTGCTGATATTAAAAGTGCATGTTTCAGTCTGCATGTCAGAATGTTTTAATGAAATTGAAGAGGATTTGAGTCACATATGTCACTGATGACATATGTGTCTTTCTGAAAAAAAAATATTTGTAATATATGTATAGCTAAAAATTAATGGAAAAAGACATGGGTAAATAAGTGTCTAAATACAGTGATGTAATATCTGACGTCATCAGCAGAGGATTGCGGTCGCGTGAGTTATAGTTGCTTGCACTAACTATAACGGGGGAATTTCAATGGTTTTTCACGAGTGAAATGCCCAGCTAACTATAACATGTGTGAAACCTATGGTTTTTTAAGTGAATTTGCAAGGTTTTTTAAATGCTAATTCCTAACTAAGTAGATAGTTATAGTTAGGACCGAGTTTCTATAGGAAATCTGAAAATTCTATTTTGAATAACTTTGGCGCCGGTAGAGGAATCCTCACAAAATTTTCAAAACTAATGGGGCGCCCCGCTCAGCTCCTACCCTGAAAGTCTCGGGGCGATTTGTCAAGCAGGGGCCTTGAAAAAAGGGGGGTCCCAAAACGCGTTTTCCCCATGCATTTTCCCATAGGACCTTTAGTCGAAGGTACAGTCAAAACGGCTGAACACAATTACTTGAAATTTGGCAAAGAGGTAGTCCTCAGGTCAGGCATGTGCCTTTTGCATATATGGAGTCAATCTGTTCAGTACTTCCTGAGAAAATTGCAGTTAAAAGTACATGAATATCTATAGGTGCGCACCGTGCGCGCACCGTGCGTGCACGGTGCCGAGCGCGAGCGTAATTCTGATTGGTTGTTAGATGTCAGTCAACATTCGAATTGGTCGGAATCAGGAAGTGTCGGACGCCATTTTGTGTGTCGCACTGATAAGGAAAGGTGGAGAACGTGAAAAGGGGGCAGGCTAGAGAGTTCCTGACCCCCTACCCTTTGTCAGGGGGTCCCTGAAGGACCCTGAGGGTAAAAAAAAACATTTTATTTTTTTTCAAAAAATCGCACGGTGAAAAACCCTTAAAAAAGAAAAACATTTAAACTGTTTATATTTTTATAGAAGTTATTAACTATGCGGTTCAACTTTATCCAAATTCAAAAAAAAAAAGTTGAGTCATTCCATATTACAGGATACAGTCAATCTCTAAATATATACATAGGTAGTTTATTGTAAAATAAATATATATATAAAAAAATAATACATACAAAAATTTGCATTTAAAAAACCTTACAAATTCACTAAAAAAACCATAGGTTTCACACACGTTATAGTTAGGAATTAGCGTTTAAAAAACCTTGCAAATTCACTTAAAAAACCATAGGTTTCACACACGTTATAGTTAGGAATTAGCATTTAAAAAACCTTGCAAATTCACTTAAAAAACCATAGGTTTCACACATGTTATAGTTAGCTGGACATTTCACTCGTAAAAAACCATTGAAATTCCCACGTTATAGTTAGTTCAGGTAACTATAACTCACGCGACCGCAATCCACTGCTGATGACGTCACATATTACATCACTGATGACATCATCCAGTGTGTCTTTCTGTAAAATAAATATTTTTTATATATGTATATCTAAAGGTTAATGGAAGAATGTATGGGTAAATAAGTGTCTAAAAACAGTGATGTAATATGTGACATCATCAGCAGTGGATTGCGGTCGCGTGAGTTATAGTTACCTGAACTAACTATAACGTGGGAATTTCAATGGTTTTTTACGAGTGAAATGTCCAGCTAACTATAACATGTGTGAAACCTATGGTTTTTTAAGTAAATATATATATATATATATATATATATATATATATATATATATATATATATATATATATATACAACCAATCCTGCTGTAGAGATTCAAAACAGGCGTAGACTCCGTGAGGATAAAGCATGAAGGAATTTATTTTCGTCGAGAGACCATAAGACGCGTTTCGACGGCGAGCCGCCTTTGTCAATATCACAGGTAACACCAAATGGCAACCATTAAGTACTGTGTGTCATAGAAAAATCGTCATGGCAACGATATACAATTGACATAGAAAACAAAAAATGAAGTCTCAGCCCCAGAATTGAAAGACAGACTATTTTGTTTAGCATATAAGTTCCTTACTGCTGATAAATTGTTACAATTAAATTCACAATTATGCAAAAACTTAAGCAGTGTAAATTCAACAGAAAACGGAACATAGACAAAATAATTATAGAGCCCTAGTGGGCCTAGACTGTAAAAACTCCCTAAACAGTCCTTAAATTCGTTATCTTGTTAGACAGAGAATAGCCTAGTAGCTACATATTTCTAAAACAAATGGACTGAAGGGAAGAGAAAGGCTAAACTGAACTCATAATGGGTTCACAAAAGACATATCGTCTGTCGTCCTGGGCTGGGGATGATAGCAGTCCAGACACATAGTTCAAAGGAAACTAAAGATACAATTGGGTGAACCTGGGATAAAAAACGGAGTCTGGGTACGGTTAGAGACAGGCAGAGTAGATTCATAAATGTATGGATAAAGCCTCATCCGTATTTAATCCAATGGGTATTTTGGTGTTAAACAGAATGATGTACTTGGATTCTAGTCTACGCAATGTTTGCTGTCTATTCCCTCCTCTTGGGTTCCTAGGCACAGAATCAATAACGCAGTAGGAAAGGTCAGATGATCTTCCACTGTGGTATTGATTGATGTGTCTAGCCACTGGGTAATTGGGGTCATCATTGTTGATTGCCTGCAAATGTTGCAGTATACGTACATGAACAGGGTGAATGGTAGACCCTATATAACGTTTATTACATGTGCATTGTAACTTGTATACTGAAAATTCACTTTTACATGTGAAACTTCCCCTTATAGTAAAGGGAGAGTGTCTAAGTGGGGAACTGATTTCTTTCACATTAATACCATGGCGGCAGGCCTTACATTTGGTACATTTCCTAAAGCCATTGTTTGTTTTGAGCCACTCAGAACCCTTGTTGACACTAGGTGCATTATTGACTAATTCCTGTCTCATGGATTTTGCACGTCTAAATGTTAAAGATGGTGTCCTTGGCATTTTTGGACCTAGAACAGGGTCATTGCGCACAATCTGCCAATGTTTATACAATGTCTTTCTCAAAACGTCATGATAGGTATTGTATCCAGTTATGAATCTAGGTATTCCTGAATTTTTATTTTTATCCTTTATTTTTTCAGGATTAGGGAAAAGAAGTTCCTTTCTGGTGACATTTTGGACTTTGGCATTAGCTTTATTTAAAGTGTCTGCATTGTAACCTCTTAGTTCTAGTCTATCAAACAGGGTGTTGGTGGCTTTGACAAGGCTACTCTCTGTGCTGCAGTTTCTCTTCATGCGGCGACATTCTGCGTATGGGATGCTTTGTTTTAAAGAGGTGGGGTGGAAGCTACTATAGTGGAGAATAACCTAGTAGTTATAGTTAGGAAATTATTTCCATAGAAAAAGCGGTTTTTGATTTGCTAATATCTTTGGAGCCGTTTGACGAATCTTTGCGAAAGTTTCAAAACTAATGGGACGCTCCAGTCAGCTCCTGTCTTGCAAGTTTTGGGGTGATTCGTCAGGTGGGGGGCAGAGAAAAAAGGGGGGTCCAAACCTCGTTTTCTCCATGTTTATTTTTATAGGAAACGTTTGTCGCAGCTACAGCCCGAACTTCTGAACGAAATTACACCATATTTGGCAGAAAGGTAGCTCTTGGTACAGAATGCACACTTTGCTTTAAATGGTGTAAATCCGTTCAGTAGTTCCTGAAAAATTCATATTTTTAGAAATATTAGTATCCGGTGACTGCGGTGGATGAACTAACCCTCCCGATCACAAGCTTGACTCTGATTTGCTGCCAACACTTCAAAGCAGGAAGTGTTGGCAGCCATCTTGTGACTCGGTTGAACAAGTAAAACCTCCCAAAACTATAGACAACTTTCTCACGTGGTGCATCACCCTGATGCCCTGATGAACTGACGTGCAGTGTCGGTGTCGGTTGACCTAGAAAAAACGTTTGATACGGTACGCTGGGACTATCTTCTCGAGGTAATGTGTAAGATGTGAGTGGGTGTGAACTGGATACGATGGGATCAATTATTATACACTGCACCGACAGCCTGAGTGAAGACGGGCTCCGCGATATATCCGCAATACTCGGTTTGTAGAGGTATGAGGCAGAGATGTCCTTTGTCCCCTCTGTTGTTTGCCTTGGCCATCAAACCCCTCGCTGTGCTGTTTTGACAGGAATGTAGGGGCTCAGAGGTATGGGTGGAGGACCAAGAACATATAGTCCCCCTCTATGCAGATGATATTCTTCTTTATTTGAAGGACGGAGTGCAGAGCGTGACTCAGGCTATTGACTGCAGAAGTTTGGGATGGTGTCCAGGTTGAGAGTTAATAAAGCCAAAACACATCTTTCCTCTCCCTTTAGAAGCGGGCCTCCAGCAAGGACTTCCCCCAGACTTGATGTGGTCACCTAACTCCTTTCGATATCTGGGGATCCACATTTTTCACCATTTCGACCAATTTGGGGAAAGACCTCCGCTCACTATAAACCTGTGTACCTTTTTGGAGATCCCTTAAAGTGCCCATAATGGCTAGGATTACACTTACTAAAATGGTCATACTCCCAAGACTTTTATATTATTTTGCAAACTTACCAGTGCGAGTGGCAGTGTCCTGGTTTATGCAGCTAGATACCCTGGCACAGGATTTGATATAGGACGGAGGTCACTATAGGGTGGCACTGGCCATTCTTAGGTGCTTCATGGAATAGGGAGGCCTTGGAGTTTTAAACGTTGAGCTTTATTATGTGGCTGCCCAACTGCAGCGGGTAGCACATTGGCTCGATCTCATGGTTCGGGGTGGCCTGGAAATGATTGTGCTCTCAACTTATGGGGAACTACTCTTGGCCAAATTGCTCTGCCCCCGATTGGGCCTTCAATGCCCGGGAGTACTGCTCACAGTAGCTTCGAAATGCTGGCGCAGATGTGGGGTGAGAACGATGGGGATGCCACTGTAGGCTCCTGCGCTGCCACTGGTAGGCCTCCCTCACGGCGACTCTGTGACACATTTCACAGCTGGGAAATGGCGGCCTAGACAGACGCTGGGATTGTCACTGTGAGTGACTGTTACCATCAGTGCACTCTCTTACCACTAGATGAGTTGATGGAACAATATGGCCATCCACCAGAACAATTCCCCACATATGAGGCACTTACCCACACGCTACAAAACATGTGGGCAGGGAACCGGTATGAACCGGTGCCACATGCTGTACTGTAATTGTTGGTTTCCTTGGGATCGACCAAACGCCTGGTGACCTGATTATATCGCTCCCTTGCAGCAATGGTACTTCCTCCCCTACTGGCTCTGAGATGCAGATGGGAGAGTGTGTTGGAAATGTAACTATCAGATTCGGAATGGCAAACGATATTGGCCTCCCCCCAAAATATCTCTAGAAATACCAGACTTAAATATACCTAGTTCAATTTTATACATATGACCTACATGACACCACATAAAATCCAGGTAGGGGAACACCGCTCCTGCCCTCGATGTGGTGACCTAGATATTGATTTCACACATATGATATGGCTTTGCCATACCATACGATCTTATTGGGCGGAAGTAGTAGCGGCCCTAGAGATGACACTTGGCCGTTCCCCTCCTTGCTCACTGGAGGCGTGCATTCTGGGCCTATTCCCAAGACCGACTTCCCAAAAAGTGGGACCGAAAATTATAGACCTGGCATTAATATTGGCTAAAAGATGGATAGCTATGACCTGGAAGTCGACCAGAGGTCCGCAAATCCAAAATTGGAGGGAAGATGTTGCTCAATGGGCGAGAGCTGAGCAAAGGGTTTGGTAATGTAGGAACACCAGGAACTTTGCAGAGGGGAAGACCCTGGGGAAATTAGTGACTCACTAGAGGACGAGAGGGAAGAGGAACCAGGATATTAGGAATTGGGAATACTAATAATACACTATGTGGATACAACACTGATTGAAGTTCGAAATACTAGGTCCACTTCAAAAGGAAAGAACTTTGAGGTGTAGGAGAAATCCAACACGTCATTGGAAAGGAACCTCCTGACACCTATCTCCCTCACTCCCACTCACATTAATCAGTAGCCCCCACCCACTGAATATCAGTGAGGGTGGTCTGATGCTGACTATCTTAAATCGCTGTGCAAGGTAAATCTGTTCAAAGTCAATTTTGTTTGTTGAATGAGTTAAAAAAAAACTTTTTTCTTAACTTCCCTGTTATATATATGGCATACCACTTTCCCTAGAATATACATGTACTTTATTGACATGATGATTATGTACCCCCCCCCTCCTCGTAAAAGCAAGGGGATATTTCTTCTGCTATAAAATGAGACAAATTGTTAAGAAGTCTATAATCGTGTCTAGAATGGGAAGAGTTCCTACAATTTTCACTTGTATGATGTGATCCCCTGTCATGTTAACAAGATTAAAATACCAGTGGATATGATTAGAAAAGTGGGTACTGTAAATAGTGAAACATATACAAGACATTCAGAAGTACAGGTTTTTGCAAAATAATCACAAAACAGTATACAGATACCCATCAGCTAGGTGCAAAGTATATGAATGCATCTGTGTACGGGATATTTCTATAGCGAGAACTTAGTCAGGCGGTAGAGTGCTGCACAGGGTCAAATACAAGCATAAAGTCACCAAGCAATAGGAGAGGTAGCTGTATTGTGGAGGATAGTGCAGTAATTGCATGTACTGTTCTTTAAAGAGGTGTGCCTTAAACTCTTTCCTAATTGGAGCAACTTTGGGGTCGCAAAGTGATCACCTGCTTTTCCGTCACAAAGACAATGTCAAACTGACATGTCCAACCCAGCATATCAGGGAGACCAAAATGATTGTACTAGCCACAGTTCTGACAGTTCTACAAGTTTAAGCTACTGAAATTAGGGACAGCATGTATTCATAACACTATTTACATGTCCTGACCTTTCAGCAATGAATTTCACCAGGAGATGTTGCGCATTATCCGTGCAAATCAATATAAAGTTTAGTTGGCTTGGAGAGAATGCTATCGCGTGAACCAAAATTTAGCTGGGATGTTAGGATTAGTGGGAAAGATATTGTTGATGAGGAGCTGATACTCCGACATGCAGGATTCAAGCCCTCATTCCGGTTCAAAAGCGGTCTGAATTGGCATACATGGGCAAAAGGCTTCTGGAGCTTAGCTTCACCCACAGATCTTGGTTGTGGGTGGGAATTCATAGTTCAACTTTAGGTCATTGCCTATATAATCTTAGTGCAGACAATGGGTTAGCGCCTGGCAACATCTTCCACTTGTTTTGCTTCTTCGCTACCATGCAGTTCGTCATGTGGCATTCCATACCCTCACCTTTGTTGTTTTGTTCTCTTTAGTTTCTTGCCCCTCTAGACATTTTTGCCCTTCCTCCATGTGATACTGCTCATGGTATGAATCCTTCGTTTGCTTGTTACACTCGTACACTGTTACAGGTGCTACTTCTCACAATCCTGGCAGCCTCTACATTGGCATGTTACATTTTTCAGTAACTACATCACATCCCTGTCATGCTCCTCCAGTGAACTGTCTTACTCCTTCTCAGCAGTCCCTGACCCTCTCCTTGGCTCTTGGGCACTACGCCTGATTCACAGTAGTACTGGGGCAAGTCGCTGTGTTTCTTGGCTAACAGCGTGGTAAGTCTTATGACACTATTGGAGTTGCAAATTGTTAGACCTGGTACCATTGGTGTGAGTCCATTTTGTACTGATTACCTCCTCTGTTTTTGATATGTTTTGCTGGTTTAGATGCTTTGGGCACTGTGCCACTGCTATTCAGTGCCATAGTGCAAGTGCTCCCAAGGTAAATTGATGTATTGATTAGTGACTCCATGATTGGGTTATTTGATTTACTTGTCAGACCCTAGTACAGTGCACCATGTGTGCCCAGGGATTGTAAATCAAATGCTGCTGGTGGGCTTGCAGCATTGGTTGTTCCACCCATAGAGGCAGCCTGTAAAGTGCGCCATGGCAGAGCCTGTGTGCAGTCTAGTACTGCCATGTCAACTTGGTAAGTGCACCCACTTTCCAGTCCCTAAACCTTCCCTTTTCTTCATATCAGACACCCCTAAGGTAGGCCCTAGGGCAGGGTGCATTGTAAGTATAAGGTAGGACATGCCCTGGTGTGTGTAGCATGTCCTAATAGTGAATTACAGCCATTTTTGTTTTTCACTATTGCAAGGCTACCAGTCCCGATAGGCCAGAATGGGCAGTTTGATTATAACACCTTATAATCCTAACTGACCCAGGGAACATGGTAGAAATTCGAGTTTAGTATGCCTGAACTCAGAATGATAAAACACATATTTTAGTGAAGTTGGTTTTAAAGTTCTGTGTTTTAGAAAGAAGGTATTTTCTTACCTAACCATTCAGCCTGCCTCTGCTAGCTTGTGTATTGTGTATCTGGCTTTGTGAGTGACAGGGGCTGGGAGATTCCAGGAGTCAGAACAAGGCTGAATAGACCTATCTGCATGTAGAGTGGTGGGAGGAGTAGCACCTGGGTCTGAATAGGGCTGTGTCTGCCTTCCACAATGCTAGCTCCACCTCCTGTGGTGCGTCTGATGTGCCTGGCCCACACTGTCAAAGGAAAGGAGTCCTTTAAACAAAGTGTTCCAGTGCTGCACATAACTGGTTTGGACTAAGTACAGGTCCCTCTGCCTTCAGAGGACAAAGGATTGAGTAGTATAAATATGGGGACCCACACCCCAAGACTTTAGATCACTTCTGGAACAATAAGACAAACCTCTGCCAAGGAGAAGAAGCAAGGAAGCTGTAGGCGTTGAACAGCCCCCCTGCCAGTGTGCTGTGTTGCTGGGTTGGCCTACAGTGATGTCTTCAGTGCCAAGGAGAGGAGAAGGAACTTTTAAAGAACTGTCATCATCTTGCAGAATATTACTCCAAGGGCTTGAACTTGTGCTTACCTCCTGCTGAAGTCTGAGAGACAAAAGACTTCACCACCAGCTCCCCTCTGAATTTCCTTACTGGGAATTCTGTCTGCAGAAGCCTGCGTGTCGCTGGGAGCTGGAAGTGTGACTCAACAAGAAGAAGCATGTCACAGTCGCAGCTGTTGCTGTCGCATTTCCGGAGAAGCATGTCGTTGCCGCAGGCGTCGCCGCCGCATCACCAGAGAAGCGTGCCTTCGTCAAAGCTGTTACCCGACGCATCACCGGAGAAGCGTGTCGCCACCGCAGAGGTCGCCATCGCATTGCCGGAGAAGCATGTCGCAGGGCCTGTCGCGGCTCCAAAGTTACAGAGTTCGCATGCACGTATTGTCTTCACATCGTAGCATCAAGGGTGCCATCTTATCGCATCGATTGTTGTATCGCATTGAGGCGCCATCTTGTTGCACTGTAACTGGAACGCAGTACGAGAATCAGCACACTACCTCCCCTCCGGTAAGGACCAAGATGCATCCCCTACTCTGCGCAAGCATTGAGGCGCGACGCATCGTCTCCCCCGAAGTAAGGAACCAACGCATCTCCATCCCTGCAAACCTTTTGTTTGTTTTGCGTTACGCATCCAGGTAATTTTGTGAGAACTTTGTCGCATTTTTCATCAAATTGAACTAAGTGCCTTCTACCATCTTTAAGTCTATTTTGAGTACAGTATTGTGCATATTTGTCGTTTGTGGTCTTGTGTTAAGTCTATATAAAGAATACTTATTTTTATAAAAACTGTGTTGTGTCCATCTGTAGTGTTTTCACTGTATTACTGTATGTGTTCACAAATACTTAACACACTGCCTCTGAGATAAGCCTGTCTGCTCGTGCCAAGCTACCAAAGGGGTGAGCAGGGATTATCCAGTAGTTTAATCCCCTTTCCCTGACTTAGAAGCAAGGGTCCCTATTTGGTCAAAGGTACCTACCTCTGCCAACTAGAGACACCCAGTTCTAACTTTGGTGGTCAGCGGTGAGGACTTGGACTTGCATTTGTGACTCATATACAGTGATTGGTGTACAGTACTAGTGAGTGCAGACCAAACACGACCACAGACTTTTTCTTAGATTTTTTTTTTCCTTGGACTGCTATTTTTCCTGAGAACTGCCAATTCTTACTGGCATGAGCAGACCAGCATCTGTTGCATCTATGGATCTAGATTTTGAGGAAGAGAGGTTGGAAACCTACAATTTGAAGCAGCTCAAGCATCTCTGCAGAAAATGGAAAGTTGCTACACCAGGCATTTCCAAAAAAGGATGACTACCAAAAGGCGCTTAGGGCCTGGGTAGAAGAAAGAAATGCCCCTGAGCTGGTGGTGGAGCCAGCTGGGGATGCAGATGGGCAACTGGATAGGCCAGTGCTTCAAGCTAGGGAAGGGGTACCGTCCCCACCTGGCAGTAGTGTCTCTTCCGAAGACCTGTCCCCCAGAGAGCTGGATGACAGGGAGGGAAATAGGGTGCACCAGCTGGAGATGGCTAAGCTTAAGCTGGAGGGTCAGAGGGAAATAGAGAATAACAGGTTGTCCTTGGAGACAGAGAGAATGAGAATGGAGCATGAGAGGATGTTGAGGGAGCTAGAGATCAAGGCAAAGGGCTTAGAGATCAATCCCTCTGGTGGCAGCACACCATCTGTGCCTTCAGAAGGGAGGGTATATATCCCCAAGGAAGTCATCAAAGATTTCCACAAGCATGAAGATATTGGGCAGTGGTTTGCAGCTTATGAGATAGCAATGTTGGCCCCCAGGTCCCTGTTAAGGATTGGGGAGCTGGGTTGTGGGGCCGCTCGGTGAGTGAAGGGAGGAATACTTTGCTAGACCTACCCAGTGAGAATAGGATGTCTTATGCCCACATGAAGGAAGCCCTGATGACAAGGTATGGTTTGACCCCAGAACTCTATAGACAGAGGTTCAGGAGTTGTAAGAAGCTGGAGGCAACCACTTAGGTAGAATATGTATCTTTTTTTTGCAAAGCTATGGATGGTTAGGTGAAGGGTAGCAAAGTGGATACTTTTGAAGCGCTCTATGATTTGTTTGCATGGGAGCACTTGTCTGCTAATTGTTTTACAGAGCTACGCCAGCACCTTATTGATAGCAAGTTAACTACCCCTAGGAAGGGTCATGTGGGAGACTCCGCCAAAGGTAGACAGGGTCCCCAGCAGAAGAGTGGGAGAGATAAGGGTAAACAGAGGGAGTTCCAGAAAGGGCCCCAAAGTAATTCCCAAGGGAACCAAGGGAAGGGTTCCCAGCCTCCCCCTGAGAAGAAGCAAGAGGCCCGACAGGTAAACCTGTTCAAAGGTGCCCCTACAAGTGCTTTACGTGTGGTCAAGTGAGCCACCATTGGTAATATGCACAGTGTCTCATGAAGGATTCCAAAGCACCACCCCGTGCACCACCCCGTCAGATGGCGGGTGTAGCCCTGGGAGGGGAGGAGATGGTTGCCCAATGTGGGTGGGGTCCCGCAGAAATGTCCCTTGTCTTATGAGGAGACTTTGAGATGGTTCCTATGACCCAGAGGCTCTGAGGGACACCGGGGCTAGTGTGGCAGCTGTCAATTGCCGCTTGGTGCCCAAGGAGCAGGTTATCTCTCATGCATTCTTCCCTGTAGTTGCCGCAGACAACTCGCAGAGCCAGTGTGAGGTGGCTCAAGTTCCCTTTCAGTGGGGGGGGGGGTCTCAGGTACTCTCCAAATAGCTGTGAGGCCAGCCATGCCTGTGGATCGTCTGTTAGGCAATGATTTAGAGAGCTCCCCTTGGGCTAAGGTGGAGAAGAAGTATCATTTGAAAATGTTGGGTCTGCCTGAGTGGGCGTGTATGACCACTCGGTCTATGGCAGCCAGTAAGGGTGTTCAAGAGATCCTGGAGCCTGAAAATATGGCCCAGGTACCTGCCTTAAAGAGAAGACGTAGGGGACGCAGGAAAACATCACCCATTGTTCCCACAATCCAGGAGGAGGCAGACCTTGAGGGGGATGCCCTGGAACCTACAGGGGAGCAAGTTGCTGAACTGGGGGACCTGCCTGGGCTGACCCATTGGCAGCAAGAAGGAGGACCCTCCAGGGAGGAATTTTGTGCAGAGCAGAGGAAGTGCCCTACTCTTGAGGGATTGCGGTGACAGGCTGCAAACCAGGCAGCAGGTGATCAGTCCAGATCACATTGGATCTACTGGGAGAACGACCTCCTATATAGAGAGCCTAAGGTTGCTGAGCCTGGGTCAGCCCGTGTGCTGGTGGTACCCCAGAGGTGCCACAGAAGTCCCTAGGGTTCAGTCCCTTTTAACTGCTGTATGGACACCCGGTAAGAGGACCTTTGAGTCTGGTCAAGGAAGGCTGGGAGCAATCTCCCAGGAAACCTCCCCAGGATGTATACAGTTACATTCTGGTCTTCAGGAACGAGACTCAGCGATTCAGACAACTCGCTCAGGCAAACCTGGAAGCTGGGCAGGAGGAACTGAAGCGGTGGTATGATCTGAATGCCACTCTGATTGAGCTTCAACCTGGTCAGAAAGTTTGGGTCATGGCCCCTATAGAGCCTTCTGCGCTCCAGGACAGGTGGGCCGGACCATTTGAGGAGATGGAGCGCAAGAGTGATGTCACCTATTTGGTGGACTTGCGGTCTCCGAGGAACCCTTTGCGGGTCCTGCATGTTAACCGCCTGAAGCCCCACTTAGAAAGGTCCGAAGTGGGCATGCTCCTAGCGACAGATGATGGAATGGAAGAGGAGACAAGCCTCTTCCTGACCTCCTGTCTGCGACAGAGCAAGATGGGTCAGTGGATGGTGTCAGCCTCTCTGCCACACTGACCCCTGATCAGCAGCAAGATTGTTGCCAACTGTTGGGACAATTTTCTGATTTGTTCTCCCTGGTTCCTGGTGTGTCTATAATGTGGACACTGGGGACAGTCCTCCTGTGAAGCACAAGGCTTACAGAGTGACTAACAGGGTCAGAGCTTACATCAAGGAGGAGGTCTCCAAGATGTTTGCCTTAGGGGTGATTGAGTCCTCTAACAGTCCTTGGGCCAGCCCAGTGGTTTTGGTCCCAAAGGCTGGTGCCACACCTGAACTCCAGTTCTGTGTGGACTACCGAGGACTCAATTCAGTCACTAGGACTGACACGGACCCTATCCCCAGAGCTGATGAGCTCATTGATCGGTTAGGGGCTGCACTGTACCTCAGCACGTTTGATTTGACGTCTGGGTACTTGCAGATAGCCTTAACTGATGGCGCCAAAGAGAGGTCAGCATTCTCCATACCAGATGGGCACTTCCAATTCCAGGTTTGGCCTTTGGGATGAAGAATGCCCCTGCCACCTTTCAGAAGTTGGTCAACCAGGTGTTGGCTGAACTAGAGGATTTCAGTGCCGCCTACCTGGATGACATTGCAGTGTTCAGCGCCAGATGGGAAGAACATATGCCCAACATCTTTGAAGTGTTGATGGCACTGCGAAAGGCAGGCCTCACGATCAAGGCGAGTAAGTGCCAGATCGAGCAGGGTTCCGTGGTGCCCTTGGGGCACCAGGTAGGGAGCGGCCAGGTGGTGCCCCTATAACCCAAGATTGATACCATCCTGGCATGGGAACCCCCAAAGACTCTGATACAGGTGAGAGCCTTTTTAGGACTCACGGGGTACTACAGGAGGTTTGTCAAGGGGTATGGCAACATTGTTGCACCCTTGACTGAGCTGACTTTCAGGAAGCAGCCCAAGAAAGTGAACTGGACTGACACCTGTCAGAAGGCTTTTGAAGCCCTGAAGACTGCCATGTGCACAGCACCCGTGCTTCAGGCGCCCAACTTCTCAAAGGAATTCATTGTTCAAACGGACGCTTCAGAACATGGTGTGGGGGCTTTTCTATCACAGATTAATGAGGAGGGCCTAGACCAACCTGTAGCCTTCATCAGTAGGAAAAGGTTACTTCCACTGGAACAGAGGTGGAGTGCAATTAAGCGTGAGGCATTTACTGTGGTCTGGGCACTGAAGAAGTTGAGACCATACCTGTTTGGGACTCACTTCCGGGTTCAGACAGACCACAGGCCCCTCAGATGGTTGATGCAGATGAGGGGTGGAAACCCAAAGTTGTTGGGGTGGTCCATTTCCCTACAGGGGATAGACTTCACGGTGGAACAACGCCCTGGTACAGAACACGCCAATGCTGATGGTCTGTCTAGATTTTTCCGCCTTAGTGAAGAGAACTCCCAAGGGGAAGGGTAGTTCTCCCCACATTTCAGCTGGAGGGGACACGTGTTAGACTTGGTACCATTGGCATGAGTCTCCCTTCCATTTATTACTGACTGCCTCCTCTGTTTTTGATGGTTTCGATGCTTTGGGCACTGTGCCACTGATATTCAGTGCCACAGTGCAAGCGCTCCCTATGATAAATTGATGTATTGATTAGTGACTCCATGATTGGGTTATTTGATTTACCTGTCAGACCCTAGTACAGTGCTTCATGTGTGCCCATGGCTTGTAAATCAAATGCTGCTGGTGGGCTTGCAGCACTGGTTGTGCCACCCACAGGAGCAGCTTGTAAAGTGTGTCTCAGGCCTGCAATTGCAGAGCCTGTGTGCAGTCTAGTACTGCAATGTCGACTTGGTAAGTGCACCCACTTGCCAGTCTCTCAACCTTCCCTTTTCTTCATATCAGACACCCCTAAGCTAGGCCCCAGGGCAGGGTGCATTGTAAGTATAAGGTAGGACATGCCCTGGTGTGCTATAGATCTTTGTTTTACTTGATTAAGTGTCAGGGCGCTTCATACATGCAGTTTCAACAAACACAATGATGTTCTATGGCACTGAGTTAATGTCAGGGGTTATAAAGAAAGTAACTCATAAAATGTACATGTCAACTCGATCAGTTGTTGTTGATATTACTGTTGAATCATCTCTCTTCATCATATGAGGAAACATAAGCCTACGATTGATCCAGAACTACCAACCTTTAGCTTTAGGCCCGATTATTTATTGCAATATTTTACTCCTCACAAAGCAGTGAATGGTACTCAGTCTCATCTGTTCAAATGTACAATGTTCGACCTAGAATGTCCTTTAAAGGGATGATGACCCAGCAGTAAAGAATATTTCTGAAGTATATAGATGGCTTTAGTCAAAAGGGGGCAGATGCTTTATCTTGCTTCACCCTAGCATCACCCATATGACTGTTGGTGACTGTCGTACAATTTTTTATGACCAGTACGAACATGTTCTCTTTATTCGACTGGCTATTCATCGCAGTTGGCCTTAACTCTTGACTTTGACCCGGTCTGGTGCAACCAAATATCTGCGGTTGGCGGTATCTGATCTGGTTCTTGGTAATGTTTTTAACTCAAACTTTAAACATTCATATCTCCAGTTCTAATTTTTGTTTTTTTGTCATTCTGATGTAATTTAAGAAGTTAACTGCTCTCAAATTTCTAAAGTGGGTTGGCATTTCCCTGTGTTTTGTTTTCACTTTATTAGTATTTGAGTACTGCATAACGACTTCACACATTGTCTCTAAGTTAAGCCTGACTGCTCTATGCCAAACTAGCAGGGAGTTGAGCACAGTTTTTTTCATTGACATTATTGTTCACCCTGACAAGGACTGTGATTATTAATTACGGTTGGTTCCCACCCCCTCAACTAATACTCCACCCCCTACATCATGGAATAATGCCATTATTCACCTATTTTAGGGCTCCCAGGGCAAAGAAAGATGAATGATCTGCCTGAAAAGGCATTTTTGTGGCCTAATAAGTCAAAAGCAATTCAATCTCTTTCAGTACCCTCATAACTGTGGTGAAGAATTTCTGTGGATTTAATTGCTGAGCTCTCCATGTCTCAATGGTTTACCATGTTGTTAGTGGTAGTGATGAATGGGTGATTTTATAATCGTCAAGAAAACGTCGAGCTCTACAGAGGCGTCTTAGAGTCAGGCCTGGCAGCAATACAAGCCTCCAGTGCTGTCAGCACTCCATGATTTGGACAATGATTTATTTATTTGGGATTTATTGTATTTTTAACTGAAATGCTCCACAAATGAGCAATTGGGCAATACATTGTATTGGTGGTTAATGTAAATCCTAATCTGTGTGATTTATCTGTGGACAATGGATGTTGTTGAATGGATGAATGAAGCATAGACATACAAGTGATTAGAAATAATCTATTTACATATTTTCACTTCATAGTCTCAGAAGCAGTGTGTGCGCAAGATGACCAGAATGACCTGCCACTTAGAGGTGTCTTGAAGGCGTGAAGGGTGGAAATAGCCCTTTACCCTAACAGAGGGCATTCCAGTAGAGAGGGCATGAGCAAAAGTACAATTTTGTGTAGGTTTATGATAGATACTTTTGAGCAGGTGGAAGTTGACAAATTGTAGAGATACAGTTGGGATGTGGACGGGAAGTTTTGGACAAAGCCATAATTTTCTTTGAAGATGAAGGTGCGGACCTTCAGCAGGGTGCTGCTATTGGCTGATATTTAGACAAACTTTAGACATTAAGGCAGGAAGATTTGTGGCATGGGTGGGTGACCCAGATTCAGAGGCAAAGTTGATGACTTTATCAAGGGAAGACAAGGTGTACTTGTTGTAGGCCCTTGTTCAAACTGGTGTATTAACCCAGCTTTCTCCTGATGTGTGCCCCAATGATGCTTTTGTGATACCGGGTGAAAGATAAGGGGGATTTGTATCGAGCAGCAGTCATTGTGAAGTAGTGGCCATGGTGAATATAAAGGAGTCTGGGTATAATTTAGCAATCACAGAGAACACTCATAATTCTGGCTGATGAGATAGAAATAAGGATGTCTGATGGTATGGAGATGAAGTTTGTTGAGTAGTGGAGGCCAACATGTGATGTAGTACTAGCAATTGGCATGTCTGGAACACAGTGGATATATTTGAATTTCAGTTTGTATTTTTCTTGAGAAATTAAACACTATGTTCCCTATGATTTAAGTGATCCCTAGTTATCCTAAAGCGATATAGAAAGTATATTTTAATGGTATTGAAGCTCTTAACCTCAGTCCATCATGGAAGCTCTGTCAGATCTGAGCCATCATTCCGTTTACCCACAGGCCTAGTTATAGCATTGAATTGCTGGATAGTCCTGATCACAGTGAGAAATGTGCACAATAAATAAAGACAGTGCCGAAAAGGAGAATGCAAAGCTGTTGGAATTTGAAAGGATTGACCTGCGCAAAAAACAATAAAATAGTCACTGTCTTTGTGTAACAGACTTCATAAAAACATTTTATAAATGGTTGCTCTACCCCTTTAAACATTGTAATGTAGTGAAGGCCAATGATGTAGTTAATATAGTGCTCCCACATTCCCCAATACCCACAGTTGAAAATAGCTATGTCTGCCTCAGATTTATGGTGAAGAGGGTAAGCGCCCTTCAGAGGGAAGTTAGACCCCCTGAAGCAGTCACCCAGTCCCCAAATGTAGGCAGTCACCCAAATTCAACTAAGATGCGTATTTTGTCATGGAATGTCACAGACTTAGCTCCAAACTGGGTAATCCTGACTGGGGGTATTTGTAGACCAACATGACATTTGCATTTTCCACGAAACTTGTGCCAGGGAGGACCTGCAGCGGCTGGGTTATGCTTCATTCAGAATAGATGCCACCACTAAAGGAAAGGGTAGGCCTTTAGGTGGGCTCTGCACATGGGTGGACTCTCACTTGGGTTGCACAGCTAAACAGCTAGAGTCCTCCTCAAATGATATCAGGTGTAGTCTCCTTACTTTCACACCTAGGGACAGACTTGCCCTGGTTAATGTCTACTCCAGGCCTGTAAGTAATAGCCAAAAATCGCCAACTTTCGACCAATTGATCATCTTATATCCACCAGTCCTCATAACTCTTTAGTGATTATTGGTGGTGACTTCAACTGCCAGTTTGAGCCCCTGAATGGCCTTACTTGGCAGTCCCTGTGCCAAACATCCCACCAACTAGGGCCTGGACCCTGCTGGTGCTCCAGATTAAATTCTTCACTCTGAACCATTCACTAAGAGCATGTAATAGCCGTCCAAAATTGGATTCACCTGGAATCACACTTTTACACAGGGCACTCGGCCATTCTAGATTACATCCTGGTAGACATGAGGTGGTGGCACAGAGTGGTTGACTACGTGGTTGTGCCCCAAAATGACAGCAACCACAACACCCTGATCCTGGAGGCGGCGAAAATCTATACCAGATGAAAGACTAACTCTTACCAATTGCAGGAGCAGAGTCCAGTGGACAGCTACACATCAATCTCCTGATAGGGTGGCTACCTTATACAAATCTATTATCCCATTTTTAATGGCAGCGGAGCATTCTATCTCTAATGATGGCTTATCCAGCTCCCCTATGAGAGTCGCTGACGCACACAAATCATTGATATCTACCCTGGACGACTTTTTCTTCCCACCCAGCTTAATAAGAAAGCATAAGAAGACCTTACACTCCCAGTTCAGCGGTAGCTGTCGAATGGCCAAGATAGCTCGTATTGATGCAATTAAAATCAAGAACAGGCCTGCAATTAGAGAAAGAGGGCGCTTTACAAAAACACCATTGCTGGAGCCAAGAAAATATGGGAGATGGACAAGTGGGACTCTCTGAGAAGGGCCCTATCCAATAATGACATGCAGGCTTTCTGGATTATAGTAAACACAGGCTGCAGTGAAGGGAAACAGCCTATAGAACCCAACTTTGTGGCTGATGTCTGGAGGATACATTTTGAGGCCCTTTACACAAGGTTGGAGGATGAGGGGGTCACTACATCCAATGAGAACCCCTCTCCACAGAAATCCTGTAGCGAGGCCCGAGATAACTCCTAAAGAAATCACTAGTGCTAGAAGCAAAAGAGCTCAGTCTAAATCTCCGGGATTAGATAAGCTCCCAGGGGAATTCTTTTGCAGTGAACCTTCCATCTGGGGTCTGTATCTGTGGACCGTGTACAATGCTATACTGCAGGGAATGGCGATCCCTGCAACTTGGGCTGGAGCGGAAATCCTGCTGATCTATACAAATGACTCAGACACTCCTTCCCACAAACTACAGACCTATAAGTCTAATTGACGTTAGCCAGAAATCTTTTGCCCATGTACTGCTGGATCGACTTCAGGATGGAAAAGCACAAAATCTTAAGTCCACTTCAAGCCGACTTTAGGGAAAATATGTCTACTATAGAGCAAATCTTTAAGCTTCACTTCCTGTATATGAAAACGGTGACCATAGAGGGTAGCAGCCTCTACCTAATCATCGTGGACCTAAAATCCGCTTTTGATTTGGTGCCATGAGGCAAGTTGTGGGCGGTCTTAAGTAATCTGGGGGCACCAACATATCTATGCTGTGTGCTAAAGCGGCTCCACACAGGCAAATATGCCCAAATCAGGTTTGTCAAACATGGAGAACTTACTGCACCCATACCCATTGACAGAGCAATCCGACAAGCTGCATTCTCACACCCACTCTCTTCTGCCTATTTATAAACGCACTTGTAGAGACACTGAATGCAGGGAAGGACATTGACGCGCCCAAGATAGCGAACCATAAAGTGCCAGCAATGATGTTTGCCAACGATACCCTTTTGCTCTCCAAATCGCCAATGGGCATTCAGAGGATCCTCGACAACCTCCTTGCCTTTTGTAAATGCAGGGGGTCTGAGATCAACACCCTGAAGACCAAATACATGGTCTTCAATCCACCTAGCTCAACTCGACCAAACCCCTGCCTACAAGGCACTCCACTGGAGAGGGTGTCTGTATTTGAGTCCCTTGGGGTCACTTTAACAGAAAAAATGGACTGGGGAGCCCAAATTAACAGAGCCAGCCTTAAGTTGGCACAGACCACTGGGGGTTTGGCTAAGCTATTTAGGAACTCCAGCCACAAACCCATTGGTTCGCTTGTTGAAATATATAAAGTGCAAGCAAGGGGTGCTGCTATGTATGGGGCTGAAATCTGGGGACATTGTCCACCCCGAAACATCACTAAGGCCGAGAGCATTTTTTTTCAGGCAGCTGATTGGTCTTCTGCTCAGTTCCCCCCTTACCCTGCTCCGTCTGGTCCTTGGGGTAAGGCCAATTGCAGAGGAAATCACTTTCAGACCCCTTGCATTTTGGCGTCTCTTATGGGCCACCCTGGAACTGGTTGACTACAGGGTAGAGCTAAGGGAGGTTCTGAGCCTACATGGCGTGGGAAAAATACCATGGATAGCCCATGTCAGTGACACGCTTTTGGCTATGGGAAGAGGGAGCCTATGGTACAATGCAGAGGCAATTTGCCCCAACATTTCTAAGAAGGAACTGGCCTGGAGCTATAGAGAGAGCAAACGCGACCACCTTCAGGGGAGCTCAACAACTGGCTCTCTAACTGCAGCGTTCCTGAGATCTGAAGATCAGTATAGTCTAGAGCCCGCTTTGGATGATATTCAACCTCCCATGGCCTGGAAGCTATACTTATAATTCAGGCTAGGTGCCTTTACCAACAAATGGGCTGGCTTAACCCCTTTAGGCTGCCCGGCCTGCAGTAACGCAGTGGGGACAGAATACCATGCACGGTTCTTCGGTCCCGGCTGTAGGAAGGCTGGGCATCACTGGTTGCTCCAGCTATGCAGAAACCTGGGAACACAGCACTGCGTAGTGGTATTTAGACTGCTGAAATACAACACCCAATTGCCTATCATATTTGCCGTATCATGGTTTTTATGCGCCATGTGGTGTGTACGCAAAGGTTTCCTGAATAATAACCCGTAGGATTAAGCTGATAATTCTATGATGTTTTAATAGGACCTGTTCCATTTTACTTTTTTTATTATCTGTGTGTGCATTTTTTGTGCTTGCAACATATGATATATCTGCTTTTAGCAATGTTATATATCTGTTTACATTTCTGTCTTTTTAATGGGGTGCAGGCTCTTAAGACGGCAATTAGAAATTAGGAATCGGGGGCTCGAGCCTGTGCTCCTATGGACTGTTCTAATGCATTGTTATTGTAATGCACATGCACTTTTATGGTGATTCGTCAAGCGGGGGTCGAGAAAAAAGGGGGGTCCCAAAACGTGTTTTCTTCATGTTAATTTCCATAGGAAACTTTAGACAAGGCTACAGCCCAAACTGCTGAACGGAATTACACCAAATTTGTCAAAATGGTAGCTCTTGGTTCAGAAAATGACCTTTTTTTAAATGGTGTAAAACCTTTCAGTAGAGAAATTCATATATTTAGAAATATTAGTATTTGGGGACCGCGGTGGATCCGCGAACCGTCCTAATCTCAAGTTTGACTCTGATTGGCTGCCAACAATTCAAACCAGGAAGTATTGGCTGCCATCTTGTGACTCGGTTGAAACGAGACACAAGAAAAAAGGTAAAAAAAGAAGAAAAGGGGGCAAGTTAGGAACACCTTGAATCCCTAGAGCTGCTCAGGGTGTCCCACAGGGACCCCAAAGGCAAAAAAAAAATGTTTTTTTTTAAAAGTTCGGTGGACTTCACGTACAGTCTGTGATTCCTGTCTCCCGTGCTTTGTTTAATTAGGTCCCCGGGTGGGCAAGGGGGCAATGCCAAAATAGGATGCGGGGGCTCGCAGCCCCACGGACCGCCACCTCACTGGGGCTTTAATACTTAAATATGAGGGGGGCTCCCCTCAAATCCCTGGGGACCGCCACCTCCCTGGTTTTTTTTTTAGTTAAAGGTGTGGGGGGGGGCCTTTGCCCCCCCACTGCCACCACCTCCCCGGGGCATACATTATGTAAATGCGATGGTTCGTTTCAGCCCCCTGGCCCCGGGGACCGCCACCTCCACAGGACTTTAAAATTGATGGAAGGGGGCCATGCGGGGGGGGGGGCTCCCCTTGTATCCCTGAGGAACGCCTCCTCCCTGGGGTTTTTTTTAGTTAAAGGTGTGGGGGGGCTTTTGCCCCCTACACTGCCACCACCTCCCTGGGGCAAACATTATGTAAATGAAGGGGTCCATTTCAGCCCCCGGCCCTTGGGACCGCCTACCCACAGGGTCTGCTCCATGAATGTCCTGGGCTTCTCACCACCGGGACCTTGCAGTTTGCTATGGCAGGGCAGGGGCGCTGCTCCCGGTCTGCCAAAGCAAACTTTTGCTTTGCTTCATGGAAGCGAGAGCAGGAAAACTGCTCTTGCTTCCATGAAGCGAAGCAGAATTGCTTTTGGGCAGAGGGAGCTGCATGGTTGCGGCTCTCTTTGTCCAAAAGCAATGCGGCTCCCGCAGGAGGCGAGTAGCCAGCGGAAACTGCTGGGGCATTGAGGTTCCCCTGTGGTCCCCAACGTGTGGCCAAGGCCAAAATGGCCCAGTTAGGGGGGCCGCGCAGGCCCCCCTTTTCCTGTTTTTTTAAAGAATTGGGCAAGCCCTTGGGGATAGGGTCCCCGAGGCCAAAAGTGGCCTGGCCTCAGGGGATGAGGTCCCTGGCTCCGACATCGGGCAATGGAACTAGGGGGCATTAACTATTTTTTTTCTCTCCTGATAGGAGTCGCGACCCTAGCACGGCTCTCAGCGCGGCCCCCTCAGTGTAACGTTGCAGTGCATTCGCGGCTCCCTCTTAAATAAAAACATTTGTAGTATATGATTCAGAAGGTAGTGTTGAATTTGTGAACTTTCAATAGAGCTAGCGAGATTGAAGTTAATAATTACATTACATTTGATAGAGTTAGAAAGAATATGAAAAAATAAAAATAAAAAGTTACATTTGAAAAGTGTATTGTGTTGTAGTACATTGAATTTGTGCTTTCGTTTTGGAAATTCGCAACGGGTTCACGAATCCGGAAAATATTTAAAAAGAGTATGTATTTTAAAAAATAAATAAGATTCAGTGTTGGGTTATAGGATGTCTCTAAAAATAGACCTTGTTTTTATTATGACTTTGTTGGAGCTACACATAAGTCCAGATTCCCAGCTTAAGGTAGTTAAGAAACACTCTGTTTCCTTGATCTGTGAAATGAACTCCATCAGTTCTGTAGATGTTATGCATAATAAAACGCAGATTGTTTTTATAGATGGAGCCCATCCTATGGTCTCTGAGGTAAGCAAAAACAGCTTTATTGACATTCTTCCTAGCTTTCTCAATCTGTGGACAGATTTGATTTGACCACTTCAATTTCTGTCTTTGGCATATATTACAGTATACAAAGACAGTGTGAGGCAAAAGCATCATCGATTGTGCAAGGGTGTCCTTCATTAGGATTTCCAGCCCTACCCCAGTCAATGTGCCGAGGTCATTGCCACCACAGTGCACAATCATGAGGTCAGGGGATTGGAGATGCAAAAAGGTTTTAACCAAAGGCATCAATTGGTGCCACTTTAATCCTCTCTGTGCAATCCACTTAATATCCACATTTTGCAAACCTAGGTCTTTGTCAATACCGCTGTGTTCAGCACACTTTTTGCACCAGAAAACATAGCTGTGCCCTACAATCCATACTGTAAGCATCTTGAAGGGATGCCTGGAAGGAATGAAAATATGTCTGTAGCTGAGGTAGTCAGTTGGTAGAATGAGAGGTATCTAAAATGGTTGAGAACATGCTGCTTTTGAGAAAACATAACTGGTTGGCTGTTCATCAACATTGTGCATTTAAAAATAGGATGCATGTTTCTTTCCTGAAGAAGAATGTTTCTGATTGGTTATTAAAAATGTTTGAAAGGTACAGTAGATAGGATAAGGTAATATTTTGAAAAGTCAACCACACCTGCTATTTGTATTTGTATGCTTGTGTGCTGAATTTGAAAATGTGTTGAAGTTGCGACCTTTTGGTACAGTTGAATTTTGAAGAAAGTGTTACTAGGGAAACTAGTATTAAACAGAATGGGGGAAGGGTTGAAACTTAATTGTGGTTTTAAAATGTGAAATGGTAACTTATATATAAGTGATATGATACTAAATTAAGTTTTTCTATATCAGTAGTATGTTTAGAAGTAGTGTGTTGTTAAAAAATAATACTAGTATTATTGGAAATAGGTTTTTGAACTCCCATATGGGTTTTCTACTTCATCGCGACACTACGGAGTGGCAGTCCAGTAAATTACAGAACCAGTTTGGGCACTTTTAGAAGACACTTAGAAAGGGTTAATATGTCTAACCAATAGAAATGTGTTTGAAAATTTGAAATGATGAAGGAAGCAATTTGATTTGTTACTTACATTTATTTGTGTGCAGAAAGAGAGGGAAAGGTTGCCATTACTGGTTTTACCTTGTTAAGAGCGGTGCATTACATTTATTGTGTGAAAAAGAACATCTTTTATGAGTTTCTGATATTTAATATTCTGCAATATTATTTGAAAGGTGAGTTTCAAATGTGTAAGGTGTGTTATGTATTATGTAGTAGTGCTTTACTCTTTGTAGTGATATTTTTAACTTTGAAAAGCATTACTTTCAAAGTTTGGAAATTATTAGAGAAGTGTGATGTTTGAAATATGTTACAAAATGTACAGATGTGTATTGTAGTTTGTTTCATTGTACGTAAATGACGATTGAAATGGTTTGTGCATACTAATATGTGTACTTTGGTAGATGGATTAGTGGTTATGGTAGTTCGTATAAGTCTGTGGAAAGGTTCACTTGAAGTACGCCGCATAAATGTAGGTGTCTGCTCGAAATGGGAAGTGCAGTGTTTCAAGTTTAAGGGAGTTCATGGTCTTCTGTCTGAGATATGTCTCTACTTGTTCATGTATTTTTACACGTGTTATGCATCTGAAGATGCTAGACGTATAAAACACAGGTATACATCTTTTTGTATGTTTCTTTTATATATGATGCCAGTAGCAAAAGGTACAGACATATATTCTTGGTTTCAGGAATATGGTGAGAATTACAACAGACACAAGCGAAGGGTTGCTGCTTTATATTTGTTTAAGCCCAACATTCTGAGTAGTCGCTGAATAGACAAGCTGCAACACAAAAGTGAGGTTTTACACATGTTGGCAGAGGGATTAGTGATTAGGGGGCATATGTATCAAGTTCCGTTTTTGCAATTCTTAAATAGCGATTTTTAGGGAATCGCTATTTGAGAATTGGAAAACGGAATGTAATAAAAAATTCGCAAATGTTTTGCGATTTCCTAGCATTCCTTAATAGCGATTAGCAAATTGCTAATCGCAATTAAGGAATACCTTCCCATTCATTCCTATGGGCCAGGAGGCCCATAGGAATGAATGAGAAGACATTCCCAGAAGGCCTTTTCCCGTTCGCAAACAGGCCGATTCTGAGAATCAGCCAGTTTGCGAACGGGAAAAGGGCTTGATACATATGCCCCATAGTCAGTTAGCATGTAGTCTTTTAGTGAGGTAGGCTTTAGGGCATGTGCTGAGAGAAGTATGTGGTAATATCGTGTATTTGCTGACAGATAACTGTTTTAAAACCTGTCTTGTTGTCAAGTTTTAGTAGCATTAGAAGGCAGTTTTTGCTTATGCTTTGATTAAATAAGTCAGGCTTTGACACAAACGCGCAGTCCTGAAATATGTAGATTGTGTGCAGTTCCCTTACCACTTGCACTGTAGTGAATGAGTTTTGGTAAACTCCTAGGGATAGTGGTGCTTGTCTAGAATCACACTGTGAGTTAGTGTGTATTTGGGAACCACTGTGAGAGAAGCATTTGGTAACATTGTGTATTTTTTAGCAGATTACTCTTTTAAAACCTGTCATGTTGTCAAGTTTTAGTAGCATTAGAAGCCAGTCTTTGCGTATGCGTTGATTAAATGAGTCATGCTTTGACACTAATGTGCTGTACTTAAATAAGTAGATTGTGTGCAGTACCATTACCTCTTCTAGACTAGTGAATGAGTTTTGGTAAACTGCTAGGGATAGTGTTGCTTGTCTAAAATCACACTGTGAGTCTGTGTACATTTGGGTAAGGATTGTGAGAGAAGCATTTGGTAACATAGTGTATTTGATGACAGATAACTGTTTTAAAATCGGTCATGTTGTCAAGTTTTAGTAGCTTTAGAAGGTATTCTTTGCTTATGCATTGATAAAATGAGTCAGGGTTTGACACTAAAGTGCAGTACCATGTACTATTCTCTTCACGGTGCCAGAACTGAAAACTTTAAAGTTTTACCCAGGCACTAAGCTAGCCGTAGTCTGATGATTTAGTTAGTTTACAAGTACTCATGTTGTGAACCATACATTACCACATAGATTGTTTCAAATGTCTATGCAGTATGCATGCAGTCTTCTAACATACTATACACTTGTCTTTCACATTTTCAATTCGCTAGTCAGTATCCATACACTTCCAGGAAACACCCTGTAACTCCCTTTGCAGTCCTCTAGTGACCCATTCAGCATCATGTACTAATCCATTCACTGTGCAAAAACTCAAACACTTATAAATTCACCAAGATACTATCTTTGGAGTACTCTAATCATTCAGTCAGTGCCTAAGTATTCATGCACTGAGCCAGGCCTTAGCACATGGACTGCTTCAAACCCCTATCTACTATGTATGCAGTCTTCTAACCACCTAGACACTTGTCTTTCACACTTTCAATTCCCTAGTCGGTATCCATACAGTCCAGCAAACATCCTGTCACTCCCTTTGCACTCCTCTAGTGACCCATTCAGTACCAAGTACTAATCCATTCCCTGTGCGAAATGCCTACCACTTATAAATTCACCTAGGCACTCTCCTTGCTGTACTCTAATCATTCAGTCAGTACCCAAGTAGTCATGCAGTGAGCCAGGCCTTAGCACATGGACTGCTTTAAATGCCTATGCAGTATGGATACAGTCCTCTAATCACCTACACAGTTGTCTTTCACACCTTCAATTCCCTAGTTAGTATTCATACACTTCTAGCAAACACCCTGTCACTCACCCAGTGTGTCTCCTTATAGTACTGTAATCATTTAGTCAGTTAGCATGTAGTCTTTTAGTGAGGTATGCTTTAGGGCATGAACTGCTTCAAAGTAGTATGCACTATGCATGTAGTGTTTTAACCATCGTCACACTTGTGGTTCAGGGCTATAGTTTCTTAGTCAGTTTTTAAATAAAATGTGTTTGTACAGTAATGGAATAGTATAAATTTGAAAGTTATTAATATACATTTATTTGTGATTCTTTTTTACAGATACAGAACAGGAGTGTTTCTCATCTGTTTGCACTCTTCTCGTGCAAGATTGTTTGGATGAAGGGTCCTTAGGTGTTTCATCATACTTGCTGTGCCGCACGAGTATTTTTTGTTAGGATCCCCTCGTAACAGAACTCTTTTGCAAATCTTGCACGTGACGAAGGTGGCATTGGTCTTTGTTTGCCCCTCGATAAAAGTAGAACATTTCATCACCACTGAAGGAAAACGTTGTGGGCGTGGTGCATCCTCCAAAAATTCATCCTTAGATTCGGTGAATATTTTAAAGCGACAACATTTACAGTTTTTGTAAGTTAAACTTATAAAATTTTGTTAGCTGTATGCATTTTATATATCTGTGATTTGTATCTTGTTTTCTTTTTTTGAGAATAGCATGTTGTTTTTTTTTAACAATCTTTGAGATTGTATTTTTTTGCCCACTACTAAGTGATGAGTACGATTGAAATCACTATTTCTAGTGAAATTTAATATATTCCGAGAACAGCAAAAAAGGCAAAATAATTACTTTGTGGAAATTATGCTGTGTTGTAAAAAATGTATTATTACATGTTATAATTTTATTCCCTTTTCTTTCACAGATCCAAATTTTAAAATAAGCAATTTTTATGAATTTAGGTTGGAATGAAAATGTGAATAAATGTGTACCATTTTTTATTCCTATTACTGTGAAGGTAAGTTTAACTAAGTCTCAATATGCAGAATGAGGATGTCTGCAAGAAGCTACAAAGTTGAAACATGTTTCTAAAAACACTCTGTTTATACCTTTGTAGTTTTGAAATCTGACCATAATCAGATATCATGTGACCTGCAAAAAAAGAGATTTGAGGGGTTCATAATATTTCCTATTTTAGCTATTGAAGGACCGCAATTATTTCAATCATTCTTCTTTGAACAGCTTTGCAGACAAAACTCTGTGCTTACCTTTTATCATTCGCAAGAAATTTTAAAAATGGAAATATGTCATTTTTTGTAACATAGTTATTGTGTAAGATACTCTTTCATATTTACAAAGAGAGGAAAAGGCACTCTGTGCACTTTTTATACTCCATGCAAATACAGCCTCATCATGCAGACCACTTTGTGTTGAAAGAGTGTACTAAAAGTGTTGTTGTGCATGATTGCACTTAATACTCATAAAACAAGAGACATGTCTAGATTTATCAGAAATCATAAATCTCGATATGTGTGTGAATGGTGCACCATTCTAAAATTGATGTAGGAAAGCACAACAAGGAGAATTGTTTTAATTTCTCCACATTTTTATATCTTCAATGTATGCTGAAATGTTCACCATACATTGAAGGAGAAAAATGCATTTTCTCATTGTTTTTGTGCAGGAAGGTGTGTTTTCCTGTAGAAAAACAAACAGCACATGACACAGATATCCTTGCACTATGGTGCAAGGGTGCCTGTGTCACCACATGGCTGCAGTTTAAGCAGCCGTGCAGACGGAAGCATATATTTGCAACATATTTATGTACATTTGTTGCATTCCTGTGCTTTGGAAGTACTACTGCACACTGTAGTTAAAGAGGTTACTGTGTGATTCAGCAGCACTTCCTCATAGTTCTGCACTTATACATTCACCATACGCTACTAATGCATTAATTCAGTCAATTACGTACTACACATACATTCATCTAAACCAACACTAACAAAAAAAGTAGCTCTTTTTTTAAACCAGGAAAGTTAGCTCTTACAATAACTTTTTTTTTCTTCTTTCTTCTTTTATCATTTTTTGGGGGGTTTCTGAATAATTTTAAAATTTTGTTGGTTTTTCTGCAAAAAAAAACCCAAAACCAAAACAGGGGAAACCAAACAATGAACTTCAGGGAACAATAAAAAAAAAAAAAAAAAATAGCAAATGTGACTTTCTTGCCGGTGGCAGATCAGATCGATCGACTGCTCACCATAGCACAAAGTCTTATTGCACTTAGCGCAGAGCACTTTTAAAAATTGAAATTGAGGACGGATGTCCAAGGTTTGGGCTGATGGATGCACTCTTGATGTGCTCGGCTGCGATGAGGTGGAAGGCGCAGGAGCAGGAGTGTTTCTCATCCGTTTGCACTCTTGCCGTGCAAGATTGTTTGGCTGAAGGCTCCTCAGGTGCTTCATCGTACTTGCCGTGCCGCACGAGTATTTCTTGTTAGGATCCCCTCGTGACAGCACTCTTTTGCAAATCTTGCACGTGACCAAGGTGGCATTGGTCTTATTCTGCCCCTCGGGAAAAGTAAAAAATTTCCCCACCACTGAAGAAAACCGTTCTTTGGGTGGTGCCTCCTCAAAAAATTCATCCTCAGAAGTATGAGGAGATGCAGGTGATGCCTGCTGCCCTGAAGCCATTTTTGGATGAAAAAGTTAGAGCTAAGTGTAAACTTTGTCTAAAAAATCTTCTTCTCTCCAAAGAGATGGTGTTCCAAAGAAGGTCAAAGAAGAATGATTGAAATGGATGGGGTCTTTCAATAGTTAGAAGAGGAAGTGTAATGAACCAATCAAATCTCTTTTTGTGCAGGTCACATGGGATCCGCGCACCCTGCGCTTACGCAGCACGCACCCAGCGCTCATCCGCAAAATTGAATTAAAAAAATTATAGGATTAGATGTAAAAATATATTAGTTTTAAGACTAGTTTAGAGTTTGTCTTCAATTAATATTCACATGAAATACATATATATATGTTTTTTAAAATGTTAAATATTTCGTGGGATCCGCGCACCTACCGCGTCATAGACGCAGATGACGCATCGCAGAAGCGCGTAAACGTCGCATTACGTACATCGAACGTGTCGCGTGTAGGCTGAGAGTCGCGTACCGGTCGCATTGCGATCGCGCACTTAACACGTACCTGACGCATACCATGCGCGGATGCTATCGCGTAGGAATCGAGAACGGTGCGCATAGGGTGCGCGGATCCAAAAACATTGAAAAAAATATAGAAAATAAAGTTTTGCACATATAGTTAAAAAATATTTTGAAAAATATAAAAAAAAATGTTTGAAAAACCCATTAAGTTCAAATAATATTTTTTAATTTTTAAAACAATTAATTGAAAAAATAATTTAAAAAAATGGTGATAAAAAATTATTTAAAAAAAATGTAATTAATGAGATTGACACACTGAATTTGAAAAATATACAAATCCAATCAAAATCATTAAACATGATATCTTCAGAGATAAGTTATAGATAGCAATTATCATTTAAAAAACCTTTGAAATTCATTGAAAAAGTCATAGGTTTCATGCACGTTATAGTTAGGAATTGGCATTTAAAAAACCTTTGAAATTCACTGAAAAAACCAAAGGTTTCAGGGACATTATAGTTAGGAATTGGCATTTAAAAAACCTTAGAAATTCACTGAAAAAGCATAGGTTTCAGGGGTGTTATAGTTATCTAGACATTTCCCTCGTACAAAACCCTAGAAATTCCCCTGTTATAGTTAGTTCAGCTAACTATAACTCGCGCCCCCGCAATGCACTGCTGATGACGTCACATATTACATCACTCATGACAGGGTCAGTGACATCACTGATGACATCACTGATGACATCTCAAATGACATCACTGATGACATCATCCATGTGATAAATTACCGCATCTTCTCAGACCCTAATATAACCTTTGATACACCGACTCAAAATTTCAGACGTCCAGTCTCAAAACCATAGATTCTCCAATACCAATAACTACATACCCACTTATTAACTCTTAGGTCTACATACACCTCCACTCATTCACCTCTACAGTCACTCATACTTACAGTCACTTCGTACAAGACTATCATATGCATTTATACACCTACAGAGACACTCACACACCACCAATCATCCATAGAGGTACTCTCACACCTAGTCAGTCATGCAAATAATTAATCACACTCCCATTTACTCACCTATGCAGTTATTCACACTCAAGTTCACTTACTCATAAAAATAGTAACACATTCTTACGCTCTTATACAATCATTGATACAAGCACAAACTCATCCATACAGCCACTCTCACAATCACACACTCTCACATATACCCACTTATATACTCTTACACGCATATATACTGCCTTTCACATATGTAGTTAGTCACAAATGTATCACTGAGATATACATTCAATCCCTAACACAAACATACATACACTCACTCAACCATACAGTTCATCACAGATGCACTCTTAAAACCATGCACCCATAGAATCACCCAGTCACACATCTATGCACAGAGTCACACACACCCTACCCACACAAACACTCAGGCACCCATACAGATACTCAGACAACCAATCAATAACCCATATAGACACTCATATAGCTATTCAAAAAACCATGCAGCCACTTATACACCAACTGACACTTACAGACATTCACACAGTTTAGTCACTAGTCTGCAGTAAGATACATTTAATGACTCACTTATAGAGTCAGTTACGCACCTAGAAAATCATCCATTCACACACTTGTACAGCCACTCATTCTTCCACAGGCCTTTCACTATAAATATATAAAACATATTTAAACTTTACAGAAACACACAGTCACTGGATGACGCCATCAGTGATGTCATCAGTGATGTCATTTGAGATGTCATCCATGATGTCATCACTGATGTCACTGACCATGTCATGAGTGATGTAATATGTGACGTCATCAGCAGTGCATTGCGGGGGCGCGAGTTATAGTTAGCTGAACTAACTATAACAGGGGAATTTCTAGGGTTTTGTACGGGGGAAATGTTCAGATAACTACAACCTATGCTTTTTCAGTGAATTTCTAAGGTTTTTTAAATGCCAATTCCTAACTATAACGCCCCTGAAACGTTTGTTTTTTTCAGTGAATATATATATATATATATATATATATATACACACACCTACTGGTGGTCACCAGAAGGTAGTTAGAGTTAGGACCTGGTTTCCATAGGAAAAGCGTTTTTTGCTTTGCCAATATCTTTGGCGCCGTTTGACGAATTTTCCTGAAATGTTCAAAACGAATGGTTTGCTCATGTCAGCTCCTGTTATGAAAGTTTCAGGGTGATTCGTCAAACGCGGGCCAAGAAAAAACGGTTTCCCAAAACACGTTTTCTCCATGCTAATTTTCATAGGAAATTTTAGACAAAGCTACAGTCCAAACTGCTGAATGGAATTACACCAAATTTGGCAAAATGGTAAGTCATGGTTCAGAAAGTGTTCATTTTGTAAATGGTGTAAATCCATTCAGTAGTTCCTGAGAAATTCAAAAATAAATATATGGTGACCGAGGAGGATTTGCGAACCCTCACAACCACGAGCTTCATTCTGATTGGCTGCCCACACTTCAAACCAAGAAGTGTTGACAGCCGTCTTGTGACTCTGTAAAACCAAGTCACAAGAAAAAATGGAAGAAAATGGCAAAAAAAAAGAAAAGGTGGCAGGGTAGAAACACCCTGATCCCCTGGTCCTGGTCAGGGGGTTCCTCTGAACCCCGGGCCCAAAAAAAGCATTTTGGAGTGCGCATCCTGCTGAAAAAAGTATAAAAAAAGGAAGCGCTGTCTCCCGCACTGCATTTTAATAAGCCCTGGGGTGGACCTGGACCTGGTCCTGGGGACAATATGCTAAATGTATGTGGGGGCTGTGTGGGCCCCCACAGCCCCAGGGACTACCACTTCACTGGGGCTTTATCATTTGTGGGTGGGTGGGTCTAGCAGCCCTCCCAAGCCCCATGGACCACCACCTCCCTGGGGCTTTGTTTAATTATGGGCTGGGGGCCACACGGGCCCCCCAAGCCCCGGGGACCAACACCGCCCCAAGGCTATAACAAATAATACCTGTGGGGGGCCTCAAGCTCCCCCACATTGCCCCGGGGAACACCACCTTCCCGGGACACTAAATTATTTAAATGTGGGGGTCTGTTGCAGACCCCGGCTCTGGGGACCACCACCTTCCCGGGGCTATGTTCACATCGGGAGGGGGGCCGCGTGGCCCCTCCTGGATCCCTAGATAGCCCTGGGGACCCCCAGGGCCCACTCTAGCAATGTCTCAGGAGGGCCAGCCCTGGACATTGCAGTTTGCAATGACAGGGTGGGAGCACGGCTCCCGGCCTTTCATTGCAAACTTATGCTTCGCTTCATGGAAGCGAGAGCAGGAAACCTGCTCTCCCTTCTATGAAGCGAAGCAGTATTGCTTTTGGACAAGGGGAGCTGCATGTCAGCAGCTCTCCTTGTCCAAAAGCAATGCCGGCTCCTGCAGAAGGCAGGGAGCCAGCCGGAATTTTGGGGGCCTTGGGGCTCCCCATGCGGTCCCCAACAGTGAGTCCAGGCCCCGGGAAAGAGGGCCGTGCAGCCCCCTCCCATATTAAAAAAAAACAGTGGCAAAGCCCCAGGGGAATGGGGCCCCCAAGCCCATAATGGCCCCCCTCCAAGATAAAAAAGAAATAAAGTCTAGCCAGGCCCTGGGGGAATGGGTCCCCAGGACCAATAGTGGCCCAGTGAAGGGGGGCCACACTGCCCCCCTCCTGTATACATAATTAGTTTCTTTTTTTAAAGGAGGCCAGGCCCCGGGGTATGGGGTACGTGCGGCCAAAAGTGGCCCAGGGAAGGGGGGCACCGTGGCTCCCCTCCTGTATAAATGATAATGAAAAGTCAAAACAAGGCCATGCCCCAGGGGATGGGGTCCCCGGGGCTGAAATCAGCCTCAGGAGGGGGGCCGCGTAGCCCCTTTCCCGTTTAAAAAAAAGAACGTTTTTTTTTTATTAAAATGGCTCATTCCCTGGGGGATGGGATCTTCAGGGCCCTAAAATTACTTAGGAGACCACACAGCCCCCCTTCTAAAAAATAAAAAATAAAAGTGAAGCCGGTATCTCGCCGTAGGCCACGCCCTCTCCTTGCACCACTCAGCAAATGTGCCTCCTGGTGCGTTCTGAGTTGGGGATTCAGTCCACTAGAATCTTAGGGGTCGTAAGGGGCCAAATAGCCCACCAGGTATCTCCAGTAAGCCCCACACAGTGGGACTGCTGAGAGGTGGTCCGAGGCCACGCCCCTTTTTACACCACTCTGCAAACATGCCTCTTGGCGCTCTGCTGGTGGGGAGATGAGATCCTCTTGTGTCATGGGGACCTCAGAACTGCAGTGGACTTCATCCCCTGAGCAGCAGTGTACAAGTAGGTGTGCTTGTAGAGTGGTGTAAAAAGGGAGCGTGGCCTCAGACCACTCTCAGCAATCCAGCTGTATGGGGCTGACTGGAGGTTCCTGATGGGCTAGTTGGCGCCAGGGACCCTCAGGAGGCAAGGGGACTTTATCCCCAACCAAGAGTGTTCAGGAGGTGCATTTTCAGAGTGGTGCACAAAGGGGGCTTGGCCTGTGTCCACCTGTCAGCAATCCCACTATCTGGGGCATACCGTAGATATCAGGTAGGCTAGTTGGCCCCTAAGGACCCCCAGCAGTGAAGTGGACCTTAATTCCCATCAAAGAGTGTGCCAGGGAGCGCAATTGCAGAGTGGTGGGGAAAGGGGCGTGGCCTGCTATGAGAACTTAGCATTCCTGCTGTGTGGGACTTACTGGAGATAATAGGAGGGGTATTTGGCCCCCAAGGTTCTCCTTGGGGGGCAACTACCCCTCCTGTTACCTCCACTAAGTCCCACACAGTGGGACTGCTAAGAGTTCTTTGGAGGCCACACTCACCTTTCTCCACCACTCTGCAAACATGCCTCCTGGCACAGTACTGGTTGGGAGATAAAGTCCACTTTACTCCTGAGGGACTTTGGGGCCAAGAAGCCCTCCGGGTTCCTCCTATACGTCCTATGCAGCGGAATTCCTGAGCACTGGTTGGAGGCCCAGCCCCCTTTCTCCACCTCTCTGCAAATTCAACTACTAGTTAAAGAAGCATTTGCAATGTAATAGGTTTCACATTAACGAGAGTTAGAACTATAGGCGTTGTAAATGTAAAAGTGTTTTACTAATGCTTCTTGGAGTGGAGTGGATGTAGGTTGTGTGTAGTGGAGTTATGTGGTATGATGTGCAGTGAAATTATGTGGATAGACTTTCACTTTGATGTGGATAGAAGGTATGTGGTATTTACAGGCACATGCATCAAAGGAAAAACCTGTCGCAAACGGGCAGATTCTCAGAATCTGCCCGTTTGCGACCGGTATGTTTGCATTTGGGATGCATCATCCAAAATGCAAAAATCGCAATCGAAGGAATCTCTAAATTGCGATTACTTAAATTGCGATAGCATTTAAGGAATCCCAAATTGAGATTCCTTAAATGCAATGCATTAAAGTAAAACAATTAGCGATTTCGCTAATAGGGGGAGCAAATTACCATGAAGTTGAACTTCATGGTAATTTGCAAAAACTTTGAAAAATGCACTTTTGTGCATTTTTCAAAGTTTCATGTTGCGCACACACATGCCCTTAGAGCATGTGTGTGTGCAACATATGTGCACAGATCAATTTCAGGGGTGCAATAGGGTGTCATTTTCACACACTTGCACCCTTGAAATTGCATGAGCAATTTGCGAGTACCAACTGGTACTCGCAAATTGCTCATGCAATCTCCAATTCATTCCTAGGGGCCTGGAGGCCCATAGGAATGAATGGGATAGCATTCCTTAATTGCGACTTGTAATTTGCGAGTCACAATTAAGGAATGTGTAGGAATCACAATTTTTATAGTGATTCCTACATGCATAGGCTTTTGCAATTCCTTAATTGCGATTCCTTAATAATCGCAATTAAGGAATCGCAAAAGTCTACGTTGATGCATGTGCCTGATAGTGTATAGGAATTATGTAGAGTGGGATTATGTGTTGTGAAGAGTAGTTTTGTGGTACGGTAGTCTGTGTTGTGGAGTGGTATCCTTAGGTTTAGTCTTCTTTGTTTCCACAGAAGCTAAACTATAAACTCAATGAGACAAAAAAAAGAAGGAACCACTGAGGAGCACTTCTGGACCTAGTCAGAGGTATGAGCAGGGCCACCGACTTTTCCACAATAATATATTTTCCGCATTTGCCACATAATCCGTCATCTGCTGCATAATCTGTAGATTTGAACAAAAAACCTTGTTTCTAGCTCAAACTGCTCAAACGCTACCAAAAAGCAGTGACAAGTGTTACAGCGTAGTGGAAGGCACTTTGCAAACCTGAATGGTCACCTGTTACTTATTGCTAAATGTGGGTATTAAATTGGTTCTAATGGTGTGCAAACCACTCTTGCTTCTCTCTGTACCTCTCTTGCCTCTTTCTGCATTACTGTTGCTTCTTTCTGCACCTTTCTTTTTTCTCTGTGCTTCTTTTGCCTCTTTCTGCTCATCTCTTCCACTTTCTGCACCTCTCTTGCCTCTTTCTGCACCTCTATTGCCTCTTTCTGCACCTCACTTGCTTCTTCCTGTAGCCCTCTTGCCTCTTTCTGCACCCTTCCTCCCTCTTTCTGCACCTCTCTTGCTTCTTTTTGCACCCCTCTTCCCTCTTTCTGCAACTCTCCAGGCTGTTCCTGTACCTCTCTTGCCTCTTTCTACACTTCTCTTGCCCTTTCTGCACCTATGTTGCTTCTGTTTGAACTTATCTCACCTCTTTCTGCACCCTTGTTTCCTTTTTCTGCAACTCTCTTGCCTCCTTCTGCATCTCTCTTGCCTCTTTCTATACTCTCTTGCCTGTTTCTGCACCTCTCTTGCCTCTTTCTGCACCTCACTTGCTTCTTTCTGCACCCCTCTTGCCTCTTTTTGCACCCCTTTCCCCTCTTTGTGAAACTCTCTTCCTTCTTTGTACACCTCTCTTCCCTCTTTCTGCATCACTCTTGCCTCTTTCTGTACCTCTGTTGCTTCTTTCTGCACTTCTCTTGCCTCTTTCTGCACCCTCTGTGCCTCATTCAGCACCTCTGTTGCTTCACTCTGCAGTTCTCTTCCTTCTTTCTATACCCCTCCTGCCTCTTTCTGTACCCCACCTTGCCTTTTTGTCCACCTCTCCTACCCCTTCCTTTCCGCACCCCTCTTGCCTCTTTTTGCAACTCTGTTGGTTGTTTCTGCACTGCTCTTGGTTCTTTCTGCACCTCTTTTGCAAATTTCTGCATCCCTCATCCCTCTTTGTCCACCTTTCTTGCTTCTTTCTGCACTTCTCTTGCTTCTTTATGCACTGCTCTTGCTTCTTTCTGCACCTGTCTTGCAAATTGCTGTATCCCTCTTGCCTCTTTCTGCAGCCCTGTTCCCTCTTTCTGCACCTTTCTTGCCTGCTTCTGCACCCTTCTTGCCTCTTTCAGCAACTCTGCTGCTTCTTTCTGCACTTATCTTGCTTCTTTCTTCACCTCTCTTGCCTCTCTCTGTATCCCTCCTGCCTCTTTGTGCACCTCTCCTACCTCATTCTGCACCTCTCTTGCCTTTTTCTGTACCCTAATGTGAAGGCTAGGGGTAGGGTTTTTAGTGAAGTCAGAAAAATGGGCGCTCAGACTATTGTGTGCAGATTTAGAGTCCGTACATAGGTTTCCCGATGTATGCCCTTATATAGGTACAATTCACATTGCCCTTATTTGGACATAGAAATCCGGCCCTTATTTAGACATTGTCTGTACAAACCAAATACAGGCATGGCCACCTACATCCGTCCATCCACGTCACAACGAATTCTTGGAAAACCAGACCCTTAAGCCTTTAGGAATTTCCCTCAGCTTGAATATTGATTTCTCCAAGAACTCATTAAGTATGCATGAACATCTATTCCTCAGGGGTTCATTCATGACGATCCTCTGCCCGACTTTTACGTCAATACTGGCATTCCTAGACACCTTTAAGGTATAAATATACCAGCATTTGCCCTGGCAAATTGCGGTTCCTGGAGGATTTGATCCAACCCAGACTACGTGGTTCGCCACGGCAAGTTCGTAAGGAGATCGAGTTCCAGCCTGATGCACTGACCTGACGCTACCATCCTCCTCGCAGAGAATCCAGCTCCAGTGCTCTCTGACTTCCCTTGCGGGGGGTTAGGCTATCGAGAACAGAAAAGAGATTCCAACCTCTCTCATCCTCAGGTATGGAGCTAACTAGAACTTAGAGAAACTTTTGGCAACTCTTGACTAAACTAAAATATAGCTAGGTTTACTTTAGAAACAGCACCTACTTCAAACCTCGTACTGCACTTAGGTTAGGTACACTGGGGTAGAACAATTTAGAAACATCAGATGAGTATCACATTTTAGCATTATGTTATTTATGTATGTATTTTGATTCATATATGTCAAAGCTACAAACCATGCTATTGCAGTATTATTTTATCTTACTGCTAACCTTGTACATATTGTACTTTGCAGTCTGTCTTACGATTGTAGCAATTCATATCTCTTGCATGAGAAATAAGACTGTTCAATAAACCCTTTTATTAAAACGCCCGTCTCTCTATTTCTGTGCAAATCTGTAGAAACGAAGCATGCATGATTGACTGAGTGAAACTGTTATCTATTGTTTCCCCGATTCGGAGACTGTTCCGATTCTAAAGGGAAACAAAGTTGTAATGTTTATGCGGTTGTCAGAGACTAATCCCTTCTTGTATATTCGAGAAGTTTCTAGTGACCTCTGAGTTAGCTGACACACACAAGTAATTAAGTTTAATATACTCGATAGCGACATACTGACCTTAGTCCTATGTCAAATCTATAGTGTATGTTATTCCGATGCGCAGAGCCTATCAGGGATATAGGAACTACACTGCAAGATTAATGTGCGCGGTGTTTTCTATGGCCCTGTGTGGGTACGGTGCTGCCAGGTCAGGGGAATTACCCAATAACCCCCGGGATTGTATGAATCAAAAGATCCACACTGAACAATGAGAACAGTCCCGGCACACGTAGTGGGAATATTACAATGTTTTGGAAGTCTTGTAGAAATTACAATTGCAGTGGTCGACACCAGTTTGAAGTTGAATATCCCCACTACGAGTGCCCAGGACTGTTCTCATCTTTCTGTACCCCTCTTGCCTCTTTCTGCACATCTGTTGGTTCTTCATGCACTACTCTTGCCTCAGTCTGACCACCTGTTCCCTCTTTCTGCACCTATTTTGCCTTTTTATGCAACACTATTGCCTCTCTCTGTAGTTTTCTTGTCTCCTTCTGCAAATCTGTTGCTTCTTTCTGCTCCTCTCTCGCAAACTTCTGCACCCCTCTTGCCTTTTTCTGCACCCTTTTGCCTCCTTCTGCACCTCTGTTGGTTCTTTCTGCATTGCTCTTGCTTCTTTCTGCACCTCTTTGGCCTGTTTCTATACTTCTCTTGCCTCCTTCTGCACCTCTGTTGCTTCTGTGTGCACTTTCCTTTCCATCTTGCTGTACCTCTCTAGCCTCTTTCTGCACCTCTGTTGCTTCTTTCTGCACTTCTCTTGCTTCTTTCCGCACCTCTCTTGCTTCTTTCTGCACTCCTCTTGCCTCTTTCTGTACCTCTCCTCCCTCTTTCTGCACTTCTCTTGCCTCCATCTGTACCTCTGTTGTTTCTTTCTGCACCCCTCTTGCCTCTTTCTGCACCTCTGTTGCTTCTTTCTCCCTTCTCTTGCTTCTTTCTGCACCTCTCTTGCTTCTTTCTGCACCACTCTTGCCTCTTTCTGCACCTCTGCTGCTTCTTACTGCACTTCTCTTACTTCTTTCTGCACTTCTGTGGCTCTTTCTGCATTCCTCTTACCTTTTTCTGCACCCTTCTTCCCTCTTTCTGCACATCTCTCGCCTCTTTCTGCACCCCTGTTCCCTTTTTCTGCACCTCTCTTGCCTGTTTCTGTAACTCTCTTGCTTCTTTCTGTAGTTCTCTTGTCTCCTTCTGCGCCTCTGTTTCTTCTTTCTGCACTTCTATTGCCTCTTTCTGCACCCCTCTTGCATCCTTCTGCACCTCTGTTGCCTCTTTCTGCACCTCTGTTGCTTCTTTCTGCACTTCTCTTGCTTCTTTCCACACCTCTCTTGCTTCTTTCTGCCCCCTTGCCTCTTTCTGCACTCCTCTTCCCTCTTTATGCACCTCTCTTGCCTCTTTATGTACCTTTGTTGCTTCTTTCTGCACTTCTCTTGCTTCTTTCTACACTTCTGTTACCTCTTTTTGCATTCCTCTTGCCTCTTTCTGTATCCTACTTCCCTCTTTCTGTACCTCTCTTGCCTCTTTCTGCACCCCTGTTTCCTTTTTCTGCACCTCACTTGCCTGGTTCTGCAACTCTCTTGCTTCTTTCTGCACTTTTCTTGCCACTTTCTGCACCCCTCTTGCTGCCTTTCTGCACTGCTCTTGTTTCTTTCTGCACCTCTCTTGCGAATTTCTTCACCCCTCTTGCCTCTTTCTGCACCCCTGTTCCCTCTTTCTGCACCTCTTTTGGCTGTTTCTGCAACATGTCTATGTATATATGTGTTATAGAGCCCCTCAAATATACTATTGAATACCCATGTGCCCTGTATTGTGAGCAGAAAGAAATGCATACACCTTTTTTTACACAAATTTATAGAGTATATTGTTTGAAAAACAGGTATTCTCGTGTATGTATGTTTATTGCATTTAACATGTCACTATGTAAAAGCGTAGATACGCATGCATACCTTCACAAACTTGGTCAGATTTACAACAGTGATATGCTTTGGATTGCTGTTTTATATTTGGTAGGCTTAACATTCTGAGCAGTCGATTAATAGTGAACCTTCAAGGGAAAAGTGAGGTTTAAGACATCTTCGGAGAAGTATTAGTGATTAGGGTACTTTGTATGAGTCTGTTGTAAGGGACAGTCAAAGTAGGCCTCTTTCTGCACCTCTGTTGGTTCTTTCTGCACATCTCTTACTTCCTTCTGCACCTTTCTTCCTCTGTCTGGACTTATGTTTCCTCTTTCTGCATTTCTCTTCCTTCTTTTTGCAGCCTTTTTCCTCTTTCTGCACATGTCCTATCTATGTAGACATAGTTAGAAATTCGCATTTAAAAAACCTTAGAAATTCACTGAAAAAAACTAAGGTTTCAGGGACGTTATAGTTAGTTGGACGTTTCACTTGTATAAAATCAGAGAAATTTGGCTGTTATAGTAGAGCTAACTGTAACTCGCGCCCCCGCAATGCACGGCTGATAACATCACACATGGTCAGTGGCATCCCTGAAGACTTCACTGATGGCATCTCAAATGACATCACTGAAGACATCACTGATGACATCATCCACATGATCATCTTATGCTCCTTCTCACACCTAATATAACCTTTGATAGCTCTACTAACTATAATGGCCAAATTTCTCTGGTTTTATATGAGTGAAATGTCCAACTAACTATAACGTCCCTTCAACCTGCGGGTTTTTTCAGTGAATATATATTATCTACTGGCGGTCGCCAGTAGATAGTTATAGTTAGGACCGTGTTTCCATAGGAAATCCGCAACATTCTATTTGGAATAACTTTGGTGCCGATTGACGAATCCTCGCAAAATAGGTGGGGCGCTCCGCTCCGCTCCTTCACTGAAAGTATCGGGGGGATTCGTCAAGCAGGGGCTGAGAAAAAGGGGGGGTCCCAAAACGCGTTTTCCCCATGCATTTTTCCATAGGACCTTTAGTCCAAGCTACAGCCCGAACGGCTGAACAGAATTACTTGAAATTTGGCAGAGAGGTAGTCCTCAGGTCAGGGATGTGCCTTTTGAAGGTCTGGTGTAAATCTGTTCAGTATTTCCTGAGAAAATAGCATTTCAATCAATATATATATCTATAGGCGCGCACCGTGCGCGTATGGTAATCCTTACCGTACGCGTACGCTGACGTGCGCGAGCGCGATTCTGATTGGTTGTTAGATCTTAGTAAACATTCGAATCGGTCGAAACCAGGAAGTGTCGGCCGCCATTTTGTCTCTCGCAGTCTGAGGGGGTGAAAAACAAAGGTGGAGAACGTGAAAAGGGGGCAGGGTGGACAGTTCCTGACCCCCTAGCCTTTGTCAGGGGGTCCCAGAAGGACCCCCAAGGGCCAAAATTTGTTGTTTTTTTTTACGAAAAATTGCGGGGTGCGCGCAGCGTGCGCGTACGGTAGAAACAGAAAAATTCCGCGAACTGCGTAACGTGGGCGCTTGGTGCACGAAGCGCACGAAGCGCCCACAGCACGCGCACGGTGTGCGAAGTGCACCGTGCGCGCACCGTGCGCGCACGGTGATAAACCATAAAAAAAATTAATAATAAATACATAACTTAGCATTTACAAAACCGTACAAATTCACTGAAATCAGATATTACATCACTGATGATATATGTGTCTTTCTGAAAAAAAAATATTTGTAATATATGTATAGCTAAAAATTAATGGAAGAAGACATGGGTAAATAAGTGTCTAAATACAGTGATGTAATATCTGACGTTATCAGCAGAGGATTGCGGTCGCGTGAGTTATAGTTGCCTGCACTAACTATAACGGGGGAATTTCAATGGTTTTTCACAAGTGAAATGTCCAGCTAACTATAACATGTGTGAAACCTATGGTTTTTTAAGTGAATTTGCAAGGTTTTTTAAATGCTAATTCCTAACTATAACGTGTGTGAAACCTATGGTTTTTTCAGTGAATATATATATATATATATATATATATATATATATATATATATATATATATATATATATATATATATATATATATATATATATATATATATATATATATATATATATATATATAAAGAATGCTCTCGCAAATCCAGGTAAATCTCTCATACAAAGGTGAGTGAAGACCCATATATTGTGCAGAATTATTTGTTTATTTGTCACCAGATATGTCCATGACGCGTTTCGGCTGACAAAGCAGCCTTGATCACATGATACGAATGAAAAAGTGCAACCTCTTTTAAAGTGCTAGTGCTCAGGATCTCACAATCGGCATAGAAGAAATACTTCAGTATTAATGGCAGTGTAAATGCTTAAATGCATGAATTTCATAGCATCCCTAAAATTGTTGTATATTGCATGGCGAATAACATATAACGCCTATAAAAATAGTTTAACATTGTTAGTTGGTTAAAAAACACAATGAATAAAATTTCATAATGGTATAAATACCTACAACTGATGCAAAATCTCTAAAAGAGATGTATAAAAATACATAATACCGATAAAACCTATAAAATGTGCAAAGAGGTGTTGCTGTGAAAACAGCTAGTGTATCCCTTACTATTGTGATAACATCTAGGTGCCGATTCCGATCCGTTAATTTTTTTTCCCGTACGATTCGTATCCGTATTTTTTTACATACGATTCGTACAAGGACCATCCATCCGATGAAGTACGATTCGTATGTGAAAAATACATACCAATCGTTTCGGAAAAAGTCCCCGACACGTCCTCGTATCGGGAAAAGTCCCCGACACGTCCACGTACATTTTTACGTACAATTCGTAAAAATGAAGTCCGAGCGCGCAAGTACGATCTGTCCCGTCCGTCCGAATATACAACCGCATGTAAAATGGCCCGTACGGAGTGAACGCTGAACCACTCATGTACACGGCGAAACTTGTGCCCGTGTACGAGTCGCACAGCCTCCCCCCTCCCCCCGCATATGTCAGCACCGTACCCCCGTATGTCAGCACCGTACCCCCATGTCCACACTGTACCCCAGCCCCCTACGTGTATGCGCCGTACCCCTGGCCTGTACACCAGCCCCATGCCTGTACGCACTGTACCCCAACACCGTGCCCCAGCCCCGTGCCTGTACGCACCATACCCCAGGCCCGTACACCATGACCGTGCCTGTACGCACCTTACCCCAGGCCCGTACACCATGCCCGTGCCTGTACGCACCGTACCCCAACACCATACCCCAGCCCCGTGTCTGTACGCACCGTACCCCAGGCCCGTATACCATGCCCGTGCCTGTACGCACCTTACCCCAGGCCCGTACACCATGCCCATGCCTGTATGCACCGTACCCCAACACCGTACCCCAGCCCCGTGCCTGTACGCACCGTACCCCAGGACTGTACACCATGCCCATGCCTGTACGCACCGTACCCCAACACTGTACCCCAGGCCCGTGCCTGTACGCACCTTACCCCAGGTCCGTACACCATGCCCGTGCCTGTACGCACCTCACCCCAGGCCCGTACACCATGCCCGTGCCTGTACGCACCGTACCCCAACACCGTACCACAGCCCCGTGCCTGTCGCACCATACCCCAGGCCTGTACACCATGCCCGTGCCTGTACGCACCTTACCCCAGGCCCGTACACCATGCCCGTGCCTGTACGCACCGTACCCCAACACAGTACCCCAGCCCCGTGCCTGTACGCACCGTACCCCAGGCCCGTACACCATGCCCATGCCCGTACGCACCATACCCCAGGCCCGTACACCAGCACCCTCACCCAGCATCGCGTATGTACGAATCATACAACACCATTGCATATGTGACCACTGTACAACAACATAGCGTATGTACGCACCTTACATACGGGAAAACGACTCGTACTGAACCAGGATACTGTAAAATTGCACAAGGAGGGTCAATTCGAATCGCACAACACCACAAAACACGTCTACAGGATAAAATACATTGAAAACACTGACCTGGCACATACAAACAGGCAAACAGAGGCCAAAACCACAACCACCTCTTATAACACACCCACCAAAAGTTCAAACCCAGCCACACCCACAAATGGACCAATAAAAAGGGCCCACACACACAAACCATGAGCCTTTGCAAAAGACCCACTGCTGCCAGACCCCACAGACAAACAACTGCACCTTACTTACACCTTAACTACACCTTAAACTTACACACCTTGACACAACCACCTTCACAAAGACCCCCTCTTCACATTCACACCCACACCGTCACATCCACACCCACACACCCACAACCATCCACACCCACACCCCACACCATGCCAACAGACAAGAATCCAAAGTTCACAAGGGAGGAGCTGGACATCCTTGTCAACAAAGTCATCAGAGTCGAGCCACAGCTCTTTGGAACATTGTTCTGACAGACCAGCATAGCTGAGAAATCAGCCATGTGGCAGAGGATCGTCGATCGGGTCAATGCTGTTGCGCCCATCAGAAGGACCAGGCATGAATGCCAAGCCAGGTGGTACGATCTGCGCAGGGCAGTCAAGCGCAAAATGAACGAAGAACATGCCCAGAGTAACATCACTGGAGGTGGGCTGCCCCGCAGACCGGTACATTACCATCCCTGGGAGGAGAAGGTGATGGCCACGCTTCCGCCGGTGGGAGTACACGGACTTGAAGGAGTCATAGAGCCTGGTGAGTACACAAACAACTCACGTAACATGGGGGGAACGGCATCCACACCCCAACTACAACTAATGCACGCAACTACCCCAAAGCCCTCACCGGACACAACCACACTCAAAAACTACGCACAAGCCACTAACGGGTCCATGCCCCATTCACTAAGCAAGGCCATGCCAAGTCACAGGCTAAATGAAACACAAACCCAAGACTGGATGTCCGCGATGCTGATAGGGTGGGGCTCACAAAACACATTGTGTAACTCAGAAGCAGTCACCAATGCCCTCAGCCCATATGGCCTAGGGACATACCCATGCACCATGCTCAATGCACAGGGACTGGCCAAGTACTGACAAGGTAGCTGACACTTGGTAAGCTGTAGACAGCACAAGGGCCTCCTGTGACCACTGTACACTCAAACACCAACTCCACATGCCACATACCTAGCACAGGAACTCACACTCACTGTCATGCCAGCATGCACCATGAGGGGACAGGCACATCACCTGGGAGACCCAATGCCAAATCACACTACACCCAACAGCATGCCCGGTCACCCCCCCACCCCTTACACAAGCACCCCCCCCCCCGGAACAGGCAACGGATTTAGCCACTCCCAAAATGGACATGTGACACAACAAGACCAATCCATAGCCAAATAAGCATCCTAGCATTAATTAGACAGGCCAAAGACTCAGGAGAACATATCAATCTGTCCCCCGCAACATACCCATCCACAAGTGTATATTGAGAAGAATGCTAGGCATATCCAACTACCTTGAGGAACTGTGGCAACTTGAATATGTATGAAACATGGATGTCGCACGAAACACCATTAACATTGTCTCTCTCTCACACACAGGGCAACGTCATGGATCTCCCCCCAACACTGGGGGGGAACAATCATAGGCCCAGGCTCGGCGTGAAGATGATCCCACCGGCAGCGACGACTCTCACCACTCCGTGGATGACCCCGACCAACCTGGCCCCCCTGGTGCCCAAGCCCCTGCAGCACCTGTTTCAGGTACATCTGTGCCAACCACCACCCCCATTCCTGCCACATCCCAGGAAACACCCAGGAGCCCTGCTCGCACTGAACAACAGAGCCTGTCTGACCAGGATGGACAAGGTTCTCCGGGCACTCAGGAGGAGGCAGACAACCCCGCAAATGCAATCCCTCAGGGGTCCCGTAGAACTGATGTGCCCACAACGGCAGGCCCGGCTTGTGTGGGCAGGGGTGGTGGGAGTGGAGGCAGGCGGAGGCGAGAACCTAACCAGCCAGCTGAGGGAACCGGTATGTCACACATATGCCACATCCTGGACACATACCGGCGTGACACCAGGGGCATCAACCAGGTAGTGGACACCCTCACAGACATCAAGGGGACCCTCAACGAGATGAAGAACCTACAGGCCAAGCAACATGCCAGTCAACAACAACACCAAGGACGGATGGAGGCAAGACTGGCTGAGCTCCTGGCGGTGCAAATGAACATGAGCCGTTCACTCCGTCGGATCGCCGACAACATGGGCAACCCTCCCTGTGCCACCAGGCGAAGACCACCACCAGCCACAGGGAGGGAGGAGGAGGAGGATTCGTCCGACGGAGCATCACAAGCATCGTCAAGGCCTGCATCTGAGGGTCCCCCCAGGAAGGTGGGTCATCCACGGAAAAGACCGTGAGAGTCAGCGGACCATCCACATCTCCCAGGTCATCTGGCCTGGCACCTGGCCATCTGGCGCAACAGCAGCACCTCATTCAATGACATTCTCTGCTACATGGACTTGCTGGTCACAGTCTGACCAATGATGACCAACACTGTGGTCTGGACTCTGATGACTTCCAATGCAAAGGATCCCATCTCCCCCTGTGAACTTTGGATTCTATGCACCCGGCGAGCACCTCATTTTATCTACCAAAATACGTACCCCACCGCAAATAAAATGTTATTTAAGTCATGAGATGTTGCAGTGAGTTTGCATTAGTCCACAACATCTGTGTGTGTAAATGTCAAACTATGCCTGAGTGTTGAACTAACTCCACCCATCCATACCCTGGGATCTGAGTCTGGCACAGGACACACATGGGTCACAATGTATCATTCAATACAGACATGGAGCACAATACTCACCCGTGATGGGCTCAACCTGCTGAGGGGGGGGGGGGCTTGCAATACTGTGCGGACAGACCTATTTGGAAGAGTATCATGAAGGCGCAGAGGTCATGGCTCATGTGGAGTTTCCTGGGAGGGAGTCCCAGGTATGTTTGGCCAGGTGGGAGAACTATGTCCTGCATGCTGGAGTAAGGTGGATGTGAAGAATGGTGGCCAGGGCAAGGTTGGATGCACGGAGATGGCCCAATGGGGTCTTGGATGGCAGTGGTACAAGGTCGGCTTGGGGTCGGGGTCGTGGCCTGCCTCCTGAGTGTGGGTGTGGAGTGTGAAGGTCCTCCTGCAGCAGACAGTGATCCATTGCAGCTATCTCTGCTGGACTGTGAAGTGGCTGGGGCGCTGGATGTTGAAGCTGAGCTGTGCAGATGCACCCTGGATGTGGACAAGTTTCCTTGGAGTCTTAATGTACTTGCTCCGTAGAGGGCAGGGCAGTATTTGACACGGATGTCATCGTGGACCTGGGGGATGGTCTGTCTTGCCTTGGAGTGGATCGATCTGGGGATCATGTGCATATTGCAGAGGGTGTTGCAGCCTGAGGTACAGATGCTGGTGATTAGCATGGCAAATGTGAGCGAGCAATCCATGATGCACACCAGCTTGTGTGCGTGGCCACTGGGTGCTTGTGCAGGGCTCTTGCGGGTGGGACACAAGCAGTTGAGCCAGCTGTAAGGGGACAATCCTCAGATAATGACCTCAGTCCTGTACAAGTCCAGCCTCAGGTGGCTGATGTTCAGCCATCTGCCAATGGATCTCATGCATTATTGAATATGAGAACTGGCAAGGTCTGCATCTTTGGTGAGGGTGAGGAGCACCTGGCTGTCAATGGCACACAAGATGATGATGAGGTGACGTGCGCATGTGATGGTGTAGAGGGGGATCCTGGACACATTGTAGATTGACACGCTGAGAGATGATACCTGTGCCATGTGCCAGACAACGACACCATACTACATGCAGAGGCCTTGAGTCCCACTCCCATGGCCTTGCTGGGGTACAGAGCTGGTGGGGAGTAGGAGGGACATGACCTGGTTGGTGTGACAGGGCCTGGAAGGCATGGCAGTGCTGTGTAGGCAGTTGGAGTTGCACACTCATCATGCAAAGGTGTTGTGTGTGCACTTAGTGTGTGCCTGAGTGCAGGCGGTAGATTTTTCGGATGGACATTGCTCGGTGGGTGTCTGCTACATCATACTGTAGTGTGATGTGGGTCATGCAAGGACATGAGGGTCATGCAATGTGCACGTTGCATGTGCAGACGGTCCAGCCTTTGGCACCGCGTGGCCGCAAATGTGTCACAGACAAGCTGATGACAGCCTAATGAATGGGTGGAGGGAGGAAGGGAGGAGCATCTTAGAGGCGTGTGTGTTGCCAAATTGAGGTTCTGGACTTTTAAGAGTCCAGAGGTGTCAGGGAAACAACACCCAAAGACCCCTGAGTTCCTCCTGTCTCGGTGCACAAATAAACAGAGACACGGGCTTCTCGATGGTGGCGTCAAAGACCAAGGTTTATTTACTGCAGGGACACAGAAGTCATAGGAACCACACAGAGGCAGAATCTACGAGACTGTTCAAATTGCATTAAATGGGTTACTCTTTAAATACACGCAAAATGTCTTTAGGCTACATTACACGAATATTTCTCATGCCCAACCCGGTATCCCAAACAAACAGTAAATAGACATCAAACAATAATTAGTCGTAGGATTTCGGTATTCGATCAGATCCCCTTGTCAGTTTTCCATTCTTTACCCGATCCTCCCCATCATAAAAATCGTAACCTCCCCATTGTAAAAGCCCAGAAGGAGAGGATCAGAGCCAGGTGCAAAGGATTGAAAAGTAGGATAAGAGGTGTTTATGGATCATAAACGGGCATGGCTACCGTCTTCGGCCTTTCAGTCAGGACAACGGACACGAGAACCAGTATAGCAGGGCTGGCCTCAGGCAGGGGAGGCAGCTTGATTCTGCCTAGTCATGTAGTGTCAGCCTTTCTCGGGGCTCGGGCTTACGTGTCCTTAACAAGGTGACTCTGCCGGGGTCATCGCCCGTTCATTGACTATGTGAGGGCAAGAAACAAAATGGATGCCGTAACTAAAATGGATGCCATGACTTTACAACAGAATGCCCTATTTCTCAGTGAATTCATGCTAGTTGCGTAGCGAAAACACTGTCATGCATGTAATGGATCATTTTCGGTTCATTGGTACCAAAATCGTGTCAGTACTACGATACCGAATTCACGGGTTCGGATCGCTACAGAACCTCAGACCGTCCTTTTGCCCTTACATAGGCAATAACTCACTCTATGTCAGAATCCATTTCTATGTTCATCAGGTCACTGATATGTTGTTGGAGCATTACTCTATCCCGTGGCGTATCTCTAAAAACAGGTGGACTTCTTACGCATGTTGAAATGCAGACGTTACATAAGGCAGGACCACACTGAACAATGAGACAACACGAAAATAAAAATACTAACGCAACACCAGTGACTATCAGAACCTTCCATCCCCACGCAGACAACAGGCTCCAGAACCATCCCATTAATGACCAGTCACCTTCCTCTACATGAATAGAGTCAGAGATCTTATGTAACTTAGAGATGGCCTTGTACACCGTTGGCGCATTATCTGGGATAAAAACACAGCAACTCGATTGGATCATCTTACACACTCCACCTCGATCTGCAAGTAACACATCAAGAACCATACGGTTCTGTAACGTCATGAGGCGATCCGCTTGAAGCTCAGCTGTCAGGTTACTAAGGGCACCCGCAGTTTCGGTGATAGTGGATTCAACTACCCGTGTTAGTTGACGTAGGTTTCTACTGTTGGCCATAGGCCCCCAGAACGGAAGGAAACCTTTGAAGAAGTCTCCTGCTTCTTGGCCAGTAGTATCTTCCTTACTGAAAACACCTCTCACAGCTCTAGTTTTGTGATAGTCCGGTGTAGCAGTGTATGTCGGAGGTAGCAGTTGAGCGATATAACATGAGCCTGAGAAGTCAGCAGGGAGCCATGTGTATGCTCTGTCTTGACAAACAAAATAAGTACCCTTAGCAGCTAAGAATGCAGGGGAAGACTGTGACGGGAAAACATATGTTTCGATACAGTCACTCTTCCCTAGTCGAGCTTTCGGATTCCTCCCATTTCCTTGCAAACAGACCTGACCTTGGTGGGGTACGACCCAGATCGGAGTCGAACATTTACGTTTGTTCTCACCCAGAGTAATGCCATATTCCGTAACATTCCAACCCATGTAAACTCGCAATTCATCCTTGGGAATGAACGGAGTATTTTTGACATCTCTAACCATGTCAGTGATTCCTTTTTACCAAGGCTGTATTAGCAGAGTTATACCGAGTGGAACGCGGAGGTCGTGGAGGATAGGTCTCTAGGGCATAAGAGAACATGGTCTGAAATGCCCAGAATGATCCATTATAACTAAAGGGCAGAACCAGATAAGGGATGCCCTTGTCCATGGTATGTGGTATCAAGCCACACACCCAGCAGTTTGTTGTGTTAACCACTAGTTGATGTTGGTGCAAGAGCTGGATGAAAGTGTTATTTATAAACTCAGAGCTTCGAGCTTGCTCGTGGGCAGGAAAAGGATGGAAAGAATGAAGAGAAACAACAGTCGGAACATGGGGAGATACTGTAGATGTAACAGGTGTAAAGATCAACTGAATACCAAAAATAATTCCGCCTATCAAAGTTATCAAAACAATTAGAAGTGTCAGAGTACATTGCATTAGAAAACATTTGCTATACAATATGTCATATAGCTTTGTCTTGTGCACATTTATGACATTAACCCGTCGCAGTTCAGGAAGCTCCAACTTCTATAACCGTTCGCAACGGATGGTTTGTACCTGTTAAAAACTTGCCTCTGTTTACCCTGGGAGTTCCCAAGATAGACAGAAGAAACCGACCTTATGTCTGATTCCCTGCAAATTAAAACAAGGCACACGTTACGACCCTACGGTAACCCAGACGGCAAGGTGAGAGAAACAATAAAAACAAAAAGATAAAAATTTAGAGCAAACTTCCTGACTGAATGGAATGCAGTAAGATCAAAACAGTTTTCAAACGGAAAGGCAATTATGCAATGTCATTGGTTCATAACATGAGAACGTAGATTATATCTGTACTTTCCGGGTCTTGTCTGATCTTTAAATAGATGGTCTACAGGTGCGAAAATGTTCGACTCCACAGGTGGCAAATGTTCACTTTGTACAATACTCGATCCAGGATTCAAAGGAGCGGTTCCTGCTGAGGTGTCAAAGTTCTGTGTTTCAGTTCGTGGGTGGTCCGTTATGTACTCTGCATCACTGAAAGGGATATGCCTAGGAACAGGTTCTGTCTCGGATACACCAAATCCCTGTCTAACCCAATTGTCATAGGGGAGTGGGAGAGGGACACGCTTCGTATGGCTAGCGTGCACCCAATTTTTCCTTCCAGCTAGGCGTACTGCAGTTCTCGTTGTGAGGAGTACCTGGAACGGACCCACGAATCTTGGCTGGAGGTTCCGAGTTCGTTCAAAGTTCCGAACTACAACTTGGTCGCCTGGTTTCAACGTGTGGCCTGGACTCTCTGGCAGCTTAGGCAAGGATTTGAATACCTGTTGATGAATAAGGCTTAATTTAGCAGTCAGATCATAAAGATAATCAATCAACATTGGGTATTCAATCTGTTTGAATTCCTTTGGCCTAGGGACTCCCCAGACATTAGCAGGACGACCGAACACAATCTCATATGGGCTAAGCCCTACTCGAGAGTGTACAGTCGCTCTGGTGGACAGTAGAGCTAAAGGCAGTGCGTCTGGCCAAGAGAGACCATTGGAAGCTTGAATTTTAGCAAGTTTCAGCTTCAGGGTGCCATTGTACCCTTCAACCAAACCCGCTGACTGTGGGTGATTCGCACTGTGGAATTTTTGGTTAATACCCAGACCCGCACACACACTCTTCATAACTTTCCCTACAAACTCACTTCCATTGTCCGACCAAACAATCCGTGGCATACCATACCTGGGGAAGTATTCTTTGAGGAGGATTTTGGCAGTGGACATAACAGTGTTATCCTTCAACGGATATGCCTCAATCCATCTTGAAAAGGCACAGACTACCACTAGGACGTATTTAAGATTGTTACACCTATCCATGTGGATATAATCCAACTGAATCACTTCAAAGGGACAAGAAGGGGGAGCAAAATGACCAGTTGGGGCTGGGGTTCCCTTGCCAGGATTATGCATCAGGCATATCATGCAGTTTTTCACCACTCTTTCCGCACATTTAGTAATTCCATCGTTCTTCCATACTGGAGCTAACATTTTACAGATCCCTTTCGAACTGATGTGCGCCGCTCCATGCGCCATCGTGACTACCGCAAGTACATACGCATCAGGTAACATCCAACGTTGCTGTTCGGACAAATCAACCCAACGTCCACTTGAATCCATTTTACCCGTTTTCTCCTTCCATTCATTCTTCTCATTTTCAGTTGCTTCATTCTGGATTGCCTTCACACTTTCAATCGTATTCTCACACATCCCTGATTCAGCAATCCATCTTGCAGACGTTGCAACATACATTCGGCTCGTCATGTTCTTGGCCGTCTCTTTGGCGACCTCATCAGCAAACGCATTTCCACGGCCAACATCATCCGTAATCTTCCGATGTGCACTGCATTTCTCAATCGCAACTTCATTTGGTAGGGTCAGAGATTCCAATAGATCACTGACTAACTGTCCATGTTGGATCTTAGTCCCATGGGACGTGAGAAAACCTCTTTCTCTCCAGAGACGTCCAAAGTTATGTGATACGCCGAGGGCGTATTGGCTGTCAGTAAACACATTCACTCTCTTTCCCTCAGCTAAAACACACGCTCTTGTTAGTGCAATTAATTCTGCAGCTTGGGCAGAATTCTGACTTACTCTTGCAGTCTCAACAATCGTACTCAAAGTCGTAACTGCATACGCGGCCGTCACATCACCATTCTGTAACTTAAAACAAGACCCATCGACATATAAAGTGCCGTCTGGATCTAGTAACGGAGTGTCTTTCAAATCAATCCTACCTTTTGTCTCTTCCTCAGTTCTGAAACAACAGTCATGGGGCTCTGAATCACTCGACTCCTGAGTAGTCGGCAACAGCGTTGCTGGATTCAATATGTTGCATCGCTTGATCTGAATGTGACTTGCCAAAAGCGTCAGCTCGTAGCCTGATAGTCTAGCACTGGTGAGGTGCTGAGTTTTCGTTCGATTCATGAGTGTATCCACAGCATGTGGAACCATGACTACTAACATGTTGTTCATGACTAGTCCAGCAGACTGTCGAATAGACACTGCAGCTGCTGCTGTAGCTCTCAAACAACTAGGCAATGCTCTGGCTACCGGATCTAATGTGGATGAGAAATATGCACAAGGCCGCTGTTTGTCACCAAATTGTTGCGTTAAAACACTCAACGCACAACCTTCTCTTTCATGGACATATAGTGTAAACGGCTTACTGTAGTCAGGAGTACCCAACACAGGAGCTGAACACAGCGCATCACGTAAGTCGGAGAAGCTCTGCTGACATTCATCAGACCATGGCAAAGGGCTCGGAACACCTTTTCCAGTCAGGGCTACCAATGGTTTTGCCATGAGAGAAAAATTTGGGATCCATTGCCTACAGTATGACGTAATACCCAAAAACGCACGCACTTCTCTCTGTGTGCTTGGTACAGTCATCTGCGAGATTCCTTTGATTCTCTCTGGGGTCAACCTTCTTCCCTCCTTTGACAAAAGATGACCTAAGTAGGTCACTTCTTGGCAACAATATTGCAGTTTAGAAGGTGACACCTTGTGATGTAAGTCTGACAAATGACGTAATAGAGAAATTGTAGCTGCTTTGCAAGTTTCCTTGTCATCAGCAGCCAGTAAAAGATCGTCTACGTATTGGATCAGAGCAACACCAGGAGGAAGTACAAGAGTATCTAATTGACTCTTTAATGCTTGATTGTAAATTGAAGGGCTCTCACAATAACCTTGTGGAGCGCGCTTGAATCTGAAACTGCGACCTCCTAAGGAGAAACCAAAAATGTCTCTACTTTCCTCGGCTATGGGAATGCTGAAAAATGCATTTTTCAAGTCGATAACTGTAAACCATGAGGCTGAGGCAGGAATCAACGTCAATAATGCAGTGATATCTGGGACCACAGGAAACTGTGGAATCACTATTTTGTTAACCTCTCTGAGGTCAATCACAAATCTGTAGATTGGAGGCTTGGAAGGGTCAGTACGTTTCAAAATCGGCAGAACAGGACTATTGCAGACATTTCCTCTAGTTTCCTCAATCACATCTTTCTGTATTAAGTCTTTCACAATCAGTAAGAGTGCTCGTTCCCCTTCATTCGAAATCCGATACTGTGGGATTCGTGGGAATTTGACATTCGCTTTCAGACTTACCACATAATGGGGAATTTCCAAGAGGCCTACATCGTTAGGACCAGTTGCCCAAAGAGTATCAGGGAGAGAACGCAGCTCCGGTGGGAGCTTATCCATCGACATATACATTGGAGAGATGACTCTCTTGCCTAATGTGAGCTGTACTCCCGAAGGAGAACAGTACAGTGTCGCATGCAGGCGTTTCAACAGATCTAAACCAAGCAGATTCTCATTACAACCGGTTGTTAGAATAAGGGGTGCTTCTAGTTCGCATGGCCCAACAGATATTGATAAAGGACTAGAAACAGGATTGTGAACAGGGGCGCCTGAGAAACCTACTGAAGTGTTCGTTAAGCCAGACAAAGGTGCGCCAGGGAGTTTCGCATGCATAATTGAACTTTTTGCCGCACCAGTATCCAACAGAAACGGTTCGACCACGCCTGATGTAACTACTGCGACATAAGGTCCACTCTGATCAACTGGAACTGATACTACTCCCTCTCTTTGCCTGTGGCTGTCCTAGTACTCGCTTCTCTGAATCTCCTCATTATGATCATAATAATCTTCAACATGATACTGTGGAGATCTACCTGTTTGCGCAGATTGTGCATTTCGCTGATCGAAATAATTCGATTGGCGATCGGCCTGTGGTGTCATAGTACCACGTCCTCTACCTCTAGGAGTTTGCGTAAATCCAACAGTACTTCTCTGAGCTGGGACACCACTAGTCTGTGCGTGCAGTACCGGACACTCGTTCTTATAATGACCCTCCTTTTTACAATAGGCACACTGATTCCATGCTAACTGTTGTCGGGAAAAACCATAATTAAATCTTTGGGACGTCCCTTGCTGGAATTGTGGCTGTTGCTGAAACTGGGGTCGCTGCTGTGAATCTGACTGATTCGAACGAGGCGGATACGCCTGTTGCAAAAGAACTTTAGTCTTTAAATCTTTTGTTTTCTTTTCTGACTTTTCCTTCTCTTCCTTCTCTCTATTCTCGTAATACTGAGCAGTTGCAAGTATCTGTGCTGTCGTCGACACTGCCCATGCACTTTCAGAATCCTTTAACTTGTTACTAAGCTCAGGTAGTAAATTAAACACGAACTTGTCGACAAACAACCTTTGGCCTCCCTCAGTACTCATATCTTGCCCACTGTGGTCTACGAAGGTCTCTTCAAATCTAGTGAAAAAGTCAGAGACGCTTTCGTCCTTCTTTTGCTTGCATGCCGATAGTTTATCCCAATTGACTCGTAATGCTGGCATCAGCGTTTTCATCAGATTAATTATTCTGCCAGGCAAGGCAGCAATCAGAGGTTCAGGTTTAGCACCGCCAACTTGTTGCGCATCTGCTGCTACAATAGCTGGCCAATCACCTCCTAAGGCGACTGGGTGGTTCTCTTGCCGAATTTTGGCCCATATAGGCTGTGGCACTACATTACCAAATAACATTTCAATGTCTGCCAAATTCATGATGCACGCTTGAACTGTCTGCGTTAACTCTTTGTAATAACCAGCAGGATTTTTACGTCGGTCTGGTAACGCTTGTTTTACTGCTAACACTTCGGCCCGTTTCCAAGGGATGTGTATCCACACTCTCTGGAAATGTGCCGGGGCAGCTACAATATTATTAGCCCCATCAGCTTGAACTGCATCACGCCATATCGGCGGAACTTCCCTCATCGGATATTGACCTCGTTTTTTCCTAGTAGTAATCGGTGAACCGTCAGGATCTCTTGTCGCTCGAAGAGGGGAATCATCCCTATGAGCTAAAATCAGTTCTATCGCTCCCCTTACTTCTGAACCTATCACCATTCCTGCGGCAAACTTCTGTTGAATATTTATCAAATCAGAGGGGACGGAATCTAAGTCATCATCTTCCCATTCTTCACGCACAAGAGAACACATCACGTCAAAAACATAACGTTGAGTAGGTTCATTCCATTGCATAAAAGTATCTAACACTCTTCGTGCATCATACTTCGCAGCTTTCGACATCCACCTAAGAGCTGTCGAATCTAACATTTCTCGTTCCTGGGGACCAGGAAGCTGGCTACGTCTCTGTATAGAGTCAGAAACGGGGGTCCCAATTAAAGACCTGTAGAGAGGAGTTAAGATATTAGTTATAGAGTCGGTGATTTTCCGACGAACGGAAAGCGGAGTCAGAATGTTCACAGGGTTCGGGAATAGGGCAGCTGGAGCAGATGAAATAGTAAGGGTAGGAGTAGCAGGTAAAGCAGTTTGCGAAACGACAGGCAAAGGCGGAGCAGGCGACCCAGGAAGAGTGGGTGCCGAAGGAACATTAACCACGGGAAGGAGAGGAGCTGGAATCAAAGGAAGTGGAGCAACTATTCCAGGCTGACCAGCAGCTGGCTGTACAACAGGTAGTAACTGTGGTACTGTAATACCCTGTGCATACGGTGGAGGTGAATTCAACAGGTAAGACAACAGAGGATCCTTCTCATGATCCTCCATCGGCTTAGTAGGACAAGATGGCAATACAGGGTAACATTTATCAATTGCCAAATTATATTTTCTATTCGCCATCTCCATTGCTTTCTCAGTCTCGTTAACATGCAGCTGCCTAGCAGACTCCATTAAAGTCAACCCTTTCTCTTTCTGTTCTTTCTTCGTCTTCCTAATTTCTCTCTGTTTGGCTTCTTTACGCCATACGCGAAAAGAATCAAACATTGCCGGCCGGGCTTTTCTCTTAAACAACTTCTTTTCTAGATTGTCTAGAATTTCGGTTTCGAAGCTACCATGCGGTGGCCAACTAAGGACACCATCTTTTCTGGTATAACGGACCCATACTTCATTATACGTAATAGGACCAACACCATGTTTACAATAGAGCTCATATGTAGGAGTTCCAATCGGAGGAACCGAACACGAATCCTCTAACCGGGAATCCTCGTTGCAACGTAACCAGGACAGGAAACAATTACTACTGTTAGTCATGACAAACCAAAGACAGATTCCAACCAAAATGCGCAAAGAACTTAGGCCTACCAAAATGAACTAATACCAAAACAAAGATTATCTAAACAAGAGCAACCAATGATAATCTACGAATAAACCAGAACAACAAGGAACAACCAAACTGAGCGTAACCCACTTAATACTTAACTGAAATGTGGAAGACGTCACCAAGGAGAACCCGTCTACGTCTCGCCGTACTAAGGTCTGCACCTCGGGTCCAAGACAGGGCGACAGTCAGGGCAGCGGTCCTCTGTAGCCGTCTGGGAACGGGAACCCTCGTGGAAGAGATCGTCGGGCCACTTTTACGACATGCAGGGATCGATGAAGCGGGGTACCTCCCTCCGGAATCTTCACACGAAACTTCTCGAACTTTTCAGGCTTTGGACCGGTACCGGATGACGTCGCCCCACGTTGGGCGCCAATTTGAGGTTCTGGACTTTTAAGAGTCCAGAGGTGTCAGGGAAACAACACCCAAAGACCCCTGAGTTCCTCCTGTCTCGGTGCACAAATAAACAGAGACACGGGCTTCTCGATGGTGTCGTCAAAGACCAAGGTTTATTTACTGCAGGGACACAGAAGTCATAGGAACCACACAGAGGCAGAATCTACGAGACTGTTCAAATTGCATTAAGTGGGTTACTCTTTAAATACACGCAAAATGTCTTTAGGCTACATTACACGAATATTTCTCATGCCCAACCCGGTATCCCAAACAAACAGTAAATAGACATCAAACAATAATTAGTCGTAGGATTTCGGTATTCGATCAGATCCCCTTGTCAGTTTTCCATTCTTTACCCGATCCTCCCCATCATAAAAATCGTAACCTCCCCATTGTAAAAGCCCAGAAGGAGAGGAGCAGAGCCAGGTGCAAAGGATTGAAAAGTAGGATAAGAGGTGTTTATGGATCATAAACGGGCATGGCTACCGTCTTCGGCCTTTCAGTCAGGACAACGGACACGAGAACCAGTATAGCAGGGCTGGCCTCAGGCAGGGGAGGCAGCTTGATTCTGCCTAGTCATGTAGTGTCAGCCTTTCTCGGGGCTCGGGCTTACGTGTCCTTAACAAGGTGACTCTGCCGGGGTCATCGCCCGTTCATTGACTATGTGAGGGCAAGAAACAAAATGGATGCCGTAACTAAAATGGATGCCATGACTTTACAAAAGAATGCCCTATTTCTCAGTGAATTCATGCTAGTTGCGTAGCGAAAACACTGTCATGCATGTAATGGATCATTTGCGGTTCATTGGTACCAAAATCGTGTCAGTACTACGATACCGAATTCACGGGTTCGGATCGCTACAGAACCTCAAAATCTGGACATTTTGTGTGCCCTTGCTGCAGGGCCTGCAGCAGCAGGCACCATGTCCTTGAAACCATGCCACAAGTTGCACACAAAGACAAGGATGTCAGAAAGGACAACTGCAACAGGTGTATGTAAAGGAAGGAGTGTCCGGTTCACCATGGCACACACAGAGACAATGGATGCACAATCACACATTGCAACACATGGCACACAAGGCTCCAAGCATGCACACTCAGACTCAGGGACTCACCATCATGAGAAGAAGTTGCGTAGGAGCTGACTCCGGATGTCCTCCTCCTCCTCCTCCTCATCACTTGCCTCGTGACCAAGCCCTTCATCCTCCACGGGTGGATGTTCCTGCTCATCCGGATCCAGGATGAGTGGCACAGCTTTATCCACTGCCATGTTATGCAGCATGCAGCACACGAGGAAGATTTTGCAGACCTTCACCGGTGCATATGGGAGGGAACTGCCTGTCTTGTGGAGGCACCGGAATCGGCTCTTCAGGAGGCCAAACGTCCTCTCAATCACTCGCCTGGTCTGCCCATGGGCGTTGTTGTAACGGTGATCTGCAACTGTTCTGGTGTTGCGGAGAGGCGTCATCAGCCATGGCATGTTGGATAGCCAGAGTCCCCTACATGGAAACATCATGTACAGAAGTGGGTCAGGAGGAGGTGTAAGATACAAAGATACCGCTAAATGCAGGACAAACAGAGTCTACCCACCAACAAGACATGCTCGTTCATTGAGCAGCTGCAGCATCATTTCTGGCACCCTGCTACTCCTCATGATGTAGGCATTGTGTGCTGACCCTGGAAAACGTGCACAGACATGGGAAATCAGCATATTAGCAAGGCACACCACAAGGGCATTAATGGAGTGATAATGTTTTCGGTTTTGATAGGCTACCTCCTGTTCCTGTGGTGGTACCAAAGCCACATGTGTCCCATCAATAGACCCAATTACATGGGGCATCCCTCCCAGGGCATAGAACTCACCCTTGACACCTGTCAACTGCTCACGAGTTGGAAAATGTATGAATTCATCCAGGTGAACCAACATGGCTTCTAAAACATCATGCAGGACACGGCTGAACATGGTCTGGGACATGCCACCAACATCAGCTATGGTGAATTGGAACGTACCGGTGGCAAAAAAATGTAGGGCTGCCATCACCTTCATCTTGGGGATCAGCGCAGTAGGATACCTGTGTATCGGTTGGAGGTGTGGTGCCAGCTTTGCGGTCAAGTTCTCAATCAACTGTTGCGAGAAGGGGTAGCGTCGTATGCAGTCACGTTCCCTCAGGGCACCCAAGTCTGTCATTGGTTGGGGAGAGGCGGTGCCCTGCAATAATTTGGAAGGGATAACGAAGAGTGAGTACATTACAACACCAATATCAATGAACTGAGCACATGTTCAACAGCTAATACACATATGCCCCATACAGAGTCTGGTCTGGGCAATACATCATGGACACGAATGCCAGCCAGGTGATACTCCTACCAAGAGCCAGCTACAAACATGGATTCTCAAGGTCCACATGACATGCCATGAAACTAGCTGTGGGCCAGTGTAAGTTAACAGCCAGACACATTACAGGAATGACATACATCCACATATGTGCATTAGAAGGATGTTATCTCATACAGACAGCTGGCGGGAAGCTAGACGCACAGGTCACATGTCATTGAAAAAGGACAGACTACACACCTTGCCATGAAGGGGTACATGTCAAAACTGATCACACATACATTGAGACTACGCAGATATGTCCTCAGCTCACAAGTCCATGTTCGATGCATACAGACACACGTTACGTGTGATTCCACATGTGGCCTAGTGTGCGTAATTGTGTGCCATGGCCATCTACACACAGACACATGTTGGATGCAGCAACAGCAGATGCAGTTGACGGAACACCAACAGCAAGCTCATGGTAACACATGACACACAAATGACATAGTCACATTGTGGCACGCTGGTAGTTAGATGTCAGGTGTCATTATCCGTGTACCTGGCATCAGGGGACACTTGCGGGTGTTGGTGACTGTGCCATGCCAGTGATGCAGTGCTTGACAAGTTTGTACTACATGCACACATGTAAAAGGTGTGAAGGGGAAGTGTGCCACATAGTGCTCCATCACACATGACATGTGTACACAGGTCATCACACATCTATTGGGTTAAAACATGAGGAGACATGTGCCACATCACTGCCTGACACACCTAGGCCCTACACATGAAGGACTGTACTGACAATGACTTGATGTCCAGCCTTGTGCGGGTATGACACCTCCATTCCTTTCCTGTGCGCCTCCTATCACCAGTGTAAGCTCTGAAACGCACCGTACACACGCTCTGAGGGCATGTGTACGGTCATATCACTATATTGGGGTTGGGTAGGAGTACGCGCGTGTGTAAGGACCGAACACACGTACGTGTACGAGCAGTGTGTACACATACGTGTACTACCATAGTACACGTACGTGTACACACTGGTCCTATCCCTATGGTAGTGTAGCCGTAGGCGTACGCCATAGTGATACGGGCCGTACACGCGTGTGTAGGGGTCATATCCCTATGGTAGTGTAGCCGTAGGCGTACGCCATAGTGATACGGGCCGTAGACACGTGTGTAGGGGTCGTATCCCTATGGTAGTGTAGCCGTAGGCGTACGCCATAGTGATACGAGCCGTACATGCGTGTGTAGGGTTCGTATCCCTATGGTAGTGTAGCGCATGTACGGCCCGTATCACTATGGCAATACGCCTACGGCTACACTACCATAGGGATACAACCCCTACACACGCGTGTACGGCCCGTATCACTATGGCGTACGGCTACGGCTACACTACCATAGGGATACAACCCCTACACACACGTGTACGGCCCGTATCACTATGGCGTACGCCTACGGCTACACTACCATAGGGATACAACCCCTACACACGCGTCTACGGCCTGTATCACTATGGCGTACGCCTACGGCTACACTACCATAGGGATACGACCCCTACACACTAGTGTACGGCCCGTATCACTATGGCGTATGCCTACAGCTACACTACCATAGGGATACGACCCCTACACACGCGTCTACGGGCCGTATCACTAGAGTAGTGGTGCCCTAGGGGTACGTGTGAAACGCACCATACCTGTGTGGGGATTTCAAAATTACAATGGGGACACATAAGGCACTAGTATTAGGGCCTAAATGCATGCTGGTTGTCATGGATACCTAGTTCCAAAATCAAATTTTTCCATCATGTGGCCTGGAAAAAGCAGTTGGCCACATTATACACTGTTGCAAAGTGGTTGTTGACTTGACATGATGCAGCAAATTTGAAAAAATGCTAATGCTGTCACTGGTGTATTTTCAAAGGGATTGGAGGAAACGTAGGATGCAAATGAGTCTGACCAATCACTCTGTACTCCTGTACATGAAATAGCCCAGCAAGGCAGATATAAGTCAGCCAGAACCCATGAGAGGGCACTTGCCTGTACAACCTTTGATTCGACACCACTGCTGCTGTCTTGGCTTCCTCTGGCACCATGTCGCGGACTGTGGAGAGGGCCCAGCCTTTCACCCAGGAGGAGAATGAGGCGTTGCTGGACGTCATCCTCCCACAGTTCCCCAGCCTGTATGGTCGACCAGGGGAGCAGGTGAGTGCTGACTCCGCTACCTTTGACTGTGCCACTTTTTTTTGTGACTGGCACTTCTGGCATTGTGTCCAGGTGTGACAGACATGCAATGTAGTTTAGAGTGGGTCCCGGGGGGGGGGGGGGGTGAATGGCTTATGTCTGTCATGCAGAGCATGATGTGGTTCATGTCTGCACTCCTCACTTGCATTGTGCTTACTGTGACATTCACGGCATGGTGCATGGCACATTCAGCATGGCTAATCCTCTTGCCCATTCTTGTTCTATAGTCCTGAGGTGATTCTGTGTTCCCCCCGGTGTGACAGGTGACTGTACCCACAGATGTGTGTGAGTTGAGTGGAGCTGTGGTGAGAGTGTCCAAATGATATGTACGCCCCCTGGACATTGATGTGTGTGAATGTTCCTTGTCATGTGGGTGAGTGTCTATGTGGAGTGTTGCACCACAGCTGCATGGAGGAGGCAACTGCTCTACCCATCTGATGTGAGAAGGAAGCCGTGCTGTGTGAATGACTTGGTGGGCTAGCCCCACGCCTGTGACACCCCCCAGGCAAGTGGCACATGTGCAGAGTGAGGTTTTTAGCCCCTGTTGCCACTGGCAGGTGAATGATCTGTGCCTGGGTGTGTCTGTGTACTCTGCTGAGGTTGTGTCAGTGGCCTGGGGCATGTGACTGCTTGGAGGTGCTGTCCATCAGCCTTGTGTTGCTTGTGATGTACAGTGTGTGCCATGATCAGGGAGTGTCGCACCCCTCATGCCACCTGTGTACTTTCAATGCCATGTAGTGCATTGGGGCTTACACAGAGGCGAATGTCCCCATGACAAAGGTGCTATTAGTTTGCAGCATACTATGCCCTGTTCAACAAATCAAAAATGTTCTAATGTGTGTCTCTGTGACATGGAGCAGGTGTAGTGATCTATTCTCACTTTGTCATCCTCACAGGTAACCGCCTACGAGAATGGGAAGATATGGAAGCGTGCCGTCAGGGTCGTGATCTCCGTGGAGAGTCGCAGTTGGCGCCTGGCCCAGGTGAGGAAACGCTGGCAGGACATCCGGTGCTGGACCAGGAGGATCGCCCGGGTCCTGCTGGGGACTCACCTGCACGCAAACACGGCGGGCGCCGGCACCTGACCCACCAAATGAAGCGCGTCCTGGCGGTGATCTTCCCTGACATGGATAGGCGGTTACAGGAGAAGCAGCAGCAGCAAGGGGGTAGGTACATGTGTGTTTGTTGTGTGTCACCAGCTTTTGAAAGTGCTCAGTCACATGGATTCACTGCCAGGGTTTATATGTGCAGTGCATATCCTGTTCCCCCAAGTCAACCGCTGCTGTTCTTCCTCCCTTCCCCTCCTTGACATGTGTTCCCTGGTCTGTGTGTAATCACTATTGCACATGGTCATCTAGGCTGCAAGGTCATCAAAGTGCACTATGCTTTCTGCATCATGTGTGGGGGTGGTCTGTGACATGTGTTGGTACCTTGCCTGTGCCCTGTCCTGTCCACTCATTTGGGGGTTAATAATTGTTGGCACTGTCCTGAGGGTCCACATAGGAGTGTGAGGTTTAAAATACACACACTTCCAGCATGCATGACCAATGTAGTGGCATCAGACATGGTGTGCATGAGTGGGAGTTATGCATAGGGCCGGGACGGTTGCTCCTGTTACAGTCAGATCATTTCAGGACCATGGAGCAGTGTGCCCACTACTGTCCCCTGAGACACCTTATCCTAGGAATCATGTGTGGCATCACACACTGTGGCCAGTCTCTGTGTGTTCAGCATAGTTTGGCCTCTGTGGCATTGTTCCCTGCCCTAATTTGTATTTACATAAAGTTTGCAACATGTGTCCACTGTACAGGGTGACCCCATTAGGCTTGTGCATACTCACACTGGGCAGTGCCTGTGTGTCTATGTACAACTATCAGTTGATGGTTGTTTGTCACAAATATGTGTGGTCAGCCTCACGAGGTGATGTTGAGTCCAATTAGGAGTTCTTGATTCCCCTTTTAGTAAACACAGATTCAGAGGTGTAACTACTTGCTCTGTCTCAATCACATTGTCTCATGCATGGGGGGTTTGTGCAGGAAAGGCCTACATGTCAAAACCTTATGTCTCCTTGCCAGGTCTGACCTGTGTGTGATAATTGTCTGGACAGACACTCAAGGTACAGTGACCCAGGCATGTTGTGCAGGGTGTCATGTTTGTGCTTTGCAGCATGTGTCAAAAGTTAAAAGACATGTTTCCTGCTCATCCATTATTGGCACCGGTGTGTGCTCTAGATGCTATGTAGTTTGGTCTGTGTGTGCTGACATCTGTGTGGACATTCTTCGTTCCCATCAGGGTGTCTCCTCAGTGCAGGCGCTCCTTATTCCAACACTATTTCAGGGCCATTAGCTAATGCATTGTCCTGTGTCTGGACATGTGTGTCAATCCACATGACAGGTAGTGTGTCAAATGTGTTGCCAACTGTGTCATCATGGTACGGATGGCCATGTGACAGGTGGCATGTTTTAAGTTGTTATTCATGAAGTCTTGTACCTTGGCACTCACTACACTTGTCAACATGTCCCAATAGTTTATATGCTTCCCTTTGATTTTTCTGAAGGACAATAATGTGCCTGCATGACAGATGTCTCCCAAGGAAGTGCACAAGAAACCACCTTTACACTTTGGGGGAACACGCTGGCACATTTCAAACAAAGGCACGGTCTGTCAATAATTTGTTTTTGAATTATACATATCCATGTTCCCACAGTGTGTTAGCATTTGGGTTAGTCCTTGGTTGTTGCTGATGCCAACTTACCGGTGTCAAGTCATCCGGACCACCGTGGTGCCATGTATATGTACTTCTTGATTCCACATTTCTTCTTAACAATGGCTTCTTGGCATTAGGCTGCCAGCTCATTCAATGACTGTATAAATGTAGTTTTGTGTGCCCCTCCTTGTGTGACTTCTGATATTCATGCACATGTGTGTTCAGTTCCACGAGTGGAACATTCACACATTCCTAACATGTCAATTGTGTAAAGTTTTGTGATTCCCAATGGATCAGAACGTGTTTATTTGTTTTTTCTAAAATACTCACAGGTCTATGAGTGTGGGGACCGCTTCAGCATTGGCGTCTGTTATTTGGCATTGGGTGCGCAAATACTGTTTCGTTCACAGTGACCAAGAGGTGACATGCCTTCATAGTCTGGCTTTGCTCCACTGTTCACAGACACTAGCTTTTCTGTATAATTGGATATACAGTTATTTTCTGTTGTATCTTGATTTTCATTATTTAAGGTGTCATGGTGGGTGAAACCACTGGGGAGTGCAGGGCTTACATATGTGCGGAGTATTATAGATGTTACTCATGATGCATTTCATGATATGCACTGTGACCTATTTTGTTTGGACTCATGTGTCAGATGTACACAGGTGACTGATTATTTCCTGTCTCTTCACCTTGACCACGGCATCATCAGGGGACACTGAGGGAGACACCTGCACGGACGTGGAGGAGGGATCCAGCACCAGTGCCACCACTCCTGGCGAGTCGGCAGCATCAAGTGGCACGGAGGCCGAGGGGAGTGCGGCGGAGGACATGGGTAGTACCAACACCGACTACGATGCTGACGGGTCCGAGGCTGAAGTCCCTGAGGGGGCGGAGGCTGCTCCAACAGCTGGCAGCAGCACTACAACTGTCACCGCCCCCTCCATTCCCATCACCGCCCTCCCAGTTGCTCCAGTCCCTTCTGTCCGTGTAGGGCAACAACGTGTCTCCTTCGTGCCAGGCACCGCACCCCCTGCCCCTGTCCCCCCTGCTGCCCTCACTGCCGAGTCTGTGGACATTCAGCGGCAGTTGCAGGTTGGGCAGACATCGATCCTGACTGTCCTCCATGGCCACACCAGACTGCTGACACAGATGGTGTCGTACATTGAGGGCATGTCATCAGCAATGTCTGACCAATGGATGTTGCTGAGGTCCATGGTCTCGTCACTGACGGCAGCAGTGAGTCTCCTGCAGCACTTCATCCCCCCACCTACCCCTGCACCATCCACACTTCCCACTCCCATGCCTGTCCCAAGCACACACACACATTCCCAGACAGGCACCACACCAGACACAGCCAGCAAACCAACAGGGAAGGGCAAGCGCACACCTCCTGTCACGCACACTCAGGGGGAAGTAGGCACACCCACTGGGTCTAGGGCACACAGGCAGACACGCAGCCACAGTCGGAGTCCGCATGCCTCACTCCCCAGTCCCTCCAATGTCACTCCCCTCGGCTCCCCTGCCCCACAGTCAGAGAAGGAGACATACTTGGCTGTGCTGGGCCTCCGCCCCACTGGTTCACCATCGCGCAAACGGGCAAGGCACTCCACGGGTAGGGGAGTTGAGTCCCCCCTGTCCACCACCTCCCCCAGTAGCGCTGCAACCCATCCCTCCACCCCCCCTCCTTGGGGCCTGTGGTTCCTTCAGGTGCAGGGGAGACGCTGGAAGAGCTTGCCAGCGTGTGCAGCACCATCCTGACCTCCACCTTTGGCACTGGCCCACCCCCTGTAGTGGAGTCGTCCATCACTGCACCCACAACACCTACCCTTCCCCCTCCTGTCCCTGCGGTGCCTGGTCCTTCCCCACAGGATGCCCCCACCCCAGTCGATGAACCAGAGGTTTCGAATGTGCAGGCAAGCTAGGGGAGACGCGTGGCGATGTGTCCCCCCCAGGACTTCGATCTGGACTGGCCTATGGCCTTTGTAAATAGTAGCCTTTCATACCTTTTATTTTACTGCTGAATAAAGCATTTTGTTCTTCCTTTGAACACAATTGCTTTTCAGGTATTGATGTTGGTGCTGATGCTCAATGAGTTGTGGTGGTGATCATGTGTTAGGTGTCTGGGAAATGTTGGAGTCTGGTGCTCATGGGGTGGAGCCTGGTATCTGCGTGCCATCACAAGGTCTCTGCAATGATTCTTTGGTCGTTTATGCTCTTTGTGTTTGGAGACATTGTTCCCCTGTGGCACCTGACATCTTCCCTGCAGGGAGTTGCACAATTGTTGTGCTGAACTGTGTCTACATTTCCTTGGTGGCTGACGGATCCCTTCAACTATGTCCATGCCTGCTCAGCAATGTCTCCGGCTGCATCGTCTGTGCCATCCTTGGTAGTCACTGTACTTGTGTATGGAGTATGTTGCCATGTCTCCATGTGGAAATTGTCCCTTTTCCGCACTATGCATGTGTGTACTCCCAGCCTAGCACACATATGGTACTTGTTCTGCAGGGTATTTGGTCACCTGACTGACAATTGTGGGCATTGTATCTATGGGAAGTCCACCCTATTCCTTCCATGGGAGACAACAACTTGGTGGCTGTGCCTGCACCTGTACATTCCTATCTTTCCTGGAATGTGCGTGACAGTGTGTGTTCCCTTTGGCTCTCTTGGTTTAGTAGGCTTTCACATAACTATACAGTCTTGTGACATGATCTCAGTGTGTGTATTGTGCTACATCCGCCAGGGGTGGGTATGTATGTGTCATTTGTCATCACACCCACATGTGGTGTGTCATGCAGTGGGGGAAAGACATCCATCCTCATGGGTGTGGGACACTGCTGTCAGTGATGTGTTGATATATGGCACTCTCAACATAGTCGCACATTGGGGATGCGTTCATGAACCCATGGAGTTGTGGTCATCTGAGGATGATGCACTCACCCCTCATATGTCAGGACAATGCTGGTATTCCTCTGCACCCACCCCCATGTCTCTGTCCACTGCTGGTATTCCTCTGCACCCACCCCCAGGTCTCTGTCCACTGCTGGGAGTGTAAGGCACCCACCCCTCACCTGTCTCTGTCCACTGCTGGGAGTCCTCTGCACCCACCCCCATGTCTCTGTCCACTGCTGGGAGTCCTCTGCACCCACCGCATGTTTCTGTCCACTGCTTGGAGTGATAGGCACCCACCACTCACATGTCTCTGTCCACTGCTGGGAGTGATAGGCACCCACCCCCATGTCTCTGTCCTCTTCTGGGAGTCCTCTGCACCCACCCCCATGTCTCTGTCCACTGCTGGGAGTGATAGGCACCCACCCCTCACATGTCTCTGTCCACTGCTGGGAGTGATAGGCACCCACCCCTCACATGTCTCTGTCCACTGCTGGGAGTCATAGGCACCCACCCCTCACCTGTGTCTGTCCACTGCTGGGAGTGATAGGCACCCACCCCTCACCTGTCTCTGTCCACTGCTGGGAGTCCTCTGCACCCACCCCCATGTCTCTGTCCACTCCTGGGAGTGATAGGCACCCACTCCCATGTCTCTGTCCACTGCTGGGAGTGATAGGCACCCACCCCTCACATGTCTCTGTCCACTGCTGGGAGTGATAGGCACCCACCCTCACCTGTGTCTGTCCACTGCTGGGAGTCTTCTGCACCCGCCCCCATGTCTCTGTCCACAGCTGGGAGTCCTCTGCACCCACCCCCATGTCTCTGTCCACTGCTGGGAGTGATAGGCACCCACCCCTCACATGTCTCTGTCCACTGCTGGGAGTGATAGGCACCCACCCCTCACATGTCTCTGTCCACTGCTGGGAGTGATAGGCACCCACCCCTCACATGTCTCTGTCCACTGCTGGGAGTCCTCTGCACCCACCCCCATGTCTCTGTCCACTGCTGGGAGTGATAGGCACCCACCCCTCACATGTCTCTGTCCACTGCTGGGAGTGATAGGCACCCACCCCTCACATGTCTCTGTCTACTGCTGGGAGTCCTCTTCACCCACCCCCATGTCTCTGTCCACTGCTGGGAGTCCTCTGAACCCACCCCATGTTTCTGTCCACTGCTGGGAGTGATAGGCACCCACCCCTCACATGTCTCTGTCCACTGCTGGGAGTGATAGGCACCCACCCCCATGTCTCTGTCCACTGCTGGGAGTGATAGGCACCCACCCCTCACATGTCTCTGTCCACTGCTGGGAGTGATAGGCACCCACCCCTCACATGTCTCTGTCCACTGCTGGGAGTCCTCTGCACCCACCCCCATGTCTCTGTCCACTGCTGGGAGTGATAGGCACCCACCCCTCACATGTCTCTGTCCACTGCTGGGAGTGATAGGCACCCACCCCTCACATGTCTCTGTCCACTGCTGGGAGTCCTCTGCACCCACCCCCATGTCTCTGTCCACTGCTGGGAGTGATAGGCACCCACCGCTCACATGTCTCTGTCCACTGCTGGGAGTCCTCTGCACCCACCCCCATGTCTCTGTCCACTGCTGGGAGTGATAGGCACCCACCCCTCACATGTCTCTGTCCACTGCTGGGAGTCCTCTGAAACCACCCACCCACCCGCCCCCTTGGTGCAGTACACTGCTGTCCTGTGCATACACACACACCAATATACTGCTTATATGCTGCACCAGGCCCTAAGCCAACATTCGTGGCGTGTGTACACCTTGTATCCATTCTGTACTGGTGCTGTAGGGGTACGGGTGGGACGGACCGTACCCCCACATTCATAGGGTGTACGAGCTGTACCCACGCTGTGGGGGCATGTGTACGGTCCGTACCACGCGTACCCATCCATCCCACTCCAATGGTGGTACGGGCCGTACCCATGCTCTGAGGGCGTGGGTACGGCGCGGACCCCTACATCGCCACAACAATGGTGGTATGGACCGTACCCACGCCCTCAGAGCGTGGGTACGGCCCGTACCACCATTGAAGTTTACCACCATTGAAGTGTTGATGGAGGGGTATGAGCCGTACCCACGCCCTCCGAGCGTGGGTACGGCCCGTACCACCATTGAAGTGTACCACCATTGAAGTGTTGATGGAGGGGTACGCTCCGTACCCACGCCCTCAGAGCGTGGGTACGGCCCGTACCACCATTGAAGTTTACCACCATTGAAGTGTTGATGGAGGGGTATGAGCCGTACCCATGCCCTCCGAGCGTGGGTGCGGCCCGTACCACCATTGAAGTGTACCACCATTGAAGTGTTGATGGAGGGGTACGCTCCGTACCCACGCCCTCAGAGCATGGGTACGGCCCGTACCACCATTGAAGTGTTGATGGAGGGGTACCCCTACATCTCCACTACAATGGTGGTACGGGCTGTACCCACGCTCTGGGGGTGTGGGTACGGGCCGTACCACCATTGTCGTGAAGGGTACGCGTCCACGTCCACTTCCGTTGTGACGGTACGTAGAAATTGGTGGACACGCCCCCCCGAAGAGACCAGACCCTGGAGGTAATGTATGTACAGGTCATATTTACATTTTTACTTGGGTGGGGGTTATGTTTCCTGCCCCTGGCCCCCCCTCCTTGCCCCTGGGTGTTGTTCTGACCTTCTGTGGCATCTGCGTGGGTTTCTGTGCACCAGGTCGTAAGCTAGGAGGGCCGGGATGACATGTAGGATGGGGTCCATGGCTGTCCGTCGCGTACCGGTGCTCCTTCTTCGCGTCGTCCTCGATTTCCCGGCAGTTTTTGGCTGCCGTAAAATATAAGCCGTACGGAGTGACGTAGGCACGAATCGTACTTGCTGGTCCATAAAACGCTGCCTGACTCCGTCCGGACGTCACGTACGAGATGTCCCGGAACGTTATTGTGGGTATTTTTTCCGCACTCGTAATTTTTTACGATTCGTACAGAAATGGTATTTCTGTACGAATCGTACTTGCTTGTTTGTAAGGTGGTTTTCCCGGGTACGAGTGGTACGGAGAATACGCTCCGTACGACGATTCGCACCCGGGTTTACAGGATCGGAATCTGCACCCTAATATGCAAACAAAACCCATTAAAGGTAAATAGTGAATACTAAAAGGTCCCTATGCTATGCTATTATATAGTCCATGAATAAATGTTATATTATGTATGCAGTTATAATTGCCAGGGAAAATTCAGAAAAAACGGGGTGCAAGGTTATAAATTAACAAAGAGATAAACATAATTAATATCTATTTAAATAAAAAGAAATTCTTCTAAGCTTTGCCATCTATGTGTATTGTATATTCCAAAAAAGGAGGGTAAGCGATAATTGGAGCTAAAAATATGAGAGCCATGAGCTGATATATATATATTTATACATATGTTCACTAAAAAAACAAAAGGGTGGAGGGACATTATAGTTAGGATATAGAATTAAATGAACCTTCAAAATTCAATTAAAAAACAACATTAAATGGATGTTATAGTTAGGTTCAGATTTTACACACACAAAAACCATAGAAAGTCAGCAGTTGTAGTTACCTTAGCAAACTATAACTTACACCCCCTCAATGCACTGCTTATGACCTCACATATTACATCACTCATGACATGGTCAGTGACATCACTGATGACAACACTGATAACATCATTGAGTGAGTGTGAGTGTTTAGTAGAACTTTCTGATACTGAGCTACTGCATAAGTTAAATTACTATTCTTTCTTTACAACTAATGAGTGTTAGTATTTCTAATGTACTATTTATGAGTGAGCTTGTCTCTGTGCTGACACATGTCCCCTGCTGAAGTATGTGTATGTTAGTGCTTTGCGACAGTCCAAACTGTCCATTAAGACTTCACTCCACAGTGATGGCTGAGTATAGATGTGTTTTATGACATACTGACCACTTTGTTTAAACCTTCCTCCTTTGTGATGAATGAGTGTAACAGTAGTTTGCAATAAATTCATGTGTTCACTAAGACCTCTTTCTAGGGTGATGGCTCAGTATAGTAGTGGTTTGCAATAGACTGACCTCTCTGCTAACACCTTTCTCCAGGATGAAGAATAATTTTACAAGTGGTTTGTGGCACAGTGGCCTGCCTGCTAAGACCTCTTTACTGGGTGTGTGTCATAGTGGTTTGTGTAAAACTGACGTCTGCACTAAAATCTCTTTCCAGGTGATGAATAATGTTGTTGTAGTTTCTGATAGACCAGCCTGAATGGCTAGATGTCTAACTTTGGTCATTAGTGTTTAGAATAGTGGTTTAGACATACCTATACGCTGAGAACTCTCTACTGGGTGATAAGTGAGAGCAGTAGGTGCTAAGGTTAAAGTGAGCTCTCAGCTTCACATTTCTCACCAGTCTCCTTTTCCTATTTAAAAATAAATTTAAATGGTATTTTATGAAGTATATAGAAATTTACTTTGCTGGATGATGTCGTCAGTGATGACACTGACCTTGTCATCAGTAATGTAATATGTGAGGTGATTGCAGAAGGAGTAAGTTACAGTTAGTGATACTGAATTTAGGGGCATTTAGGAGATTGCAGGGTAGTAGTGAATGGGCTACTTACCCTTCGGGTGACTACACCCCGTATATGACCACTTTCTGAGGAAAGTGGGCATAAACCTGACCCAGAGATCCTAGTATCAACAATTTTAAAATGGTGAAACCCTTCCTTGGCTGTCAACTTCAGGTGGCCCACCTTAGGGATGTGCCTAGCCTGAAAGTGTGACACACCTCCTGACTAACTAATTTCCCTCCTTCTCTGGTGCTAAATGGGTCTCAGGGCAGGGGTGGCATTCCTCATGTCTTGGGGGAAGCTGTTGTTGCATGTCTAAAGCGGGAGAGGCTTTGAAGCCTCTGGCCCTGAAATACTAATTCACCTTCCTCCGGAAAAGGTACTGTTTCTGGCCACCGAGAGCACGGGCTCTCACCTACAGGGGGTCAGAAACTCATTAGTGGTGGCAGGCTGGATGCCACTAGTCAGCCAGCATACTAGAGGTCTAGTAAGTTTTCAGGGGAACCTCTAAGGTACCCTCTGGGGGCATGTGATAATAAATCTAGTACTGGCATTAGTACAGATTTATTAAGACAAGGTATTTGATACCGAACACCATTGGTTTCAGTGCATCCATCGTTTAGCTGGGTATCTCGTAATGATAAGTGCCCAGTACATGTCCTTAAGATGACTTCCTGATCACTTCTAATACCTAGGAATGGAATTAGACATCACAGGGGCCTATCTGCTCATGCAGATGGGTGCTCAAATATAATATAATGCAGTCTGGCTTAGAGCTCCAAGGTTTTCTGTCTGAGTGACTTACATATATTATATGCAGTGTACCTTGATTTGGCACATAGGGAGTGTGCCATGTTCTGTTTTCAAAATGGTTTACACCATTTCACACATCCTGAGATGGCAGCTGCATGCAGTTTTAGTGTGGTTCCCTTTGAGTGGCATAATACATTTTGGCCCCATGCCCTGGGTACCAGGGGTACCATTTACTAGAAACTTGCATGGATGCTAAAGTCCTTACCAATTGTGTTACAATTAGACATTTACCTTTTTTTAAGGGAAGTAGCACTCGGGAGCCCCCACGGACCCCTGCCTACCACACATCTACTACAGGGCCTCCGCCGCGATTGCACCCAAACTAGGACGGACTATCAATGCCTCCTTCGAAGCCGGCATCTTCCCAGATGACTGGAAGCGGGTGGAGGTCAAACTCCTCCTCAAGAAGCCCACGGCCGATCCAACAGACCTAGAAAACTACCAGCCCATCTCTCTCCTCCCCTTCGCTGCCAAAGTCACGAGAGACTCGTAAAAACTCAGCTGACCGCCTTCATGGAAGAGAACTCCACCCTAGAACCCTCCCAGTCCGGATTCTGCAGGAACCAGAGCACCAAGACCACTCTCCTAGCCGCCACCAATGACATCCGCATGCTACTCGACCAGGGCCACTCTGTGGCCCTCATCCTACTAGACCTCTCCGCAGCCTTCGACACCATCTCACATCACACTCTCGCAGCCAGACTCCACAATTCGGGGGTACGAGGAACTACCCTCAACTGGATCCAGTCCTTTCTCTCCGGCAGAACCCAGAGGCTCAGACTCCCTCCTTTCCTCTACGAACCCACAGAAATCAACTGTGGAGTGCCCCAAGGATCATCGCTCAGCCCCACAGACTTCAACCTCTACATGGCCCCTCACCGCCATCGTCAGACAACATGGGCTCAGCATAGTATCATATGCGACGACACCCAGCTCATCCTCTCCCTCACGAAGAACCCCCTAGACACCAGACTCTGCTTCCAGTAAGGAATGAAGGGCGTGGCAGCCTGGATGAAAGATAGCTGCTTGAAGCTCAACTCGGAGAAGACGGAGGTCCTCATCCTCGGACCCTCCACCTCCTCCTCTGCCTAGGACAACACCTGGTGGCCCTCGGGAATCCACTCACCCCTACAGGCCACGCAGGGAACCTCTGCATCATCCTTGACTCCGTAATGATAACAAGATTAGGGAGTGTAGAGGGAAGGCCCTACATGGGCTCTAGAGATGGATACGTCCTCCACTCTGAATTAGTTACTAAACATAAGGATCCATCTCTTTGAGGAGAAAATAGAAAAACAAAAAACCTGGGTTCAAAAAACGGAGATAAATGGGTGTAAGTGTCCCACAATGGTTGGACACACACAAAGTTGTTTAAATGCCCCTCACACACCAAGAATGACCCATGTTGTCATGCTTCATCATAGGGGTCTTCCCGCCCCGCTGCGGGACAGGGCGTGCTACAACCTGCGTATACGCGGGAGCACTGATGATAAAGTGCTATGTGTAATGCAAAGGGAGGGTCTGGGGTAAGTGTAAATGTGAGATTAAAAAGGACCTGGCCCCTTCGGACAAAAAAACTTTAATAAGTCAAGGGGGGCTGGTACTAGTAAAAAGGTGGTGCGGAGACTCCCTACTCAATGTGCGGTTACTCCTAATATGTTGTCAACATGTTTCGATGCAAAGCATCTTCATCAGGACAGGGCTGAGATCCCTCCTATATGAAAAGGTATGTACTTATGAAGATACTATAAACATAAGTGAGAAAATGCAATTAGTCATGCATAAATATACAGTACCTAATGGTAAGCGTATATGTTCTGTAGAGGAAAAAAGAAAAAAGGACAAGTACTCGTTTAGTGTCCCATGAAGTAAAATCATTATACCTGCAAACATAAGAAGTTCGCCACAAATGTGACAAAAACGTGATAGTTAGCCATAAATCTTAATTTTGCAGAAAAAAGTGCGGTGACCTGTAAGAAAATAGAGACATACAAGACACTACAAACAGATAACAAAAAACACACACTCTATAAATGCGTGGACTATTCTCAAAAATAGAGATAGACCCAGTGGTAACATGAATACATACTTAGGTGTATGTGAGGTTTTTGCCTCATGAACCTTAGGGCGGGTGGAGAAATTAAGGAGCCTCAATGCTGAATAAAAAGAGAGAATGGAAAAGGAGAATTAGCTGTTATCTCCTGAATGCTACTTGAAAAAATGCCGTATCGGTATCCTCGAACGGCTGTGCCGTACTCACGTATCCTTGTACTGCCAATCGCTTAATGTGCATCCATCCCGTGGTTCCGCCGATATGCGGGACACTGCCTAACGTGCTCTATTTAAGTATAGCCAGCCATTGTTAAATTATGGGGAACTCGTTGCACCTGGTGCGCTACAATGGCTTCCGGTTTAGAGGTTACTGAAAGACTAGACCCGGAAGAGTAAAATCTTACGGAAACCGGAAGTGAGGACCCGAGGTGGGTTTTCGGAAGGTTATTTCCGGACTAAAGGTAAACATCGTAGGCAAAGTTACCCGTATGTTGTAAAGCATCCAGTATCACTGACTGGGTACAGAGACTGTGAACGAATAAAGGTTTGAACACACGAGTCACCCCTAGCGTACCACATCCGTCAGGATGTACGATGCCAACCATCGTTGTAAACGGAGGGTAAATGCGAGCAGTATTAAAAAAGAGCTCCCGGTGTTTGGAAAGGGAAGGGATTAAGGTGCCGATTCCGATCCTGTAAAACCCGGGTACGAACCGTCGGACGGAGCGTATTCTCCGTCCGACTCGTACCCGGGAAATAAACATTACAAATCGCAAAGTACGATTCACACGGAAACCCTATTTCCGTACGAATCGTTCAAAACACCGACCGACGAAAACAAACATACAAATGTGATCCGGGAAAGCGCCGATGTGACGTCGGGACGCATGAAGCCTGCGTTTCACGAACCAGGAAGTACGATTCGTACCGACGTCACCCCGCATGGATAATATTTTCCGGCAGCCAAAAACTGCCGGGGAATCAGGACGACGCGCACAAGGAGCACCTGTACGCGACGGACAGACATGGACCCGAACCTACGTGTCATCCCGGCCCTCATAGCAGTCGACCTCCTCCACAGGTATCGACGCAGATGCCGCAGAAGGTCAGAACAACACCCAGGGGCAAAGGGGGGGGGCAGGGGCAGGAGACAAAACCCCCACCAAGTCACACAGCATACATGCCCTGGACATACCTGACCTCCAGGCCCTGGTCACTACGAGGGGGTGTGGGCGTGTCCAGCAACGCCAGCGTCCGCCACAACGGAAGTGGGTGACGACGCGAACCGGCAACACAACAATACAGGTACGTACCGTACCCACGCCTTAAGAGCGTGGGTACGAGTCATACCACGCCCACACCTACGTCACCCCAACAATGGCGGTATGGCCCATACCCACGTGCCAAAGGCCTGGGTACGGGCCGTACCACCATTGGTGGTGTGATGTAGGGGTACGCGTGGTACGACTCGTACCCACGCACTGAAGGCCTGGGTACGGTGCGTACCCCTACGGCACCCCAACAATGGCGGTACGGCCCGTACCCACGTGTCAAAGGACTGGGTACATGCCGCACCAGCATTGTTGAGCGTGGGTACGAGTATGTACGAAGTGTACCCACACCCGTGTATGTTCGGAGCGTACCCCCACCCGTGAATGTATGGAGCGTACCCACACCCGCGTACGTATGGAGCATACCCCCACCCCAACAGTGTATGTACGGACAGTACCCCCACCCGCGTATGTATGGAGCGTACCCCCACCCCAACAGTGTATGTACGGACCGTACTCCCACCCGTGTATGTTCGGAGCGTACCCCCACCTGTGAATGTATGGAGCGTACACACACCCGCGTACGTATGGAGCGTACCCCCACCCCAACAGTGTATGTACGGACCGTACCCCCACCCGTGTATGTATGGAGCGTACCCACACCCGCGTACGTATGGAGCGAACCCCCACCCCAACAGTGTATGTACGGACAGTACCCCCACCCGCGTATGTATGGAGCGTACCCCCACCCCAACAGTGTATGTACGGACCGTACCCCCACCCGTGTATGTTCGGAGCGTACCCCCACCCGTGTATGTTCGGAGCGTACATGGCCAGACACAGGGGTGGGTGCCTATCACTCCCAGTAGTGCCCAGAATAGGAGGGGTGGGTGCAGAGTCCCCCCAGCAGTGCCCAGACATAGGAGGGCTGGGTGCAGAGTCCTCCCAGCAGTGCCCAGACATAGGAGGGGTGGGTGCAGAGTCCTCCCAGCAGTGCCCAGACATAGGAGGGGTGGGTGCAGAGTCCCCCCAGCAGTGCCCAGACATAAGAGGGGTGGGTGCCTATCACTCCCAGCATTGCCCAGACATACGAGGGGTGGGTGCAGAGTCCACCCAGCAGTGCCCAGACATAGGAGGGGTGGGTGCAGAGTCCTCCCAGCAGTGCCCAGACATAGGAGGGGTGGGTGCAGAGTCCTCCCAGCAGTGCCCAGACATAGGAGGGGTGGGTGCATATCACTCCCAGCAGTGCCCACACATAGGAGGGGTGGGTGCAGAGTCCCCCCAGCAGTGCCCAGACATAGGAGGGGTGGGTGCAGAGTCCTCCCAGCAGTGCCCAGACATAAGAGGGGTGGGTGCCTATCACTCCCAGCAGTGCCCAGACATAGGAGGGGTGGGTGCAGAGTCCCCCCAGCAGTGCCCAGACATAGGAGGGGTGGGTGCAGAGTCCTCCCAGCAGTGCCCACACATTGGAGGGGTGGGTGCAGAGTCCCCCCAGCATTGCCCAGACATAGGAGGGGTGGGTGCAGAGTCCTCCCAGCAGTGCTCAGACATAAGAGGGGTGGGTGCCTATCACTCCCAGCAGTGCCCAGACATAGGAGGGGTGGGTGCAGAGTCCTCCCAGCAGTGCCCAGACATAGGAGGGGTGGGCGCAGAGTCCTCCCAGCAGTGCCCAGACATAAGAGGGGTGGGTGCCTATCACTCCCAGCAGTGCCCAGACATAGGAGGGGTGGGTGCAGAGTCCACCCAGCAGTGCCCAGACATAGGAGGGGTGGGTGCAGAGTCCTCCCAGCAGTGCCCAGACATAGGAGGGGAGGGTGCAAAGTCCTCCCAGCAGTGCCCAGACATAGGAGGGGTGGGTGCAGAGTCCTCCTAGCAGTGCCCATGGAACGAAAAGGGTGGAGTACCCACAGATCCAATGGCCACAATTGTCAGTCAGGTGCACAAAGACTCTGCAGTACATGTACCACATGTGTGCGAGGCTGGGATTACACACATGCACAGTGCCTAAAAGAGAACATGTCCACATGAAGTCATGTCAACAGACTACATACACAAGTACAGTGACCACCAAGGATGCCACGAATGATGCAGGTGGAGACATCGCTCAGCATGCATGGCCAAAGTTGAAGGGGTCCGTCACACACCCAGCTAATGTAGACACAGCTCAGCACAACATATTGGAATCACCCTGCAGGGAAGATGTCAGGTTACACAGAGGAAGGAACACACCTTGGGACGATGTCACCATGCAGTAACTGCTTACATGAACAGGGTAGTTTAGCTAACACCTTGTGATGGCACACAGATACCAGGGTCCACCCTATGACCAGCACACTACTACATTTCCCACACACCCAACACATTATCACCACCCCAAATCATGGAGCAGGTCCACCAACAGCAATACCAGAAAAGCAGTAGTGTTCAAAGGAAAAAAAACATTGCTTTATTCAGCATGAAAATAACTAAGTTCCTTTTAATGTTCACTATTCACAAGGCCCATAGGGCAGTCCATATTTCACTTCCTGGTGGGGGACACATCGGGACGCGTGCCCCTAGCTTGCCTGCACAGGTTATAGTTCCTTTTCTTCCACGGGTGGGGGCATCATGTGGGGGGGAAGGACCAGGCACCGCAGGGACAGGAGGGGCAAGGGTAGGCGTTGTGGGTGCAGGGACGGAGGACTCTACGGGCCCGATTCACAGAACTAACTTAAGACAAAATCCTAAACTTACTACCATTTTGGTATTCACAGAAGGCACTTACTCATTTTGGTATTCACAGAAGGCACTTACTCATTTCGGTATTCACAGAAGTTAGTAGTCCTAAGTTTAGGACTCCTAAATGCCTTCTGTGAATACCGAAAGTCTTAAAATTAGGATTTTTCTCAATTTAGTAGTCCTAAGTTTAGACTTACATAGGAGTCCTAACTATACTACTACTAAACTGAGAAAAATCCTAATTTTAAGACTTTCGGTAGTCACAGAAGGCATTTAGGAGTCCTAAAGTTAGGAGTCCTAAACTTAGGACTACTAAATTGAGAAAAATCCTAATTTTAAGAATTTCGGTATTCACAGAAGGCATTTAGGAGTCCTAAAGTTATTATTTACTGGCTTCTTTGTTGATCGGTTCAAGCGCTTGAACGACGAAGGACAGAGACGAAGAGTACAGAGGAGAGGAAACAACCCTGACCGACAAAGAGCCAAACCGATCAACAAAGAAGCCAGTAAATATTCAAAAGACCTACACAGTACAACTCCAAAAGGAAAGGGAAGGTAAAAGATAGCGCAAGCAACTCTTACCTGACAGCACAAAAAGATGTCCCATGGAATAATAACCAAGCCCTGATGAAGACCTTAGAAAGGCAATAAAAAGGTCCATAGCAGGAAAGGTCGAAACGCGTCGGCTAACAGAACATGAAAATATATTGGGGATAAAACCATACAATAACGCCCCGTGAAGAGCCAAACTCAAATATCTAGTCAACGCTCTCTAGCTTCAATTTGGGAAAATATATTTTTCTCTAATTACATTCTAGGACCAAACCAATCATATAATGTGGAGGCAATAATGACTTTATATGCCACTCTATCTAACAAAGAGGATATCTGAGTACTGTTTCGATTTATGTATCAATTTTGCACATTTATGTACGTCGTTATAATGTTTTGTTGGAAAAGTGAAATTTATTTCATTGTCACACTGAGAAATTTATATTTGTGATATATATGCGTTTTGTTGTCACACTGTATTGTCGAAAAAGTGAATATTTGGAGATTTATGTTTGTCACATTGAGAAAGTGTTCACCAAATCAACTAAAGATATGAAATTATATTCAACTCGCAGTCAATAAATAGATCTGCTGAGATCAAAGTGATATTGTGATCCATGGTATCAGAGGTATTTACTGTTATATAAGTATTACCCAGATTCCGGCCTCTGAAAACCTTATTGAATCCCCCCTCTTATTATATACTCGCCGGTCTTGTGTAGGCACCTGAATCGGCTCTTCAGAAGGCCAAACGTCCTCTCTATCACTCGCCTGGTCCAGCCAAGGGCAGTGTTGTAGCGGTGCTGGGCAGCCGTGCTGGGGTTGCGGAGAGGCGTGATCAGCCATGGCATGTTGGGATAGCCAGCGTCCCCTACATGGAAACATCATGGACAAAAGTAGGTCAGGAGAAGCTGTCAGACAGGAATAGTACGCTAAATACAGGAGTGACAGAGTGTACCCACCAACAATACATGCTCGTTCGTTGCACAGCTGCGTCATGATTTCAGGCACCCTGCTACGCCTCATGATGTAGGCATCGTGTGCTGATCCTGGAAAACGAGCACAGACATGGGAAATCGCCATGTTGGACAGACACACCACAAGGGCATTGATGGAGTGGTAGTGCTTGCGATTCCTGTACGCTACCTCCTGTGCCTGTGGTGGTACCAAAGCCACATGTGTCCCATCTATGGACCCAATGACATGGGGCATCCCTCCCAGGGCATAGAACTCATGCTTGACACCTGCCAACTGCTCAGGAGTTGGGAATTTAATGAACTCATCCAGGTGCAGCAACATGGCCTCTAAAAAATCATGCAGAACCCGGCTAAACATTGTTTGAGACATCCCACCCACATGAGCAATGGTATGTTGAAAGGTACCCGTGGCAAAGAAATGTAGGGCTGCCATTACCTTAATCTTGGGTGTCAGTGCCGTAGGATACCTGTGTAGCGGTTGCAGGTGTGGTGCCAGCCTTGCCGTCAAGTCCTCAATCAACAGTTGGGGGAAGCGGTAGCGGCGTATACAGTCATTCTCCCGCATGTCAGCCATGTCCGGAATTGGTCAGGGAAGAGGCGGAGCCCTGCAGTAATTTGGAAGGGACAAGGAAGAGTGAGTGCACTACAACAACAATTTCTATGTACTGAGCACATGTTCATCTGTCAATACACATATGCTACATACAGAGTCAGGTATGTGCTATATGCCCTGGACACGTATGGCAGCCAGGTGACACGCCTACCAACACCCAGCTACAAACGGGGATTGTGAACCTCCACATCCCATGCCATGGGACTAGGTGTGGCCCAGTGTAAGTGAACAGCCAGACGCATTACAGGAGTGACATACATCCACATATCAGCAGATGAAGGATGTTGATCGCAGAGACAGGTAGCGGAACACTAGAGCCACAGGTCACATGATATAGAACTAGGACCGACAACACACCTTGCCATGAAGGTGGACATGTCATGACTGATCACACATACATTGAGAGTATGCAGATATGTCCTTGTTTCGCTACTCTGTGTTCCATGCATACATGCACACCTTACGTCGGATTCCACATGTGGCCTGGTATGCGTAACAGTGTGCCATGGCCATCTACACATAGACACATGTTGGTTGCAGCAACTGCAGAGGCATTTGAGGGAACACCAACAGCAAGCTAATGGGAACACACAACACATACATGACATAGTCACATCGTGCAACGCGGGTAGTCACATGTCAGGTGTGAAAACCCCTGTAGCTGGCATCAGGGGACAGTTGCGTGTGTTGTTGACTGTGCCATGGCAGTGACGCTTTTCACAAGTGTTCTGTACTACATTCACACATGGCAAAGGAGTGAAGGGGATGTCTGGCACATAGTGCACCATCACACACGACATCTGTACACATCTCATCATACATCTATTGCCTTCACAACTCAGGAGTAATGTGCCACATCACAGCCTGACACACCTGTGCCCCACACATGTTGTACTGCACAGACAATGCCTTGATGTCCAGCCTTGGACAAGTATGTCAGCTCTATTCATTTCTGTGTGCTGCCTGTCACCACTGTCAGGTGTGAAATGCACGTACATACGCTCTGAGGGCGTGTGTACATTCCCCATCACTATGGGAGTGCAGCCGTAGGCCTACCCATAGTGATACGCACCGTACACTCGCGTGTACGCTCCGGGTATGCATGCGCGAGCAAACCCATAGTGATAGGGAGCGTACACGGGCGTGTACGGGCCGTATCACTATGAGTTTGCTCGCGTATGCGTACCCGGAGCGTATACGCGTGTGTACGGTGCGTATCACTATGGGTACGCATACGCGAACAAACCCATAGTGATAGGGAGCGTACACGCGCGTGTACGGGCCGTATCACTATGGGTTTGCTCGCGTATGCGTACCCGGAGCATACACGCGTGTGTACGGTGCGTATCACTATGGGTACACATACGCGAGCAAACCCATAGTGATAGGGAGCGTACACGCACGTGTACGGGCCGTATCACTATGGGTTTGCTCGCGTATGCGTACCCGGAGCGTACACGCGTGTGTACGGTGCGTATCACTATGGGCACGCATATGCGAGCAAACCCATAGTGATACGGACCGTACACACGCGTGTATGGGCCGTTTCTATGCATTTGGGGTGCCCTAGGGCCCTGGAACACACTGTACCTGTGTGTGAATATCAAAATTACATAGGGGACACATGAGGGACAAGTATAAAGCCCTAAATGCATGCTGGTTGTCATGGAGACCGAGTTTAAAGTTAGAATTTTTTTCATCAGGTGGCCAGCAAAAGTCGGTTTGAAAGAATCTACTTTGTTGCAAAGTGGTTGTTGACTTGACATCATGCTCAATTTAAAAAAAATGCAAAGCCCCTCACTGGGGTAGGTTTAAAGGGATTGAAGGAAACATAGGATGCAAATGTGAGTGACCAATCACTCTGTACTCCTGTGAATGAAACAGGGCAGCAAGGCAGATATAAGGCAGCCAGGTCCCATGAGAGAGCATTTGCCTGCACATCCTTTGATTCCACAACACTGCTGCTGCTCCTGATTCCTCTGGCACCATGTCCAGGTCTGTGGAGAGGGCCCAGCCTTTCACCCAAGAGGAGAACCAAGCCCTGCTGGATGTGATCCTCCCACAGTACACCATGCTGTATGGTCGACCAGGGGTTCAGGTGAGTGCTGAGTCCACTAGCAAAGACTGTGCCCCTTTTTGTGACTGTGACTTCTGCCATTGTGTCCAGGTGTAACACACATGCAATGTACTGTGGAGTGGGTCCCGAGGGGGGGGAATGCCTAATGTCTCCCAGCCAGAGCATGTTGTGGTGCATGTCTGCTCTCCTCACTTGCATTGTGTTTACTGTGACAATCACTGCATGTTGCATTACACATTCTGCTTGTCTAATCCTCCTGGGAATGTTGTTACTACAGTCCTTATGTGAATCTGTGGTCCCCCCAGTGTGACAGGTGGCAGTACCCACAGATGTGTGTTTGTTTAGTGTACCTGTGCTGAGAGTGTACAAATGATGTGTTTGTCCCCTGGACATTGGTGTGTGTGTGTAAGTCCCCTGTCATGTGGGTGAGTGCATATGTGGAGTGTAGCACCCCAGCTGCATGAGGGATGGATATACCCTGCCCATCTGATGTGAGCAGGGAGCAGTGCTGTGTGTCTGCGGTGATGAGCCAGCCCCACACCTGTGGCACCCCCAGTCTAGTGGCACATGTGCAGAGTGAGGTTTGTAGCTGCAGTTGGCAATGGCAGGTGATTGTCCTGTGGCTGTGTGTGTCTGTGTACTCTGCTGAGGGCGCGTCAGTGGCCTGTGGCATGTGACTGCTTTGAGGTGCTGCACATAATCCTGGTGTTGCTTGTGATGCACAGTGTGAGCCTGGATCATTGATTGTGCCGTACCCCTCATGCCACCTGTGTACTCTACAATGCCACCTAGTGCATTTTGCCTTCCACAGAGGAAAATGTCCCTATGACAAAGGTGTAATGAGTTTGATGCATACTATGCCCTGTTAAAACCAGCCAAATTGTTCTAATGTGTGTCTCTGTGACATGTCGCAGGTGTATTGAGGTTGTCTCACTTTTTCATCCTCACAGGTAGGCGCCTGTGCCAAGGAGCAGATCTGGAAGGACGCCGTCAGTGCCGTGAGGAAGACGGATGGTCGGAAGCAGCGCCTAGCCCAGGTGAGGAAACGCTGGCAGGATATCTGGTGCTGGACGCGGAGGATCGCACGGGTCCTGCTGGGGGACTCACCTGTGAGCCAAAAGAACCATGGGCGCCACCGTCTGACCCACATCCACAAGCGTGTGCTGGCGGTGGTCTTCCCTGACATGGACAGGCGCTTACGGGAAAAGCAGCAGCAGGAAGGGGGTAGGTACATGTGTGTTTGTTGTGTATCACCAGCATTTGTAAGTGCACAGTTGCATGGATACACTGCCAGGGTTTAAATGTGCAGTGCAGTTCCTGTTCCCCAAAGTGTAGAGCTGCTGTCCTTCCTCCCTTCCCCTCCTTGCCATGTGTACCCTGGTCTGTGTGTAGTCACACTTGCACAAGGTTATCTAGGCTGCCAGTTTATCCATGTGCCCAATGCTTGCAGCTTCATGTGTGGGGGTGGTGTGTAACAGGTTTTGGGACCTTGCCTGTGCCCTGTCCAGTTCAGTACTTGTGGGGTCCATGTCAGTTGTCACTGATGCTGAGTTCAGACATAGGAGTGTGTCTCAAAAGTGTAATGCTTTACAGCATGCATGTCCTATTTTGTGGCCTGTGACATGATGTGCATGAGTGTGAGATATGCAGAGTGCAGGGATGGTGGCTTGTGTTGCAGTCATTACCATTCAGGACCATGGAGTAGTGTGGCCACTACTGTCCCCTGGGGCATCTTTTCCTAGGTATCATGTGTGTAATCCAAATATGTCGACAATCTCAGTGTCTACGGCATAGGTTGTGCTCTGTGCCATTGTACCCTGGCACCATTTGTATTTACGTAAACTCTGCTACATGTGTCCACTGTACAGGCTGACCAAATTTCCCTTGTTCATACTCACGGGGGCCAGTGCCTGTGTGTCTTGGTAAAATGATCTGATGATGGCCATTTGTAGATGATGTATTTGTACCGGCGCACCAGGGGTATTTTGTGTCCAATCAGGATTTCTTGCAGGCCATGTGTTTTTATTCCAGACTAAGAGATGTAAGTGCTTCCTCTGTCTCAACAAATTGTCTCATGTAGGGGGTGGTTGGTGCGGGCAAGGCCTACATGTCAAAACCTGAAGTCTCCTTGCTAGGTCTGGCCAGTGTGTGATGTTTGTCTGGACATACACTCAAGGTGCAGTGACCCATTCATGTTAGGCATGTTTTTAAGTATTACCTTTGCAGCATGTGCCTAAAGTTCATGGAGATGGTTCCTGCTCATCCCTTTTTACGCCAACGTTGTGTGGTGCAGATGCTGTGCTGGATTGTCCCCAGAGCTTGGCTCCTCTGTCCAAATCCATATCATGTTATTTGCTATTGTGTCATGCTCTCCATAGTTTCTCACTGGCATGGTGGGTCAACCAACTGTGTGTTGCAGGGCCTACATATGCACCTTGTATTGTAGATGTTACTCATGTTGCTTTTCAGGCTATGCACTGTGACCTATGTAGATTTGACTCATGTGACATATGTATACAGGTGTCTGATTATTTCCTGTCTCTTCACCCTGCCCACAGCATCGTCGGGGGAAACGGATGGAGACACCGGCACGGATCGTGAGGAGGGACCGAGCACCAATGCCAGCAGTGCAGTATTGTCTGGCACATCGGGTGAAACGGAGGCCGAGGGGAGTGAGGCGGAGGACCTGTCCAGTGCCACTACAGAATATGAAGCTGACGGGTCCGAGGCTGAGCTCTCTGAGGGGGTGGAGGCTGCTCCAACAGCTGAAAGCAGCACTACATCTCTCCCCGCCCCCTCCATTCCCATCACCGGCCTCTCACTTGCTCGTGTCCCTTCCTGGCATGCTAGGTCACCACGTGTCTCCTTCCTGCCAGGCACCGCACCCCCTGCTGCCCCTGTCTCCACTGCTGCCGCCAATGCCGAGTCTGTGGACATCCTGCGGCAGTTGCAGGTTGGTCAGACTGCGATGCTTAATGTCCTCCATGGCCACAGCCGAGTGCTCAACAACATGGAGGCATACATGGAGGGCATTTCAGCATCGCAGGCTGACCAACGCAACTTGCTGAGGTCCATAGACTCGACACTGACTGCAGCAGTGGGTCTCCTGCAGCGCTTCGTCCCACCCCTACCCCTGCACCATCCACACTTCCCACTCCCATGCCTGTCCCACATACACCCAGACGTCAGCATGCACACACCACACCAGACACAGGCACCACACCAGCAGGGAAGGGCAAGCGCACACCTCCTAGCACGCACACACAGGGTGAAGTAGGCACACCCACTGGGTCGGGGGCAAACTTAAGACACGCAGCCAGAGTGGGAGTCCGCATTCCGCAAAATCCACTCCCTCCAAATCCACTCCCCTCAGCTCTCCTAGCCAAGAGTCGGATACAGGGTCAGTCCTGCCCAGTCTGTCCATCAGCCCCAGTGTGGCACCACCCCGCAAGCGGTGGAGGCAGGACACCGGCAGGGGAGTTGAGTCCCACCCCCTGTCCACACCCTCCCCCAGTGGCGCTGTGACCCATCCCTCTGACCCCCTCCCTCTTTGGGGCCTGTGGTTCCTTCGGGTGCAGGGGAGACGCTGGGGGACCTTGCTAACGTGTGCAGCGCCATCCTCACCTCCACCTTTGGCGCTGCCCCACCTCCTGTGGTAGGGCCCGATTCACAGAACTAACTTAAGACAAAATCCTAAACTTACTACCATTTTGGTATTCACAGAAGGCACTTACTCATTTTGGTATTCACAGAAGGCACTTACTCATTTCGGTATTCACAGAAGTTAGTAGTCCTAAGTTTAGGACTCCTAAATGCCTTCTGTGAATACCGAAAGTCTTAAAATTAGGAATAATAACCAAGCCCTGATGAAGACCTTAGAAAGGCAATAAAAAGGTCCATAGCAGGAAAGGTCGAAACGCGTCGGCTAACAGAACATGAAAATATATTGGGGATAAAACCATACAATAACGCCCCGTGAAGAGCCAAACTCAAATATCTAGTCAACGCTCTCTAGCTTCAATTTGGGAAAATATATTTTTCTCTAATTACATTCTAGGACCAAACCAATCATATAATGTGGAGGCAATAATGACTTTATATGCCACTCTATCTAACAAAGAGGATATCTGAGTACTGTTTCGATTTATGTATCAATTTTGCACATTTATGTACGTCGTTATAATGTTTTGTTGGAAAAGTGAAATTTATTTCATTGTCACACTGAGAAATTTATATTTGTGATATATATGCGTTTTGTTGTCACACTGTATTGTCGAAAAAGTGAATATTTGGAGATTTATGTTTGTCACATTGAGAAAGTGTTCACCAAATCAACTAAAGATATGAAATTATATTCAACTCGCAGTCAATAAATAGATCTGCTGAGATCAAAGTGATATTGTGATCCATGGTATCAGAGGTATTTACTGTTATATAAGTACACAAGACCGGCGGCGCACTCCCATATGCACCGGTGAAGGTCTGCAAAATCTTCATGGTGTGCTGCATGCTGCACAACATGGCAGTTGAGAAAGCTGTGCCACTCATCCTGGATCCGGATGATCAGGACCATCCACCCTGGAGGATGTAGGGCTTGGTGATGAGGCTAGTGATGTGGAGGATGTGGAGCCGCAACAGGACATCCGGAGTCGGCTCATACGCGACTTCTTTGCTTAGTGGTGAGTTCCAGTGTCTGAGTGTGCACGCATTGGGCCTTGTGTGGCATGTGTTGCAATGTGTGTGTCCATTTGCATGTATGCCACGTGAGTCAGAGGTGTGTTTGGATGTGTCGCTCGAGTGATGGTGCAATTGATGAGTGTATTTCTGGAGTCATAATTGTCACCTAGTGTTGGACCCGGCCTCGTGGCGTGGTCCTGACTTCCCTGGGGTTGGGCCCGTTCCCCGCCCTGGCCTCCACGGGCCACCCGTTCGAGCCGCACGAGGTCGCATACACCTCGGGGCTCCACCATTTTGTTGCCTGCCACTTGACCCTGCACACCAGTCCACCTGACTCCGCTCAACCCGGCCTCGGCCCCAGCGAGGCCCAGACATTGAGGCACCAAGAACTGGCCAGGGGGTATCACGTGAACACCTCATCGCCCTGGCGGAGGGCGGTATCGATGGGACCCCCAACCGTCCCCACACACCGAGGTGCGATCGGCCTCCATCTCTCCTGGGCCCGGCGCCTCTCCTGCTGGGCGTCTGGCCGCTCCCAACCCGGCCTCTCCGCCCCTCCGGGCGCAAGGGTCCGGACTTCAAAGGGCTCCAGGCCTATATCTGGGGCGACCCCACAACAGACCGGCAGTTGTATCCCGGAGTCGAGAGCCCTGCTGATTGAATCGCGGCCGACCCTACGGAGAAGAACTCTTGCTTGAAACCACCACGAGCCCTGCAGACTGCGTCGCGGCTCCTTCTTGCTGAAACCTTGAAGCCCCCCGGAACATCGGGGCCCTGCTGACGCTGTCGCGGCCCAACCTCGCTGAAACCTCCCTCGGAGCCCTGCTGACGACGTCGCGGCTCGAGCTGAGCAGAAAACCATCTTGAGAGCCCCGCTGACCTGGTCGCGGCTCTCCACGAACTGAACGCCAGAGCCCTGCTGACGCCGTCGCGGCTCGACCCCTCCGAGTTCCGGAGGCCCTCCAGCTTGAGGATAAGAACTGGGCCCCAGGTACCCGCGTACCAAGCTCCTGCCAAAGACTGTCCCGCTACTCCTTCCCGTCTAAAGAGACACTGAGACTTTTGTGGATCCCTTGATCCCTTTTCGTGTAAATATTGATCCCGTAACCTTTAAGTGCTGATAAAGAATTGCTCGTCTTGAGACAACCTCCTTGAGTCCTGTGTGGTGGTGTTACTGTGCTAGTACATAATAGGAGAAGGATCTCCCAGGAGGCTTCTCTGCAGCGCTCGGCTACTTCGTACAGTGTGGGGGCCCCCCCTGAGTGGTCTCGCCGACTTCTCGGGGTCCGCCTTCCAACATTTGGTGGACAGCGACGGGATCCGAGCCGAACGCAGTACGTACAAGCCAGTAACCCACTAGCTACCCATCCAAACAACCGGAAGTCATGAGCAACCAAGAGAACAACACGACCACGGAGTTCCAGCCCGAACGGTTGGAGGAATACACGCACAAAGAGTTGAAACAGTTCTGCAAAGACAAGGGCATTGCAACCACCGGCCTAGGTACCAAAGAAGAGATGCAGAAAGCCCTGAGGACCTGGCTAGAGGCCGGGGCAGGCCCCTCCCAGGACGAAGGTCCACTGCCCCTGACTGTGGCCACATCAACCGCACCGACTCCGGCAACCGGAGGAAGAAACAGCCTAGAAATCGGCCTCTCCGAAGAGGAGATACGAGAACGGGAGAAGGTCCGGAACCACGAACTAGAGCTCGCACGACTACGGCTGGACGGCGAACTCCAGCTAGCAGAAAAGAAACTGGCCCTAGAGCAGCTACGGCTACAAGAGGAGATGGAAGAGAAGAGACGGCACCGAGAGTTGGAGGAGAAAAGACTGACCCTTGAGCACGAGCGAAGTCTCAAAGAGCTCAAAATCAAGGCAAAGAACGGGGGGACCGACACCCCCAGTAATAGAGACACCCTACCGCCTGCCGAAAACAAGGTACATATCCCTAAAGATGTCGTCAAGGAGTACTACAAAAATGACGACATCCAACAATGGTTCAAAGTATACGAGGTGGCCATGACCTCCCATCGGGTGCCCCGAAAGGACTGGGGCGCCGGCCTGTGGGGTCGGTTCCTTAGTGAAGGTCGAGACACACTGCTCCAGCTGCCAGAGGACCACATGAAGGAGGCCCTGCTCACCCGCTACGGGCTAACCGCGGAAATGTACCGCCAGCGGTTCAGAGACTGTAAGAAGATCCCAGGCACTACCTGGGTGGAATATGTGGACTTTTTCAGCCGGGCCCTAGAAGGATGGATCAAGGGTAGCAAGGTCACCACCTACGGGCAGCTGGTCGACCTCATTGTTTGGGAACATCTCTCCAACAATTGCTTCGTGGAGCTAAGGCAACACCTCCTCGACAGCAAGATGACCGACCCACGTAAACTCGCCGTCGAGGCCGACCGATGGGTCAACACCCGCGTCCCCCGGAACTCGATGGGGGAGTACCAGAGGAACCCCACCGGACCTCCACACCAACGCGGTGGAGGGGGAGGGCCGAACCGGAATCGGGACCCCCCCGCCGGGGCCCCCAGGAGCCCGCCTCGAGGGCCGCCGCCGCAACACCTCTCCCCGAGCCTAGCCCGAAGAGGGGCGACCTCAGCCAGAACCGGACCACGGCCCCCAGTAACCTGCTACGGCTGTCAACAAACCGGACACTATGACAGCGATCCGGTATGCCCCCTGAACCGAAGAAGCGGGGCCGGCGGGCCCCCGCCCCGACAGCTGGTGGCCGCCGCCCTGGGGGAAGGAGAAGAAGAAGAAGAAATCCTCGACCGAGGAACCACCGAATGGGAGCCGGCGGCCATGTCCCTGGTCTGCCTGGGCAGCCGAGAAATGGTGCCCCGCACACCAATCCCAAGCAACACCCAGAAATACCGGCAGCAGGTCACCATCAATGGCCGACGGGCCGAAGCCCTTTGTGACACCGGCGCCAGTGTCACCGCTGTCCGCTGCCACCTGGTGACCCCCGAACAAATCCTACCCGATGTGCTGTGCCCCGTCCGGACGGCCGACAACACCGAAAGCCTGTGCCAGATGGCCCTGGTCCCCTTCGAGTGGGGAGGGGTGACAGGCCTACTGAAAGTGACTGTCCGGGACGACGCACCAGTGGACTGCCTCCTGGGGAACGACCTAGAGAGTTCCCCCTGGGCTCAAGTGGAGCGACGAGAGCACCTCCGAATGCTGGGACTATCCGAATGGGCCTGCGCCATCACCCGGTCCATGGCCGCCCAGGCCCCCCGCTCATCCCAGGCCCCCGGTACCGCCCAGCCCGAGGGGCTCGCACCAACCCCCGCCTGCAGCAAGGGGGAGGCGGACACCGACACTGGACCGACTGAACCCTCCCCAGAAGGGATTGCTTCCCTAGGCGCCCTACCAGAACTTACACAATGGCGCCACGAAGGGGGCCCCTCGCGAGAACAGTTCCAGCAAGAACAGCAGTCCTGTCCCTCTCTCGAAGGGGTCCGACGACAAGCGTCCGCACAAGCCAACGGTGACCAGACCGGCACCCACTGGGTCTACTGGGCCGAGGGCCTATTGTACAGTGAACAGAAAGTGACAGAACTCGGGGCCAGCCGCGTGTTGGTGGTCCCTCTCCGCTTCCGAGAGTTCCTTCTCAACCTGGCACATGACGTGCCCCTTGCCGGGCACCTGGGACAAGACAAAACTTACAGCCGTCTGGTGACCCACTTCTACTGGCCCCGGATGCGAAAAGACGTGGACAACCACTGCCGGTCCTGTCAGACCTGCCAAGCCAGCGGGAAGACCGGGGGTCGGGTCAAGGCCCCCCTCCAGCCCTTTCCAGCTGTCAGCACCCTGTTCGAACGAGTCGGGATCGACATTGTGGGGCCCCTGGACCCCCGGACCGCCCTGGGCCACCGCTTCATCCTGGTCCTCGTGGACCACGCCACCAGGTACCCGGAGGCTGTCCCACTAAGAACTGTAACGGCCCCCGTGGTGGGCCGGGCCTTAATGGGAATCTTCTCCCGAGTGGGATTTCCCCGCGAAGTGGTGAGCGACCGGGGCACCAACTTCATCTCCAAATACATGCGGTCCCTGTGGCAGCAGTGCGGGGTCACGTACAAATTCACAACCCCCTATCACCCCCAGGGGAACGGGCTGGTAGAGCGCTTTAACCGAACCCTAAAGGGGATGATCCAGGGCTTGGAAGAGCCCCTCCGGCGGAGATGGGATGTACTATTACCATGCCTCCTGTTCGCCTACCGGGAAGTCCCGCAGAAGTCCCTGGGGTTCAGCCCGTTTGAACTATTGTATGGACATCCGGTCCGCGGGCCCCTCAGCCTGGTCAAGGAGGGCTGGGAGACGAAGCTCCAGGGCGCCCCTCCTGACGTCTACCGATACCTCCTGACCCTACGTAACCAGACCCGCAAGTTCCGAGCCCTGGCCGAAGCCAACCTCGAAGCCAGCCAGGAGGACATGAAGCGGTGGTACGATCGGAACGCCTCGACAATCGAGTTCGAGCCAGGCCAGCGAGTCTGGGTCATGGCCCCTGTTGAGCCCTGCGCCCTCCAGGACAAGTGGACTGGGCCCTTCAAGGTGGTGGAAAAGAAGAGCCCCGTCACCTACCTAGTTGACCTAGAGTCCCCCCGGATCCCCCTCCGGGTTCTACATGCTAACAGGCTCAAACCCTACTTCGCCCGGACCGAACTGAGCCTGCTGCTGGCGACCGACGAGGGGGGCGAGGACGACTCAGAGCCCCTACCCGACCTCTTGCAGAACGACGTCCACGACGGATCCATCAAAGGTGTCCAGCTCGCCTCCTCCCTGACCCCGGAACAGCACATCGACTGTCAACAACTGCTGCAGGACTACGCAGCCCTCTTCTCCCTCACCCTGGGGGTGACCCACTGGTGCGTCCACGACGTCGACACCGGGGACAGCCCCCCCGTGCGACACCGAGCCTACAGGGTACCCGACCGAGTATGGGCATGCATCCAGGCCGCAGTAGCAAAGATGTTGGCCCTCGGGGTCATCGAGCCCTCTGACAGCCCGTGGGCCAGCCCTGTCGTCCTGGTACCAAAGGCCGCAGCCCCCGGCCATCCCCCGGAGCTGCGATTTTGTGTAGACTACCGGGCCCTGAATGCTGTGACCAAGACGGACGCCCATCCTATACCCCGGGCCGACGAACTCATCGATCGCTTGGGGTCCGCCCGCTACCTGAGCACGCTGGACCTCACCGCCGGGTACTGGCAGATTCAGCTTACCCCCGGCGCCCGAGAAAGATCCGCCTTTTCTACCCCTGATGGGCATTACCACTTTCGGGTGATGCCCTTCGGCATGAAGAATGCCCCGGCTACTTTTCAGAGACTCGTAAACAAGGTCCTGGCCGGGCTCGAGGCCTTCAGCGCGGCCTATTTGGATGACATTGCCGTGTACAGCAACCACTGGGCTGAGCACCTAGTTCACCTCAAAGCCGTCCTGGCCGCCCTTCAAAGGGCTGGGCTCACGATTAAGGCCAGCAAATGCCAGGTCGGCCAAGGATCGGTGACCTACCTGGGCCATCAGGTGGGAAGCGGTCGGGTGGCCCCCCTCCAGCCAAAAGTCGATGCCATCCAAGCATGGGAACCTCCCACTACCCAGACCGCTGTGCGGGCCTTCCTTGGCCTCACCGGATACTACCGGCGGTTCATCCGGGACTATGGGAGCATTGTGGGGCCTCTCACGGAGCTCACCTCGAAGAAGCAGCCCAAGAAGGTGCACTGGACTCCCCGCTGCCAATCAGCTTTCGAGACTCTCAAGGCCGCAATGTGCACTGCCCCTGTGCTCCAGGCCCCTGACTACAGTAAAGAGTTTATCGTACAGACAGACGCCTCCGAATATGGGATCGGGGCCGTCCTGTCTCAGGTTGATGAGAAGGGACTCGACCGCCCAGTGGCCTTCATCAGCCGACGGCTGCTGCCCCGGGAGCAACGATGGAGCACCATCGAGCGCGAGGCCTTCGCTGTAGTGTGGGCCCTTAAGAAGCTCCGGCCCTGTCTCTTCGGTACCCACTTTCGGGTCCAGACCGACCACCGGCCTTTGCGGTGGTTAATGCAAATGAGAGGCGAGAATCCCAAGCTGCTGCGATGGTCCATTGCCCTGCAAGGGATGGACTTTTCGGTTGAGCACCGACCCGGCAATGACCACGCCAACGCTGACGGCCTGTCCCGCTTCTTCCGCCTTGACGAGGAGAATCCCCAAGAAGATGGGTGACTCTCCCTGCCTTCGGCTGGGGGGGACGCCTGTTGGACCCGGCCTCGTGGCGTGGTCCTGACTTCCCTGGGGTTGGGCCCGTTCCCCGCCCTGGCCTCCACGGGCCACCCGTTCGAGCCGCACGAGGTCGCATACACCTCGGGGCTCCACCATTTTGTTGCCTGCCACGTGACCCTGCACACCAGTCCACCTGACTCCGCTCAACCCGGCCTCGGCCCCAGCAAGGCCCAGACATTGAGGCACCAAGAACTGGCCAGGGGGTATCACGTGAACACCTCATCGCCCTGGCGGAGGGCGGTATCGATGGGACCCCCAACCGTCCCCACACACCGAGGTGCGATCGGCCTCCATCTCTCCTGGGCCCGGCGCCTCTCCTGCTGGGCGTCTGGCCGCTCCCAACCCGGCCTCTCCGCCCCTCCGGGCGCAAGGGTCCGGACTTCAAAGGGCTCCAGGCCTATATCTGGGGCGACCCCACAACAGACCGGCAGTTGTATCCCGGAGTCGAGAGCCCTGCTGATTGAATCGCGGCCGACCCTACGGAGAAGAACTCTTGCTTGAAACCACCACGAGCCCTGCAGACTGCGTCGCGGCTCCTTCTTGCTGAAACCTTGAAGCCCCCCGGAACATCGGGGCCCTGCTGACGCTGTCGTGGCCCAACCTCGCTGAAACCTCCCTCGGAGCCCTGCTGACGACGTCGCGGCTCGAGCTGAGCAGAAAACCATCTTGAGAGCCCCGCTGACCTGGTCGCGGCTCTCCACGAACTGAACGCCAGAGCCCTGCTGACGCCGTCGCGGCTCGACCCCTCCGAGTTCCGGAGGCCCTCCAGCTTGAGGATAAGAACTGGGCCCCAGGTACCCGCGTACCAAGCTCCTGCCAAAGACTGTCCCGCTACCCCTTCCCGTCTAAAGAGACACTGAGACTTTTGTGGATCCCTTGATCCCTTTTCGTGTAAATATTGATCCCGTAACCTTTAAGTGCTGATAAAGAATTGCTCGTCTTGAGACAACCTCCTTGAGTCCTGTGTGGTGGTGTTACTGTGCTAGTACATAATAGGAGAAGGATCTCCCAGGAGGCTTCTCTGCAGCGCTCGGCTACTTCGTACAGTGTGGGGGCCCCCCCTGAGTGGTCTCGCCGACTTCTTGGGGTCCGCCTTCCAACACCTAGCATGTTGTCATCCTTATATGTGTCGAGTACATGCACATGCAAGTGGATGTGCTTCTTGTGGCTGACTTCTTGTGTGTCTCTCATCCCCAGGTACTTGCGCATGCCGTCTGCTGGTTGCATTGTTGTGGCACTGCTATTCCTCATGGACACAGCAATGTGTGCTGACTCAGCGTTACATGCACGGACAAGTTTGGAAATCTCCTTAGGGTAAGATATGCATCAGGGGTGTTTTGGGTGTGGTATTTGTTTAGAATGTGTGCACACTGCTCCTGTTGATGTTTGGTTCCTCTGCAGACATGTAGCATCACCATGGGGCACATGACATGTAGCTGGATTCACCTGAATAGATGGTCAGACTTGTTGACAGTCATCTGTAATGGGATAGTGGATTGTGATGAAGGCATCAATGTGTGTCACACTGCCCTTGGAAACATACGGTTTGCATCGGCTTGACATGGTGTGGGACTTCCACATCAGAGGATCAATGGTGTATAGCAGCCTCTCCGTGAGCAGCAGGGGGTGTTTAGCTGTTACCCGTCACTTGCGTGCCAGTTCCATGGATGTCAAGCATATGTGGTGCAGAAGGGGGGTGCCAGTGTTGGACCCACATGTTACTCCACATGACCTGTGTATGTGTAATCCGAGTTGCCTTTGCATTCCGGAATACATGACTAATAAAGGTGACCCTATGCCTCCAAGGTGCCTCTTCTCAGTCAATGCTGGCCTGTTGCCACGGAGCATACGGCATGTCTGGCATAGTTCTCAGTGATAGTGGCTATGTGTCTATGTGTAGAGTAGCAAGATGCAAGCTGTTTGTCAGGTATTAGAATCTGTATTGTGCATGATGTCCATGACTGTGTAGGTATTGTGACATGTGCCATCCCCATGCATCCAACGTTGGCCAGGCCACCATTCTCCGCATCCACCTGACTCCAGCTTGCAGGACATGGTTCTGCCTCCTGTCTACACATACCTGTGAGTAGCACCCCAGGACACTCCACATGATCCCTGACCTCTGCGCATGACTGTTGCTCTACTAAATATGTCTGTCGGCATGGTTGTGCGTGCACCCCCTGAGCTGGTTGGGCCCATCACGGGTGTGTATTGTGCTCCATGTCTGTCTTGGATGATACATTGTGACCCATGTGTGTCCTGTGGCAGACTCAGACCCCAGGGTATGGATAGTTGCAGTCATATATGAACTCAGGCATGGTTAGACTTTACAACACACATGTAATGGAATAATGCAAAATGTATCTCTTGATTGTGAACATTTTATTTGTGTTGGGGTACGTGTTGGGGGGGGGGGATGACAAGAGGTGCATTCCGGGTGTGTAGAATCCAAAGTTCACTGGGGGAGTTGGTATCCTTGCCATTGGAAATCATCATAGTCCATGCCACAGTCTTTGTCAACATTGGTCAGACAGTGACCAGCAAGTCCATGTGGCAGAGAATGTCAATTGCTGATGTGCTGCTGTTGGGCCAGTGGGCCAGGTGCCAGGCCAGGTGACCTGGGAGATGGTGATGTTCCGCTGACTCTCACGGTCTTTTCCGTGGACGACCCGCCTTCCTGCAGGGACCCTCAGAAGCAGGCCGTGACGATGCTTGTGATGCTCCATCGGATGTATCCTCCTCCTCCTGATCCCTCCCTGTGGCTGGTGATGTTCTTCGCCTGGTGGCACAGGGAGGGCTGCCCATGTTGTCGGCAATCTGACGTCGTGAACGGTTCATTTCCTTGTGCACTGTCAAGAGCGCAGCCAGTCTGTCCTCCATCCGTCCTTGGTGTCGCTGTTGACTGGCATGTTGCTCGGCCTGCTGGGTCTTGATCTCCTCGAGGGTCTTCTTCATCTCATTGAGGATGGACACAACGTGGCTGATGCCCCTGGTGTCACGCCGGTATGTGTCCAGGATGTTGCTGACGTGGGAATATACCGGGTCCGCAGCCAACTGGTCAGGCTCGCGCCTCCGCCGTCCTCCACTCCCACCACCCCTGCCCACATGCACCTGGCCTGCCCTTGTGGGCACATCGGGTCTCCGGGACCCCTGAGGGATGGCATTTGTGTTGTCGCCTGCCTCCTCCTGGGTGCCCGGTGCACCGTGTCCCTCCTGGTCAGACTGGCTGCGTTGTGGTGGGTGGGCAGGGCTCCTGGGTGTCTCCTGGGATGTGGCAGGAGTGGGGGTGGTGGTTGGCCCAGTTGTACCTGAGGCAGGTGCTGCAGGTGGTTGGACACCAGAGGGGCCAGGTTGGTCGGGGTCATCCACAGAGTGGTGAGAGTCGTCGCTGCCGGTGGGATCCTCGTCCCGCAGAGCCTGGTCCTGTGAGTCTTCCCCCCCAGTGTTGGGGAGAGATCCACTACGTTGACCTGTGTGTGAGAGAGACAATGTTATTTTTGTGCCATGCAACATCCATGTTTCATTCTTTTCAAAGTTGCCACAGTTCCTCTGGGTATTTGAATATGTCTCGCATTCCGCTCACAGTGCACTTGTGCATGGGTATGTCCCTTGGCCACAGCTTTTGAGACATTTCCTATGTGTGACACACTCTAACTTGCTGCGTCATTTGTGGCTGCAGTCAGCAGTGGAGTGAGCAGGTGTGGCGAGCCATGCATTGCCGCCTTCCGTGTTACACTGTACGTGGGCAAATGGTATTGTTCCACACACTTAGAGAATGCAGGTAGGTGACGATCTACTCGTGCACAGGTTGACACATGGCCCAGTGTTTTGCCATGGAAAAAAGAGAGGGGGATTCAGGCACTGCCTACCCTTGTCTAAATGCACGCAGTCCACCTGCTGACGAGCAGACATTCCCACACCACCACACCCAAGGGTGAATTGGTCTCCCTGTGTCTCCCTTTCTCCCTCCCTGTGTCGGTCTCCTCCCTCTGTCCGTCTCCCTGTGTCTCCCTTTCTCCCTCCCTGTGTCAGCCTCCTCCCTCTGTCCGTCTCCCTGTGTCTCCCTTTCTCACTCCCTCTCTCTCCCCCTCTCCCTCCCTCCCTGTGTCAGCCTCCTCCCTCTGTCCGTCTCCCTGTGTCTCCCTTTCTCCCTCTCTCTCCCCCTCTCCCTCTCTCCCTGTGTCAGCCTCCTCCCTCTGTCCGTCTCCCTGTGTCTCCCTTTCTCACTCCCTCTCTCCCCCCCTCTCCCTCCCTCCCTGTGTCAGCCTCCTCCCTCTGTCCGTCTCCCTGTGTCTCCCTTTCTCACTCCCTGTGTCAGTCTCCTCCCTCTGTCCGTCTCCCTGTGTCTCCCTTTCTCCCTCCCTGTGTCAGCCTCCTCCCTCTGTCCGTCTCCCTGTGTCCCCCTCTGTCTCCCTCCCTCTCTCTCCCCCTCTCCCTCCCTCTGTCTGTCACCCTCTGTCCCCTCAGCCCAGCTTCCTAGGCACACACAGTTTGCAGGTCTTTGAATGGCCCTTGGCTTGTTCATGTGTGTATGTTTGTAATCTCCAGGCACCCATTGGGTGTGGTGGCTGGGTCTGCGCTGCTGCTGTGGTGGTGTGTGCTGCCACTGTTTCACAGTGTTGCCTGTTCATTAGCTGCTGTTATGTGCAAAATGTGCCTTCACACCCATGTCTTCATGCAACGCGTCCGCCATTTGCAGGCACGTCTTTACTGTGTGGGGACACACTGTTTGTCTGGCTGTGACCTAGGCGATATGGGCTGAGGGCATTGTTGTCTGCTTCTTAGTTGCACTATGTGAGTTTTGAGGCCCACACTCACGCCATCCGGGTTACCGTGTCTTGTGTTGGTGATTTTGTGGCCTGTGACTTGGCATTGTCTAGCTGGGTGCATGGGGCATGGTGGCGCTAGTGGCATGTGCGTGTTTTTGGAGTGTGGTTGAGTCAGGCGATAGCTTTGGGGTGGTTGCGTGCATCATTGTGATTTTGGTTGTGGATGGCGTTCCCCCATGTGAGGTGAGTTGTTTGTGTACTCACCAGGCTCTCGGAGTCCTTCTACTCCGTGCACTCCCACCGGCGGCAGCGTAGCCATCACCTTCTCCTCCCAGGGATGGTAGTGTACGGGTCTGCGGGGCGGCCCTCCTCCAGTGATGTTGGCCTGGTTGTGCTCCTCCGTCATTTTTGCTCGGACGCGCCTCCGCAGATCGTACCACCTGGCTTGGCATTCATGCCTGGTCCTTCTGGTGGCCCCAACAGCATTCACAGCATCGACAATCCTCTGCCACATGGCTGATTCTGCTGATATGCTGGTCTGTCTGACCAATGTTCCAAAGAAAGAGCTGTGGCTCGACTATGATGATTTCGTCGACAAGGATCTCCAACTTTCGGCTAGTGAACTTTGGATTCTTGGTAGTGGGCATGGTGAGGGGTGTGGGTGTGGATGGTTGTGGGGGGTGTGGGTGTGGATGGTTGTGGGTGTGTGTGTGTGGTTGTGAAGGTGTGTGTGTGAATGTGATGAGGGGGTGTTTGTGAGGGTGGTTGTGTGAAGGTGTGCAGGTGTAAGGTGTAGTGGAGGTTGTAGTATGGTGCAGTTGTTTCTCTGTGTGGTCTGGCAGCAGTGGGTCTGTTGCAAAGGCTCATGGTTTGTGTGTGTTGGGCCTTTTATTGGTCCATTTGTGGGTGTGGCTGTGTTTGAACTTTGGGTGGGTGTGTTATAAGGAGTGGTTGTGTTTTGGGCCTCTGTTTAGGTGTTTGGCAGTTGCTGGTCAGTGAATAGGTTGTATTTGGGCTTGTTGGACATGTTTTGTGGCTTTGTGCGATTCGAATTGAGTCTTCTTGTGTTGTTTTGCTTTGTCCTGGTTGTGTACGAGTGTTTTTAGCATCTGTACGGTGCGTACATCGGCCATTTTGTTGTACAGTGCTGTCCTTTGCTCTGGCTTGGTACGACTCGTACATGTGCGATGTTGGGTGAGGGTGCTGGTGTTGGGGCCTGGGGTATGCTCCGTACTTAGACTGGTGGGGTGTGGGTTCGCTCCGTACATACACGGTTGGGGGTACGGTCCGTACATACACTGGTGGGGGGGTACGTTTCGTACCTACACAGGTGGGGGGGGTACGGTCCGTACATACACGGGTGGGGGTACGGTCCGTACATACACTGGTGGGGTGTGCGTACGGTCCGTACATACACTGGGGGGGTACGCTCCATACATACACGGGTGGGGGTATGGTCCGTACATACACTTGTGGGGGAATCTGGATTCTAACAGTGGGTTACGTAAAGACACCTATTATCGACAAAGAGTGGGATTGATACTAATACTCAGATAAGACAGGTGAACCAGGGATATCGGCTCTGAATATCCCAAAAGTGACCTTTAGGAAATTCAGAGCCGATATCCCTGGTTCACCTGTCTTATCTGACTATTAGTATCAATCCCACTCTTTGTCTATAATAGGTGTCTTTACGCAACCCACTAGTCTGTATCCGTATGGGTCCACAAAAAATAAAACATTTTACGAACTTTTTTTACCATTACATTACAATAATCTCCATGAGCCTTTTTGTCAGAATCACTTTCCCATTAAACTTTTTCTTTTTTTAACAAAAACACTGTGGGCCTTAAGTATTACTGCCTGCTTTCAATCTCCAATATGACTATTTAATCCCTTCCCATTCCAATCACCGGGAGCTCTTTTTTAATACTGCTCGCATTTACCCTCAGTTTACAACGATGGTTGGCATCGTACCTCCTGACGGATGTGGTACGCTAGGGGTGACTCGTGTGTTCAAACCTTTATTCGTTCATAGTCTCTGTACCCAGTCAGTGATACTGGATGCTTTACAACATACGGGTAACTTTGCCTACGATGTTTACCTTTAGTCCGGAAATACCCTTCCGAAAACCCACCTCGGGTCCTCACTTCTGGTTTCCGGAAGATTTTACTCTCCCGGGTCTAGTCTTCCAGTAACCTCTAAACCGGAAGCCATTGTAGCGCACCAGGTGCAACGAGTTCCCCATAATTTAACAATGGCTGGCTATACTTAAATAGAGCACGTTAGGCAGTGTCCCGCATATCGGCGGAACCACGGGATGGATGCACAATAAGCGATTGGTAGTACAAGGATACTTGAGTACGGCACAGCCGTTCGAGGATACCGATACGGCATTTTTTCAAGTAGCATTCAGGAGATAACAGCTACTTCTCCTTTTCCATTCTCTCTTTTTATTCAGCATTGAGGCTCCTTAATTTCTCCACCCGCCCTAAGGTTCATGAGGCAAAAACCTCACATACACCTAAGTGTGTATTCATGTTACCACTGGGTCTATCTCTATTTTTGAGAATAGTCCACACATTTTATAGAGTGTGTGTTTTTTGTTATCTGTTTGTAGTGTCTGATATGTCTCTATTTTCTTACAGGTCACCGCACTTTTTTCTGCAAAATTAAGATTTATGGCTAACTATCACGTTTTTGACACATTTGTGGCGAACTTCTTATGTTTGCAGGTATAATGATTTTACTTCCTGGGACACTAAACGAGTACTTGTCCTTTTTTCTTTTTTCCTCTACAGAATATATACGCATACCATTAGGTACTGTATATTTATGCATGACTAATTGCATTTTCTCACTTATGTTTATAGTATCTTCATAAGTACATACCTTTTCACATAGGAGGGATCTCAGCCCTGTCCTGATGAAGATGCTTTGCATCGAAACATGTTGACAACATATTAGGAGTAACCGCACATTGAGTAGGGAGTCTCCGCACCACCTTTTTACTAGTACCAGCCCCCCTTGACTTATTAAAGTTTTTTTGTCCGAAGGGGCCAGGTCCTTTTTAATCTCACATTTACACTTACCCCAGACCCTCCCTTTGCATTACACATAGCACTTTATCATCAGTGCTCCCGCGTATGCGCAGGTCGTAGCACGCCCTGTCCCGCAGCGGGGCGGGAAGACCCCTATGATGAAGCATGACACCATGGGTCATTCTTGGTGTGTGAGGGGTATTTAAACAACTTTGTGTGTGTCCAACCATTGTGGGACACTTACACCCATTTATCTCTGTTTTTTGAACCCAGGTTTTTTGTTTTTCTATTTTCTCCTCAAAGAGATGGATCCTTATGTTTAGTAACTAATTCAGAGTGGAGGACGTATACATCTTTAGAGCCCGTGTAGGGCCTTCCCTCTACACTCCCTAATCTTGTTATCATTAGGGAGTCAAGGATGATGCAGAGGTTCCCTGCGTGGCCTGTAGGGGTGAGTGGATTCCCGAGGGCCACCAGGTGTTGTCCTAGGCAGAGGAGGAGGTGGAGGGTCCGAGGATGAGGACCTCCGTCTTCTCCGAGTTGAGCTTCAAGCAGCTATCTTTCATCCAGGCTGCCACGCCCTTCATTCCTTACTGGAAGCAGAGTCTGGTGTCTAGGGGGTTCTTCGTGAGGGAGAGGATGAGCTGGGTGTCGTCGCATATGATACTATGCTGAGCCCATGTTATCTGACGATGGCGGTGAGGGGGCCATGTAGAGGTTGAAGTGTGTGGGGCTGAGCGATGATCCTTGGGGCACTCCACAGTTGATTTCTGTGGGTTCGTAGAGGAAAGGAGGGAGTCTGAGCCTCTGGGTTCTGCCGGAGAGAAAGGACTGGATCCAGTTGAGGGTAGTTCCTCGTACCCCCGAATCGTGGAGTCTGGCTGCGAGAGTGTGATGTGAGATGGTGTCGAAGGCTGCGGAGAGGTCTAGTAGGATGAGGGCCACAGAGTGGCCCTGGTCGAGTAGCATGCAGATGTCATTGGTGGCGGCTAGGAGAGTGGTCTTGGTGCTCTGGTTCCTGCAGAATCCGGACTGGGAGGGTTCAAGGGTGGAGTTCTCTTCCATGAAGGCGGTCAGCTGAGTGTTTACGAGTCTCTCGTGACTTTGGCAGCGAAGGGGAGGAGAGAGATGGGCTGGTAGTTTTCCAGGTCTGTTGGATCGGCCGTGGGCTTCTTGAGGAGGAGTTTGACCTCCGCCCGCTTCCAGTCATCTGGGAAGATGCCGGCTTCGAAGGAGGCATTGATAGTCCGTCCTAGTTTGGGTGCAATCGCGGCGGAGGCCCTGTAGTAGATGTGTGGTGGGCAGGGGTCCATGGGGGCTCCCGAGTGCTACTTCCCTTAAAAAAAGGTAAATGTCTAATTGTAACACAATTGGTAAGGACTTTAGCATCCATGCAAGTTTCTAGTAAATGGTACCCCTGGTACCCAGGGCATGGGGCCAAAATGTATTATGCCACTCAAAGGGAACCACACTAAAACTGCATGCAGCTGCCATCTCAGGATGTGTGAAATGGTGTAAACCATTTTGAAAACACAATATGGCACACTCCCTATGTGCCAAATCAAGGTACACTGCATATAATATATGTAAGTCACTCACACAGAATGCCTTGGAGCTCTAAGCCAGGATGCATTATATTATATTTGAGCACCCATCTGCATGAGCAGATAGGCCCCTGTGATGTCTAATTCCATTCCTAGGTATTGGAAGTGATCAGGAACCCAAATACCTCAATGAGAGTGTCTCCTTCCACGTACCCAAAAGGGACCTCCGCTCTACCGACCTCGCCCTGGCAGAAACACCCCGCATCCACAGAAACAGAGCAGACGGAACAGCCTTCTCCTGCCGTCGCAGTCAAGGCCTGGAACAAGCTCCCTGTCAACACCAGACGCTCTTTGACTGACCGGAGCTGCACCCTCCTCCCCCAGCACCTTGAGACCCTCACGGGTGAGTAGCTCGCTTTATAAAAACCTGATTGATTGATTGAGCACTGCACTGGCACGAGGCCTTGTTTAGTAGGGGCCCAGTAAACCTTTGGTTGAAAAGCATCAGTACTAGGGCAAAAAGTGGGTGTGGCCATGCCAAAAAGGGCACCTTCCTACAGTGAATACATAGACATTGCCTCAGAACTGACAGCTAGCAGCCAGTTGTCCAGTGAGGGGGTAACATTGAGCCAAAATATATCTCCAATCAGTAAGGCTTCCCATGGTCTATGTAACTGACCAGCGATACATTGGAGAATCAAAGGCTAGAGAACGATAGCTTCATGGCCTTTACCTATACATTTTCACCATTCATGACACTGCAGCTTATTGAGAGTGTGATGAACGGTCAATAACCTGTCTGCCAAACTCACATTTTCCCCACCCCAGTTAGAGGTGACGGAACCACATGGGTGAAGCCTCATCTGGCTTCTTCATCAGAAATGTGTGACCTGACGACATGTCTCCCATTGGGCCATCAGTTCCAGATAATCTTTGTTTCACTTTCACCCTGTTTTGGACAGGGCGACCATCACCCAATTATCTTAGCCAGGTCTATCATCTGAGGTGTGGCTTAAATCAATCAGTGGCCTCCAGTACTCAAGGAAAAAGTTCCATGCACGTCAGGGCTCTTGATGTTTTTCATTTTAATTAATGAACTCTCACTTTGGAAGTTTGCTACTGAAAAACAAAGCTCCATGCCAATCAGGTGCTACAAACAGGGCACTCGCTAGCAAAGTTCTCTGCCTTTAGTGTCACCACAACACCAGTAGCTGCACCCAAGGCTGCGGCGCTCTCCAACAGCAGAGGGGAGACTATAGCAGCTGGTGACCTAGTAGGGTAGCAAGCGAACTGCTGTTCATTAAATGACATTCTTTACCCCAAGTCTAAGTTTATTCACCAGTGACAACAGCTTAAAGATTTTGGGTTCATTAAAAAAGCTAAACTTTTTAGTGTTGTGATTCTGATTCACCACAGATGTATCAATTTGACTAAACTCCCAGAATGCGCTGCTTTCTAGAATGTGGAAATGGAATGGAACAGGGTGTCCTAGGTGAGACCACGTTGTATTTAGAATGTCTTTGTAGGAGAATACAAAAGGGCTTGGAAACTGATAAAGTAATCAAAACTCAAAAATACATTCTTTAGCCGTGCCCACTCTCCATTAGGTCATCAGTTCTAATTTGTTGATGTTGATTTTTCCATTTGGTTTAAAAAAAATGTACTCAAGTCTTTTTCGAATGACTTCTTCCACCACTGGGAGTTTGAGCCAGCCATCGCCCCAGGTGCCTCGTGTCCCTTAAGTAACTGGAATGCATTTATAAACTTTGAAGAGGAGGTGGAGAGAGAAAGAAAAGGCTTCCTTTTGTTGCACGTAATGGCAATACCACGAGAAGCAGTATTTGTGCATCAGATTTCTTGTGTGTGATTGGCCTGAATTCAATGAAAAATACATATTTTTCTACTGGAGAAGAGAGGCCTAACCAGTGAACATACTTTGATGTCCAGTCCAGATTACTAAATTGTGACCTGGTTAATATTATGGTAGATTTTTTTATGTTGTATATTATAATCCTATATATTACAATATGTTCAATATATTATGCAGTCTAATGTTGTAAATGTAGTTATCTGAGGTTTTATTTTAGGCGCTGTAATGCATGTTGTGATGCGCTATTTTATGTTATTGTATATTGTGTGTTATGTTTTGTAAGGCAATGTTATATTGTTAGATTACTTTATGTCATGTTAAATTGTGCTAGCAGGAATATATAGAAACGTGATTCTTCTGCGAGATAAGGTCAGTCTTTAGCGTGTTTTTCAGCCTCTCATTTTCATTTCCTGCTGGTGGTCTGCTGGCTTCAGTGTAAAAGCTCTCAAGGTTAGAGCAGCGCCTGAGCAAGAGCCCCTGCTCTGAGCCATTTAGTTTTTACCCTGTTTAATCCCAACGCTGTTTACAACTATTTCTGAACTTTTATTTTGAAGTTAAAACATAACTACATTTTTACAATTGATCTCGATAGTCCAGGAAAACTACATGTGATGCTGATGATCCGGACCTAAATAAGGTTCATTCCTACACCCTGTACCCCTCTTCCAGCCTGCATCCTCCTGCCACACCCCCAGCCCCCGTGGTCACGGAGCTGCTAGTTCTTGAAACACCTTGTTCTTTCCTCATAAGCCAGCCCATGAACTATTCAAAGGAACTTCATTGGCGAGCAAGATGGGAATTTAGGGAATGATCTAGAAAGAGACGGGTCAGAAATTTTGGCTACAAAGTGGCCACCGACTATTTGTAACCTGTCTAATTTTGCGATGCTTCCTACGTAGTAATATGGTGCGTCGTAAAATCTCCAGCTGCAAAGGGTCACAGAATGGCCTGTACAATTACCATTATTGTGTAGGTCCCTATTTGCGACCCCCAGTGTTTGGCCACACACACAGATATGGAGGCCTGCAAGGAAGAGCAGAGAGTCATCCCAGCGTCAAATTCTCCAGCTGGATTCTTTCCCCATTTTTTCCCTGATATAGCCTGGCCCAGGTTTTTTTAAAGGAGCCTGTGTTTGGGGCCTCGTAACACTAATGTTTCACAAACACAACACATATAAGATATTGGAGGGAGTAGGCAATACTTTGCTGGGGCACTGCCTGCTCCGCACCAAGGTGACCCGCACAATTACCAAACTAGAAGGAGTCCAGTGGTGGCCATCACCCCCCCCCATTGCAAGTGAATTACCATCTCCTTTGAGGTGTTTGCAGTCACAAACCATTGATACATCTCATTGTGAGTTGTAATTAGGAGTGAATGCCCCTTTCACACCCCGTCTTAATTGAGATTCGGAGCCAGTTGCTAAACCCATTTTGTGGTTCAGAAGCTTTACCGACTCACAAAATGGGTTTAACAGATACCAAATGCCATTTTGTGGTCACAAACTCTGTGATTGTGTGAATCGTTGGTTTGAGACAGTAACACCGTTTTGTGCATCATTTCATTTAATGGTTGGATTTTCTTTTTATGATTCACTGTTATTTAAGTTTGGACAGTTCAGGCTCCCAGGCGTCTCAGCACCTGGGTGATCAGCAGAGAGACCACCAGAAGATGGTGAGATGTTGAGTTAGTGTCCGCGCCCCTTGAACCATTACCTAGGGCATTGCCACCATGAATCAGGTGAATCAAAAAATAATTTTGTCCAAATTATCCTTAAATTCTGTGAATATCTGCCACAACCATGAAAAAGTTGACTGTGGTTGTAGGAATTTTAATGAAGTTGGTATCTGTCGAGTTCATAATAATCACAGACACTGAGGGGCATATTTACAAGGGAAGTGGCAGAGTGACGTGTTAGCCTTTCTGGCTTAATGCCTCACTCAGCCACTTCAGAAATGCAGGACTGCACCATATTTACAAGAATATGGTGCTGCCCTGCATTTCCCCCTGCGTTGGTGCTACACTTAGTAGCCTAGCACCAACGCAGGCACCTTTGCACCATAGTGCAAGGGTGTCTGTGTGCAGGGGAAGATTGTTTATGTGCAGGAAGGTGTTCCTTCCTGCACATAAACAATCTTTAAATGCTGTTTTAATCCAGCACACAGAAGTTGCAAAACAGCATTTTTAAAAAAGGATTGTTTATGTGCAGGCAGGGGTACTTTCCTGTACATAAACAATCATTGGCCTTTTGCTGTTTCCATTGTGCTGCACAACTCAGCACACATGAAAACAGCAAAAACTAGGAGAAATTGAACATTTCTCCTTGTTGCGCCAGGTCTAGACCAGGTTTTCCCTTGTCTTAATTTTGGCGCTGCCTCCTTTGTAAATAGAAGGTAGTGTCAGATTCAATGGGTGTTGCGGTGGAACGCCCACAGCAACACCCATTGCTCTCCCCTTTCATGCTAAGCATAGCGTGAAATGGGGCCTTATTTACAAGGCAGCGTTTAGCCACGTTAAGTGGACTTCTAAATCAGTCATGACAAAATGAGATCACCTGCATTTTCAAGGGGCCCCTGTCTGCCTACACTTCCTTAATGTCTTCTTCCAGCACTCCCCATAACCCCATCAGATCAGAAATAAAATCTCAAGCCTATTGCCAAAACCGGCAGATTTGCAACATAAATCATACAATACCGTTTTTTTCAGTCTTAAACATATAGAGTTGGGGCTTGTGTAGCTCATAAAGCATCATATTTCCATTTGAGACACATTTTCCTTAAAAACAAGGCATATATAACCAAACGATGTGCCTAGAAGCCTTGAAAAGGTGTAAACAAACCTGCGCATTTGAAGCAAAGACATTTCTTTTCAGTCCACCATAGAAAGGATATATGGGAAGGTTGGTAAGTGAATGGTATGTGTACAAGCATTACAAAAACAAGCATTTGCAATGCAATAGGTCTTGCATTTTGCAAGAGTTTAAGCTATTGGCATTATATATGTCAATGCCTTTTATTTTTCTGTTTAAAAACAGCACAGAAATACAGAGCATTGTCATTTACAATGCCAATAGCTCAAACTCTCGTAAATGCGAGACCTATTGCATTGCTTATTTTATTCAGTGTTCTTGCTCCACATTCTTGGGTTGTCCTGCCCATGGACAAATCGGTCTGATATTGATTTGATTGGATTAGTTGTATCCTTCTACTGAATACTTGAGGGCACTTTTTAAATGTTCTATTCAGCAAGTGTATGTGCTTCTTTGCTCTCTCACAGTTTTTCTTCTTTATCCCACCCATATACTCTTTTTACTGCCTTGCCCCCCTTTAATTACATATGTACGTATATAGTACTTTTACAGTGTGAACTTAGCCAAAAGACAGCGGTGCTCTGTACATGGTCAAAGACAAACTTAAAGTCAAGAAGTAAGATGAGAGGAAGCTGGGTTTTGTGGATGGTTAATGCAATTTGATGTTGTGTTGTTTAAAGAGGTGAGTCTTCTACTCTCTCCTAAATTGGAGCAGCATTGAGGTGGCCTGGGCGAATAGATGGAAAATGCTTGCTGTTCTCCATGCCCTGTTTATTATTTTTTTAAAGCATTTATTAATTTACTTTAATCACTTAAATCTAAGTAATTTGCACCTACACACTTTGGTCCTGAGGAAAGCCAGTTTTAATCATAAAGGCCTGGCTGAAACATGTAGACCACACCTGGATGTAGGAAACCCTAATTAACATTCCTATAACATCCAACAGCCTTTTTTAATGCTAGCAGTGACCCAGTTATTAAAATATAATTTACCCTCTGGTACTGGGATCCCTGCATAGCTTTTAAATCGTCACCTTCACGTCACTACATTGCACACTCAGATACATACCTGCTCCGCTGTATCCAGGCGTCGAAGCACACCCGGGACACACTCGGTGTCACTGGGTGGGCCTGATGATGAAGCATGCCACCAACTAGGTTGGTGGGTGAGGGCTTCATGAACTAACAAAATGGTTTGTACCCTGCCTTACAGTCTTGAGTCTATGTAAATTCACAAATAGGCTAGTCCTTTTTGATCTCACATATAAACCCCGGGGATACTGACTAGCTACCTAGTCCTCTCTCTCTCCTTTGATAGTGATATAAGCAAAATAAATGACATTATCTTCTGTCACGACTACCATAGTTGCAAAATACAGCACTGATACAACAACCAATTAAGATAATATGTTATTCAGGGAAGAGGTGTGGCACCGCGGCCAGGGCGACTGACTCCGGAACCTGGGGATCACTGTTCGATCCACGGCGCCGGTGGCAGATAGCCCAGCACTATGTGACTCTGGGCAATAGCTTGCTTAATCTTACCGACGGCGCCTAGAGACGCTTACGTGTGATTGTTCGAGCTCCCCAAATGTGGATTATTATTCATGCCCATGACATGGGGTCTTTAGAGCAACATTGATTGTGCAATCCAGCTAAAACCCTAATCTACTTCGGAATACTGGAGAATCTAGAGAAGGCTGTCATTACTCATCAGGCATGTTAGTGATATGTCAGAAATCATTAACAGCATTCAATGAACAGCGACACTACAGAAGGCAGCTCACTCCACACAAAGCACCCATGCACACACACCGACACAGAGCCATGCAACAGCACAGACGCACACACACAGTTTGGCAGGAATATATTCAGATTGGAACAGCACTCAGGTTCTCTGTCCGGCATCGCTCAACTTAGCACCATCAGGGGCTTTCTGCTCGCTCCAGAGGAAGCCTGGACACTGTGTAAGGTAATTAATTGTGGCTGCGTAGAAATGCAAAGTCAGCTCTCAAGGAGAGAAAATAGCAAAGTACGTTACGGAGGGGCATTTACAAAAATGCACCAATAACAAGCCAGCATTCCTAAATGAAGCCAGCTCTCAAAGAGAGAAAATAGCTATTTTAATAATGCCCAGAGAATATGAGCTAACGTCATCTATTGTTTCGGTAACTCTAGACCTGCTCTTTGATGACACCTGCTGTTTGCCTCCGAAGGCTGGTAATAGTTTGAAAAAAAATATTGATAGTAAAGTGTTTCGAGAGTTGGGTTTTCAAAAGCATTTTACTCATGCACGCAGTAAGTGAAAAACCAGTTAGAGTGAAAATGAAACTAGCTGAGAAGCAGTTCTCTAAATTTAGAAGAGCCCCAGCAGTTTGTCTCTCCCTTTAAGATCTTGATATATGGAATCATAAACTGCAGTGACGGCTCCTCGAGGGAGTGCTGCGAATTACATTGAGCGCGCTGAATCGCCATTTGGCTTTGCCGCGCGCGCAATGTAATTCGTTTTATTTATTTATTTACTTAACTCCGTTCGGCCGTATGCCGGAGTTTACTACCCTGCCCCTCCCCCGCCCTGCCCCATGGCCCTGTAGCACTCCCTCAAAGGAGCCTCCACTGATAAACTGATTCCACTGAGAACCTTATATAATAAGTAATATACAATATCTTTCAGCATGGTTCTTTGCGGATGGAAATCGGTGTGTTCAAGACCTCACATCAAGGGATCTGAGAAGAATAGCCACCATACTTCCCTCCATGAGACGGGTTTGGAAACATAGCGGGACGAGCACAATTAAAATAAGCGTGTACATCTTAGTTCGTGTTACGTACAGAAAAAGGCCATGTATGTTTTACACAGACTGCTCCTGTACTTTATGAAAGACAAAATCATGACTTGCTTTTGAATTAGATATGCTTAGTACTTGCTAAAGATGTGAAATTTTCTATCAATTATATATGCAGAAATATCCTAATTGCTTGAAAGGTAAGTCACAGAAAGAGGTGCATAATTCAGCTTCAATCTCATTAATATGCAGCATATTTTGTTATTTCTTAGCACATAATTGAGTCATCATCATCATCATCATAGCTTTATTCGATTTCAATATAAAAATCATAAAAGCACATTAAAATGTATTACATACAATTAAACTCAATAATACAGATCAAAATATATAACAATTTAAGTGATTCATACTGGGACTAACTCTTTAAATAACATAAATTCTGCACTTCAGCTTGCTTTGGTACAACAGCATGGTAGAGTGATCTTCTTTACAGTTCGAGTCAGATTTAAATTTAAGCCATGGAAGATCTGCATCTAATTGTAAATTTTAAAAACTTAGATACAGCACTTATGGTCATTTCATCTTGTATTAAGAGCAACTTAAATAAGGCGGGTCTACAATGTCTCAAACCCCAGATCTTTAACAAAGGTATTAAATATCTCTTCCTCCCCCATACGTAAAATTTACAAAATAAAACACAATGGATTGTTGATTGCGTGGAAAGGTCATCACACGGGCATTTGATTACGTTTTTCGACCAGTCATTAGTGGCTGGAAAGTTTAACAACCTAAAATAGTTACCAGTTCTCAGCCGAGCTAATAACATTCTATTATAGCTGGATTGCTCGGGAGATAAATAGAGCTGCAAGCCAGGTCCCTGCAGCAATGAATAATGTTGGATAACAGATGCATTCTTCCCCTCCACAGCCCAGCGTTGATTTTCCAGAAAAGCAAGGCAACATTCTTTTAGTGCTTTTCTGGAAATTAAAGATAATGAGGAGGGTGTGTTGAAACATTCTGGGTGACCTAAATTTGTTAAAAAATTCCTTAACATAGGAAAGCCACTGGATGTTTTTGGCTCCCTCAAGTTTGATGCAGTCCGTAATAATCGCCCTATTAAAATCGGTTGCCATAGAGGTCCAAATCTTGTGCCATAACAGCACCGGACTTACCCTTATTAAGTCTGATATGTAAACCAAAGCAAGTTCCTTGTGGCAAACATAGGTGGAGGTAGACTTGGGGACAGCTAACAAATATCGCAGGAAAGAGTTTTCCTTTGTTTGAATTCCCTGACAGTCTGCAACCCCCCAAATACCGGCCCCGTAAGTAGCAGTTGACACACATTTGGCCTTGTAGATATCGATCAAAATACGAACAGGCCTATCCCCCAGTTTGTTAAAAAACTGTTTCACTGTGCCTATTGCACGTGCGAATGCTAGGTTCCTAGTACTAACAGCTGTGGTCCAGGTACCTCTTTTATTAAAAACAATCCCTAAGTATGAGAAAGTACTGGTTAATCCTATCTTAGACTGTTCTAAAAAAGTATTACAAGAAATCGTATGTTTTGATGAGCAGCACATGGTAAAGGTTTTCCCGATGCTAATTTTTAAGCCCCTAGATCCCATGAATACTGAGAAACTGGTTAACGCCTTCTGGAGACCTACTTGGGTTCTTGCCATTATGACCGCATCATCTGCGTACAATAAAATGGGCACCGCAGAGCCATCAATTTGGGGATAATCTACACCTAATTTAATTAAATAATCTGCCACACTATTAATATACAAATTGAAAAGAAAGGGTGCCAGAATGTAACCTTGACGTACACCTTTCATTATTGGGAATTTATTTGTGCATTCGCCTTTCTTTCCATAGCGCACCTTTGCCCCTGCCCCTCTATACAAACTCTTTAAGAAAATTAAGAATATTTAAATCAATGCCGAGCCCTGTTAAAGTATCCCACAAAACATCATGGCTCAAACAATCAAAAGCTGAGCTAAGGTCTATAAACGTCATAAATAAATTGCCCTTTTTTGCCACCGTGTATTTGCCAATTAACATAGCAAGATTTAATCCTTGTTCGACGGTTCCTAATCCTGACTTGAATCCATACTGGAATTTGGAGAGGACACCTTCATCCTTGGCCCATGTTTGCAATCTTTTTAATATAATTCTACCTGCCACTTTCATCAAAGAGTCATGTAGTGAAATGGGCCTATAACATTTGGGGTCGTTTCGATCTCCCTTCTTAAATATGGGCACTACTATCGCTTCCTGCCATGTAGGTGGAAATCCTTTATTGTTGCAACTATTAAGCAGGTTCATCAGGAGCGGTGCCCATAAGGAGATCTTATCCTTATAAATGTCTATTGGAATTCCATCTGGTCCTGGAGCTTTACTGTTAGAGCTTTCTAGTATTGCCAATTCCACCTCTGAAATAGAGAAGCAAATCCCCAAAGGGAACGAATCAGAAGGGACAGTCAACGAGCCAGGGCTAGGGCTTTCTGGACTGGCCAGATCGTCTTTCTTGTATAGCTCGGTGAAGTGATTGGCCCATACAGGCTCTTCTATGGCGATCTCTACCAGGTCAGATTTCCTTTCAACAAAAAAAGGGGCATTTACCGCTCTCCAGAAGGCAGTGTTATCTCTCAGGGAACACGCCATTAGTAGAGCACCCCACGCAGCCTCCTTCAACTCTTTTCTCCGTTTATGTAGGGTAGATTTATAGGCTGTTCTAGCAGATCTTATATCTTGCTGATTTTTGGGTACTTTTTTCAGGGTCTGTTTTAAGTAAGAGTGCGCTTTGCTGCACTCCAAATTAAACCAGCCCTCAGCCTTGTGTCTCTCACCTTCCCATAGAATTCCTGTCAGTTTGCTGCCAATTTGTACTGTGATCTTCTGGTGTTCCTCAAGACACGTCATAAAGTCGTTAAATTGGCTCGCTACTAGACTCTGCAAGAAGTTTATAGGGTCGACCTTACTCCATTTTATTGCATAGCCATTGGTTCTAGCCAACGATATGCCGTGACAATATAAGTTTTCAGCTACATTAGACACTTGTCTACAGCTCAACCCAGTATCAAAGGTTGAACTAATCGGAAAGTGATCGCTAAGTGCATTGTCCTCTGTTTTAAACGACAGGACACTGCAGTGGTAACGTGTGGTAACCAGCGTATAGTCTATGACAGACCGCAGGCCCCGCCCATTAAAGGTGGGTTGAAAATTAACCTGGGGGTTACAAAACTCGTTCACAAATCCTAAGTCCCACTCATATATTAAATTATTAAACAAATTTCCCAGCATAGAGTGCTCAAAGTGTGTACAAGGATCACCCTTAACCCCTTCGCTGCCAGGCCTTTTCCCCCTCCTGTGCCAAGCTTTTTTTTGGCTATTTGGGGTAGTGCGCGCTTAGGCCCCTGTAACTTTTTGACCACTTTAGGTATCCACGTCAAATTTGCGTCCTTCTCTTCCAACATCATGGGGATTGTAAAGGTACTCAGGGTTTGTGGATTCCCCTGGAGGGGTCACAGAAATGAGCCAAAATACAGCAAAAAAATTTTTTTTTCGGAAAAATTGGAAAAACGGGCTGCAAATGAAAGCGTCTGGGTTTGTCCCTGCAAATGTTATCAAAAAAGGGTTTGTGGGGTTAAAATCACCATTTTCCCAGCTTTTCGGGGATACCAGACTTTTGTCAGAAACCCAACATTTTTTACACAGTTTTGGCATTTCTCTGGGACATAGCCTATTTTTGCTATTTTTTGTGCTTTTGACCTCCTTCCAGTTAATGGCAGAAATGGGTACAAAAGCAATAACGGATCCTGGAAAGCTATACATTTTCGAAAAGAAGAAAAAATTCTGAATTCAGCAAGGGGTCACTTGTGTAGATCCATTAAGGTTTTTTTATAGAAACAAACAGATAAATATAGGATAAATTGAAAATTAGTTGAAAAAAACAGCCTTTTGGGTCAACGTTTTCACCTGTAACTTCTTCTAATTATGATAGCTCTTTGAAAGCAATATACCGTTGCATCCGCTGGACATTACTGGTTGTGGGGATATATAGGACTTGTAGGTTCACCAAGAACCCGATGAACCCAGAGCCAAAAACTGAGCAGCAACTTGCAATGGTTTTTTATTATGTACCGGGTATCTAGTAATTATTCTGTAAAAATGTGTACATGGAAAAATCGGTATGAAAGACACCTATGTATTTCTGAAATGGGAACAAAATATAGAGTTTAGAAACAGTAGATATTTGCACATTTCTGAAATTGGGAATACTCATACTAGCATGAGAATTATCAGTCATTTTTTAGAATGACTTATTTTTTACACAATGTCTTTCATTTGGAAGGTAGAAATGCATCGAAAGTCAATAGATAATAACAGTTACTTTACAAATCTGAATTACCCTAAGTCTCCCGATAAAAATGGTACTTCACTTGTGTGGGTAGGCATAGTGCCCGCGACAGGAAACGGCACAAAACACAACGTGGTCACAACACAATATCGCAGTGAAAATTTACCCTTTTTTGGCAAAGTGCCTAGCTCTAGTTTTTTAACCCTAGCTCTGCGGGCACCTTGGGAAACCTAGCAAACCTATACATTTATGAAAACTAGACACCCAGGGGAATCCAGGATGGGGTGACTTGACTGCCTCCCACCAGGGTCTGTTACCCAGAATCCCTTGCAAACCTAAACAATTGTCAAAAAAAACACATTTTCCCCACATTTCTGTCGTGGAAAGTTCCGGAATCTGCGTGGATCCACAAATTTCCACCCACCCTGCGTTCCCCAAAGTCTTACGAGAAAAACGGTACCTCACTTGTGTGGGTCGGCCTAGTGCCCGCTACAGGAAACGGTGCAAAACACAACGTGGTCACACCTCAATTTCGCAGTGAAAAATGACCCTTTTTTGGCAAAATGTCTAGCTGTGGTTTTTGAACCCTAGCTCTGCGGGCACCTTGGGAAACATAGCAAACCTATACATTTTTGAAAACTAGACACCCAGGGGAATCCAAGATGGGGTGACTTGACTGCCTCCCACCAGGGTCTGTTACCCAGAATCCCTTGCAAACCTTAAAAATTGTCAAAAAAACACACATTTTTCCACATTTCTGTCGTGGAAAGTTCCGGAATCTGCGTGGATCCACACATTTCCACCCACCCCGCGTTCCCCAAAGTCTTACGAGAAAAACGGTACCTCACTTGTGTGGGTCGGCCTAGTGCCCGTGACAGGAAACGGCGCAAAACGCAACGTGGTCACACCTCAATTTCGCAGTGAAAAATGACCCTTTTTTTGGCAAACTGACTAGCTGTAGTTTTTGAACCCTAGCTCTGCGGGCACCTTAGGAAACCTAGCAAACCTATGCATTTTTGAAAACTAGACACCCAGGGGAATCCAGTATGGGGTGACTTGACTGCCTCCCACCAGGGTCTGTTACCCAGAATCCCTTGCAAACCTTAAAAATTGTCAAAAAAACACACATTTTTCCACATTTCTGTCGTGGAAAGTTCCGGAATCTGCGTGGATCCACACATTTCCACCCACCCCGCGTTCCCCAAAGTCTTACGAGAAAAACGGTACCTCACTTGTGTGGGTCGGCCTAGTGCCCGTGACAGGAAACGGCGCAAAACGCAACGTGGTCACATCTCAATTTCGCAGTGAAAGATGACCCTTTTTTGTCAAAATGACTAGCTGTAGTTTTTGAACCCTAGCTCTGCGGGCACTGTGGTTAACCTAGCAAACCTATACATTTTTGAAAACTAGACACCCAGGGGAATCCAGGATGGGGTGACTTGACTGCCTCCCACCAGGGTCTGTTACCCAGAATCCCTTGCAAACCTAAAAAATTGTCCCAAAAAACACATTTTCCCCACCTTTCTGTCGTGGAAGGTTCCGGAATCTGCGTGGATCCACAAATTTCCACCCACCCCGCGTTCCCCAAAGTCTTACGAGAAAAACGGTACCTCACTTGTGTGGGTCGGCCTAGTGCCCGCGACAGGAAACGGCGCAAAACGCAATGTGGTCACACCTCAATTTCGCAGTGAAAGCTGACCCTTTTTTGTCAAAATGTCTAGCTGTAATTTTTTAACCCTAGCTCTGCGGGCACCTTGGGAAACCTAGCAAACCTATCCATTTTTGAAAACTAGACACCCAGGGGAATCCAAGATGGGGTGACTTGACTGCCTCCCACCAGGATCTGTTACCCAGAATCCCTTGCAAACCTAAAAATTTGTCCAAAAAAACACATTTTCCCCACATTTCTGTCTTGGAAAGTTCCGGAATCTGCGTGGATCCACAAATTTCCACCCACCCCGCGTTCCCCAAAGTCTTACAAGAAAAACGGTACCTCACTTGTGTGGGTCGGCCTAGTGCCCGCGACAGGAAACGGCGCAAAACGCAACGTGGTCACACCTCAATTTCGCAGTGAAAAATGACCCTTTTTTGGCAAACTGACTAGCTGTAGTTTTTGAACCCTAGCTCTACGGGCACCTTAGGAAACCTAGCAAACCTATGCATTTTTGAAAACTAGACACCCAGGGAAATCCAGGAAGGGGTGACTTGACTGCCTCCCCCCAGGGTCTGTTACCCAGAATCTCTTGCAAACCTAAAAAATTGTCCAAAAAAACACATGTTCCCCACATTTCTGTGGTGGAAAATTCCGGAATTTCCGTGGATCCACAAATTTCCACCCAACCCGCCCTCCCCAAAGTCTTACGAGAAAAACAGTACCTCACTTGTGTGGGTCGGCCTAGTGCCCGCGACAGGAAACGGCGCAAAACGCAACGTGGTCACATCTCAATTTCGCAGTGAAAAATGACCCTTTTTTGGCAAAATAACTTGCTGTAGTTTTTGAACCCTAGCTCTGCGGGCACCTTGGGAAACCTAGCAAACCTATACATTTTTGAAAACTAAACACCCAGGGGAATCCAGGATGGGGTGACTTGACTGCCTCCCACCAGGGTCTGTTACCCAGAATCCCTTGCAAACCTAAAAATTGTCAAAAAAAAACATTATCCCCACATTTCTGTGGTGGAAAGTTCCGGAATCTGCGTAGATCCACAAATTTCTACCCATCCCGCGTTCCCCAAATCTGACAAGAAAAACGGTACCTCACTTGTGTGGGTCGGCCTAGTGCCCGCGACAGGAAACGGCGCAAAACACAACGTGGTCACACCTCAATTTCGCAGTGAAAAATGACCCTTTTTTGGCAAACTGACTAGCTGTAGTTTTTTAACCCTAGCTCTGCGGGCACCTTGGGAAACCTAGCAAACCTATACATTTTTGAAAACTAGACACACAGGGGAATCCAGGATGGGGTGACTTGACTTCCTCCCACCAGGGTCTGTTACCCAGAATCCCTTCCAAACCTAAAAAATTGTCAAAAAAAACACATTTTCCTCACATTTCTGTGGTGGAAAGTCCTGGAATCTGCGTGGATCCACAAATTTCCACCCACCCAGCGTTCCCCAAAGTCTTACGAGAAAAACGGTACCTCACTTGTGTGGGTCGGCTTAGTGCCCGTGACAGGAAACGGCGCAAAACGCAACGTGGTCACACCTCAATTTCGCAGTGAAAAATGACACTTTTTTGGCAAAATGTCTAGCTGTAGTTTTTTAACCCTAGCTCTGCGGGCACCTTGGGAAACCTAGCAAACCTATACATTTTTGAAAACTAGACACCCAGGGGATTCCAGGATGGGTTGACTTGACTTCCTCCCACCAGGGTCTGTTACCCAGAATCCCTTGCAAACCTAAAAAATTGTCCAAAAAAACACATTTTCCTCACATTTCTGTGGTGGAAAGTCCTGGAATCTGAGTGGATCCACAAATTTCCACCCACCCCGCGTTCCCCAAAGTCTTACGAGAAAAATGGTACCTCACTTGTGTGGGTCGGTCTAGTGCCCGTGACAGGAAACGGTGCAAAATGCAACGTGGTCACACCTCAATTTCGCAGTGAAAAATGACCAATTTTGGCAAAATGACTAGCTGTAGTTTTTGAACCCTAGCTCTGCGGGCACCTTGGGAAACATAGCACACCTATACATTTCTGAAAACTAGACACCCAGGGGAATCCAGGATGGGGTGACTTGACTGCCTCCCACCAGGGTCTGTTACCCAGAATCCCTTGCAAACCTAAAAAATTATCCCAAAAAACACATTTTCCCCACATTTCTGTCGTGGAAAGTTCCGGAATCTGCGTGGATCCACAAATTGCAACCCACCCCGCATTCCCCGAAGTCTTACAAGAAAAATGGTACCTCACTTGTGTGGGTCGGCCTTGTGCCCGCGACAGGAAACGGCGCGAAACACAACGTGGTCACACCTCAATTTCGCAGTGAATATTGACCCTTTTCTGTCAAAATGACTAGCTGTAGTTTTTGAACCCTAGCTCTGCGGGCACCTTGGGAAACCTAGCAAACCTATACATTTTTGAAAACTAGACACCCAGGGAAATCCAGGATGGGGTGACTTGACTGCCTCCCTCCAGGGTCTGTTACCCAGAATCCCTTGCAAACCTAAAAAGTTGTCAAAAAAAACACATTTTCCCCACATTTCTGTGGTGGAAAGTTCCGGAATCTGCGTGGATCCACAAATTTCCACCCACCCCGCGTTCCCCAAATCTTGCGAGAAAAACGGTACCTCACTTGTGTGGGTCGGCCTAGTGCCCGCGACAGGTAACGGCGCAAAACCCAACGTGGTCACACCTCAATTTCGCAGCGAAAAATGACCATTTTTTGGCAAAATGACTAGCTGAAGTTTTTGAACCCTAGCTCTGCGGGCACCTTGGGAAACCTAGAAAACCTTTACATTTTTGAAAACTAGACACCCAGGGGAATCCAGGATGGTGTGACTTGACTTCCTCCCACCAGGGTCTGTTACCCAGAATCCCTTGCAAACCTAAAATATTGTCAAAAAAAACACATTTTCCACACATTTCTGTGGTGGAAAGTTCCGGAATCTGCGTGGATCCACAAATTTCCACCCACCCCGCGTTCCCCACAGTCTTACAAGGAAAACGGTACCTCACTTGTGTGGGTCGGCCTAGTGCCCGCGACAGGAAACGGCGCAAAACACAACGTGGTCACACCTCAATTTCGCAGTGAAAAATGACCCTTTTTTGGCAAAATGACTAGCTGTAGTTTTTGAACCCTAGCTCTGCGGGCACCTTGGGAAACCTAGCAAACCTATACATTTTTGAAATATAGACACCCAGGGGAATCCAGGATGGGGTGACTTGACTGCCTTCCAACAGGGTCTGTTGCCCAGAATCCCTTGCAAACCTAAACAATTATCAAAAAAAACACATTTTCCCCCCATTTCTGTGGTGGAAAGTTCCGGAATCTGCGTGGATCCACAAATTTCCACCCACCCCGCATTCCCCAAAGTCTTACGAGAAAAACAGTATCTCACTTGTGTGGGTCGGCCTAGTGCCTGCGACAGGAAACGGCGCAAAACGCAACGTGGTCACACCTCAATTTCGCAGTGAAAAATGACCCTTTTTTGGCAAAATAACTTGCTGTAGTTTTTGAACCCTAGCTCTGCGGGCACCTTGGGAAACCTAGCAAACCTATACATTTTTGAAAACTAAAAACCCAGGGGAATCCAGGATGGGGTGACTTGACTGCCTCCCACCAGGGTCTGTTACCCAGAATCCCTTGCAAACCTAAAAATTGTCAAAAAAACACATTATCCCCACATTTCTGTGGTGGAAAGTTCCGGAATCTGCGTAGATCCACAAATTTCTACCCATCCCGCGTTCCCCAAATCTGACAAGAAAAACGGTACCTCACTTGTGTGGGTCGGCCTAGTGCCCGCGACAGGAAACGGCGCAAAACACAACGTGGTCACACCTCAATTTCGCAGTGAAAAATGACCCTTTTTTGGCAAACTGACTAGCTGTAGTTTTTTAACCCTAGCTCTGCGGGCACCTTGGGAAACCTAGCAAACCTATACATTTTTGAAAACTAGACACACAGGGGAATCCAGGATGGGGTGACTTGACTTCCTCCCACCAGGGTCTGTTACCCAGAATCCCTTGCAAACCTAAAAAATTGTCAAAAAAAACACATTTTCCTCACATTTCTGTGGTGGAAAGTCCTGGAATCTGCGTGGATCCACAAATTTCCACCCACCCAGCGTTCCCCAAAGTCTTACGAGAAAAACGGTACCTCACTTGTGTGGGTCGGCTTAGTGCCCGTGACAGGAAACGGCGCAAAACGCAACGTGGTCACACCTCAATTTCGCAGTGAAAAATGACACTTTTTTGGCAAAATGTCTAGCTGTAGTTTTTTAACCCTAGCTCTGCGGGCACCTTGGGAAACCTAGCAAACCTATACATTTTTGAAAACTAGACACCCAGGGGATTCCAGGATGGGTTGACTTGACTTCCTCCCACCAGGGTCTGTTACCCAGAATCCCTTGCAAACCTAAAAAATTGTCCAAAAAAACACATTTTCCTCACATTTCTGTGGTGGAAAGTCCTGGAATCTGAGTGGATCCACAAATTTCCACCCACCCCGCGTTCCCCAAAGTCTTACGAGAAAAACGGTACCTCACTTGTGTGGGTCGGTCTAGTGCCCGTGACAGGAAACGGTGCAAAATGCAACGTGGTCACACCTCAATTTCGCAGTGAAAAATGACCAATTTTGGCAAAATGACTAGCTGTAGTTTTTGAACCCTAGCTCTGCGGGCACCTTGGGAAACATAGCACACCTATACATTTCTGAAAACTAGACACCCAGGGGAATCCAGGATGGGGTGACTTGACTGCCTCCCACCAGGGTCTGTTACCCAGAATCCCTTGCAATCCTAAAAAATTGTCCCAAAAAACACATTTTCCCCACATTTCTGTCGTGGAAAGTTCCGGAATCTGCGTGGATCCACAAATTGCAACCCACCCCGCATTCCCCGAAGTCTTACAAGAAAAATGGTACCTCACTTGTGTGGGTCGGCCTTGTGCCCGCGACAGGAAACGGCGCGAAACACAACGTGGTCACACCTCAATTTCGCAGTGAATATTGACCCTTTTCTGTCAAAATGACTAGCTGTAGTTTTTGAACCCTAGCTCTGCGGGCACCTTGGGAAACCTAGCAAACCTATACATTTTTGAAAACTAGACACCCAGGGAAATCCAGGATGGGGTGACTTGACTGCCTCCCTCCAGGGTCTGTTACCCAGAATCCCTTGCAAACCTAAAAAGTTGTCAAAAAAAACACATTTTCCCCACATTTCTGTGGTGGAAAGTTCCGGAATCTGCGTGGATCCACAAATTTCCACCCACCCCGCGTTCCCCAAATCTTGCGAGAAAAACGGTACCTCACTTGTGTGGGTCGGCCTAGTGCCCGCGACAGGTAACGGCGCAAAACCCAACGTGGTCACACCTCAATTTTGCAGCGAAAAATGACCATTTTTTGGCAAAATGACTAGCTGAAGTTTTTGAACCCTAGCTCTGCGGGCACCTTGGGAAACCTAGAAAACCTTTACATTTTTGAAAACTAGACACCCAGGGGAATCCAGGATGGTGTGACTTGACTTCCTCCCACCAGGGTCTGTTACCCAGAATCCCTTGCAAACCTAAAATATTGTCAAAAAAAACACATTTTCCACACATTTCTGTGGTGGAAAGTTCCGGAATCTGCGTGGATCCACAAATTTCCACCCACCCCGCGTTCCCCACAGTCTTACAAGGAAAACGGTACCTCACTTGTGTGGGTCGGCCTAGTGCCCGCGACAGGAAACGGCGCAAAACACAACGTGGTCACACCTCAATTTCGCAGTGAAAAATGACCCTTTTTTGGCAAAATGACTAGCTGTAGTTTTTGAACCCTAGCTCTGCGGGCACCTTGGGAAACCTAGCAAACCTATACATTTTTGAAATATAGACACCCAGGGGAATCCAGGATGGGGTGACTTGACTGCCTTCCACCAGGGTCTGTTGCCCAGAATCCCTTGCAAACCTAAACAATTATCAAAAAAAACACATTTTCCCCCCATTTCTGTGGTGGAAAGTTCCGGAATCTGCGTGGATCCACAAATTTCCACCCACCCCGCATTCCCCAAAGTCTTACGAGAAAAACGGTATCTCACTTGTGTGGGTCGGCCTAGTGCCTGCGACAGGAAACGGCGCAAAACGCAACGTGGTCACACCTCAATTTCGCAGTGAAAAATGACCCTTTTTTGGCAAAATGACTAGCTGTAGTTTTTGAGCCCTAGCTCTGCGGGCACCTTGGAAAACCTAGCAAACCTATACATTTTTGAAAACTAGACACCCAGGGGAATGCAGGATGGGGTACCTTGACTGCCTCCCACCAGGGTCTGTTACCCAGAATCCCTTGCAAACCTAAAAAATTATCCAAAAAACCACATTTTCCCAACATTTCTGTGGTGGAAAGTTCCGGAATCTGCGTAGATCCACAAATTTCTACCCATCCCGCGTTCCCCAAATCTGACAAGAAAAACGGTACCTCACTTGTGTGGGTCGGCCTAGTGCCCGCGACAGGAAACGGCGCAAAACACAACGTGGTCACACCTCAATTTCGCAGTGAAAAATGACCCTTTTTTGGCAAACTGACTAGCTGTAGTTTTTTAACCCTAGCTCTGCGGGCACCTTGGGAAACCTAGCAAACCTATACATTTTTGAAAACTAGACACACAGGGGAATCCAGGATGGGGTGACTTGACTTCCTCCCACCAGGGTCTGTTACCCAGAATCCCTTGCAAACCTAAAAAATTGTCAAAAAAAACACATTTTCCTCACATTTCTGTGGTGGAAAGTCCTGGAATCTGCGTGGATCCACAAATTTCCACCCACCCAGCGTTCCCCAAAGTCTTACGAGAAAAACGGTACCTCACTTGTGTGGGTCGGCTTAGTGCCCGTGACAGGAAACGGCGCAAAACGCAACGTGGTCACACCTCAATTTCGCAGTGAAAAATGACACTTTTTTGGCAAAATGTCTAGCTGTAGTTTTTTAACCCTAGCTCTGCGGGCACCTTGGGAAACCTAGCAAACCTATACATTTTTGAAAACTAGACACCCAGGGGATTCCAGGATGGGTTGACTTGACTTCCTCCCACCAGGGTCTGTTACCCAGAATCCCTTGCAAACCTAAAAAATTGTCCAAAAAAACACATTTTCCTCACATTTCTGTGGTGGAAAGTCCTGGAATCTGAGTGGATCCACAAATTTCCACCCACCCCGCGTTCCCCAAAGTCTTACGAGAAAAACGGTACCTCACTTGTGTGGGTCGGTCTAGTGCCCGTGACAGGAAACGGTGCAAAATGCAACGTGGTCACACCTCAATTTCGCAGTGAAAAATGACCAATTTTGGCAAAATGACTAGCTGTAGTTTTTGAACCCTAGCTCTGCGGGCACCTTGGGAAACATAGCACACCTATACATTTCTGAAAACTAGACACCCAGGGGAATCCAGGATGGGGTGACTTGACTGCCTCCCACCAGGGTCTGTTACCCAGAATCCCTTGCAATCCTAAAAAATTGTCCCAAAAAACACATTTTCCCCACATTTCTGTCGTGGAAAGTTCCGGAATCTGCGTGGATCCACAAATTGCAACCCACCCCGCATTCCCCGAAGTCTTACAAGAAAAATGGTACCTCACTTGTGTGGGTCGGCCTTGTGCCCGCGACAGGAAACGGCGCGAAACACAACGTGGTCACACCTCAATTTCGCAGTGAATATTGACCCTTTTCTGTCAAAATGACTAGCTGTAGTTTTTGAACCCTAGCTCTGCGGGCACCTTGGGAAACCTAGCAAACCTATACATTTTTGAAAACTAGACACCCAGGGAAATCCAGGATGGGGTGACTTGACTGCCTCCCTCCAGGGTCTGTTACCCAGAATCCCTTGCAAACCTAAAAAGTTGTCAAAAAAAACACATTTTCCCCACATTTCTGTGGTGGAAAGTTCCGGAATCTGCGTGGATCCACAAATTTCCACCCACCCCGCGTTCCCCAAATCTTGCGAGAAAAACGGTACCTCACTTGTGTGGGTCGGCCTAGTGCCCGCGACAGGTAACGGCGCAAAACCCAACGTGGTCACACCTCAATTTTGCAGCGAAAAATGACCATTTTTTGGCAAAATGACTAGCTGAAGTTTTTGAACCCTAGCTCTGCGGGCACCTTGGGAAACCTAGAAAACCTTTACATTTTTGAAAACTAGACACCCAGGGGAATCCAGGATGGTGTGACTTGACTTCCTCCCACCAGGGTCTGTTACCCAGAATCCCTTGCAAACCTAAAATATTGTCAAAAAAAACACATTTTCCACACATTTCTGTGGTGGAAAGTTCCGGAATCTGCGTGGATCCACAAATTTCCACCCACCCCGCGTTCCCCACAGTCTTACAAGGAAAACGGTACCTCACTTGTGTGGGTCGGCCTAGTGCCCGCGACAGGAAACGGCGCAAAACACAACGTGGTCACACCTCAATTTCGCAGTGAAAAATGACCCTTTTTTGGCAAAATGACTAGCTGTAGTTTTTGAACCCTAGCTCTGCGGGCACCTTGGGAAACCTAGCAAACCTATACATTTTTGAAATATAGACACCCAGGGGAATCCAGGATGGGGTGACTTGACTGCCTTCCACCAGGGTCTGTTGCCCAGAATCCCTTGCAAACCTAAACAATTATCAAAAAAAACACATTTTCCCCCCATTTCTGTGGTGGAAAGTTCCGGAATCTGCGTGGATCCACAAATTTCCACCCACCCCGCATTCCCCAAAGTCTTACGAGAAAAACGGTATCTCACTTGTGTGGGTCGGCCTAGTGCCTGCGACAGGAAACGGCGCAAAACGCAACGTGGTCACACCTCAATTTCGCAGTGAAAAATGACCCTTTTTTGGCAAAATGACTAGCTGTAGTTTTTGAGCCCTAGCTCTGCGGGCACCTTGGAAAACCTAGCAAACCTATACATTTTTGAAAACTAGACACCCAGGGGAATGCAGGATGGGGTACCTTGACTGCCTCCCACCAGGGTCTGTTACCCAGAATCCCTTGCAAACCTAAAAAATTATCCAAAAAACCACATTTTCCCAACATTTCTGTGGTGGAAAGTTCCGGAATCTGCGTAGATCCACAAATTTCTACCCATCCCGCGTTCCCCAAATCTGACAAGAAAAACGGTACCTCACTTGTGTGGGTCGGCCTAGTGCCCGCGACAGGAAACGGCGCAAAACACAACGTGGTCACACCTCAATTTCGCAGTGAAAAATGACCCTTTTTTGGCAAACTGACTAGCTGTAGTTTTTTAACCCTAGCTCTGCGGGCACCTTGGGAAACCTAGCAAACCTATACATTTTTGAAAACTAGACACACAGGGGAATCCAGGATGGGGTGACTTGACTTCCTCCCACTAGGGTCTGTTACCCAGAATCCCTTGCAAACCTAAAAAATTGTCAAAAAAAACACATTTTCCTCACATTTCTGTGGTGGAAAGTCCTGGAATCTGCGTGGATCCACAAATTTCCACCCACCCCGCGTTCCCCAAAGTCTTACGAGAAAAACGGTACCTCACTTGTGTGGGTCGGCTTAGTGCCCGTGACAGGAAACGGCGCAAAACGCAACGTGGTCACACCTCAATTTCGCAGTGAAAAATGACACTTTTTTGGCAAAATGTCTAGCTGTAGTTTTTTAACCCTAGCTCTGCGGGCACCTTGGGAAACCTAGCAAACCTATACATTTTTGAAAACTAGACACCCAGGGGATTCCAGGATGGGTTGACTTGACTGCCTTCCACCAGGGTCTGTTACCCAGAATCCCTTGCAAACCTAAAAACTTGTACAAAAAACCACATTTTTCCCACATTTCTGTCGTGGAAAGTTCCGGAACCTGTGTGGATCCACAAATTACCACCCACCCCGCGTTCCCCAAAGTCTTACGAGAAAAACGGTACCTCACTTGTGTGGGTCGGTCTAGTGCCCGTGACAGGAAACGGTGCAAAATGCAACGTGGTCACACCTCAATTTCGCAGTGAAAAATGACCACTTTTGGCAAAATGACTAGCTGTAGTTTTTGAACCCTAGCTCTGCGGGCACCTTGGGAAACCTAGCAAACCTATACATTTTTGAAAACTAGACACCCAGGGAAATCCAGGATGGGGTGACTTGACTGCCTCCCTCCAGGGTCTGTTACCCAGAATCCCTTGCACACCTAAAAAGTTGTCAAAAAAAAAACATTTTCCCCACATTTCTGTGGTGGAAAGTTCCGGAATCTGCGTGGATCCACAAATTTCCACCCACCCCGCGTTCCCCAAATCTTGCGAGAAAAACGGTACCTCACTTGTGTGGGTCGGCCTAGTGCCCGCAAAAGGTAACGGCGCAAAACACAACGTGGTCACACCTCAATTTCGCAGCGAAAAATGACCATTTTTTGGCAAAATGACTAGCTGTAGTTTTTGAACCCTAGCTCTGCGGGCACCTTGGGAAACCTAGAAAACCTTTACATTTTTGAAAACTAGACACCCAGGGGAATCCAGGATGGGGTGACTTGACTTCCTCCCACCAGGGTCTGTTACCCAGAATCCCTTGCAAACCTAAAATATTGTCAAAAAAACCACATTTTCCACACATTTCTGTGGTGGAAAGTTCCGGAATCTGCGTGGATCCACAAATTTCCACCCACCCCGCGTTCTCCAAAGTCTTACAAGGAAAACGGTACCTCACTTGTGTGGGTCGGCCTAGTGACCGCGACAGGAAACGGCGCAAAACACAACGTGGTCACACCTCAATTTCGCAGTGAAAAATGACCCTTTTTTGGCAAAATGACTAGCTGTAGTTTTTGAACCCTAGCTCTGCGGGCACCTTGGGAAACCTAGCAAACCTATACATTTTTGAAAACTAGACACCCAGGGGAATGCAGGATGGTGTACCTTGACTGCCTCCCACCAGGGTCTGTTACCCAGAATCCCTTGCAAACCTAAAAAATTGTCCAAAAAACCACATTTTCCCAACATTTCTGTGGTGGAAAGTTCCGGGATCTGCGTGGATCCACAAATTTCCAACCACCCCACGTTCCCCAAAGTCTTACGAGAAAAATGGTACCTCACTTGTGTGGGTTGGCCTAGTGCCCGCGACAGGAAACGGCGCAAAACGTAGTGAGGTGACATCAAAATTGCCTATCTCAAAACCACCTGGTTTTGCAAGGGGGGTCACCTGGGTTTTTGGCCCGGTGCTCGGCGGCCATCTAGAGAAACCTACCAAACCCATACATTTCTAAAAACTAGACACCCGGGGCCTTCCAGGGAAGTATGGCTTGCGTGGATCCCCCAACGTTTCCTTACCCAGAATCCCCTGCAAACCTCAATTTTAACTGAAAAAAATCACTTTTTTCACACATTTTTGTGTGGGAAAGTTGTGGCATCACCGGGCTCACTCAAATTTCCCACCTCTCAGTGTTCCCCTGGGTCTCCCAGTAAAAATGGTGCCTCACTTGTGTGGGAGGCCCAAGTACCCGCGACAGGCAAGGGCCCAAAACGTAGTGAGGTGACATCAAAATTGCCTATCTCAAAACCACCTGGTTTTGCAAGGGGGGTCACCTGGGTTTTTGGCCCGGTGCTCGGCGGCCATCTAGTGAAACCTACCAAACCCATACATTTCTGAAAACTAGACACCCGGGGGCTTCTAGGGAGGTACAACTTGCGTGGATCCCCCAAAGTTTCCTTACCCAGAATCCCCTGAAAACCTAAATTTTAGCTGAAAAAATCACTTTTTTCACACATTTTTGTGTGGGATAGTTGTGGCATCACCGGGCTCACTCAAATTTCCAACCTCCCAGCATTCCCCTGGGTCTCCCAGTAAAAATGGTGCCTCACTTGTGTGGGAGGCCCAAGTACCCGTGACAGGCAAGGGCCGAAACATTTTTTTGGATAGGCAATGTTGATGTCGCATCACTACGTTTTGGGCCCTTGCCTGTCGCGGGTACTTGGGCCTCCCACACAAGTGAGGCACCATTTTTACCGGGACACCCAGGGGAACGCTGGGAGGTGGGAAATTTGAGTGAGCCTGGTGATGCCACAACTTTCCCACAAAAAAATGTGTGAAAAAAGTGATTTTTTCAGCTAAAATTGAGGTTTGCAGGGGATTCTGGGTAAGGAAACGTTAGGGGATCCATGCAAGCCATACCTCCCTGGAAGCCCCCGGGTGTCTAGTTTTCAGAAATGTATGGGTTTGGTAGGTTTCCCTAGATGGCCGCCGAGCACTGGGCCAAAAACCCAGGTGACCCCTCTTGCAAAACCAGGTGGTTTTGAGATAGGCAATTTTGATGTCCCCTCACTACGTTTTGGGCCCTTGCCTGTCGCGGGTACTAGGGCCTCCCACACAAGTGAGGCACCATTTTTACAGGGAGACCCAGGGGAACAATGGGAGGTGGGAAATTTGAGTGAGCCCGGTGATGCCACAACTTTCCCACACAAAAATGTGTGAAAAAAGTGATTTTTTCAGCTAAAATTGAGGTTTGCAGGGGATTCTGGGTAAGGAAACGTTGGGGGATCCACGCAAGCCATACCTCCCTGGAAGACCCCGGGTGTCTAGTTTTAAGAAATGTATGGGTTTGGTAGGTTTCCCTAGATGGCCGCCGAGCACGGGCCAAAAAGATAGTTGACCCCCTTGCAAAACCAGATCGTTTTGACATTGTTTGTTTCTACAGCGTGAGAATTTCGGAACAATATTGCAAGGAAAATGTGACAGACATTTTGAGGTTTGCAGGACATTGTGGATAAAATAACTTTTTGGAATTCACAAGAGAGACATCACCATGAACTCCCGTGGGTTTACGACAATATCTACAGTTTGTGGGTTATTCTTACATGGAACATACACCTTGGCAGAGAAACTAAAAAGAGAAAGATTCCTGCACAGCCATCAATTCCTCAAACGCACACACATACTGGTTGGATTTGGCACGAGGGCGAGTGATGGTTCAGTATATTAAATTTTATTAACAAGAGATTTCACAAAAATGAAATGCACTGTCAATAATTAAATGGAGAAAAATCTGAACCCATGACTTGCAGCTCGTGAGCTGTAAAGCCAGGGCAAGATACCAACCGCTTTACAGGCCATTCACACACCTTTCATACGTGATACACACAAGACCATTCGCACCACCAGGCACAAAAACAACACATTACAAAATTCACAAAAGGGACAAGGTACATCCTGCTTCAGAAAGGCAAATATTACTGCACAGCCATCTAATCCTCAAGCACACACACATACTGGTTGGATTTGGCACGAGGGTGAGTGATGGTTCAGTATATACAATTGTGTTAGCAAGTGATTTCACAAAAATGAAATGCACTGTTAATAATTGAAATTGCGAGAATCTGAACCATTGACTCACAGCTTGTGAGCTGTAAAGCCTCGACAAGGCACCAACCTCTTTACAGGCCATTCATACACCTTTCATACGTGTGAGACATACAAAACCATTCACACCGCCAGCCGCAGGCCCATCACATAACAAAACTCACACCAGCACACAGCGCCATTCAAGGGCCCATCACTTTCACACGTCCACATTCCTGACACAGCAACTACACAAGCTGATGGATTGCGTGGAGTGGCACTCAGCTAGCAGTGTGTGTAGTGACCAGCAGCAAGTCACTACTCACACACCGCCAGCCAAGCACCATTCCACGTACACCGCCAACGAAGTGCCAGTCCACACACACCGCCAACACATTTAGGATTTTTTTTAGACAAAAATAAAAACACAAACAAATCGCAAATAGATACAAATCTACAAACACAAAATCAGAAACTAAATACATTACACTAACGCCAACCTTGAAACAGAATCACATTTTTCAAAGAATACAGACCAGGCAGTTCACTTTACCACTCATGAAAGCTCCCAAAAATTCTTTTGCGTGTGGTACGCTCTAAAACAAGCAGGGACACACAGCCCAGGTTTAGAAGGACAGTCGGGGCAGTACATACGAATCTCCTTCCGCGTACCTCTTCGCCAACAGACTCTGCATCTCCTAGTGGGAAAATCTTTTGCCGGTGTGGGAGGGATGAAATCAGGAAAGTGGCGATCTTTCAATCGAACCACATCCTCCACCACTCCAAATCTAGGAACACTTGCCTGTTCCACAACAACAAGGCTAGCTATCACAGAGTGCTGAAACTGAAGAAATGTCAACTTTGACGCAGGAGAACACTCCTTGAACACAATAAAAGCATTGAAATTTGCTAATTCGAAGAAATGGATGGCCAACTTCTTATACCAAACATAAGCCTTCCGAATAGCAGAGTAAGGTTCCAACCTCTGATCTACTCTGTCAACACCACCCATGTGCTTATTGTAGTCTAGAATGCACACAGATTTGCGCACTTCAGCAACCTGACCCCAAACAGCCACAGGTGAAGTACTCTCATCATGGATGGTAGTCAGCATGTACACATCCCTCCTGTCCACGAATTTTACAGCTAGTAGTTCATCACTACGCAAGGAACTGCACTGCCCCCTCTGAAGTTTTTTGCAAACAAGCTCTTTCGGATAACCTTTACGGTTAGAGCGGATTGTGCCACATGCAAAAGTGTCCACTTTATACAATTCCTTAAATAATTGCACAGCAGTATATAAGTTATCAAGGTACAAATGGTGGCCTCTGTCTTCTAGCAAGATCCAACACAATTTTCTCTGAAACTCCAAAAGTGGACGGACAACCTGGGGGGTCAATAGTAGAATCTCTACCAGTGTACACACGAAAATTAAAAACATATCCTGTCCTACTCTCAGACAACATATACAGCTTAATTCCATAGCGTGCCCTCTTGCTAGGGATGTACTGCCTAAAAACCAAACGGCCCTTGAACAAGACCAAAGACTCATCAATAGATATTTCTTTCCCTGGAGTATAGATCTCAGAAAATCGATCTACAAAGTGATCAAGAACGGGACGAATCTTAAAAAGATGGTCACAGTCAGGGTGATCTCGTGGCAACGCCATAGAATTATCAACAAAATGCAGCATACGTAGCAAAAGTAAATACCGATTACGAGTCATAACTGCAGGAAATATGGCAGTTGCCAACAAGGGGCTAGTAGACCAATATGAAGCCAAGGTTGGCTTCCTTACCACACCCATCAATAAAGTCAAACCCAAAAACGTCCTAAACTCTTCCAGATATGTGGGAGTCCACCGGGTAGCTCTAGACTGGGGCCTAAGTTTGTCGCTGTTGTCCCTCAAAAACTGTTCAGCATACAAATTCGTCTGCTCAACAATCTCACCCAAAAATACATCATCCATAAACAACTGAAAAAACTGTATAGGCAAAAAGTGTTCACAATCCACTGTACACCCTGCATCACCGCTAAAGGCAGGCAACACCGGCTGCACCATGTTTGGATCAACCCAAAGTCCAGCACTTCCAGTAGGAAGCCTAGCAGCCTCAGACTGCAATCCAGATGCCTCCTGCACCATCGGCACAGCAGTTTCCTCCTCTAAGACTGGCACTTCATCCGCACTGAGAGTTGCTTCATCCACACCAAGAGTACCTTCATCTGCACTGAGAGTACCTTCATCATCCGATGATTCCCTGTTGAGAAAAAACTCACTGCCAGAATCTTCCCCTCCCTCCTCTCCCTCAGACGCACTGTCAGTCTCATAATCATGCTCAGAGGAAGATTCAAGAAGCATACCAACCACCTGTTGAGCAGTCATTCTACGGCTAGCCATATTGCTTACTAATAAAGGTAACTTGTCAAACAAGTCAACAACAACAAACACTTTGTAAAATAAGTAATAAACAAAAAGCACCTTTATCAAAAACTCATATATACTCCAAAACAATACCACTCACTTGCCAGAGGCAGCTAAACTACTCACCACCACCTACTCTGTACAGACACAGTATGGATCAACAATATCCCACTAAAAAAGAAAGAGAAAAGCAATTACACATAAGACTATGCAAAACACATTGCAAAGAATTTCATGCTCAAACCACTAACTAAATATGCTGCCATTATGACATCACTTACAAAAAAATTCATTCAGACATTACAATATTACTCATTTGGAGTAAATAAAACAAACAAAAAAATTCTTACCAAAACAATGCGACTACACAAAACTGCAGAACAACCACTGTCGAAACTGGAAACAGGAATCAAAAGCTTTAGACTAGAATAAAAAGGAGAAAAAAACGTTATTGTCACACATGCATATAATGCTCTAGACCATCACGTACTGCGCAAAATTTATTACTTGAACCTCCCACTTTCAAGAAGGAAAGATCAATGGCCCAATCCTTTACAAGCAACGCGGCGAGAATCTGGAACTGAGCCTCAGCTCCGGACCACCCCCTCCCTCTTCCCAGTCCTTCAAAACAGACCTCAAAGTTCTCCTCCTGCAAAGACACTTCCAAAATTAATCCACACCCTCTCTATTGTCTGAAGGAAGTCTTTACATTATAGGAAATTCTGTTCTCCATGCCCGTAGAAGTGCCTTCCCAGTGTGTTCCTGTGTTTTGAGTGTCTGCTATTTATTGCACTTTTATACCTCTACTTGTACTTTGTACTCTTTTGTAACTTGCACACATGTCACTTTTCCTCTTGTAACGTATTGTTTGCTACCTCTTGTATTTTGTTTGCTTTTGATGCATGCACAATTACCACCATTGCCTCATGTAACGTAACGTTTGCTCTTGTTTTCAGAGTGTCTGCCATTTATTGCAGTATTTTACCTCATGTGACATCCATCAGAGAGCTGCGTGAATAATTACCTGGTAATCCCCTCAGCACCATGCAAACATGCACATACATGACACTGTTCAGGGATCTACAGTTGACATTAAATGACCATTCATCATGGTCCCCCTGTTGAAAGAGACCTCAGCTAGGCCTACCAGTGCAAGGGGTTCGCCCTTCTCTGCACAGAGTCCTCAGACTATTGGGAAGAAGTTGGCACAGAAACTGGAATAGAAAATACAAAGTTTAATAAACCTTCATGAAGTGGAACCACATTCACCCAGCACCCTGTGGTGCTGAATGAATGTAGCACACAGAGTAGAAGAACCATGGGTCTTTTATTCCCACACAGGGGCTCAGAAAGAGGGCGGTACAAGCATACATGAGAAGAGTTATATACATAGATGGTCATACAGAAATGCACAGTCAACAGTAAAGGAGGAGCTAGCAGTTGCTGACTCTGGTATAAACAACCTGATAGTTACAGACTAAAAACAGATGTATGGACAGTTAGATATTCCTGCGCATGTGCAGGGTAGCAGAGTCTAAGTATAGCCAGTCCTTTAAACAGAGCACAAGGGTAAACAAAATGGCTGCCAGAAATAAAAAATGGATTCCATAAAATGTACAGGATAGCCTCTAAATACCAGATGGATTCCGCTAACGCTAATTTAATCGCAGCCAATTTACGACACCCCCATTAAAGCAGTGCACTTTGTGATCTGCATGGTACATGTTTTTTGCAGTAGGCACATTAACCCTCTGTGCTACCTTTCCAGGAGTCATCCCTTCCATTACACAAAACTCCATCTCTCTCTAGGAAGAACATTAATCACCAAAGTTATCATGACATTTTAATTGTTTCTGAAAATTGCTGGAGGCCAGGAAGGAGGCAGCAAGTTTTTTTCAAACCATAATATACTTGCAAACACTACGCACCCACCCGAAATAGGTACCCAGTGAGGTCACACCGTTCGCATCGCCCTAACCTGCTCAAGGTTCATGTGACCTCAGTGACAGAGTCACAGCGACTGGATCACAGTTGCTCAAGGGTGTGCTGCTTCGTAGGCCTGCCCGCAAGACTGGAGATGAACTTCAGTATGGATTGTGGTGGACAGGCCTTCAAGGTTAACCCACAATTGACACCACTAGGGTACACCTGCTTGTGCTAAGACATCAAGCCTTCTAAGGTCTAGTGGGGCCTTCTACGGTCTAGCATGGGAATGTGCTCCCTCAGTACAGTGGTGTGGTGGACTGGTCATGAATGCTGAACCCGGTTCCCCAGTTCCAAATTCCACAGCTCTGGCCATAGTGCCACATCCCCACTGAACACCATACTTGCCCACTGAGAGAAACTCGCACTGCCTTCAGCTATAACCTAATTGTGCCCGCTATAAACACTTGGATGTGGCTCAATTCAAATTATGCACTCACTTGATAAGAGTAATATGCTGCCTAAAAAATTTTTAAAAAAAGCAACCACTCATAGGGAATGCAAAGCATGTGAAATGTAAGAAGAAACAACATGGTTACCTAAACGATCTCTCACTAACTATTCAGAGATCAGCGAGTGGTTTCACCTGAAAAGTTATGGACATGACTAGAGGGCCCTGAAGGGAACTGTTTCACTGTCCATTGCTTACATCCTTACAAAACGTAAGCAGTATGGTATAAAAAGACCACATCCATAAACACAGAGCCATGGTACACATTGTGTTTCCCAATCCACCCATCAACCAGGTATTGCAGTACCTCCAGGAATGGTACACTCTCCCAACCTGGAAACAACAATGCTTTTCAAAGAAAGACCAGAAAACGAAAGTAGCACTTCACTGGCAAACTCTGTAAAGTGATGCTGGTGTATTTGGATGTAAAAAAAAAACAATCTGGCCACTTTGCAAGCCCTCTGTCTTGCTTTATTTAGTTAGGTATTTAATTCTCATACAAGAAATTCTATTTCTCTACATGCTGCTGCACTTTGGATTTGAAAAATTCAATAGAGGGGCATTTCTCGGCATTTTTGGATCCATTTCACAGGGAAGCAACTAGAAAGACGAGCGTTTTTCAGAGCGTTTTTCAATTTTGGATCCATTTCACAGGGAAGCGACAACAGGCACACACGAACGAAGCAGAGCCTCGTGGCATGCCTGGGCCTTCCATAGTGCCCCCACCTTAACCCAAACCCACTGATGCAAAAATGCCCCCTCCCCAGCCCCAAAACTCACCTTTACTCTCCAACGTGCAGGAAGCAAATGGCTTCCTGCGCCTCGGAGAACAAAGGGGAAACCTCCAATGACGTCAGCGCGGCTCGCGCGCTGACGTCATTGGTGATGCGGCGGCGGGGGGAGGCAGTCCCTTCCCTGTAAAAAAAAAAAGATCGACCACTCACGGGGGGAGCGCCAGCGCTTCCCCCGTGGGTGGGGGCCATGACGAGCTGGACTCGTCATGGGCACAGCGCGACTGTGCTCCATGACGAGTCCAGCTCGTCATGGGCACAGAAAGGGTTAAGATTGACCATTCCTCATATTCCTGAATTGCTGTGGGGACATAAATGACAATTAAAGTCACACCTATAATGCACCTATCATTTTGCGCGGAACCTGTCCCGCAACATAAAGAGGTAATTAATTCTTCCAAGACCCTTTTTTGGTCATTCTTTGGAAAGTTATTATACAAATTAACAAGGGTGATATGCTAATTTCCTCCCACCTTAAAGGAGAGTATCTGATAATAATTGTACCCCCCGGTGGTCTGACACTTAATGGTCAATTGGCAGTATTTGAAATGTAGGTGCAAAGCCCGCCAGAGCATCTGCCCCTCCTGGTCTGCAGCGCTGTAGAAAAATAAGTACGGTACCCGGCTAGATGTATTTCGAACTCTTCCCAGCACTCCTGAAGGCAAATTACATCGAAATTGTCAATGAAAGCCAAGAAGATGGGGTCCTTTACCTTATTTAACAATCCCGCTATGTTCCAGGATAGGAGAGCCAACCTCCCCCTTTGATCATCTGGTAAGATCCCTGGGGCTGATTCAGTAGCAGCACAGTTACCTATTTCCAGGGATGCAGATACAACACTGTCTCCAACACCCCCCACTGCTGTACTTAGGGATCTTTGTTGAGCTAGCACTCTTTCTTCGCCGCCACCAGTATGATTAATCACTACGGACTCTAGTCTATCTGGCCCCTTTACCAATGGACAGAAGGTGGTACTGGCCACAGCTACGTCTTTATCCCTATACTGAGGGGAAATTATTAAATTGCTGTAAGCCGACTGCTTACTAAACCCCTCCCAACAACCATACAGGGCCCCGGTGATCGGTGACCGTCAATCAACCATCTCCAGGCAACTATACCTGTTGGCAGTCGGGATTCCTCTCCAATTATCCCGGGATATTTCATCCCTAACAGGGTGCCCTCCCCACTCCCCCCTGTCTCCTCCCCTCTCTTGGTGACCTACTCTGTGCCAGTTCCTATCATAGTCTGGGCCAAAACGACTCCTGGGAGGATAAAAAAGGAAAGTCGTTTTGTTTCAATGCCTTCATTTGTGCCCTGCATACCCCATGAACATATGTGGTCGACCGTACGTGGATCCTCAAAATTGACCAGAACACAGTCACCCTGGGTTGTTTTCCTCCCGTGCCCCACCCAGGGCACCCTACGCACCATTAAGATCTTACTCGACCGGTGAGGCGGTAACGGTCGGTTGATATTAAGCCAATGTTGGACCTTGTTCTTTAATGACCAACTAGGTTCCTCAGTAAAATCAGCCAACTCTGGGACCCCGGTCATAACCACCACAAAAGGGCTTGCTTCTGGGGGCAGATTAACAGCTAGTTTACCCAGGGGAGCTCCCCAGTTACAATCCCTGTTGGGGTCCAGTCCGGAGGCCTTAAATATATTATCCTCCTGTCTAGTGTGCACAGTAGGGGTTTTAGGATTATCTACAGTTTTCTTATCTGGGGGCATAAGGATCTTCGGTTTTGCGTTTGCCACTAGTGCAGGTGTATTTTTCGCTGGCAAGCCTACTAATTTGTTGTTATTTGACTTACTACCCCCTGCCTTTGGTACCCCAGGATTAGAAGGATTCTTAGAGAAAGCAGTCAGTTCAACTAACTGCTTTTCTATGCACGCTAGTCTGGTCTCTATCGGGGAGAGATACATTTTGAAAAGCTCCCCCATTCTTTCTAAGAGTTGGCTATCGGCCTCATCATCATTACTATTTCCAATTAGACTGACCAATGCCTCTACACTTTCTGAACCCAAAACCACATTACTCGCATCTATATGCATAGGGTCACGCCCTCTCTTTAATTGTAGTTCTGATCCCTCCCCATGCCTTTTTGATACCTCACATATCCCCTTGTCCACTGACGCTTTTATTTTCTTTGTTTTTTTAGATGTTTTCAATATAGCGCCCTCCCTCCTCCCCCTCAACTGCCTAATACTTGTATCATCTGGCGTGGGGTTCATCACTAATTCCGGGGTCCTTTCTAATGCCAAACTCAAATGTGAATCGGATAGGAGTTCTGACGCTGACAAATCTACCACATTTTGCAATCTATGCACGTCTTCGTGGACTTCTATAGGACCTGATTCTTTAATATGCTCAGGGGTTCTAGCTGTCGCAAGATGCCCCAGGGACGATCGCTTAGCCAATGCTAGATCTTGAGACACTCTACGTTCCATGAGGGCAATCCCTTGATCTATGACTGAGTTTGCCCTAACGATGAAATTATCTAATGGGCCTGTTATCTGAGCTCCTCCCATAGCCATTTTGCTCCTGCTTCCTCGTGTTAACATAATGGTACGATAAGTACGCACAATCACTGGGCAGCTCTGTTTTGTAATAAATTACAAAGAATGAAAACATACGTACAAATCACACAGTAGCAGGAGTTAAGGGGGGGCCCCGCCTGGCCTTAATCGTACTTTAACGGGCTTCAACGGGCCCGCCCTTGGCCCGGGCTTTGCCCGGCGGACGCCGGCGCGCGTCCCGCGTGTGCAGGGAAGGCGGAGACTAAATACGGAAGGATGAAGGCGGGAAGAGGGCCAGCTGCGGCGTATCAGGAGCCGCTGGGCAGTCTGGTCCTCGCAGTCCCGCTGTCAGGAAACAGGTCGTAGTCCAGCCCAAGATCGGAGAGACGTCCTAGCAGGTAATCCCGATGATTTATGCAGTCCCAACGCTCAGGGTCAAAGCGGCAAAAAGGCACCTCTCCAGCAGCCAAGCACGAGCGGCACCCACGGAGCGGGGGCCACAAGAGGTCTTATCCTTGCCGATGGTAGAAGCGGGAAGAGGGCCAGCTGCGGCGTATCAGGAGCCGCTGGCCAGTCTGGTCCTCGCAGTCCCGCTGTCAGGAAACAGGTCGTAGTCCAGCCCAAGATCGGAGAGTCGTCCAAGCAGGTAATCCCGATGATTTATGCAGTCCCAACGCTCAGGGTCAAAACGGCAAAAAGGCACCTCTCCAGCGGCCAAGCACGAGTGGCACCCGCGGAGGGGCCGCAAGAGGTCTTATCCTTGCCGATGGTAGAAGCGGGAAGAGGGCCAGCTGCGCCGTATCAGGAGCCGCTGGGCAGTCTGGTCCTCACAGTCCCGCTGTCAGGAAACAGGTCGTAGTCCAGCCCAAGATCGGAGAGACGTCCAAGCAGGTAATCCCGATGATTTATGCAGTCCCAATGCTCAGGGTCAAAGCGGCAAAAAGGCACCTCTCCAGCGGCCAAGCACGAGCGGGACCCGCGGAGCGGGGGCTGCAAGAGGTCTTATCCTTGCCGATGGTAGAAGCGGGAAGAGGGCCAGCTGCGGCGTATCAGGAGCCGCTGGGCAGTCTGGTCCTCACAGTCCCGCTGTCAGGAAACAGGTCGTAGTCCAGCCCAAGATCGGAGAGACGTCCAAGCAGGTAATCCCGATGATTTATGCAGTCCCAACGCTCAGGGTCAAAGCGGCAAAAAGGCACCTCTCCAGCAGCCAAGCATGAGCAGCACCCACGGAGCGGGGGCCACAAAAGGTCTTATCCTTGCCGATGGTAGAAGCGGGAAGAGGGCCAGCTGCGGCGTATCAGGAGCCGCTGGGCAGTCTGGTCCTCGCAGTCCCGCTGTCAGGAAACAGGTCGTAGTCCAGCCCAAGATCGGAGAGTCGTCCAAGCAGGTAATCCCGATGATTTATGCAGTCCCAATGCTCAGGGTCAAAGCGGCAAAAAGGCACCTCTCCAGCGGCCAAGCACGAGCGGGTCCCGCGGAGCGGGGGCTGCAAGAGGTCTTATCCTTGCCGATGGTAGAAGCGGGAAGAGGGCCAGCTGCGGCGTATCAGGAGCCGCTGGGCAGTCTGGTCCTCACAGTCCCGCTGTCAGGAAACAGGTCGTAGTCCAGCCCAAGATCGGAGAGACGTCCAAGCAGGTAATCCCGATGATTTATGCAGTCCCAACGCTCAGGGTCAAAGCGGCAAAAAGGCACCTCTCCAGCAGCCAAGCATGAGCAGCACACACGGAGCGGGGGCCACAAAAGGTCTTATCCTTGCCGATGGTAGAAGCGGGAAGAGGGCCAGCTGCGGCGTATCAGGAGCCGCTGGGCAGTCTGGTCCTCGCAGTCCCGCTGTCAGGAAACAGGTCGTAGTCCAGCCCAAGATCGGAGAGTCATCCAAGCAGGTAATCCCGATGATTTATGCAGTCCCAACGCTCAGGGTCAAAGCGGCAAAAAGGCACCTGTCCAGCAGCCAAGCACGAGCGGCACCCGTGGAGCGGGGGCCGCAAGAGGTCTTATCCTTGCCGATGGTAGAAGCGGGAAGAGGGCCAGCTGCGGCGTATCAGGAGCCGCTGGGCAGTCTGGTCCTCGCAGTCCCGCTGTCAGGAAACAGGTCGTAGTCCAGCCCAAGATCGGAGAGACGTCCAAGCAGGTAATCCCAATGATTTATGCAGTCCCAACGCTCAGGGTCAAAGCGGCAAAAAGGCACCTCTCCAGCAGCCAAGCACGAGCGGCTCGGGGCCGCAAGAGGTCTTATCCTTGCCGATGGTAGAAGCGGGCCAGCTGTGGCGTATCAGGAGCCGCTGGGCAGTCTGGTCCTCGCAGTCCCGCTGTCAGGAAACAGGTCGTAGTCCAGCCCAAGATCGGAGAGACGTCCAAGCAGGTAATCCTGATGATTTATGCAGTCCCAACGCTCAGGGTCAAAGCGGCAAAAAGGCACCTCTCCAGCAGCCAAGCACGAGCGGCACATAATTGAGTCAAATAGGCCACATAATTTGGCCTTCGATTACCATATAATTTGTTACAGGGCCATATAAAGTCAAATGTTAATAATAAAATGGGTGAAATTGTATTTAAACTGGATTTAACAGCAGCTCTGTGAAAATTGTGCATGATCCTATTTGGCACTTGTGACCACCTGTAAAATTGTCTATTAGAAATGGGGTCTTTGATTGGCAGGGTTTGCACCCTGTTCAAGTAGGGACCACCACCGTGGTCAGGGTAAGTCAGATACACACCCAAAATTAGCCCGTGCTCACTCAATGGTAGCTTGGCAAAGAGCAGTCAGGCTCAACTTGAGAGGCAATGTGTAAAGTATTTTTGTAACAATTAAAGTATAGTAACTCAATGAAAACACCATAAAAAGACTCCACACAGGTTTAGAAAAATTGAGAATACTGATCTGAGTAAAACAAGACCAATACAACTAATATCCATTAAGTAGTAGTCGAGATAATAATTTTTAAAGAATAATTGCAAAAAAAGTGCTTAGGAATAGCGCTAAAGATTACTTGGGGTCGTGCTAGACCTAGGAATATTCGAAAAGCCAAGCTGACTGCAATGGCGTGTGGGTCACATACAATTCCTAACAGGTCCTGCTGAAGTTTTCCCTTCTCAAGTTAAGCCATGTGTCCTGTTCACCGGAAAAGAGTTTGCTGGGAGAACGGTGAGCATCGCTGGCAGTGGTCAAGGGAGCACAAGGGGCCGCCGGGTGTCGTGGATAGATGGGCTAGGGCCTCACAGTCGTGCTATGCATAGAGACAATATTAAAGTGAGCGACGTGGTTCCGGAGCAAATAGGCCTGTTTGTATTTGCGAAGAGCACAATAGCTTGATTCAAAGGGCCCAGGACCCGTAGATGATGAAAGCAGCTGCAGAACCCACTTCTGAGGCCCAGAGCTTGGAGGGCTTGGAGGGTGCACCTCAGTCAAGGGTAGGACTCAAAGAAGGCAGAGTCCAGCAGCTCCAGCAGAAATGTAGGAAGTCTTTTGTGTCCATGAGATGTCAGAAAACAGGAGACCAGCCAACAGGCCCTTGGAGTCACTCTGGGTTCAGTCCTTGGCCTCAGCAGGGCAGGGATCAGCAGGCAGCAGGGCAGCTCAGAAAAGTCATTCACCACAGAGTGGCATTCTTTCAGCACAGCAATTTTTACACCAGCAAAGTTCTTCCCAGGTCCAATAGTACACTGATTTGATAGGGTTAGAGCCCTGATACTTTTACTCAAAGGTGCCTTCAAAAGAACTCTCTGAAGTGCACAAGGATCCCTTTCAGCCCAACCCTAACTAATGACTACCAGTTGTGGGTAAATTAGCCCTTTGTTTGACGGCAGGACTTTAAGGCCATCTGTGTTGTCCATAAGTCCCTGCAACTCGACCATGATATGACTCTACAAGGCCAACAGGAAACTGCGGCCGGACGAACTTCACCTGGTTGAAATCCCAAGGATTAAAAAGGCCAGAAGTGGCGGCCGACTCTTTTCTCATAATGCGGCCAAACTCTGGAATGCACTGCCACTGTATCTTTGCAGGGAATTTAGCCATCCTGCCATCTGAAAGCAGCTGAAGACACTACTGTTTCCCTAAGTTTCTCTGCTACTGGTCACTAGTCTCACCCAGCGCTGGGATGCCCCCGGGTAGCCATGCGCTATATAAATGTCTTTTTCATTTCATTTCATTTTATTCAGGACACAACCTATTCAGATGTAAGTGTGAGCCACTTCTCCCCCTTCCTGCCCAGGAAGGCTATCAGTATGCAGATTAATGCCAGCATAATTCCCTGTCACACCCAGCCCTTCCTGTATTGTGGTTTTTCTACAGCGAATGCACAAAGTGTAGCTGTCAGGGAAGTGTTGTTAGGAAAAATGGCTGACGAAAAGTAAAACATGCATTAATTCATGACCCTAACGTCGATCTGGCATTAACAACTTTTTGGGATTTGGTGAAATTGGAATAAGTAGTCATTGCAGCTCCTGTATAAACCACACCCTGTGGAATCCGTATTTGCTAGAGTTACCATTGCAAACCCAGTGGCTGCTAAGTTGGTTCTGCCTGACAATCACCTGGCACATAGTATTTTTCATGGTTCATTGCTCAAGCCCTGTAAGGAGCAAAGTAGGAGAGATCCACCTCCCTCAGTGAAAGTGGATAATCATTTGGAATTTGAGGGGAAATCCATTTTGAACTCCAGGTGCATCAGAAGAGGATTGCTTTAGTTGACTGGAAAGGGTATGCCCCCAAGGATCCGTCATGGGAGTCAGCAGGACATGTCCATTCTCTACTTTTGATTCACCTTTTCCACTCATATCACCTAGACAAATATATGCATACTGGGCAACCTTTGTGGTGATACTGTCATGGTGTTTCACAGGAGCTTGATGCTACTTTCACCCAGCTATAGCCCTAGACAGTTTTGTCCCCTCTTTCCAATCCATGCTCAGGGCATTGCCACTAAGGATATTATCCAGACTGGTGTGACAATAGCAATGCTGCACAGGATTGTGGCTGTGTGTGCTACCCTGTTGTTAACCACCATCACCAGCACTGTCAAACCTGTGCCCATGTGGACATACCAAAATTTGTGACTGTGGACTAGATGTACAAAGGCCTTCTGCTCAATTTCGGCCCATTAAGAAATGCCAAAAAGGCTTTTCTGATGTACAAAGGCCTTTAGGGAATTGCAAAATGTGAGTTATACCCTGTAAAAAACGTATTTTGTGATTTCCTAAATAAGATATTGCAAATAGGGATTTGCTATGTGAGATTTCTTAGCACATGTGCAAAGCATTACCTAAATACAAAATGAGCATTTAGGAAATGCAATTACCATTGACTCAAAGTCGATGGTAAACAAGTGCTATTTAAAAATAGCACCCCAAGATGCTTTTTTTCAAAGTGCTATAGAGCCCACACATTCCCCTAGGGCATATGTTTGCTTTACATGTGCACCATGGGGTGTATTACGGGGGGGCCTTATGCCCATAGCCATCCTTGGTATAGCATTTCCTAAATAGCAGTTTCTATGGCGTCACTATTTAGGAAATGCAAAATTGCATTTTTGTGTATCTGGCCCCATATGCGCTATATAATTGGCAGACTGCATCGGGATTTTTAGACTCTACTGCAAAATTTAGAGAAGCCAAGGATTTTGAGGATTGACTTCAGGATTCAAGCTTCCTGAAGTCTAATTAAACAAACCGCACCAAGGGTGTGATCAGGTATTTGGCTTTCTTCCCTATTGGTGAAAGGAAGCCTTTGCTTTGGACCCTGCTTTTCATCTGTGTTTCTCTGCTTGCTGTTAGATCTTCACCTGTTTTTGTAGCTCTCCATTCTTTATTATCTTCTAGACAGCCACAGAGAATATCTTCCCAGAAGACGTCTATTTGCAGTCCTTTAAATTGATTATTCAGCGTCACCTACAACACTTTCCCTGCATCCTTTGATGAAGAAGCACCATCATCAAAGTTCTCCAGTTTGTGATAGCTAGGAAGACATATATATTACTTCTTTGAATAGTGGGACTTCTGTTAGGTCCCTGTCCTGTCCCTTCCACCAACATACTGACAATCTGACACACCCTCAAAGTTGTGCTATAACAACTGACTTTGTGCTCCATATGTTAGATGCTGATCCTTTGTGAATCATTGTTTCTTATTGGTGTCTCAAGTTGTGGAACACTAACCACTGCTTTAGGAGACTAGTCTCAAGACTATTATTTTGGCTCTAGCAAGAGATATGCACTTTGCCATTGATATGATGAATAGTTACCATAGTGCAAGAGTTACTACAGTAAATCGTGCACATTTCCTGATGAATGTTGCCATTCATGCAACATCCATCCATGGAAATGAAAAAAAATGCCTGTATTTTAAATTGATGCAGAGACTTCAGGTTAGTGATAGCTAGGCAGAGTTAGGTATTACTTCTTTGATAGTGGAACTTCTCTTAGGCTTCAGAACTGTCCCCTGCACGTATATGATGACATTCTGCCACATCCACAAAGTGCTGCAACAACCGACTCTTTGGCAGGAGTTTGTTTTTTGCAGAACTAAGGATCCTGACCCATGAGGTTTTTTTCCTAGGGTCATATTCCATTTCTATCCGTTTGAGACCTCCAGAAATTCCCTTGCGGTTCCCAACTGTAGAAAAGTACATCAGACGGTCCACTGTAAAGAGGGTGGATAGTCTGATGCACCTACAGTGACAGCTCCAACTCTGTCTGGCAGTTGATAAAGGGTTTCTGCTAGCAGAGCCAAGTGGAGGCAATGCCTTCAGAAAAATGACAGTCCACCCAACTCTTACTAGGACAGGAGGATGTAGTAGACAGGGTACTCTGCCACATTTAAGTAGAGAACCCTGTCTGCCAAACACTAATTCAAGCCCTTAGTTTGGATTATTATGATGTATACCTTCATTACAGACTGAACTATAATTATGACCAACAGTTGGAAATATAACCCATTTTTGACCTATCTACACAAAGTCAAGTTCTTTTGACTCAGCACATGAGATAATGGTTGATGCACACACAACAAATCACTTTAACAATATACTTTGTTTATTACACATCAACATATTAAAACATTTCAGTGGTCTAGCACAACATCTAGATGTCATGGATTGCATCCAGTGTAGTGTTTTATATGCACTGCTTGAAGCATCAATGTGGTCATGTTTGTATTATGCTTTGTTTGCATTGTTTCCACAGGGCAGTTTACAACACACTACGCACCGATGCATCTCAGTCCTCGTTGCTAGTGTGAAGAAGTACAGGAGTAGCAGAGAGGTTCTTTACATCAACTTTATTCAAGTTTGCAGTACAGAAACGTCCTATGCACAAGACACCAAACAGCAACTGACCTTTAGCACTAGGCAACAGTAACTCTACATTCAAGAGCTATAGTGTAGGAATGTTGTACATTAAAGTAGCCCACTGTAATACAGTAATACATAAAGGAAATACCACACATTAGTTTTCTATTACAGGGCTACGCCAGGGCTCTCAAAAGTGTTGCCCAGTTTGAAGTGCCACACAGACATCTTTAAAAGAAAACATTAGACAGAATATATAATATATGTCCACAGCACACAGATATGTCATATCATTAGATATCAGGGGACTACCAACACTCCCAAAATAAGATGTGCAAAACATCCAGCAATACACATTAGGCAGAACATGTTTAATATGCCCAACCACTCAGGTATACGACATATTCAGCTATGAAGGAAGACCATGGTTCACAAACATGCAATGTAACATAATAGAGAAAACACCCCATATGATCACTCTTTCATTGCACAACACAGGCACACCAATGACAGTTGCTTCTTTAAAAACATCTACATAACAAGATCAAATTTAGAGAAAAATCTCGCACACATTAAACATTAAGAGCAAATCTTACAGAACATAAAACTAAAGTTCAACAATGAATAAATATCCCAACTGAACAACACAATGTGTAACCTATGCCTCAGTGTGAATTACGCATGTTGTAGACTTTAAGAAAACTGCCTTAACACTAAGAAAGGTTTTTTAGCCACATTATGACACAATAATGATAGGCCTTCCTCTCCCTGAAGAAATAATTAAAATCCAACACAATCCAACCCTATATATATAAACACAAGATTATGTCAGCTAGGTCTGTGATGAAAATCTAAGAAACATGGTCAAATGAACTAATGGAAAAATGGACACCATACAACCACACTTTAACAACATTACCGGGTCTATACACAAAGGTAAACTTATACGAGTATATCTACACAACTCTGACCACGGAACCACAACCTTTTACTACCTCGTTTTTGGTTTCCCTGCCAGGAACTATGACCTATACGAGCTTGAACTTTATTGTAAGGTCCAGAACATTGCTTCCCAATGCTGTCTTGTAAAGTGTAATCCGACTCGAATGTTGAATGTTTTATTACTTGAACTTTTCACTTCATTGTTGTTATTCTTTGTTTCTTTCGGAGTATGTTCTTTTTATATGCACTGTTCTCCTTTGCAAGTGTTCACCTTATACCTTCTGTAAAGCGCTCTGATACCCTTACCCGGGTCTGGTTCGCGTACTATAAAACTTTAAAAATAAAAAATAATAAAAATAATCTATATGTGTAAATTTAGTTTTACACTTATGAGAAACTTTATTACTTTGGGCTATTCACCATTTACAACTATAGAAATACACAATAGTGTGAACTAAATGTCCCAAACTCCTGGAATTAGGTGTGAAGCCACTAAATACAATACATTACTACTAGTACTGACTAAACATACGCATTTGATGTTCCACTATTGGAGCTGAGATCTCCTAAAAGTGTATTAAAACTTTGAAAAAAAACAATACCATACTTTAATATAAAATATGAATGTTAAATAATTTCATATATGTATTTTAGTTGTAGAATAATTTTTAAAGTATTAAAGCATTAATAACTTGATTTAAATTTGCTTCTCAATTGTTTTGAATATAGTAAATTAAACAAAAGTTATTTTTCAGTCTAAATTATAAAAACAATCTCACCTTAAATAAAACATACACATTTTGGTGTACCCCAATCGACTAAAATTGATGCACAGAATTAATGATGTTACATTACTTTTTCAATTTAAATATTTTTTATAAAATATATTGAAATAAAATATTTTTATTTTTTATTTTTTTGCATTAAATTAAATGTATTTATATTTTAACTAGGTTAAATAATTTTCTTTAATTTAACATTAGTCCCTTTTTCTATTAGTTTGTATGGTAGAGTGTTGTAGTACCATAGGTTAGCCATGTGTGGTGTTAGACTTACTGCAACTCTAAGATGGAGTACATTTACTGATTTGGGTATATTTTTGGATGCAATAACAGTAGAAGTGCAGTTTGTGAATAGAAATGAGCTTACACTTTTGTAGGTCTTTGGTTATCCCTCCCTAAACCGCTCCCTAACTCTGCCTTAACATCTATTTACTCCTTCCTTAACCCAACCTCTTTAGTTGTAAGTATTCCCCATTTTCCTGTTACTCCCCTCTGTTTCTCCACATTTATTACTAAAACTTATACTTATTTGTGAAGAGACTCCAGCGTCTCCACATAGAAAAAGGAGAGGTGAATGCGGAACCTCCTCATGTAGGTTTGTGAATAGCATTTTGTAGTATCTTAATAGTAGTATTGTTAGCACTACTAAATATACTATACAGTTCAATTTCTAGATAGGCCCTCTTCAGTTTTCTGAACAACCTATTGGTTTATGTTTCACTGTAGTGTTAGTTAACCAAAAGTTGTCAGAAGTAATCAGATTATTAAACAAATTTTTTATGTTATTAAAGATGTAAATATCTTGTCACAGTGAACACAGACGGGTGCCATCGATTTTAACTACTGCCTTAGTTAAATGCTTTACGTTGATATTGGCAAAAGTTCAACTAACTAGGACTAATGTCTTCCATACTTATGCCACACTAAGCCTTCCAACAAAATCTAAGGACTCTGTTGCCCCATTCTACTTGTACTGAGAAAGCTCTTAATGGACATGGAAGATGTAAATAAAACTGTTTATAATGAATTTATTCTATTGGGATTGACAGATGATCCCAGGTTGAAGCTGATTCTCTTTACAGTGTTCACAGGGGTCTATTCCCTCACAGTGATTGGCAACATTGGCCTCATTGTATTAATCCAGCTGAACCCACATCTTCAGACCCCTATGTACTTCTTCCTGACCCATCTTTCCTTTGTGGATCTTTGCTATTCCTCTGACATTGCCCCTAGAATGCTTGTTGACCTGCTTTCTGAAAGTAAGAGGATTTTTCGCGTCAGTTGTGCAATGCAATTGTTCATTTTCTTTGCTGCTGGAACCATTGAGGCTCTGCTTCTGGTAACCATGGCTTACGACCGCTACGTTGCTGTTTGCCAGCCATTGCACTACATGGCCATCATGACTAAGAAATTTTGTGTCCTGCTACTCTCCATGGTATACACTGGTGGCATTATGCACTCCATGATAGAGACAGGTTGTACGTTCCGACTGCCTTTTTGTCAATGGGAAATTCATCATTTTTGCTGTGACCTCCCTCCATTGTTAAAGCTCTCATGCACCAACACTTTCACCAATGAGGTAGTATTATTCATATTTGGAGGTTCCTTGACTATTTCTACGCTTGTGGCTATTTTAATTTCCTATGCCGCCATCATCTCAGCTGTCCTGCAAATTCGCTCTTCAGCAGCAAGACTTCGGGTCTTTTCCACATGTGCCTCTCACTTCACTGGCGTGACCTTGTATTTTGGAACAATTATTTTCAATTACCTCCGCCCCTCTTCTGTCTATTCTCTTGACCAGGACAAGGCTGTCACTCTGTTCTACACTGTTGTGATACCGATGTTAAATCCTCTGATCTACAGCCTGCGAAACAAGGATGTGAAAGAAGGAATGAGGAAAATCATTGAGAGAAAATTCATTTTTAGAGGAATATTTCCTCTAAATTTTTAACTACTTATTACTGATTTTCAGATTACAAATTATCATGTATACTGTTGCACACTCTGTTCATTTTATGATTTTGTAGACCTTCTTATTTAACTTTGTGGATTTTGATATAAAGATACAAATACAGAAATGTGTTTGAACACATTTTTTTTTAGCATTTTGTCGGATTTGCAGCAGCCTTTGATAGTTCCATAATGTTGCTTCCATCAGAAATGAATAATAAGCATTATGGTATGCCAGCAATAATCTATTTATTATTTATTATGTATTATGCAATGGATGAACTACTCCCAAATAAAAAAAAAGGAATAACGATTACGATAAGTGAATTCATCCACTAAGCAAAGATGCCAAAATGGCAATATGTTGACAAAACTGGTTTTGATGGTAATACTTATTTAATGGATGTTGAATGCTCGTTGTTAGTGATAAAATATGTGTACGTTCATCCTTGTCAAGAAAAAGTGCTAACATATATTCACTCATATTATAAGAACGTAGATTGGGAAGCAAAGGTCGTATATGTTTGTTGAGTCTGAATGGAGGATCTTTCTGTAGATAAGTCATGCACCATACTGTAGGAAGCAGTACATGTTTTATTCAAATTAAGTCCTGGTGACAGCTTTAGTTCGAATAGTTTCTGTCTCCAACTGAGGTAACCACCAGAATCAGCAATGCACAAGCATATCAATATTCATTACCTCATCACATTCTGCCATCCACATTTCCCCTCTGAAGAATGAGCTCACTATTGCAGGCAAAGGAAACACTCAACACACACCTCCTTTTCTACTAAACAATTAATAAACTCAGATCAACTCAACCCAGAGCCATCAGCGCTAATCTCTAACAACAACCATTCAGAACCACACACAAAGAAAAGTCACATTGCATCATGTGACAGTTCAAAGGAAGGCCTCCTAACACGCACTCTGACCATAAGTCTCCTCCTGCATTAAAACAGAATATAAGTCACAAGACATTTTAGTTGGGAATTCTGATAGCATGAGAGGCAAGTATGTTGTTTGTACCACGTAAACATGGAACAAACTCAAATTTCCGCTATGTCCTGGGATGGACTTATTTCAGCAAATGAGGCTAAAATCGTAAATTCAGCAATATATCAAAGAAAGTGAAACCGAATATGCACCAGAGACTGGAGGTTGCAGGTGTTTTTTCAAGCCTTATCAGTCTTCTGTTTTTCAGCTGCCATATGAGTGCCCCAAGGCAGGTCTTTGAGCCCTACACTATTCAATGTTTATGTTTGTCCTTTGGCTGATATTGTAGAGGTGCATGACTTGACTATGGTCTCTATTCCGATGACACAAAGATTATTGTGTCTCTCTGTGGCAAGGAATGCCTCAAACTTGTGGAGTTAGCAGAATGGATGAGGAACAACGGTCTAAAATTGAATAGCAATAGGACTGAGGTTTTAGTGATTGACAAGCAGACTCAAATCTGGGGCCCTTGCTGGTGGCCGGATGAATTGGACTCTTTCCTAACTCCGGTAAGGTGGTCAAAGACCTGGGCTTCTGGCTGGATTCTAAGCTCACTCTAGACCAGCAGGTGGCACCTAGTTGTTTTGGTCTACTGAAATGTTTGAGGAAAATAGAATGGCTTCCCCCTCCTACTACTCAAAATACACTTTTGCAGTCCTTGATCATCTCCAGATTGGATTATGGCAATATTCTTTACTCAGGGGCTACCAAAGCTGCGGTGCACAGGTTTCAGATTGTGTAAAATGCTGCAGCTCATCAAAGTTTTCAACAGTAGAAGAGCCAATAAGCGCAGCAGCTGGTTCACCCCCGAACTCAAGGCTGAGAAACACGAATGCAAACCCCACGAGAGAGGATGACGCACCAGAAGAGATGCAAACGATCACACAGCCTTGCAAACAACCTTCAAATCTGACTACCACGCCATCAGAGAAGCAAAGAAAGCAGCCCTTGCCACCGCCTCCAGTCCACCAACAGCACCAACAAACTTTTCACCATCGTCAGAGAATTCTCCTCCCTAGATGCAATCAAAAACACCATCCAGCCCTACCAGTCCCTCTGCAACTCACTCACTAATTTCTTCCAATACAAGTTCACCAACATCTACAAAAACTTTGAACCCCAATCACCGAGATCAGTCCTCCCTGCTCCTCCCTTTGAACCCTGCCTCATCTCTTGACCTACTGGACACTCCTCAGTTCTGAGACTATGACTCTCATCATGTCCTTCATCCACTCCAGAACCCCTGATGACCCCTCCCCCCGCATCTTCATCCTCGGACGGAAAGCAATTGGACCCCTGCTCACAAGCATCATCAATGCAGCGTTCAGCACCACCACTTTCCCGGAACCTGTGAAGCACGGCAAAGTAAAACCCTGCTAAAGAAGCCTACAGCGGACCCATCAGACCTCAAGAACGGCCGCCACATCTCGCTCCTGCACTTTTTGGACAAGGTACTGGAGAAAACCATAAACCGACGACAACTCACAAACTACCTGGAGTCCAACCACCTGCCCGACCCCTCCTGATCTGGCTTCCACCCGAGCCGCAGCACGAAACCGCCCTCATAGCTGCCACAGAAGATATCATAGCCATCCTCAACCGCACCGAATCAGAAGCCCTGATCCTGCTCGACCTGTCAGCCGCCTTCAACACCGTCTCCCGCTATCTCCCACTATCTCCTCATCCACAGACTCCACCACATCGGCATCCAAGGCAACACCCTTAAGCTGCTATCCTCTTTTCTCACCAAATGCACCCAAAGAACCCACCTCACCCGTACACCTCTGACTCCCAAAACCATCAACTGCGGCACACCCCAAGGTTCCTCACTCATCCCAATACTGTTCAACTTCTACATGATCCCACTGACCTGCATATCCTGTAGCCACAATCTCAGCATAATGTCCTAAACCAATAACACTCAGCTCATACTCTCCTTCACTGAAGACACTGACTTCACAAGATCGAGATTGCAGAACACCATAACCAACATCGCCAAGGGGATGAGAGTCAACTACCTCCAACTTAATACCGACAAAACGGAAGTACTCTCCGGAAGACCCCCTCTCCGTGGGATGACTCCTGGTGGCCTCTGCCCTCGCACCATCACCCCCACCACCCACTCACGCATGCATGCAACCTCAGAATCATCATCAACAGTGAACTCTCCATGAGATGCCAGATCAACTCAACTTCCTCAGAATGCTCCGGAAAGTCTTCAGATTCAACTATGGGAATGCCCTCTACACCGCAACCACCACCCACCTCCAATCGCCTCCAAACCATTTAGAATGCAGCTCGAACATCATCCAGGACCTGCCCAATCATGCCCACATCACCCCCACCTCCGTAGCCTGCAGTGCTCCCCATCAAGAAGAGCTGCCTCATCAAGCTGCACACACATTCCCACATAGCTCTTCACAACACTAAACCAGAATACCTGAACAACTGCCTGACCTTCCACTGGCTCACCAGACACTTGCAGTTTGACGTTTGGGCCCTTGCCACCATCCCATGATCCATCACACCCGAGGTCGCTCGCTTCTCCCACCTCACACCCAAGCTTGGAACGACCGCCCCATTCACCTTCGAATATCAACATCCTACGCCAAATTCAGAGGCGGACTCAAGACCTGGCTGTTCGAATAGACTCACCTCACGTCAGCTCCTGGATACCCCTCAGGGTGATTAGCGCTCTGATTGATTGATTGAATCTCTTACCTCAATTGCGATTTTCCTTGCATATCTTGGTCTCTTGGGCCAATGCTCCTCTGATGACTTCTTGATCTCCTCCTAATCACATGCACAGACAATGCACGGATGCCTTGTAGCTTCACGACAAAACTCATTTGTGCATGCTGGTTAAACATTAACCTCTTACTCCTCTGCTCAGTCGATAGTGCAGAAATATTACATGAAAGACACTGAATGTGTACTACCTGGAAGGCCACTATCCAGAACCCCATACTTTGTCTACAGTTTCTGCAAAACCAGATCCTCTACCAGAAAATGCTTCAAAGAGTCAATGAGCCATCCCACTCAGTGATAGAGTCGCCAGCAGACAAGTCAGACTAGAGAAAGATGGAGAAATCCCATTCTCTGTTCTCCACCTTCATTTACAGCAGGCCAGATCATAATGCAATTACTTGTCCCTGTTTTTCAATTCCATTCCCATCAAATCACTTCTGCTCAGCACATACACACCAACATTCCATGATATCACCACATTCACTCAGCCGCACGCACTTTACCTTACACCAGCTCACTAATGAAGGGAAAGGGAAAACACAAGACCCAAAAGTCCTGATTTGTATATTAGTGGAGAGGGTACACCATTCCAGTAGTAAGGACCTGATAGTAAGAAACAGTAAAAAAATTAAAATGCTCCCCCCACCATCGGAGAAGTCTCCCATGGCGAGGAAAGAATTACTATTTTTCTTTCATAAAGAAAATTCCTTTCTGGAATTTTCTTTTTGGAAAGAAAAAACAATACTGTTTGCTGCAGGGCTGCGTCCTTCTGACACAGCCCTGCTGCAAACAGTAAAATATATTGACAGAAACCGCCGTGATGGCAGTTCCTGGCTATGCCTCTATAAATGACTGCCTACTTGGCGGTCATTTATAGATTAGGTGGATGACCTCTTCACCACGCGGACAGAGTAATTTACTCTGTCTCCATGGTGGAATGCCAAGGGGCCTGCCTAAATATAAATCAGGCCCATAGTGTCTAAATTGACTAATTACTCTGGGCCACATCCCGGTCCACCCCTATTTGCACACCATGCTACCTCAGTTTGGACAAAGCCATATGCAAATCAGTCTTGAACCTGTCCAGACCGACCTGCAAATTGTCAACAGAGCACTTGCCATATGGCACCAGGGTGAAAAACAGTGGCATCAGGAAACCGGACCCAGGTCAAACACCATAACAATAACGCCTGTAAACAAAGTATTCCGCAACCAGGCTAGTTCATTTACTGTCAATTTCAATATCAAATCAAATCAGGTGTTTGTTGAAGTGCGACTACTCACCCGTAAGGGTCTCAAGGCACTAGGGGGTGGGTTCATAGGTTCCAGTCCATCAAGGATGGGGTCTGTTGAAGAGCCAGGTTTCGAGGTTTCTTGTGAAGATGGGGAGCGATATTATCTGTCTGAGGTGGAGCAGAAGGAGAAGGAGCGGCCTCCTGATCTGGTCTTTCTGGTGCGGGGGACCACGTCGTTGGAGAGCTGGGCTGATCGTAGGGTCCTTTGGGGTGCGTGGAATTTGAGTCGGCTATACAGGTATGCTGGTCCGGTGTTGTGGAGGGCCTTGTTAGCGTGAGTTAGCATCTTGAAGGTGACTCTAGCTTCGATGGGGAGCCAGTGAAGTGTGCACAGGTGCTGGGAGATTTGGCAGTGTCTTGGCAGGTTGAGAACCAGTCTTGCGGTGGAGTTTTGAATGTTCTGTAGCTTGCGGGTGAGGTTTTTGTTTATTCCAGCATAGAGGGCGTTGCCGTAGACGAGCCTTTTGGTGACCAGGGTGTGAGTGTGTTCGAGGGGGATCCATTTGAAGGTCTTAACCCCCTCAGTGCCCCGCCCTTTCCCCCTCCTGTGCTGGGCCTTTCATTAGCGGGCGGGGTCCATGACGAGATAGTCTCGTCATGGGCACAGCGCAACCGTGCTCCATGACGACACTATCTCGTCATGGGCATAGAAGAGGTTAAGTAGAAGGCGGAGGGTGTGGAAGCAGGAGAACGAGATGGAGTTAATCTGGCAGTCCAGTTTGAGCTCAGGATGATTCCCAGGTTGCGTGCGTGGTCCGTGGGGGTGGGCAGGCTTCCGAAGGCGAGGGGCCACCAGGTGTCATCCCAGGCGTCTGGGTTTGGGCCCATGATGAGTACTTCTTTTTTGTTGGTGTTTAGTTGTAGGCAGCTGTTTTTCATCCATTTTGCGACGGCTTCCATGCCTTCTCGAAAGTTGTGTCTGGTGGTGTTGGGTTCGTTGGATAGGGAGAGGATGAGTTGGGTTTCGTCTGCATATGACACAATGTTGAGTCCGTAGCCTCTGACGATGGGGGCGAGCAGAGCTATGTAGACGTTGAAGAGCGTAGGGCTGAGGGAGGATAGCAGGTGGTAGGTGTAGGTGTAGGGTCCGAGAGGAAAGGGGGGAGTCTGACCCTCTGTGTTCTATCGGAGAGGAAGGAGCGGATCCAGTCGAGGGCCTTGTCTTGGATTCCTGCGTCGTGGAGTCTGCGTACTAGGGTGTGGTGAGAGACTGTGTCAAACGCCGCTGAGAGGACGAGGAGGATGAGGGCTGCTGTTTCTCCTTTGTCCAGCAAGATACGGATGTCATCTGTTGTGGCGAGGAGGGTGGTTTTTTCTGAAGCCGGATTGGGAGGAGTCGAGGATGTTGTGCTCTTCGATTAATGTGGCGAGTTGGCTGTTGATGGCTTTCTCGATGACTTTCGTTGGGAAAGGGAGCAGGGAGATGGGTCTGTAGTTTTTGAGGTCAGTGGGGTCCATCGAGGGTTTCTTCAGGAGGGGGTTGACGCCGAACGTTGATGCTCTTCCCCCCTCCTTTTCGCCCTCAGCAACAATAAAGCAAGCGCCGAGATGCCCCCAGGTGATTCGTGCGCTATAGAAATTTTCATAACATAACATAACAGCTCAGCGTGTTTCCAGTCGTCAGGGAACGAGGCGGTTGCCAGGGAGCGGTTGATGGTGTGGCAGAGCATGGGTGCTATGGTGTCGGCGGCTCTGTTGGTTGAAAATATGGTGGGGGCAGGGGTCCGTGGGTGCCCTGGAGTGGATTGACTTCATCGTCTTCAGTGTGTCTTCAGTGGTGAGGGCTGTCCAGTTGTCGATCGCTGGCTTCAGGGTGTCGGGGGTGGGTGGTAAGGGTTCAGTGTGTTGGTTGTCTTTGTCAAAGTTGTCGTAGATGCTGTTGAGTTTGTGGTGGAAAACGGTGCTGAGTTTGTCGCAGAGGTCTTGTGAGGGAGGGACTCGCTGGTAGGTTGGGGGAACTCCTTGATGATGTTGAAGAGTTCTTTGCTGTTGTGTGTATGAGTGGAGATTCTGTCTTCAATCGCTTTTTCTGATGAGTTGGTGGTGGGCGTTGGTGGCGGCTCGGAAGTTGTTGTGGGCTTCGGTGGATTTGATGTTCCTCCAGGCCTTTTCGAGGCAGCGGCAAATGCGTCTGGACTCTCGAAGTTCGGTGGTGAACCATCTAGCTTTCTTGGCATGGGTGTTGTTGTTTTTCTTGAGGGGGGGCTCTGTCGGAGATCCATTGGTGCATGGATCGGGCTGCGGTGTTGGCGTCGTCTTTTTCCGCGATGGTTGGGGTGGAGTTGCTGAGTGATGAGGTTAGCTGGTCGTCGATGATTATGGTCCAGTTTCTTTGTTGGAGCAGGTGCTGGTGTCTGTGGATGGGGGGTGTTCTGAAGGTGAAGTGGACACATCAATGGTCAGTCCATAGGCGTTCTGTGGTGTGGCTGAAGGTGATGGAGTGTCATGTTGTGAATAGGGGGTCGAGGGTGTGTCCTGCTGAGTGCGTGGGTTCAGTCACGATCTGGCGGAGTCCAATGTTGTGGAGGTTGTCCAGGAGGGATGTCGTGCTGGAGTCCAGTTGGTTGTCGAGGTGGACATTGAGGTATCCCAGTAGGGTGTAGTTGGTGGACGCGATGGCATGTGGTGAGATGATGTCCATGATGGAGTTGGTGAAAAGTCCGCAGGGTGCAGGAGATCGGTAGATGAGGGTTCCTCGGAGGGTGAAGGTAGGGCTGGCCAGTATCTTGAGGTGAAGGTGTTCCATCAGGTCTGTGGGCTCATCAGGGAGTGTGCTCAGGCGGATGGTGGATTTGTGGACGATGGTGATTCCTCCTCCTGGGCGGGTGGAGCGGTCCTTCCTGGTGATCTTGTATCCTTGGGGAATTGTGATGTCCGGTCCCGAGGTGGTGTTTGTCGAGGTTTCAGTAAAGAATGCTACGTCCGGGGTAGTGCTGTCGTGGAGGTCCCAGATTTCAGTGGCATGTTTGTGGAGGGATCAGATTTTGAGGAGGATGCATTGCAGGGTCTTCGGTTCGGTTGTGTTCTTGTGGGTGGATTGCGCTGGGTCAGTGGTCTTGGCGGTGCTGCAGGTGTGCCGGCAGCAGTAACCGCTGAAGGGGGGTGTCGGCTGGTGATGCTAGCTTGCAGTTCTTGTTGCGGCCTGGGTTGAGAGCGTGGAGTGCTGCTGGGTCGTAGCATTGGCGGTGCAGAGATCCAGTGTTCCTGGCGCTGGTTACAGTCGGGTCGTGGACGTGCGCAGATGAGCTTGCCTTTGGCGTCCCGGCCGCGCACGTCCACCATTAAGTAGTGGTCGGGGAGGGCTGGACAGCTGGGAGGCGGGAAGGGGAGCTGGATTGGGCTGGTCGCACTGGTGGTGCGGGGGGAGGGGCCACGGGGGTTGCGGGGGCGGCAGCGGCAGGGAAAAACAGGCTGAAAAAGGCAAAAGGAAAAAGGCAAAAAGAGAGAGAAAAGTGCAAATAGGCAGCAAAAATGCAAGAAAGAGTGGAGGAAAGACACAGAGTACACAGGAAAGTGAAAGGGGGAGATTGAGATGAGGGTAAAAAATGAGTGAAAAATGGAGGAAAGACAGAAGGAGAGTGAAGGGAGAGCTTGAAATGAGGGGAAAACGACAGAAAAAGTGCAAGAAAGAGTGGGGGAAAGACACAGAGGACACAGGAGGGTGAAAGGGGGAGAATGAGATGAGGGTACAAAACGAGTGAAAAACGGAGGAAAGATATAGAAGGAGAGTGAAGGGGGGAGCTTCAAACGAGTGAAAAGGAGAGAAAAAGCAGAGCAAGAGAATGGAGACAGAGGTCCACTGGACCACCAAGGATGAGGTGCAGGTGAAACCTGTGGGTGGAGGAGGGCCTCAAACACCAACACTCGAGAGTGCAGGGGCTTGGGGGAAGGCCTCACTTAATGGTGGAGCTGCGAGGGAGGGAGAGCAATTTCACTGACAATGAGTCAGTGGTCTTGCTCGCCTGTCCCCGCAGCGGCCGCCATTAAGAAGGGGTCGGGGAGGGCTGGACAGCTGGGAGGCGGGGAGGGGAGCTGGATTGGGCCGGTCGCACTGGTCGTGCTGGGGGAGGGTCTGCGGGGGCAGCTGCGGCGGGGAAAAACGGGCTGATAAAGGCAAAAGGAAAAAGGCAAAAAAGAGAGAGAAAAGTGCAAATAAGGCAGCAAAAGTGCTAGAAAGAGTGGAGGAACGACACAGAAGACACAGGAGAGTGAAAGGGGGAGATTGAGATGACGGTAAAAAACGGGGGAAGGCCTCACTTAGTGGTGGAGCTGCGAGGGAGGGAGAGCAATTTCACTGACAATGAGTCAATACAAACAAAATTCCACAGGCACAGAAGGTGGAAAGATCTGGGGTGCTGTCAAGCTTGTGGCTGTAGTTAGACTGCCAGTGTCATTAAAATACGGGGATATAATCTCATACCTTGGTGACATTCCCAGAAAAAGCTTACTTGAGAGCACTTTTATTGTTGAAGGCAAATGTGTTGAAAAGGAGGTTCTCAGAGATTCGCTGAAAACAGGAGCCTTTAAGATGCTGATATTTTGGGCCAGATAATTGGCGTTCCAGATGTAGCAATTTGCTCAATATGCAGATCAATTTATAAAGGCTCCTAGCATTTATTGAAAGCTTGTTTACTGTGATCAGCACTTTTGTCATGTGATTGGATCTTCTAGGCCCTGTAGCTTGAGTGCAGGCTTCTAGTGTTGCAGGTGGATATTGGGTATTCCAACTGTAAGAAATTGGGTTATTAGTTTAGGTGGGTATGAGCCCCGCCCAAGCAATAAAAACAATCCTTGTCACAAACAACCACAAAAGTAACTAAATAAACCTGTGCTCAACCCCCGTTAGCTTGGTATAACTTAGGGGCAATACATAAAGTATTTATGTAGCACTCGAGCAGTGTAAAAGTGAAAACACAACATGAGAATAATCTCAAATCAATTTTGAAAAAATTGAGGATATTTTAATTAGTGAAACCATAAAAGGCTTGTGAGATTTAACATTTTGAGGAGAAATAGTATCAAAAAGGACAAGAAGCTCCAACTGCGGGCAACTGGTCGTGCTGGACCACACAAAGTCACAATTTTAAGGTGACTGTGTTGGAGCACTAGTTGTGTACAGATCCAGGTATGGCCTGCTGGGTGTGTACCTTTTTTCTTAGGTGCAGGGGCTGCATGGTGCTATGATGCAAGACTCTGCATCACACTGTGTCGGATCCAGTGAAGCTATGACCAGCATCTATGAGGTAGGGGGGTGGAACTCGCAGAGTTACCTAAAAACTCCACCAGATTCCATGGAGTTCTATGAGCAGCGGAATTGTAGCACATTGTGCTGCTCGTGGTGATTTTCAGCCTAGGGAGCTTGTTCCATGCAGTTAAATCAGTGGCAACAGCACCACACCCTGCATCAGGTGTGCTGATTCTATTAGCCACTTGAGTAGGTTTTCTACTTGAGTGGCAGCATTTTTAACATTCAGAAATTGACCCAGGACTCTTCCTAGAGCTCACTTTTTTTGCACTTGCGCTCACCAACTTAACATTGGCTAGACATGTGCGAGAAAAACTCCACCACATAGCAGTTCATGGAGTTTTTCTGGAACTGCATGCTCCAGAAAGAGGCAGAGGATAACCTTCAAGTCCAAAATACTATGCTTAGAATAATTTCAAAACTTTTCCCACTTTTTGGGCATAGTGCAGCACAAATGCCAAGTCAGAAACGAAATCTGATAGTATAGTGCAGCACACTTGCCAAGTCAGAAAAGAAAGGTGAAATATAAGCATTTCTCTGCGATAGCACCTATTTAAAATGGGTGCTATGTTTTGACGTTTTGACGCAGAACCCCGTCTACTTTTGTAAATCTCGGGTGGTTGCATGGAAACGCACATGCACCACGCATGGAACACCCACTCGGTGCTAAATAATGCAAAGCAGTGCTATGTCTTGCTTTGCGTTACTTTGAAATGATTTTCCATCGCTTAACATGTTTTACGCTGGAAAGTATATAGGGAAAAGAAGATTTTGCATCGATTTGCGTCACTTTTGTGATGCAAACACAGCACAAAATCTTAGTAAATAAACCACTCACTGTCATGCAGATTAGGACATACACATCTTCTCTATTAAGATATTATGAGGGTGTGGAGAGTTAATTGGGTAGGCAGATTGAGCAAAATGAGAGATTGTATTGTGATTAACCTTCGTGACCCTTAATTTGGAAGATTTCGTTAAAAAAAAAACTCTAACGCGAAGTTCAAAGATAAGCATGCTGAATAAATAGTACCATTACACTTGGGCTATGGTTACAACTCTTAACACAATAGGGGAGGTGGACAAAACAACCTCTACAGATCTAAGGATCAGAACACAAAGAACTGACTCTCAACTACCTCACACCTTATGTACCCAAAACTTCTACACACCTTGTTAATATTCAAACTTCTAACACAATGACACCATTAGAGGCCATTCGATCCTCTCCTGAAAAGATGGCAGGTATAGAAGTTTTCAGACCCAATGGGGTAAGAATAAAATGGGCAGGGGTGAATCCCACCACCCTCACTCTTGCAGTATGTAATGAAAACAGACAATCTCAGAATCTGTTTAGATGATGAACCTGATAATGGCTATGTGATTAAGTCCTTCGAAGCTTTCCGTGCATCATTTAACAGTATGCTCAGTAAACAACAAGCAGGTGCTAAGTTAAAACCAACATGTGGATTGATCATGACTGCAATCAGCTCTAAATAATTTCACAGATACATTTGCACATAGAACCCAGAGATAGCATTTAGTGTTGCAATGTAGTAAAAGATATAAATTATCATTAGCGAAAAGGAAAAAAGTAATTCAGGTAGAGGTGTGGGCTATTTTGGTACAAGCAAGTAACACTGATGATAATGATTTGTGTAGCATCCTCCCGAGCCTGGGTACCCGCCAATGACTACGCCACACATGGAGCTTAGTATAACACATCTTTATTCTTCTGCGTATAACCGCAAACTCAACATTCTAAACCTGCATTTCACTTTACATCACAGTTCTACGGAGTCCATCAGGAGCCATAAGGGTTCCATAATTACAAACTCATACTACATCTCCCCCTTTTTTAAATAGAAAATAATTTTTTTTTACAAATCTATATACATTTAAAGTTCTTCAATGAGTCGTCGTGGCGCTTGGATCACACATCCTGACTGTGTCTTCGGACAGGCAGTAGAAATGCCCTTCACTGGTGGGGTGTGAGAAGTCAGTACCTGTTTGCAGTGTCCCTCCATAGTTTGGCCCCATTTTGATAACTAGGTGCTGGTTTTCTGACTCTGACTGCACCCATGTTTTGCTAACCAGTCCCAAGGCCTGTGCTCTGAATAAAAATATATGGTAAATAGATGTAATTACAATTGGTACTGCCCGCCTAGTTGTAAGTCCCTAGTATATAAGAGGACATGTAGGTTAAGAGGCCCAGTAAACTTAATGCACTTAAATTTGCACTACTGTGTTGCCTGCTGCCATTTGAAAGGAAGCATTGCTTTTCAGGCTTACATCAACCTACCTTATTTTTACATATAAGTCACCCCTAAAGTATCCCTACTGTGCCCCAGGGGTAGGGGGCCTTGTAACTATAAGCTGGGACATTATAAAATAAGTTTTGTAAACCCTGGTGAGGGAAAAACTGCCAATTCCTCGTTTCCCCATTGTAGAAAACTAGCACCATAGGCTAACATGGGAATATTCTACTTATGTATAAATATTGACAGGAGCGAGATAGAAATATAATTCAAGGACCTAAAAAAATAGTTATGATATATCCAACAACTTGCCACTGTTCGATTTGTTATAACTATTACATGAAATACGTTATAGAATGCAGACTCCCAACTCATTCTCTTACTCACCAACGACCCCACCACCACCAGAACCAACTTCCACAGATTCATGACAAACATTGCTGACTGGATGGAGAACAACTGCCTGCAGCTGAACATAGACAAGACAGCAGTACTGATCTTTGGCAACAGCAGCAACACATGGAACTACTCCTGGTGGGCTTGAGACCTAGGACCTGCACCCACTCCCTCCAAACACACGAGAAACCTCAGAATCATCATCAATAACAAGCTCACCATGAAATTACAGATCAACGCCATATCCACTGCCTACTTCCTAACTCTATGCATGCTATATAAGAACTTCAAGTGGTTACCCCTATATACGAGACGCCCTGTGACACAAGCCCTCATCACTAGTCAACTGTACTGCGGCAAAGCCCTCTATGTAGGAATTGCTGCACACTTTCTACAGGGACTTCAGACCATACAGAACGCCACAGCCAGACTCATCCTTGGCCTTACCCGATGAACCCACATCACACCCCACCTCAGGAAACTCTCCTGGCTCCCCTGCTTGTTGCCAGCTACAAAGAGTTGAGCAAGGAAATTATTTATTGAGACCTTAACTAAGGGCCATATGTAGGTAGAACCGAATTTGCGATTCTCAAATTGCGTTTTTTAGCAAATCGCAATTTCGGAATCGCAAATTCCGATGTAGGTATAATTTCGCTATTATTTAGCGATTCCCAAAAAATCGCAGAATATTATTGCGATTACCCAAGTAGCGATTCCTTAATTGCGAAATCGCAAATAAGGAATCGCAAAAACGGGAATCTGCAATTCAGGTGCAGGATGATGACATCACACCCAGGAAGTGTGACTGCCCATGCTGCACCTGATTGCCTGCAGCTGTGATTGAGCCAGTAGCTGTGTCAGAGCCTGTGTGGAGAGGAGAACAGTTTTGCACAGCTTTTGGAAACAAGCCAAATGGAGTCCCAGGGGCCTGAGAAGCAGCATGATGAACCAGCAAGGAAGAGGAAACATAAATTCAGTGACAGGGAGCTGGAGATCCTCACACAGGAGGTTGTCACCAGCCATGATCTCCTTTTTGGGAAAAGTTCCCTACGAGTTCCAGAGGCCAGAAAGCGCAAGATATGGAGTGACATCCAAGAGAAAGTCAATGCCATTGGTGTCACGCACAGCAGTGTCGAGGACCTACGAAAAAGGTGGTATGACATGCGGCAGAGGTCAAAAGGAGAGGGTGGCCACAAGACTTGCAGAGGCCAAAAAAACTGGTGGGGGGCCTTCCACTGCTACAGAACCAACGCCCCTGGAGGAGCTGGTGGAGGGCACACTGCAGCCTGAGAGTGTGAGTGGAGTGGCTGACCTGGACAGCTCAGAACACACAGACACCAGACAAGGTAAGATGCATGCCAAAACACCCTGATACATCCCCAACCCACCCCCAACCCCCAAAAGGCAACCTGACTGCAACTCCAGTACATGTCACACAGCACACCCAGAAATGCGTTATGGGAGACGTAGTCACATGCACTGATAACTGTGCCAGTGAGACACAGCCAGGTGGAATAGGGAGGACTCCATCATGCAGATAGTGACAAAGACAGATAGTACCCATGTGAATTTATTGTGTAAAACTAATGCATTACAAATGCCACACAGGACACAGAACTAATGTGTGCCATTCAATCCACAGCACCACCACCAACACAGGATAGTGAGGCTGAATGCGAGGCAACAGCTGAGATGGAGGACGAGGCAGGCCAGGAGGAGCAGGGCGATGCCAGAACTGCAGGCACAGCACCATGCAGGCGCCGCAATGTTGTACCACCACTACCACTGTTGGAGGCACAGGCACCAGACACAGCAGAGGAGCAACAGCCAGTGCACAGGCAGCGTGCAGAACAGCACCAACCACAGTCCCCTGAACACTCCAGAGTAGGTAGAGGGATTAGACGCAGGGCACGCCCATCCACCAGCACTGCTCCTGGTGAAGAGGACACGGTGTTCTCGGGCCTTGAGGGCAGCATGCTCAAGCAACAGCGCCTGCAAGTAAAGGGGATACGGTCAATCCAACGGCAACTGGCTGCACATAACCACAACATGACCGAGTTGCGCGCAGGTGTAACGGCCATGACTGGTGCATTGGAGGGCCTGAGCAGGGAGATCGTGAGGGACAGGGCAGCCCGGCGCCGGGAGAGACATCACCTACACACACGGCTGGACCTATACACCAGGGCAGTGAACCGCCAGTCAACCGCCACATCCCTGCTGGCCAGAAGATGTGTCAGCATGCAGCACGAGATGGCCCACTGCTGCCGGGACGTTGGCAGTGTCCTGGTGCAAGTTACACATGCGGTGGACCAGATGCGCGCAACTGCCACAGGTGGCATAGGCACACTTGGTGCCATGGACACTGATGAACAATCAAGCAGGAGCAGCATCACTCCCCCAATTCCACAGGACATACGCCGGAGTTCACGCCAGGGCAGAGTGGATGATGACTCCAGGGAGGGCAGTGCGCAGGCACAGCGAGGCTCAACAGACCATGCACGGAGGAGGTGAAGGGACACAAGGGAGTAATGGCCATGTGTGACGCAACACAGTCCATGATGACTCAGTGTCTGATGGTAGTTAGTGCACTGTGACACAAACAAGTGCATGCAGGGACTATAAAGTCACAATGTATGATACCTTCATTCCTGAAGAATGAAGAAGTGTGGTGCTGGTCCATCCTCATCTGATGATTCAGAGTCTGTCAGGTCCACTGGGGTTCCTTTTTTGGTAGCGATGTTGTGTAGCATTGCACAGGCAACCACAATTTTGCAACATGTCTCAGGGCTGTACTGTAGCGCTCCTCCACTCTTATGGAGGCATCGAAAACGGCTCTTTAGGATTCCAAAGGTCCTCTCAATGGCACAGCGTGTGGCTCTGTGTGCGCTGTTGTACCTCTTTTCACCTGCAGTAGCTGGATTCAGGTACGGTGTGAGGATCTAGTCTCGTACAGTATACGCACTGTCACCTGCGGGGCATAAGCAGATTCAGGGTCAATAGTGTCCTGCCACTGCATCACTCTACTGCCTCTGTGTGTGTTTGGCATGCATTTACCTAACAAGTAGCCCTCTCCAAAGTCACCATTTGTGAGTCTTCGATGTAATGCACAGTGGCGAAACATAAATGAGTCGTGTGTGGTTCCAGGGTATTTGGCCACAATATCAGTGATTATATGTTGGGCATTGCACACTACCTGGACGTTCAGGGAATGATATGACTTCATGTTGCGAAATACATACTCATTATGTGATGGGGAGAGATTGCGACATGGGTCCCATCTACGCAGCCAATGACATGGGGGAATTGGGCAATTTGGTAGAAATCCTGCTTGGTCTGATCTAGTGCCTGTGGTGTGCTAGGAAATTGTATGTGGTGATGCAGCCTCTGTACCATTGCATCCAAGAAAGCGTGGAGGAAGCGCAACAGTGCACTTTGCGAGACACCACCTGCTGTGGCAATGACCCCCTGAAAACTCCCTGATGCCAGGAGGTGCAGTGAGCACAGCACCTGCACATGGGTGGGAATGGAGTGTGCCCTGCGTGTGGGGTGTTGTAGTATGGGTGTCAGCTCCTCTATTAAATCCAGGATGCTGTGTGTGTGCAGCCTGTAGTTCACATGGATCTCCTCATCGGTCAGTTGGAAGAGGGTGATGCGTGTTCTGTAGATCCTTTCCTGGCGTCTCCTTCTCTGCATGGCATCCCTGATTCGCAGCCTCCTGGCTATCACGTACAGCCCAGCCATGGTGGGAAGTCCCTGTGGCATTGTGGGCCTGTTTAAATAGGTTGCACTTGGTTACCACCTGCTCAGAGTTGGTGGTAATTGAGAAGTGCTAAACTGCGAATATTGAGTAATCGCTATTTGCGATTTATTTGAAAATCTGATTTTGCGATTTCGCAATTTGCGATGTCGGTAATTGCGATTTCTGCAAATACTGCGACGCAGACTGTGATTACGCTAAATTATTCGCAAACTAAGCTTTACGCTAAATTGCTAATGGCTAAATTAGCGATTCGCTACTTTTTGATGCGGCCACCTCTCCTACATAGGTGCAGTCAGTTTTGCGATCGCAAACACCAAGATTCTTGCGATTCGCAGTCTTTGCGATCGCAAAAGTGTTTCCTACATATGGCCCTAAATCTTTTATTTTGATTGTGGCCTTATTACTGGTGGTAAGTCCCTACTTATCCCCACTAATAATCCACTTTCCAACATTGGGTGATGGAGAAACAGCATGAGTCAGGGGTTTTTCACTTGTCCTTTCAGTCCCATTCTCTACAATGGCATCAGTGTCTAATGAGCGAAGAGTTCATTTAAAAAATGTGAGGAGTCTTGTGTAATGGACACCCCAGGACATTGGGCAGTCACCATCTGTCCTTTGCTGGTCGCAATATGAAATGGTTCAGCATTGAAAGGAGCATCAAACTTTTGTTTTCTATGCTGACGAACAAGCCCTTGATCTCCTCTAATAAATGTGACATATCTGCCATGTCGACACCACATGTCTGCATAGTCTTTCATTAGGTCTCGCAGAGGGCAGCGCATGCGCTGCCTCTACGAGGCATTAAGTAATAAGCATTGCTAGTTTAACTCCACCCATTGCATTTCTCTTTGCTTAGTCACTTACCATTGGTGAAATCTGTCATCCCTCTTCTTAACGCGCTCTTTGTTGGCTGGTGGTCCGTCGCGTCATTTCCGTTTTCTTCAGTTTCTGGCGGAAGCAGCATCGCTCTACTACTGTTAACTTGCGCTGCAGGGCGCCATCTTCTAATGTAAGCACTACTTTGTTTTTGTTTTTCCATGGCACCTGGTTCTTGCCCCTCGCTCCTTGTTGTTTGTTTGGTTTTGGTAATGAATTCATGCATAAAGAAGCGTACTGACATCTATCGTGCCTGGGTGGCATCGCCTGCTTGCATAACGCAGACGCTCTGTTTTCGCCAACTAACTGATGGTTTATTAGCACTGAGTAGAATTGGATTTTTGCGCTGATTGATACGAACACGGTTCTTTGTTTCTAAATTATGGTTTTTCAGCAATAAAATATGTGTTGTTTTTCCATCTAAAGCCGAGTGCTTCACGTTTGATAAAAAGATGCACTTCCACTAACGGGGCGTCCGTAGCGGGCGGAGTAGAAGCAGCATTCCCTTTCCTACAGGAGTGCCTGTCTCCATGATAGCGTCTGAAGCGCCATGCTTCGTTTCATGGCAAAACACAAGAAAGGATGCCATGATGATTGAATGTATGCATGCATGCCTCACGTTAAAAAAAGAACTGTTTTGAGTTTTGTGAGCAATTGGACTGTGAGCTTCACATTTAGTTAGGGTTCCCCTGCCAAAGCATGTTTGCAGCCGTAAAATCCCACGTGTACATACACACTCTCTCATAGGGATGCAAAGCGCGATCGCCTTTCAGAATGCCTCTACCAGATCAGCTTTGCTGAATGGGAGGGCAGAACGCACGCCTCATAAACTGTGGCGTACTGCCATCTAGCGGGCACCAGGAAATGGTTGGAAATGATTTGTACAGTGCTTCTTCTAACTCCGCTGCAGGGGGATGAGGTGTCATTTCCTCTCAGTCAAAAGCAAGCGCACAGTAATTATAGCGCTTACTATCCAGCCTATCCGTTCAACAAAATACAGGAGGTACAGACTGCCCATCAAAGCCAAGTTTAGACGGCAGTCCTATACTCAGGCAGAAGGCAGTGCGATGTGCAACTGAAGACATTCGGCACTATATTTAAAAAAAAAAAACTATTTTGTTTGATCTGCAGATTTCATGGCCATAGAAAACACTCCCTGCTGGTAGCACCACTCCATCGCAAATATGATTCCCTTTATACTGGCAGAAATAACAGAGCACCTTCGGGTAGCACATTAATGTCTCCTCTAATCAAATGCGGAAGTGTTTGCTTTGAAAATGTTAAAATGTTCTGTAATAACAAAAAAGTGTTACTGTTAGTAGCACCTATATACTTATAGCACACATTGCCCAGGTGCCTGGGATTATCACCATCCCTTCTTGATGTATGCCCATCCTCATGGGTCTCTGTTTATGGTGCCTGCTCATGAGTGATGTCAATGAGGTCAGCAGGGCACGCACCCACATTCATTCTCCTAGGCACAGTGCATAGGTCCCGAAATTTTCGGCGCTCTGCCCCCCTCATACCACTTTCAAAATGCAGGTATTGGAGTTTCTGAAGCTCCCACTCACAACTTCCATTGGTGCTTAGCCCTGCTATCTTGCACCAAAAATGGCTGTTTTTATAAGTGCTTCAGTGCTAAACTGCATTGGTAAAAGACATTGTCATTCACAACGCCAATAGGTCCAACTCTTGCAAATGCAAGACCTATTGCATTGCAAATGCTTGTTGGAATTCTGTCTGCAGGTTAACTAGTAAAGCATCTTTCTCCATCAAAGCTTGCATTCGGCTTACAAGCCATTCCCATCACCCTAGTTCTTGGAAATTGGCTTTGGAAGTTACCTCTTGTAATGTTTTAGGTACATACCTGGTAAAACACCTCTGGGAAAGGACATGGACACAAACTTTGATCACCTGTGTATACATCTATTGCAGCAGGGAGCCTAATTTGAGCCAGTGATTTCCAGTGCTGGCACTGGCACTTTATTGTCAACACCGGCACTTATGACAGCCTGGAACATGGTGGGACTGTTTGTCTAATTTATTGATGAGCACAACAGCAGTTGTTTAAGGATTCAATATACAATACAATTATTAATACCTGCCACCAAAGCTATATGAATAGCTTAGGCAGCAGTTATTATTCTTGTTTTATGTTTATCAAAAGTCTGACTTGTCACACGTTCAGGAGTGTGACAGCTAGTATTTGTGTTGGTACTATTATTGGCTGCGCTGGCAGGAGCAAAGGGTGGTCAAAGCTGTAGTGGCCTCCTGACAAGGGCCCTGACACTTATTTTTATAACAAATTAAGCACTGCTGAAGCTCTATCTGACAATGATGTCATACCGTCAGTGTTGCTAATGCAGATCACATTTAACGATGATTGTTAAACCTTGAGAGAGGCTGCGCTGCGTACTGCTGCATGGTTCAGAGTTAGCTCATATCCTGCATTCCTCACCCGTGTCTTTTCTATTTTCTTTAAAATTCACATTCTGGTTCTCGCTGTAGCTCAAAAGCAGACTTGCGTTTACCTAAGCACAGGCAGAACAGCAATCACTGACTTAATTCTACACATAGGACAGCTTGAGGAAGTGGTCTAATTTGATACATCGGAGTACGATAGCTCATTGGGTTGCAGTCTGTGCCTGCTGCTAACGTGTCCTTGTATCCTGCAAGTTAAAGGCTGAAAGATGTATTTTCTTGCTTCCGAGACTTAACAAGCCTTTGCAATCCTATAGGTCTCGCATTTACGCGAGTTTAAGTTATTGGCATTGTAAATGACAATGCCTTTTATGTATGGTTTGTAAAAACAAAACATAAATAAAAGGCATTGTCATTTACTATGTCAATAGGTCAAAATCTTGTAAATGCGAGACCTATTGCATTGCAAATGCTTGTTTTTCTCTTACAATCCAAGTCTTTAATGCATGTTTCTTCCTTGGTATTTGCTCTTCTGTTGGTCCATTGAGGTAACTTGGTCATCATGGTTTTTATTCACTGTACTGCTGACCATATATCTCTGCTACTGTTTAACAGTTATCACAGCACATATATTTTACACTAGAAGACCAACTGTGTAATAAATTCTTATTGTAAACCATCACAACTGTTTCTTCCTTGTTACTCTCTGAGACCAAATAAGCAAGCACGAGTGACTGGGCGAAAAGTAGTACATTGTTTCCACAAGTCTGAGGAATCAGGGTTGTTGTGTTCTGAGGTTGCCAAAAATGAATCTCTCTGATAACAAGCATTTGCAATGCAATCGGTCTCGCCTTTGGGAACCTATATGTATTTGGCTATGCAGCATATTTGCCTGGGTGCTGAACATTTACTGTTCTTTAAAATGGAGGGAGAGTAAGCACCAAACTGCGTGATACGCCTGGTATGGGAACACATGGAGAGAAATATTGCCTTTCAGCGGGAAATGGTATAGTCCAAAGCTCTGTTTTTAATATAAAACCAGGACTTTCGGTGGTTATATCACTAAAAAAACAAGACTTTAAAAAAATATTTGTCTACGGGTGCTCGTAGAAGACAATTTCTATGGACTCGAATCTGGAGCATTCTAAAGTGATGCTGGTATTTTACTGACCTCTGCTGGTTGTTTTCTATCATGAAAAATAGAGGCAGTTGAACAGGAAAAAAAAGTCCTTAAGCGGAAGCAGACAAGTACTAGGGCTGATCTCCAGAGCCCACATAGTACATACACATAAAAGTATATAATAAGTATATACTAAAGTATATACAAGAGGTCTCGAATGCCCCACCTAAACACGCAAAGGGGAAAGGAAGAGGATGAGAAAAACGTAAGTACCGTCACAAAGGGAGACAGAAGGAACCAGCAAGCAGAATAAACGAGCCAAGGGTGTGAGGTACTGGATTAAAGAGGCCTGGGGTGGTTTTGATTCTAGGAAGCCCTGGTATTCGGCGCGCCGACATTTATTTAATAGGGCTTTCGAGCAGAGCTTTGGGCAGCAGTACTCATATTTTGACAAATTAAGCACTGACGCATTTGAAAAATACTTTACCTACGACAATGCACACAGCACTCATCCCACTGTGGCGCAGTGCTTTCCTATTCACATTCCACTTGCAGGCTCCCGCACCCCACGTGTGGAAGTGCTTCAGCCTCGTCCTTTGACCAACTTGCTCTTTAATGGACTGTAATGGAAGTGAAGTACCTTGTGCGCTGCAGGGCTCAGGGTTTACTGCACCGGTGTCCCAGTGGGAGAAACACCGAGCAGCTGAAGCACGAGGCAGGAAACGCGGAAATTACCCAAAAGCATAGCTGCCAAGGTTTTAGATTGCTATGTGTGACATTTTCATAATTTCTGTGTAATTATGAGTGCCATTATAACCACAATGAGTGACCCTTTTCTCGCCAGCAAAATCAGCCAATAAAAGATGAGGGAAACATAAATATCAGAAATCTGACCCATTTGAGCAACGAGAAGCTCTAAGATCTTAACACTGCTGCAAATTCATGAGGTGGTTGAGTCATAATTACAATGAAATTATCAAAATATCATACATAGCAATCTGAAACCTTGGCAGATATGAAAGAGGGCGAGCATCACTTCACATGACATAGCATTGAAGACCATGCCCATACTTCTGTTCTTGACACCGAGTCTTGTTTACTTGACTATTTCATAAAAGTGATAGGAAGTATGTGTTTTATTCTATTGCTCTTTTATTGCTTCTCTTGTACAATGCTGATCATATAATAAACTGGTAATTTTGGTTGGCATAATGTATTTACTAATAAGAATAAAAAGGCAGAAGCAATGCCAAATAGACAAAAATAAAAGAAAAGGAGCATGGTAAAACAAGGAGAATAAAATAAATCACTTTTACCAGGTGGTGTTTGTTGTCCAAGACGAGGCCATGCAAACAATTAATGTGATGGGAAAAGGTTTTTCACTTGGAGTGGGGTGAACTAAGTCGGTAAAGCTGACAATGCAAGAGCCACCTTATTCATAAGCGAATGCTGTAAGTAGGAAAGTAAGACTTGTGAAGTAACTACTAATATTAGCAGCTAGACAGCTAGAAAGCAGGTCACATGGCTCCGCTAAAAATCAACACTAAAAGGAGCAAGGACTTGCGTATATACTGCAGAACCACCTAACAGGGTATGAGAGGCCCTAACACAGAGCCCAGCTGCCTCGGGCCTATAGCGTACATTAATTAGAGTCAGCTGACTCGCGGACTCCGGCTGGTGTAGTTAGCAGTGTCATGACAGCATGGTGCTGGGCAAGCCTCAGGAGAGGCTGTGAGATACACACAGCGGTCATAGCAAGCTGTATTATTGTAAAATGTAAAACCAGTGAAGTGAGCAGTCCAGGTGTCTGGCACACCACAGCTACACAATTCACTTACTTGAACAAGTCAATAAACTAAGAGAACTGCATGTACTCTGTAGCAAATAGAAACCTTTTAAGTCATTTTTAAAACATACTTACTGCATCTTTGCTAAGCCGTGGGTTTTAGAACAAGCTGCACACGGTTCACCCGGCAGCAGAGCCTCTCTTCCTCCTGCAGAGTACATCTTTTTGCCTGCGCTGTGACCTGGGAAATGCCTGGGAGCCCCAAGAGATTGTCACATACAGGAGACTGGTCGGGCCAGGAGAGGTAGGGGACACGTTTGTACTCAGCATGGAATGTTCGAGTACTTAAATCTTGCATTTTTTAAAATTAAATCCTGGATGTTTATTTCCCAGTGTAAAAAACACTTAAGCTGCTCTTTTTAACAAATGGATAAACCTTTCCTCTTGAAGCAATATCGTGATCGGAACAAGACTACAATACTCCCTGGGGTGCACAATTGAAAATGTCTGAAATCAGTTCTTAAGTGTATTGGATTGCTGAATTTTACTTAGCCCACATGTATGGAAATAAAGAATTTTCATATTCTGCAGCATACATTGAAATGATGGTTCTGAGATGGACAGTTTGATTGTCTTGAAAATAAATTGCTGCAAAGTCATTTTTTTGGAGCTCTGCTGCCCTCTTGTGGGCTCTGTCGGCACTGACATTGTCGCGGCGAATAAGGGAAAGCAGGAGAGCATACATTTTCTTTTGTCTAATCGCTGAATCACGGATATTGTCCTATCTACAGGGTAGGTTATATAATATCGTGACCATGAAGCACTGTGGAAAACAGATTAGAGTAATACCAACAAGCATTGGCAAGGCAATAGGACTCGCATTTACGCGAGACCTATTGCATTGCAAATAGCAATGCGTGTGTGCGACGAGGCATGGGGGGCGGCAGCAAGAAGGCATCGGACTGCGGGAGGGGGGGACCGGAAGGAAGTAGTCTGTCCTGTGAAGGGGCTAGTAGCCATGGAAGGACACAAATGACTGACATGGCTGTTATGGGGAGGGACTAACAAGCTTAAAACCAATCGGAAGGCAGCATTTAGAACTTAAGCCAATGAAGAAGATGGGCTGGAGAGTGGGCGGAGCTTCCACAAAGCTTCCGCACTATAGTGTAAACTGCATGCCTCAGAAAGCGATGGCAGCTCATTCGAGCTGCAACGCTAGGTGAGACCTAAGAAGAAGAAAGTAGTCTGTGCTGTGAAGGGGCCAGTAGCCGTGGAAGGACACAAATGACTAACATAGCTGTTATGGGGAGGGACTAACAAGCTTAAAACCAATACCAATCGGAGGGCAGACCTAAAAAGGAGATTCTAGTGGCACTGTAAGCCAGCTAATGCAAACACGGCTAACATACGAGGTGGGGGTGCTCAGAGTCAGTCTGCCACCAATCCCACAGTGTATGTTCTCCAAAAGCACAGGTCCTGCAGGAGTACTACAGGAACTACACTACAGTGCAAGCAATTTGTTGGGAGATCACTGTCGATCTTCGGATTACTTATCCAGTATCTTGTCTCCAGTTGTAGTGCCCTTCCCAGCCCGGGTACTCACCAATGACAACACCACACCTGGAGCTTAGTATGACATGTCTTTATTCTTTGGAATGTAACCGCAAACTCAACATTCTAAACCTGCATTTCACTATACTATGCTCTAAAGCTTAAGTCACAGTTCAACAGAGTCCATCCTGAGCCATAAGGTTTCCGTCATTATAAATCACACACCATTACACCTTGTTCTGGAAAACTTTACATATGCCTTTTTTTAAGGAAAAGATTTATTTGCAAATTGACAACGTGGTTCCTCCGGATGATTGGAATAATCACTTTGAGCTAATATTTAAATCTTTCAGAAGTCTTTGATTGATGACAATGAGCTTAAGGCCTATATGTTGCCAAATTCTGATTCAGTAATATTCACTCTCCTGAAAGTCACAACTGCCCTGTCAAGAAGTAGCAAGGGAAAGGCCCTGTTGAGAAGTAGATGGGGGAAGTTTCCAGATGGGCTGCCAGTGGACACATTGATACACTTAGCAGATATAGGGGTGTCGGTTTTGCCAGTAGTGTTTAATGATGCAGGAAATTTCCCACGGGACAGAATCAATTATTGTGCTGATATTTAAAAAGGGCATAAGAGTGACCCCAAATGTTACAGACCCATATCACTCCTGGAGTCATCTGTAATGCTGTTGGGAAGGGTCCTTTTGGATAGATTGGCATCCTGGCATGAGATTCCTCCATTCTCACTGCAGTACGTGTTCAGGTGTCATGTCCCTTAGGCTAGTCCTGTCATGCATGTCCCTTTTTACATAAATTTTCCCATCCACACAACATTACTGGTTCTGAACAGGTGACCTTTTACCTAGTAGCTTGCTCCTGTGTCTTTGACACCAGCTCTAAGTATTCTATCTCAATCCCTGTACCTGACATACGTAAACATGTCCTTAGGCATGGCATAATTACTCTGTATGAGAATCAATGCCTTTTTTCATCCTTGGCCAACAGCTAGCTGTGCATGATCGCATTTGTTTAGAAAAACATTTATGATTGTTTTCAAACAATTGTGACTGTTTTCAAAACATATTGATTCTAGAAGAAACCCTGGAGTGACCACTCTCGTATATAAGACCCTTATTCCCCGCCTGCATATTAGAGGAGAATTCCTTGCAAGTTGACACGGGGTCCTGCATGCTGAATCTTCAGCACGCAGCGGTCTGATATCCCTTGCAGGGTGTCATCCTCAGAGCAGAGACGGGATCCTTCTCTCTTTACCATCAGGTGAGGTGGATGGTTCTTTCCTAGGGGATTCTTGGCTACATACACGCATATACATGCTGCACATACAGATCTAGGCTAGGTACATTTAGGCGAATTACTTAGGGCACGCATTTTAGGAATATGCAAATGCTACTGTTTCTATCTGAACTGCTTATGTTCATCTTATTAGCACTATGGTAGAAATGTATCTCCTGTTTACCATATTAGTACTTGCGATTTCTTTTGTATGCTTCTGACTCCTGATTATCGCAGCAAATATGTTTTACATAAGACTGACACTGGACCAATAAATGCTTATTGAAACATCCTATGTATTTTCTGAGAATAAGCAAGCACGAGTGACTGAGCAAAAAGTACTGTACTGTTTTCCACGATCCCTGAGGAATCAGGGTTGTCATGATCAGTGGTTGCCAGAAATGACCTACACCATTGTAAGATACAGGGGTTGGTAGTGGCACTGTAGAGCCAGCTGGTCTAACGGCTGACATATCCTGTGGCGGTGTCCGAAAGTGGTTGGGACACCAAGCCCTCAGTTTAGGTCATCAAAAATGCACAGGTCCTGGGGATTCCAAGGAACTATACGACACAGGAAGGAGTATGAGTACACTGAAGCAGTGCATTAACCTTCATTTGTTTATAGGCATTAATCCTAAAGTGAAGGAAGTTATCTACACCTCTGATTCATGTTATGGGAAAGTATGAAAGTTCTTGACAGCTAGGTTGAGATAATCTCAATTTTGGCAAGGTAATGCGAAAGGGTTACTGCCAGAGTCCACGATGGTCCAAACAGGGAATGCACCAAGCCTTTTAATTCAAGGACAGGGGTGAGGCAAGGATGTGTGCTGACCCCCGCCCTATTAATGACATTGCTAAAATATTGCAGGCCAGAAGTTCTGTGTCACATGGAATCGGACCCCATGATCTGTCCACTCTAATACTTGCAGACGATGCAGCCCTGGATGCAAACAGCCTACAGCATTTAGTTGCCTATATAGAAGAAAGGGATATGAGCATCAATAAAAAAATATATCTTTAACTATGATTCGCTGGTAGGGAAAGCACAGGACCTGTACAATTACTATAAATGAAAACTAAATTTAGAGAGTGGCCACCTTCTCTTATCTGGGATTCCATTTGACACTGGAGGTAATTGGGAGCATCTGAGGAATATCAGGTATTTATAGTTTATTATATTAAATTAAACATTTAGATTTGCCACAAAGCCTATTAAGGAAAACCCAGCCATTTACAAGAGTATATCCGTCTCTGTCATTATATATGGTGGGGTATATGGGGTGTTTTGATATAACTATTCTTCAAAGGCAAGAGAACATATATTTAAGAAGACTCTCAGCTTTGCCACAATGCTTTTCAACATTTATTGTATAAAAGGAATTGAGATTTCCATATTTGAATCCTGTTCTTCTTTGGCATGTGATCTGGTCCAAGTGTGAGATTTCGCTCACTATGGATGTTATACAGGATTGTCTTGACCTAGAGCATATTTTTGAATACTCCTTGGTTGGCCTATATCAGAAAGAGTTTTCAGCTTTTTAATCTTCCATCCTTTTTTGAAAACCCAAAGTCTACAGTGACGCTCCAGAAAAAGGAACTCAGATGTCTGATTTTGGATCATAAGAAGGAGCTGAGAGTAACTTTTGAAACTCAGAAACCAACGCTATACATCGCGTTGGTGGTATGCCACAGTATAACATGTATTTGTAAAGCACACGTTCAACCGGAAGCTATCTTGATGCTGAATAACAGATTTTTATTGGAACCCAAATCAATGGTCCTCATTTTAGCGACCACAGAAAGATGAGAAGCTGAGTGTACCCACCAGGATTTGAACATGTGACTATGAGGTCAAACACAGGCCCCTCAGTGGACACATTAGCCCACTCAGCCACCAGACCCAGCTGTATCTGTCTTTCATAGACACTACAAGCCATCGCTACATATTGACATGCTTTACAATAGGTTTAGTAAATTATATGGTAGCAGTCCCAGAAAAGGGTAAAAGGGATAAAGAAGAGCTACATTGTCCATGTGATGGGAGGACAAAGCAGTCTATATTTCACTTTGCACTTTTTTGTAAACTTCCTACACTTTTAATGAAACACTTTTTAAAACTGTTATTGATTGATATATCATTTTCGTGGTCATAATCAAGTGTAAACATTGCATAAGGTATACATTTTAATGATTGTGTGCTTTTATGGTTTGTATTTATGAACTGAATAAAGTTGATTGAAAGAAATGCTAAGGAGAACTTGTGGATAGATTCTTCTTTCATGTAATGCAATATATTGAGAGAAATAATGTTCTTGCCTCAACTGCCAAATTCATCAAGCATTCTTGTATTCAGGACTGGTTTGAAAACAATCTCTTTAAACAAGACAAGAGGGATTTATATCATACTCAAAGGCAACTGTATTATCTGCTTTTACTATTCCAGATCTCACACCTACTCAGTGCTGCTTAGTGTGATTGAATCCACATCAGTTGTAGATTTTTATGAAATGATGCAATATTCATTCCAGCTGATGGGTAAGTGGGCAAATGGACACTGGCATTGTTTACATTCTTGCTCTCACCTACTAAGGTCAATGTTGTGCCTACATGGGATTCAAGAGCAAACGAAGAACGCAAAAGCCAGAATATGATTTCATGCTTGGCGGAACAGGTTGAGTGGCTTGAAAATCTTACTAGTCGTACAGCATTTAAGTCTAGAATTCAATCACACATCTAGTTAGGTATTTTTCTTCTTTGGGAGCTTGAGCCTTCATCTACCCCAAGTGTATCATGCCTCGCAGGGTCACATGTTACAATTTATAAGCTCTTACTGGTCTGAGGAACAAAGTCCTTCGTTCATTTACAGGTATGTTTATTTGTATGACATTTTTATGACATTGGGCATAATTTGTGTTGTATTTTGTGTTAGATTGTCAACGAAGGGGAAAAAACATCCTTGATGTGTTTTTTCTTATTTGTCAATCTTTTATTAGGTACTATAACAAGTAAGAATTGCCATCGAAAGGCCTCGCAATATATTGCAAAAATGATCTCATGGCTCAAGATTTCCCTTAAAAGCATAGAAATTAAAACATACATTTTAAAGCAAAGTTCCAGCTTGAGCATATCAATGATAGGAAATTCAGCTGAAAGAAAAAGAGAAGAAGACATCATAAAGAAAGAAAGAATTATTTATGATCGAAATCATCAGCCTTCATGGTCATGATACAATGATAATGTTCTCCATTTGCTGATCTGTATCTCGTACACCAGTAAATGTCTCCATGTGCAGAACACTGGTCCCAGGTTGTTTCTAAACTTCATTAATGATGGTAGAGTCATTCCCTCAGATATAGACTCTGGGTCTCATCAAAGAGATGTACTTCTTCATTCATTTTGTAAATTAGCCTTTCGTACGTGGCTATAGGTATTATGGCTTCTGTCCATTCATGTATCTTCTGAGGGAAAGAATATTTCCAGTGTCTCAATAGTTTTTACACTCTAAGGGCCCAATCCAGCCATTGTTTCAAGTGACTGGTAATGCCCACTATATCCCCAGTGTCATGGAGGAGTGCGAGTTTTAAAGATGGAGTCTGACCTAAACCACTTGTTCATAAACAAGACCATAGACAACCCCAGTACGCTTTCAGTGTTAGGCAGAGCTATAAAATATGGTAATTTTTCCTACTGGGTGACCATATCTCCAGCACTGTGAGAGTGGGAACAGTTTGGCGTATGTAGCTAACATGAAGATTGTAGGGTTCCAAATGTTAGGTGTGGATAATTTTAAAGTTGAATAATTTTATGTGGGCCTCCCTCAGACTCAAGCCATGGTCAAAAAGCAGTTCAGGCTATTCATCCTCCTTATATGTCTTTTGTGTCCTTGGATGCCATATACGCCACAGCAGCTTCTGGGTGGATTTCAAGAACATCTCTTCTTTGAGAGTGTCATATAATCCTGATACAAGTTTCTTATATCCTCCCCAGTTCACTTAATACGGGTGCCAGTTGGAGTCCATCAGGTCGGGCTTGCTTTTGACTAATTAGCTCAGTAAGTAAAGTTGAATATATCGGTAATATTAGGATGCACCCAGGGCAAATTCCTCCCACAACTCCATGAAGGTTTCAAAGGAACCTTCCGAAACTAAATGCTTGATAGACTCAATAACCTTTTGTTGCGCCAGGTCAGATGCATCACGTAGTTTACCCTTGCGCCACCACAGATTCGCCGCATTTACAGTGTGGCCCATCGTGGCGCAAGGATAAACAGATGCATGAGGCATCTGATGGCGTAAGGGTAGCGCATTGCTGGAGTCGTGTCGCAAGCGCGGCGCAACTCCAGCAATGCTCAGGGGCTGCCCATACCTAACATGCTGCATCACACCTTACACCTGCTTCAAGCAGGCGCAGGGTTTTGACGCAGCGGCGTCGGAAAAGTGTCTCAGTGAAATCTTGTAGATTTCACTGCGTCACTTTTCCGAGGCTTTTTTGGACAGAACACCCACCCTGCATACGTTAAACCTGACGCAGGATTTATGTGGCACAGGGCTTTACAACGTGACGCATCTCCCTAGATGCGTCACTGTTGGACCCGGCCTCGTAGAATGGCCCTCCGGGCCCCCGCACCACCGAAACCTGGTACATACAGCCCAAGCCCCCGGCCCCGCCGAACCTCCCCACCAGGACACACGCACCGACCCGGACATCCCCGTCCCTGGCCTCTCCCCTTTCGGCCACCCCGGGCCCGCGTGCCCACTTCATGCACCAAGATGGCCGCCCGGCCCCAGCGCGACCCGGGCATAGAGGCGCCACTCCGGCTGGAGGACATCCCGCTTCCAGGGGATGAGAGAGGGAGGAGCAGTTTCTATCGCACCTCTGAACTCCCCCGGGACGATGGGTTTCGATCGGCCCTCCGGCTCCCTGAGGGCTGGCTCCACGCCTGCTGGGTGTCTGGGACTCCTCCCGACCCGGCCCTGAAAGAATCAAAAGACTATAGCAGGAAATCCCGACAAACGACCCCCAGGTGACAAGACCCCTGCCTGCACAGGCTCCGGACATCAAAGAGGGGTCGAACTATAACAAGGGGTGCTCTGGGGCTGTCCGGCAGATTCGACGCTGGAACAACGAGAGCCTGCTGACGTGGTCGCGGCTCCTGGAACTGGAACTCACCTGAGCCCTGCTGAGTGACTCGCGGCTCCCTGAAGATCGTAAGACCTCTGAACTTGTACCTGAGCCCTGCTGAGTGACTCGCGGCTCCCTGAAGATCGTAAGACCTCCGAACTTGTACCTGAGCCCTGCTGAGTGACTCGCGGCTCCCTGAAGATCGTAAGACCTCCGAACTTGTACCTGAGCCCTGCTGAGTGACTCGCGGCTCCCGGAAGATCGTAAGACCTCCGAACTTGTACCTGAGCCCGCTGAGTGACTCGCGGCTTCCACAGACTCCACCGGTCCCGCCGGACCCCACGACAACCAGCCTACCCCCCAGCTCGAGGATTGTGAGCTGTGCGCCGGGTACGTCCCTCCTTTGAACCGTTACCAGAGACAGTCCCGCTACCCCCTACCTTTCCGAGACTCTTGAGCCCGTGCTCACCTTGTACATATTTGCAGTGATACCTGTTTGATAAAACTTGTTCTGAGAATACCCAGTGTGGTCCCTCTGTGTCGTGTGGTGCCAGAAGTACGATCCTAGTTGCGAGAGTCCTCCCCCCTGGGGACTCTCCCGCCAGTGCCCGGCTACGATACTTTGAGGGTGGGTCTCAGGGTAGTCAGGACCCCTTTCCGGGCTCCTCTGAGGTCGCCGTCTAACAGTCACGTTGTAAATAAGGCGCAACATGGCGCATGGTTTACACCGCCGCTGTGTCACAGAAGTGACGCAACGGCGGCGTAAATGTGTCGCAAGGGGCTTGTAAATCTGCCACACAGTGCCAGGGCCCTCATCAGGGGGCCACTGCAGCTTACACCATTCATTGACCCTGCCAGTGCTACCAATGACAGTGTGTGATTCATTATTTTGAAAGGATGTCTCCAGTTGCTGACTTGTAAGACTTCCCACCATATTGTCATTCTGATTGGAGAATGAACTATGCTCATGGATCACAGCCCATCAAGTGCTGGATCCTTATGCAGTAACCAAGGGCACACAAGCTGGTGTGCATGGATCTGTGCATGCATGTGTCTATGCATGTGTGTGCATTTGTGTGTGTCTGCGTGCATCTGTGTGTGTATTTATATGCTGAAGTCAGCATCACTTGTGCTCCTCACCCCGGGCTAACAAAAATACTTGCATCATAATCTGGCCAGTTTATAAAGAAGATCACAGAATGGGCACCCAAATAGACTTGAAATTCTTCTGACTGCAGAATTGACTCATTGCATAATACTGAAAGTTTGATTGATACATTGTACTCGCAATTGTGTCAACACATGGGGGAACACCTCCATACCTATCTAATAAATGTGTAGCACTGTTAATTTAAGTTATAATATAGATGTTTGTAACATGCAGGGTACACCAGAGAAGTTGCATATAGCTACTTGAGGCAGAATCCTTCACTAATGGTTCTATGACTGAAACACCTATGCTTCTGGAATAGATGTGATTTCATAGGGTCTCTGAAGAGCTGAAAGCTATCATAAAGCTTGATACGAGGCGGGAGTGAATCCCACATACAAGCTGTTGCAAAACAGGCTTTCTCTATGACTTTTTTAAATTTAAGGGAGTTAGATAACACATGCCAACCAGATATAAGATCTTTCTAGGATGAATGTACGTATTTATGTATGTATGTATGTAGGTATATATATATATTCACTGGAAAAACCACAGGTTTCAGGGATGTTATAGTTAGGCTGTCATTTCACTCATACAAAACCAGTGTCATTCGGCAGTTAAAGTTAGTTGAGCTAACTATAAGTTGTGCCCCCGCAATGCACTGCTGATGACATCACATGTTACATCACTCATGACATGGTCAGTGATATCACTGATGACATTAATTATGACATCTCAAATGACATAACTGATGTCATCACTGATGACATCATCCAGTGACTGTGTGTTTCTGTAAAGTTTAAATATGTTATATATATATATATATATATATATATATATATATATATATATATATATATATATATATATATATATATATATATATATATATATATATATGTGCTAAGGTTTATTGAACAATGAGTGGGTGTATGAGTGTCTGAATGGATGATTTAGTGGGTGCATGACTGACTGTATAAGTGAGTGATTAAACATTTCTTACTGAATGCATGGGTTAGTGACTAAACTGTGTGAATGTTGGTTGGTGTGTAAGTGGCTCCATGGGTTAGTGAGTAGCTATGAGTGTCTATATGGATTATTGATTTGTTGTCTGAGTATCTGTATGGGTGTGTGAGTGTCTGTATGGGCAGGTGGGGGTGTTTGACCTTATGAATAGATGTGTGAATGATGATTCACTGAGTGTATGGGTTCAAGAGTGCTTCTCTGAAGGGCAATATTGGTGGGTGAGTGTGTGGATAGGCCTGTTGGTGAGTTTTTAGATGTCTCAGTTGTAGATGTGTGAGTAACTACATATCTGAAATACAGTATATGTGAGTTTTTGACTATATATATGACTGTATGTGAGAGTGAGTCATTGTGAAGGGCTGTATGGATGAGTGTGTGCTTGTGTCAGTGATTATATAAGACAGTAAGCCTGTGTTAGTATCTGTATGAATAAGTGACATAGTGTTTGTATAACTGTATAAGTGAGTAAATGGCAGTGTGATTGATTCTTTAGGTTACTGAGTAGGTGTTTGAGTACCTCTATGGCTGAGTGATACTGTGTGAGTGTCTGTATAGCTGTTTCAGTGTACGTAATAGTGCTGTATTGATGAGTGACTGCATGTATGGGTGACTGTATGGGTAAATGAGTGGATGTGTCTGTAGATCTACGAATCAGTGAGAGAGTATGTAGTAGCTGGAATTGATGTGTCTGTGGTTTAAAAAACGATAGTCTCCATTTTAGAGATGGTGTTTCAAAGGATATATTAGGGTGTGAGGAGGTGCATCAAATGTTCACGTGATGTCATCAGTGATGTCGTTTGAGTTGTCGTCAGTGATGTCATCAGTGATGTCACTGACCAAGTCATGAGTGATGTAATATGTGATGTCATCAGCAGTGCATTGCGGAAGGCAACTTATAGTTAGCTCAACTAACTATAACAGCCAAATGTCCCTGGTTTTGTACGAGTGAAATGTCAGCCTGACTATAACGTCCCTGAAACCTTTGGTTTTCCAGTGAATAGTCTAACGTTTTTAAATGCTAATTTCTAGCTATAATGTCCTTGAAACCTATGCTTTTTGCAGTAAATTTAAAGGTTTTTTAAATTGTAATTCTTAAGTATAAAATTATTTCTAAGCTTACCTTTTTTATAATATTTGTAAGTGTTTTTTTAATTGCTTTTATTTAAAAATGATTGGAAGTATATTTTTGATTTCTTTTTTAAATATACTTGGTTTTTCTAAAATCTTCTTCAACAATTAAAATCCCTGCAAGGGTAGTGCCTGGGTATTTGCATGTGTGCATAGGTAGTGCCTGGGTGATTGGAGGAGTGCATAAGTAGTACCTGGTTGATTGTATACGTGCTGGGGTAATGTCTGGGTTATTGCAAGAGTGCATAGGTAGTGCCTGGGTGATTGGAGGAGTACATGAGTAGTACCTGAGTGATTGCACGGGTAGTGCCTGGATGATAAGAAGAATGCATGAGTAGTGCTTCTATGATGGTATGAGTGCAGCAGAAGTGTCTTGGTGCATGTTTTAGTGCATGGGTACTGCCTGAGTAATTGCATGAGTGCATAGGTTGTGCCTGGGTGATTGGAGGAGTGCGTGAATAGTACTTGGGTGATTGCATGAATGCACGTGTAGTGCCTGGATGATAGGAAGACTGCATGGGTAGTACTTCTATGATTGCATGAGTGCAGCAGAAGTACCTCAATGCATATATGAGTGCATGGGTAGTGCCTGTGTAAATGCATGAGTGCATGGGTAGTGCCTGGGTGATTGGAGGAGTGCATTCCTATTGTCTGGGTGATTTTATAAGTGCATGGGGAGTGCCTGGGTTATTGCATGGGTGCATAGGTAGTGCCTGAGTGATTTGAGGAGTTCATGAGTAGTACCTGGGTGATTGCATGAGTTCTGCAGTAACACTCACCTATACTGCCTTTTACATATGTAGTTACTCACTTATATACCACTGAGATATCCATTCACTCACCAACACAGCAATAAGCACACTCATCCATACAGCCCATCGCAAATGCACTCATAAGCCCATACACCCAGTTAATCACCCACTCACACATCCATGCAGGGAGTCACACACCCCCCCCACCCACCAAGAAAGACATTCAAACACCCATACAGGTACTCAGACAACCAATAATTAACCCATATAGACACTCATGTAGCTACACACACCAACCCATGCAACCACTCACATACCAACTGACAGACTGATACAGATACTCACACAGATTAGTTATTCACCCATGAATTTATTAAGACACTAATGATAACTCACTTACACAGTCAGTCATGCACCCAGTGAGTCACCCATTCAGACACTCATAAACCCACTCATTCTTCAATCGCGACCCCAAATCAAGGAAAAATTGTGGTGGATATATAAGCGGCATTTCCTGGCCGCGTGGGATAACGCATCACCGGTACCCAATGCCGGACCCGGAAGAAACAAACTCCTTTGTTTTCTTTGATCGGGCATTACAGATCCGGAATTACAGACATGCAGAGTCTCTTTCTAAAACCCAATGGAGGGTGAGTAATTGGTCCCATACTGCGTACAGCATCAACACCCACTGGAGGGTTATAAAATTCAAAGTGAAAGGACTACATTTCCCAGAGTGCTCAACAAATGAATTATTATTAGGCACACCTGAAGCCAAATGAACGCTATATAAACTCAAGCTGGGTAATGTGGTCGGACTGAAAAGGATCGCTGCACGGGCCTCTGATGAGAATTAAAAGAATTCGAAACGCGTAAGGCCAGGGACGACACGAAGGAAAGGGAAGCTGCACGCCTTTGGTTGAATGAAGCGGAATGCTTATCTGCAATGATCGTGACCCCAAATCAAGGAAAAATTGTGGTGGATATATAAGCGGCATTTCCTGGCCGCGTGGGATAACGCATCACCGGTACCCAATGCCGGACCCGGAAGAAACAAACTCCTTTGTTTTCTTTGATCGGGCATTGCAGATCCGGAATTACAGACATGCAGAGTCTCTTTCTAAAACCCAATGGAGGGTGAGTAATTGGTCCCATACTGCGTGCAGCATCAACACCCACTGGAGGGTTATAAAATTCAAAGTGAAAGGACTACATTTCCCAGAGTGCTCAACAAATGAATTATTATTAGGCACACCTGAAGCCAAATGAACGCTATATAAACTCAAGCTGGGTAATGTGGTCGGACTGAAAAGGATCGCTGCACGGGCCTCTGATGAGAATTAAAAGAATTCGAAACGCGTAAGGCCAGGGACGACACGAAGGAAAGGGAAGCTGCACGCCTTTGGTTGAATGAAGCGGAATGCTTATCTGCAATGATCGCGACCCCAAATCAAGGAAAAATTGTGGTGGATATATAAGCGGCATTTCCTGGCCGCGTGGGATAACGCATCACTGGTACCCAATGCCGGACCCGGAAGAAACAAACTCCTTTGTTTTCTTTGATCGGGCATTGCAGATCCGGAATTACAGACATGCAGAGTCTCTTTCTAAAACCCAATGGAGGGTGAGTAATTGGTCCCATACTGCGTACAGCATCAACACCCACTGGAGGGTTATAAAATTCAAAGTGAAAGGACTACATTTCCCAGAGTGCTCAACAAATGAATTATTATTAGGCACACCTGAAGCCAAATGAACGCTATATAAACTCAAGCTGGGTAATGTGGTCGGACTGAAAAGGATCGCTGCACGGGCCTCTGATGAGAATTAAAAGAATTCGAAACGCGTAAGGCCAGGGACGACACGAAGGAAAGGGAAGCTGCACGCCTTTGGTTGAATGAAGCGGAATGCTTATCTGCAATGATCGCGACCCCAAATCAAGGAAAAATTGTGGTGGATATGTAAGCGGCATTTCCTGGCCGCGTGGGATAACGCATCACCGGTACCCAATGCCGGACCCGGAAGAAACAAACTCCTTTGTTTTCTTTGATCGGGCATTGCAGATCCGGAATTACAGACATGCAGAGTCTCTTTCTAAAACCCAATGGAGGGTGAGTAATTGGTCCCATACTGCGTACAGCATCAACACCCACTGGAGGGTTATAAAATTCAAAGTGAAAGGACTACATTTCCCAGAGTGCTCAACAAATGAATTATTATTAGGCACACCTGAAGCCAAATGAACGCTATATAAACTCAAGCTGGGTAATGTGGTCGGACTGAAAAGGATCGCTGCACGGGCCTCTGATGAGAACTAAAAGAATTAGAAACGCGTAAGGCCAGGGACGACACGAAGGAAAGGGAAGCTGCACGCCTTTGGTTGAATGAAGCGGAATGCTTATCTGCAATGATCGCGACCCCAAATCAAGGAAAAATTGTGGTGGATATATAAGCGGCATTTCCTGGCCGCGTGGGATAACGCATCACCGGTACCCAATGCCGGACCCGGAAGAAACAAACTCCTTTGTTTTCTTTGATCGGGCATTGCAGATCCGGAATTACAGACATGCAGAGTCTCTTTCTAAAACCCAATGGAGGGTGAGTAATTGGTCCCATACTGCGTACAGCATCAACACCCACTGGAGGGTTATAAAATTCAAAGTGAAAGGACTACATTTCCCAGAGTGCTCAACAAATGAATTATTATTAGGCACACCTGAAGCCAAATGAACGCTATATAAACTCAAGCTGGGTAATGTGGTCGGACTGAAAAGGATCGCTGCACGGGCCTCTGATGAGAATTAAAAGAATTCGAAACGCGTAAGGCCAGGGACGACACGAAGGAAAGGGAAGCTGCACGCCTTTGGTTGAATGAAGCGGAATGCTTATCTGCAATGATCGCGACCCCAAATCAAGGAAAAATTGTGGTGGATATATAAGCGGCATTTCCTGGCCGCGTGGGATAACGCATCACCGGTACCCAATGCCGGACCCGGAAGAAACAAACTCCTTTGTTTTCTTTGATCGGGCATTGCAGATCCGGAATTACAGACATGCAGAGTCTCTTTCTAAAACCCAATGGAGGGTGAGTAATTGGTCCCATACTGCGTACAGCATCAACACCCACTGGAGGGTTATAAAATTCAAAGTGAAAGGACTACATTTCCCAGAGTCCTCAACAAATGAATTATTATTAGGCACACCTGAAGCCAAATGAACGCTATATAAACTCAAGCTGGGTAATGTGGTCGGACTGAAAAGGATCGCTGCACGGGCCTCTGATGAGAATTAAAAGAATTCGAAACGCGTAAGGCCAGGGACGACACGAAGGAAAGGGAAGCTGCACGCCTTTGGTTGAATGAAGCGGAATGCTTATCTGCAATGATCGCGACCCCAAATCAAGGAAAAATTGTGGTGGATATATATATATATATATATATATTGGCCAAACTAAAATTTAGCTTTGAGATTAACAAGGAGAGAGTAACTTTTTTAGATACTGATATCTATATAAAAAATGGCCAAATTCAAACTACTGTACACCGCAAAACTACAGCAACAAATGCGACGTTAGAAGCAACCAGCTTCCATCAACCTTCACTGATTGCCAGTATACCCTACGGGGAATTCTTGAGATTGCGTAGAATATGTACTGAATACGAAGAATGGAAAAATCAGAGTCGTGTGACAGCAAAGAGATTTGAGCTGAGAAAGTATGACAAAACATTGATCAAAAGATGTTGGAAACGAGCAGATGGGAAACCACGTGCAGACTGTTTGAAACCTAAGCAAGAGTTGACATTGGGCAAGGAACCTATCAGAATGATTTCAGACTTCACGAATGATGCCCAACAAATCAGTGGTATATTAAGGAAAAATTGGAAAATCTTGCAAATGGATGAAACAGTAAAAGAACTTGTGGGCAATCACCCCATGATCACATATCGCAGAGCTCGCAACCTCAAAGATCGATTGGTTAACAGTCATTATCAACCCAAAAAGGATATTCATTGGCTAAAAACAACAGGCTTCATAAAATGTCAAAAATGCAAAGTGTGTGAAATTGCTAGACCCACCAAAGAAGTAAGTCTAGCGAACGGTTCCAAATGGCAAATAAAGCAGCTCATATCATGCAAAAGTGAATTCACAATCTACATTATTGAGTGCCCGTGTAAAATGAAATACGTAGGCAGCACCACTTGTGAACTAAAAAAACGAATTTTGGAACACACACGAGCAGTGACAAACAAGGACGTATCCAACGCAGTGGCTAAACACATGAACCAATCACACACGAATAATTGGAAACTCCTAAAATTTTACGGAATTGAAACCATACCATTAACCATCAGAGGTGGAAATAGAGAAAAAACTTTACGACAAAAGGAATCTCGTTTCATTTTTAAGTTCAGGACACTGACTTATACAGCCACCTCTGAACTGTATGATATTGATTTTTGATGATAAGAAATTTTTGGAATGACTTTGGAAACCTGTGTGGGGGGGCTTTTTCGATAGCTTTTAAATTGTGGAACATGCAATGGTACATGTATTGTCTACTTATTGAATTAACTCCTACCATATCCTAGTTTACCTGTTTGCTAACCCGGTTAAATAGAGGTGCCTATATGTTAATAGATCAACAAACAAGGATATGATTACAATATTTGAAGGTCACACCCCACTGGAGGGGCATTATTGTTGAGTAACAATGGCATAACAGAGGTTAAAAATCATGCCTTCATCACCTTACAATTACAAGCCATTGGGCACTTCACAACATGAATTTAAAAACAATTTTGTTATTTACTGTAAATATTGATCGTGGCATTATTGGTTTGCGGCATATATTTGATGCGGAATGAAATTTCATATGAACATCATTGGTGATTATACCATGTTGATAAATGCTGAAAGTTTACGTTAAAGGGGGATGATAACTACAAATCCCACAATGCATATGAAAGTCACATGACAGGAAATGCTTTTGTTTTTTTCAAAAAACTGTTATTAATTGTACACGTGAACCAGGCCACAGTATCGTGAGCAAGGTCTTGTGGCAAGACCGAAACGCGTCGCTTTGTTTATGGATTTATTGCATACTTTAATTGGGCTAAAATAAAAATATCTCTCATACTTTGCGGAGTGCGACCCTACTTTCTCTTTGGCTAAAGAGATTTTGGACAATATATATATATATATATATATATACATATATATATGGCAACAGTGGACATCCAAAAAAACTCAAATGGAGTATACCCTATGGGGAAATGTTGAGAGCAAAAAGAAATTGTTCAGAGCTCTCTGACTTAAACTTCCAACTCCAAGAAATGAGTCAACGTTTCCTACAACGAGGATACCCTATGGAAGTCATCAACACAGCTAAAGACAGAGTCAGCACAAAAAACCGATCTGATCTTCTTCAAACTAAGCTGGTGAAAGATGCTGAAACAACCTCCATGTTAATCATTGATTTCAACAATCAAAGTGATGACCTACGCAAAATTGTAAGAAAACACTGGGAAATATTGTTACTGGATGAAACTGTCAAAAACATCTTATCTTTGAGACCACAGATCACCTACAGGAAAACTGCGTCTCTGGGTGATCTACTGACACACAGTCACTATGAGATCAAACCAACAACTACAACATCCTGGCTGAACACCCCGGGTTTTTGGAAGTGCTCAAAGTGCAAAGCATGTGAACATGGAAAGAACACAACTTCATATCAATTACAAAACGGTCGTGAAGAATTAATCAAGGACCACATCACCTGTGAATCTAAATTCGCAATTTACATTCTAGAATGTCCATGCAAGAAACTATATGTAGGGAGTACGATCAATAAACTCAAACTCCGCATCCTTCAACACCTCCGTGCCATCAAAAATCGAGATTTTTCCTACCCCATGGCCAAATATTTTTCTGAATTCCACACTGGTGACAGTAATCTTTTAAAATATTTTGGCATCAAAATCATCAAACAGAAAGAGAGGGGTGGTAACAGAATCCTTGAGCTAAGAAGAGCAGAGTCAAGAACAATATTGTCTATTGGCACCGAAAAACCATGGGGTCATAATTTGGATGCTGAACTACATGTACACTTATAAATTAAGAAAAGAAGAACATGGACATCCCCTTTAAAAAGGACAGAATCAATCTGGTTTCTATTAATTTACTAGTTGATCCTTGATTTTTGTTACACATATCATAAAACTGCACACTGCTGTATTCCCTTCATTTCCTCTGTAACAGATCAGACTGATCAAAAACTTTTTGTAAATGGTTTATTCAGGAAGGTGGGAAAGTATCATCTGATGTAATTTCTTTTTTTTTTTTTTTTTTAATATTTTTTTATTGACAACACAAAACAAAAGATTAGCTGATAACATGTACATTTGATATCCAATAAGCCGTACATATAAATACACATTAAAGACGTATTGGCAAAGAGTAAGCTTAAAGAAAAGTTCCCCAAATTTTTTCAAATTTTATCATAGATTTCAATCCCCTCGTTTTGGCAATAGCACGTTCCATAGAATAAATTTCATTAACTAAAAACCACCATTCCATGATATGTGGGGGTTTGTGAGATATCCATAACCTGGCAATTGTCAGTCGAGCACAGGACACTAGTACAGTTAATAAATCTTTTTGTGGACAGTTCTCAGATTGTATATCTAGTAGTATGGACAATGGTGAAAGAGGACCAAGAGCAATTTGTTTTTGCAACAAAATATTTTCAAATCCGGACCAGAACTCAGACAACACTGGGCAAGAAAAAAATATATGAATAATATCAGCCGCGACAAGATCACATTTGGGACACTTAGAGCGAGAACTTAATGTAGGATTTAAAGTCCACTTAGAAATTCTAAACGGTGTATAATATAAAGAACAAATAGTTTTATATAACTGAATCCTCAGGCTTGAAGATTGTACTACTTTGTTGATATTACAAAGTGACGCCGAGATCTTAGTAGGAGTAATATTAGTCCCTAATCTAGAAGCCCATTTCAGAGCAATTTTTGGACAATTATCTTCTTTGAAATTAATTAAACATTTATAACCCTTACTAATTACTGACTTCTGATTTTTTGAATAGAAACATGCCCATAAATCTGAGTCTAAGATTTGATTGATTTTCATTTTACCAACCAAAAAATCTCTAATTTGCATATATTTAAATTGCATACCATCCGTTAAGTTAAAAAGAAATTTAAGTGTTACGAAGTCTAAAAATCCCTGGTTACCATATAAATCACCTAGCAAATTAATTCCTAAATTAGCCCATGCGGTCCCACATCCATCATTGAATATATCCGGTAACCCAGGATTACCCCACAGATCAAGCTTAGGATGAAAAAAAGAAGTCTTGCATGTTGTTAATAAAGTTTTCCAAACCGCAACTGTCTCTCTCGCAGTCTTAAATTTAACCCTTTTGAAGTAGTTTGGGTCGTTAACTCTTGCAAGAAAGCAATTAGAGTCATTGCCTAACATAAGTTGGTGGTAATAGTATTGATTATTGGTAAAAAATAAGCTACGCAAACTGCCGACAAAAGTTGCCAAAAAATATAATTTAAAATCGGGGAAGTTTAAACCGCCCTTATCAATTGGTAATTTAAGCAGGGCAAGCGATCTTCTAGCTTTCTTATATCCCCAAATATAGCTGCTTAAGATCCCATCTAGTTTCTTAAAAAATGGATTATTTAAACATAAGGGTATAGACCTAAATAAGTACATAAATTTAGGCAAAATCTTAATTTTAATTAAATTAATCCGGCCTATAAGGCTTAAAGGTATTTTGTGCCATTTTTTAAGTACGCGAGCTGTTTCTTTCAATAATGCGTCATAATTCAGGTCTTTTATATCGCTTACTTTAGCAGAAATTTTAATGCCTAAATACGTCGCCACCCGGCAAGTACCTTGAACAGGAGTCAATGATTTATAGTTTAATACAACTTGTGTTTTACTTAAGTTTAATTTGTATCCTGAGATTACTCCAAAAGCATTAGATTCTTCTATAATCGCAGTAAGAGCTTTTTCTAGATCAGTAGAATAAATAGCGATGTCGTCTGCGTAAGCAGTAATTTTTAAGGAATTAGAACCAAGTTGTAATGGAATAATATGTGGTTGAAGTAATAATGCATTTATAAAAGGTTCCATAGAGAGTGCAAATAATAAAGGTGAAAGCGGACACCCTTGCCTCGTGCCCCTAAGTATTTTAAAACTTGGGGAAATCATACCTGCATAGCTGATTTTGGCGGTTGGCAAATTATATAGGGCCTGTATCCATTTTAAATATCTACCATTAAAGCCATAAGCCCGCATTACAGTCCAGAGATAATCCCAACCAACTCGGTCAAATGCCTTTTCAGCATCTAAGAGTATCATACCGAGTTGGGTGGAATTAACCGCTGCTATATCAAAAGCAGTAATTGCCATATTGACGTGGGCCGTAGTATCCCGTCCTGTAATAAATCCATGTTGTTGTGGATTAACTAATTCGGGCATAAAAGGGGCTAATCGAAGTGCAAGTATTTTAGAGAAAATTTTGGCGTCAACATTAATTAAAGATATGGGCCGGTATGAACTACATTCTTCAGCGGGTTTGTTTTTTTTGAGGAAAAAAACTATTTTAGCTGAGTTCCAAGAATCTGGAACTTTCCCTGTTTGATCTATTGAGTTGATTACTAAACAAAAAAGGGGGAGTATTTCCTCAAGACAAATTTTATAGAATTCTATGGGAAGTGTGTCCTCGCCTGCAGCTTTGCCCGACGGACGAGACGCTACTGCCTTTCTAATCTCAGCAAGAGTGACATTCTCTGCTAATTGCCGACTATGTTCTACCATTATATTATTAGTAACATTGTTACCAATGTACGCTCGAATGTTGTGTAAAGTAGGAATATTTTCTGGAGTGTATAAATGGCTATAGTATTTAACAAATTGTGTTATAATGTCCCTAGTTTGGTCATAAATAATATTATTGGGACCTTTAATACATTTAATTATTGTATTAGCTTTATTATCTGCAATTTTATAAGCCAGAATCTTACCTATTTTATCACCACTCTCATATTGAGAGATTTTAAATTTCTGCAATTTTACAGTGGCTCGTTCTCTGAGAACGTTTTTAGTAGCAGATCGAAGACTGATTAGCTCCAGTCTTACTTTATCTCCATCTGAAGTGTTTTGTATTAAAGCTTCTGCTAGTTGATTTTCCAGAGATAGAATTTTAGTGATAATATTCTTATTATCTTTACGAAGTTTAGAGTTTTGTGTAAAAACATATTGTTGAGTAAATCCCCTTATACTAGCTTTACAAGCGTCCCATACATAAATTAAAGAAGTAGAATCAAGATTCGTATCAATAAATTCCGAAACGTGCTTTTTAAGTTGTAAAATAAATTCTGAATCAGAAAAAAGATATCTCGGAAAGGAGAATAATCTAGTATCTGGAGTTCTGGTGACTGTTTGAAAAATAAAAAGAATGGGGTTATGATCTGATGTGAGTCTGGGGCATATTTCAATAGTGCTAGATTCTAATATCCTATCAGAAGCCCAGATCATGTCTATCCGGGAACATAATTTATGAGGTGCAGAGTAATACGTATACCCTGGTATTTTAGGGTGAAGAGTTCGCCAAGTATCTTTTATATTGTGTAGCCGACCTAGCTCTAAAATTGCCGCACGTGTCTTCCGCATACGTTGAAAACCAGTATGTTTAGTAGTATCTATGGCATAGTCAATTATACAATTAAAATCACCTCCAATTAAAAGTTCTCCCTCCCATTCCAAAAGCTCCATATTTAGCCAATCAAAGATGTAAGGGTCGTCGACATTAGATCCATATACAGAGCATATTACATATTTACAGTTTTCCAAATGGAATTGCATAATTATCCACCGGCCCCTTTTATCTACAGCCGTTTTGATAATATTTAGTTTCAGCTGTCTTTGTTTTAAAATGGCAACCCCTCTGATAGTAGCATTTAGGGTTGTACATGCGATAACCTCATACCCTGCTAGCCTTAACAAATTCCTATCTTTGTAGCAAATATGTGTCTCAGTGATTAAGACTAAGTGGGGATTGTACAATTTAAGCTCTTCTTGTACTAATCGTCTCTTATTTTTGCAATTAAGGCCCGAGACATTCCATATTAAACAACTGAGTTTAGGCATTTTTTTTTTGAAAAGAGAAAAAAATATATATCAGCATTTCTTTTTTATTATTTTCAAAGATTATTGTCATAGTGTTGTCATTTTTAACATTTTTCACCAATATCCGTGAACCCCTCCCCCAAACCCACCCAAGCCAGGACCTTCCCCCAAACCCTATTGGGGAGAGCACCCCCTTGCTACATGCTGCCGTTGTTTGGTAGCCTAATAGAGGGGCAGCATTAGGTAGCTCCCTCCCTCCCTCCATCCACTCCTAAAAAGGAGAGAGTCCCAGGTAGAAAATCAAAGATAATAGAGAGCTAAAAGGAGAGGAAAAGAAGAAAGAACTAAATACGAGAAACTTAAGGGTAGAAAAAAAAATACCAAGAGAGAGCTATATTAGTAGCCTAATTTTGATACAAGACATTACAAGTATAATTCCACCAATCTACGAAAAGTTTTTAAGTAAATAATGATATACGTAGAAGCCAGTTATTTACCAAAATTCGATAATGCAATCTCAGCTTCTCTAACATCGGTGAAAGTATAAGTATGGCCCCCTTTAATTACTTTTAAACGGGCAGGTTCCTGCAAGAACACCTGCCCACCCAAAGATTTGAAAGGATCAATAAGCTGTCGCAGCTTCCACCGTTTGTCCATGGTAGCTTTGCTCAAATCAGACCTAACAAAAAACGTTACATTCTCGACTTTAATCGGAGTATGCGGTTTAGCCTTGGAAGAAACTGCTTGCCTTAGTAAGTAATTACCGAAATAGATCAAAAAGGGCCTTGGAAACTTGTTCTCCTTATTTCTTTGAACAAGAGGAAGTCTGTGGACCCTTTGTAGCTGGGAATCCCAATCCCAATCTGATAAATCGGGAAAAGCTTTTTGAAAAAGGTTCACCATAAAGGTCCGCGGGTCAGCACCTTCTAAGCCTTCCGCTATGCCAAAAAGTCGAAGATTTTGCCTCCTTTGACGGTTTTCCATATCCTCAAGCTTAGTCTGAAGGGTAGATATCTGCACATCATGTTGGCTGGATAGAGTCTCTACTCGGACAGATGTTTCCTCAATGCCTGCAACTCTTTGCTGTAACTCTGCGACTTCCTGAGTGATTATTCCGAACTTGTTAGTAGCTTCTTCCAAGGACCTTTGTAGTTGACAATTATCCTCCCTAAGCTGTAAGAAATGTTGTTGTGCTTCATCTCTGTTATCAGTCAAAATCTTTAAAATCTGATCAAACAAAGAAAGGCTACATTCTACGTTCTCTTGACTTTGAGCAAACAGTGCATTTGAAGCATCTGGAGCATTTAAAGCACTTGGAATACTTGCAGGCATTGAAGGCACTGAGGGCAAATCTTGAGAGCCCAAATCAATAGTGTCAGTTGCTGCAGTGAAAGACGAGGAGACATGAGATTCAATAAGTGGGCTATCCATCGAAGCTACAGATAGTTCAGTTGAAGTCAGTTGCATTGTTGAGTCTCCAGGTACTATAGAGCTTTTTTTTAAATACTCTTCTACTTCAGCAGGGTTAGTACCTGAGAGACGCAGGGCCATAATCTTGACCCCTCCTTTTGCCTGTATCCACCTTCGTAAAGGACTCTCATCTAAAATAATTTTACCACGGGTTTTATGCCCCGAGTTTACAGCAGACAGAGCAGAGATATTAAGAGTCTTGCCTTTCTTGGTTTTATATTTCGCCTTTGATTTTCCTTTTTTAGGACCAGGATAACGTGAAGGGGATCTAGACGCATCCTCCTCATTTTCCTCAACCGAATCCTCATTTTCATCAACCATACAGTCCTCAATTTCCCTATAGTTTGCTTCGTCTTCTGTAAGGATAGTTTGTACCCCCACAATAGGTAATATAGATGTAACCGGGCTCAGTTCTATAGATACCTGTGTCTGGTAAGCCCCAGAGGTACAGACAAACGGGTTCACAGTATCCGCCATTTCCGCTATATCAACCGTCAATTTCTCTCCCCCCACCAGTTCAGGAGACTTTAGCTGATTCATATTAGATGAAGCTGAGTTTATTTCTTTATTAAACCTGCAATCATCGTCTAGTTGTTGTTGTTGTTGACTTAGTTTCCTCCCATACCCAGTATTAATATCGGTGCCGATTGAAAGTATGGCGTCATTATGTTTCAAAGATAAGGGGGGAACCAACGGGTTAGCAGAGGCAGTATCGGTTTCAACACTAGGTATAGAGCCAGGTTTGTCTTGTGTATCTACCAGTAATAAAGTAGGGCGGATAATCAGCTTACCGGGAACCGCCGATGCTACTGCTTTCTCCACTCTCCCAGCATGTTCTGCTGACACTTCCGACGAAGCCGCAGAGAGAGCCGCTGGGGGAGCCGTTACAGCAGCAACATTGTTTCCCTTGGAAGCGGAGTTTTCAAGGGCAAGACCTTTCCCAGCCCGACCCGCTCTGTGGGCGTTCTTCGGTGCCATAGCGTGAGTAGTGGAAGCGGACCGTATCTTTTCCCCTCTATAATTGCGGGAATCGTGGAAAATGTCAGAAGCTGAGCTAGCCGCCAGCCCGGTCTCAAGGTGATCAGGCAGTAAGCTCTGTGAACCCACGGCTCCGGCAGCACCCAAAACACTCGTTGGCTGAGTGAAAAGAAGCCTCCACCTCCACCTACAGCTACCCAGCAGGAACCGCAGCATCCGATTCAGTGCACAGCAGCAAAGTCAGCGGGCAAAGAGAAAGGACCGGTTAGTTGTTTAGAATTTTTTTTTTCGCCTCGCTTTTCTCGCTTTCTCCAATTCTGATCTATTCTTAAATTTCCAAGTTCTTAGATTTTCTCCATGGCTTCTCCATAATTCTCTCCTCCGGCATAGTCTGGGACCTCACAGTGAGGGAGAGAGAGGGAGCATCACACAGCGCTGCCGCTCAGCGGCGCGTTCAAGCCGCCATCTTGTCCCCACCATCTGATGTGATTTCTATCATTAACATCTTTTCGTGCCAACTTTGACCACCTAGTACTTTACGAATACATGATTTATAATATACATATATTTCTTTTTATAAGAATCAACCTTTAAAATGACATTATATGTAGATACTATAAGGAATTTGCTGTAAATATTATGTGTATACATATATTACTCATTGCCAGAGTTGAAGTCAACATCAATTGGAATCACTCCTTTTCGTAATCATGTTCCCCCCTCTCCCTTCCTTAAATCGGTACTTCACCTTGATTTTTAGTTATCTTAAAAACCGTGAGCAAAATTCTAATACTTATTTTTCCAATCAACCATTTGTAATTGTGGATGAATTGTAGCAATCAAAAGCAAAATCATTGTTTACTTTAAAAAAAACGTTTTGTCGACAATGCCCAGTATGTTTTCACTTTCTACTTGTTAATTTGTATCAACACTTTAAATTGACACTCTGGGCCTCGAGACTCTATGGTCCAGTCGAAGGCCGAGTGCCGAAACGCGTAGACCGTCTCTTGTGTAAGCCCTGTTCCATTTATAAATAAATATCACTGGATTGTACTTTGTGGTGCTGTGATTCCTATCGACGACGTACCTTCGACATTTGGAGGAGAAGCGAGGAGAACTTTTTATCATATATATATATATATATATATATATATATAACATTCTTAAACTTTAAAAACACCAGCTGATGTCATCAGTGATGTCATCAGTGATGTAATTTGAGATGTCTTCAGGGATGTCATTGACCATGTCATGAGTGATGTAATATTTGATGTCATCAGCAGTGCATTGCGGGGGCGTGAGTTACAGTTAGCTCAACTAACTATAACGGCCAAATTTCATTGGTTTTGTATGAGTGAAAAGTCCAACTAAGTATAACGTCCCTGAAATATTTGTTTTTTTCAGTGAATATCAAAGGTTTTTAGGTCTCGCCTGACCCAGCGCATGCACTGGTCTGGCGAGACTTATTGAGAGGGCTCCAAAAAGGGCTACCTGGCCAGCCTAGAGCTACAGTGCATTTGCGCGGGCGCGCGCTGCTTTTACCGCAATTACCTTCACTTTCACGGTTCTAATCGCGGCACCGGTGCTTTACTTTTAACATTAAAAGTAAAGCGTGGGTGCCCCGATTATATATATATTTCTATTTCTTTACTTCTTACTTCTTTACTTTTGTTATAATCGTGGCACTGGCGCTTTACTTTTAATGTTAAAAGTAAAGCACCGATGCCGCGATTAGAAAGAAAAAAATGCTACCGCCGGCCACAGCTTTAACAGGTTTCCTGTAAGTGTGACCTGACTGTACCCATGTATAATGGTCCCTTATTGTTGTGGGATAACTGTGCTTGTAGATTTGCTATATAGTAACCACTTTGTTGTACAAACAAACTCATTGCACAGTCACCAAATAAAGCTCACCTTCCATTGCATTAACATTATTACAGCTGCATTGACTACAGTCAGTGCTTCACTGTCCATGCATGTCTTTGTCTCGCTGAAATGCACGTGTGAACAATGTCTTAGGCAGGTTAGTGTGAAAATGGGAAAGCAGTCTGCAGCGTTTGAAAATGTTTTCAAGTACATGTCATGCCAGGTGGAATCATGAGTCTGGGTATTTAGTGCATTCGGCTGCCTTTCTTTAACACCTGCGACCATATGATGCGTTGCAGCAATTGCACCAAAACTAATGTTTTTGCATTGTGCAATATGAAAACCAAATGTCCTCTAGGTTCTTTTGTTTTTTTGCTTGTGATTGGATTGCTTGTTGAGTTGGTTTGAGAGCACGTTAAGTTGCAGCCCTTGATTCCAGTGCAGTATCCCTCACAATCCCCTCCAGTGTAAAACCAGTACTTTTGCCTTTTGACTGCTTGCACATTCAGTCCTTGGCCACTCTGCTGAGGCCCTCAATATGGGGACAATTTTTGTCCATTGTGGTGGAGTTTAGGTTTGAAATATGCATAGTGCCAAGGTTACGAGCCCATCTGACTTTGGATACTACAAACCTGGTTCTCCTAGCTCTCGGGTTTGTAGATCTTAATAAAAGCTTACCGGCCTCTCTAGCCACAAATACTGTGTATACATTCTATAGAACAATTATAGATTGCTGCATCAATGTCCCATGACATACTGTTTCACAGCATGACACATTTATAATAACTGTTCAGAACTCGCGTTTTTAACCCTCACTGATGAGTGAGAGCAGAATAACTCAGGTTGTGAATACTTCATACCTCTGACGTGGCACCCCCAGTTTTGGCTGCCTGAAGCCACCAGTGCTACAACATGAGCTCTCTGATGTAACAACTTCTTCTCCTGGCAGTGCAAATTGCAGATGTCCGTTCCACTGAGGTAGATGGTACAGACGAATGTTCCCGAAATGAGGAAAGGGAGGCCTATAAATTCATCATATGTGCCCTACTATGCTGGGTGGTAATGGTCCATGCTTGTACTCTTAATTTGATCTATGTTTTGTGATACAATTAATTCTATTGGACTGTATTGTGTATCTTGTATGTCACAATGTTTATGCATCCTTTATCTATCCTATGGTAATTCAAATGCCGATAACCTTTTAGAACAGAAAGGGAGGCCTATACTTAATAGAGTATGCAGTGGGATTTTCATGCAAGGATACCCAATCTGGGCACTTATTTGTAACAAAGGCCTCCTTTCCAACAACTCTGTAGCTTATAATATCCTAATGCTTCTGCAGCGAATGACAGACAATGTGTTACTCTGCTTTTTTTTGCAGATGCTGCTTAAAACTATTTAAATTCTGATTACACTATGAAATTGTAAACATATCTGAAACTATCTGGTGTAAACATTAAGAATTTTCCAAATTGTGTTACAATTGAACAAAAATAGCATTTCCTTGCCCTTCCCCCAATTTTCTCATTCTCCCTGCCCCGCAGCAGTTCATATTTTTACCATCAGGTAAACCACAGAAATTTGGGCCACCTGAATCTCTAGCTGCAGACTAAGATTCCTTTGCTGCTGCTGTGCCTTGGCTGATACCTTACTCTTGATAGCCAGGTTAAATGGGATGCAGTTTCATATTGCAATAACCTTTGCTATGGAATGGTTGTGGAATTAGACTGAACCAGTCCAATTATCTTCCCAAAATTATTTAACCTTGTTTTGAGAAAACTGGGAGTCTTAGGCATTATTTCGGGACTACTGTGACCAGAATGCCTGTGTGTATGACGCCCACTTGGGCGGGACTCGCTATTGCAATAAATCACCTGTTTTCAATCGGCCTGCTTCTTCCATCTTTTCAGCCAGTGAACAAGAGCGACAAACACGCTCGAAACGCATATGGCCTGTATGCAGAGCTTTGTGGCATGCTGACAACAGAGCTACCTGTGGCGATTTGTGCATCAACACCTCTGTGTGCGGCAGCTTCTAAAAGGGCAACCTTGCATATGGATCTAAAGCGGCTGGCTCGGTCGCGGAGCTGCCCCGCTGCTTTTGGGCGGATCCTGAGTGCTGTTATTTACGGACTCCTGAGGGAATGGTGGGGGCCTCAACCACAGGTAGATATTGGCGCTGAGGCCAGTGATGCAATCATCGCTCTTCACCTAACAAGGACAGTTACATTTCAAATGATGAAGGAAGCAGCACACTTGTTTTGAGAAAACTGGGAGTCTTAGGCATTATTTCGGGACTACTGTGACCAGAATGCCTGTGTGTATGACGCCCACTTGGGCAGGACTCGCTATTGCAATAAATCACCTGTTTCAATCAGCCTGCTTCTTCCATCTTTTCAGCCAGTGAACAAGAGCGGCAAACACGCTCGAAACGCGTATGGCCTGTATGGAGAGCTTTGTGGCATGCTGACAACAGAGCTACCTGTGGAGATTTGTGCATCAACCCCTCTGTGTGTTGCAGCTTCTAAAAGGGCAACCTTGCGTATGGATATATATATATATTCACTGAAAAAAACCATAGGTTTCAGGCACGTTATAGTTAGGAATTAGCATTTAAAAAACCTTAGAAATTCACAGAAAAAAACATAGGTTTCAGGGGCATTATAGTTAGCTGGACTTTTCACTCGTACAAAACCATTGAAATTCCCCCGTTATAGTTAGTTCAGCTAACTATAACTTGCTCGCCCGCAATGCACTGCTGATGACGTCACATATTGCATCACTCATGACTTGGTCAGTAACATCACTCATGACATCACTGATGACATCTCAAATGACATCACTGATGACATCACTGATGACATCATCCAGTGAATGTGTGTTTTTCTGAAAATTTCATATGTTTTATATATGTATATCTGAAGGTCGATGGAAGAATAAATGGGTATATAAGTGTCTAAATGGATGATTTGTTTTTGAAAAATTGATTGTATAACTGACTGATTAAGTGTATCTTAGTGAATACATGGCTTAGTGAGTAATGTTTAAATATGTAAATATCTGTATCAGTCTCTCACTTTGTGTATAAGTGGCTGCATGGGTTGGTGAGTAGCTACATGAGTGTCTATATAGGTCATTAGTTGGTTTTTTGAGTATCAGTATGAGTGTCTGAGTGTCTGTATGGTTCGGTGGGGGGTATTACGTAGTGCATAGGTGCATGAATGAGTGACTCACTGTTTGTATGTGTTGAAGACAGCATGTGTGCAGGACTGTATGGGTGGATGAGTGTGTGCATGGGTGTGTTAGTGAGTGAATGACTGTCTCAATAGTGTCTTTATGAGTAACTACATATGTTTTAAACTAGTATATGTGACTATTGGTGTCTATAAGTGAGTATATGTGAGAGTGAGAGATTGAAAGAGTTCCTGTATGAATAAGTATGTGTTTCTATAAGTGATTGTTTAAAAGCCTAAGTATGTGTAAGTTTCTGTAGAAGTAAGTGTGGTGGTGTGTGTATAACTGTATATGCAAGTAAATGGATGTTTGATTCTTTATTAGCATTGGTGACTATGTGTGTGAGTAACTCTATGGATGAGTGGCGTTGTGTAACAGGATGTATAGGTGTATGAGTACATATGATGAGTGAGTACATGTATGAGTGACTGTATAGGACTATTGGTGAATGAGTGGATGTGTATGTGGATCTTAGAATTACTGAATAGGTTGTTGTAACTGATATTGGTATGTCCATTGTTTTGAAAATTTTAGTTTCTCTTTTTGAATGTGTGTATCAAAGGTTATATTAGGGGGAGAGGAGGTCTGCCACTCTATCACAAGGATGATGTCATCAGTGATGTCATTTGAGATGTCATCAGTGATGTCACTGACCATGTCATGAGTGATGTAATATGTGACGTCATCATCAGTGCATTGCGGGCGCGCGAGTTATAGTTAGCTGAACTAACTATAACGGGGGAATTTCAATGGTTTTGTACGAGTGAAAAGTCCAGCTAACTATAACGCCCCTGAAACCTATGGTTTTTTCAGTGAATTTCTAAGGTTTTTTAAATGCTAATTCCTAACTATAACGTGCCTGAAACCTATGTTTTTTTCAGTGAATTTCAAAGGTTTTTTAAATGCTAATTTCTAACTATGCCTACAGAGATAGGACATGTGAAGAAAGAAGAAAAAAGGCACAGAAAGAAAAAAAAGAAATGCAGAAAGAAGCAACAGAAGTCCTCAAAGACGAAGAAAAGTGCAGGAAGAAGGATAACGTGCAGAAAGAACAAACAGAAGAGCAGAAAGAAGCCTTGTTGCACAGTCATCCTATACCCTCAACTTTTTCAGCTGGATACTTTTGGTAACTGAGTCTGACTAACCAGTCCTAGAGCCAGTGCTATGTTGAAAGACACTCAGAATACAGTGAAAACACCTACATACACTAGGGAACACTATGTGTTAGGGTCCCCCTGTGATCAGCATGACCTCCTCTGTAAGCCCCTAGTATATAATAGGGCAGGGGATTAAAACTGCCTCTTAAAATGCGCCACAGATCGTGTTTGCACACGTCACCTCAGGCCCCGTCCCCTCACTTCCCCACTGTGTAAACACGCCCTGTGGCTGTTTAAAGTTGGGGGATTAAGTCTCCTTGAATCCTGAGGGTCCCTAGGGTCCAACTAGACCACTAGGTACCTCCAGTAAGCGCCACAGAGCTGCATTGCAGAGAGATGTAAAAAGTGGCACGGCCTAGACCACCTCTCTGCAACGCAGCGCAGTGGCGCTTACTGGAAGCACCTGGTGGGCTAGTTAGCCCCCAGGGGCCCTCATTATTGAAGGGGAATTATTTCCCCAACTTAAAACGCGCCACAGGGCTTGTTTGCACACGTCACCTCAGACCCCGTCCCCTCCCTTCCCCACTGTGTAAACACGCCCTGTGGCCGTTTTTTAAGTTGGGAGATTAAGTCCTCTTGAATCCTGAGGATCCCTATGGGCAAAATAGCCCACTAGGTACGTCCAGTAAGCGCCATTGCTGAGAGGTGTAACAAGGGGCACGGCCTGCACCACCTCTCTGCAACGCAGAGCAGTGGCGCTTACTGGAAGCATCTGGTGGGCTAGTTGGCCCCCAGGGTCCCTCAGGATTGAAAGGGAATTATTTCCCCAACTTAAAACGCGCCACAGGGCGTGTTTGCACACGTCAACTCAGGCCCCATCCCCTCCCTTCACCACTGTTTAAACGCGCCCTGTGGCCATTCTAAGTTGAGAGATTAAGTCCCCTTGAATCCTAAGGGTCCCTAGGGTCAAACTAGCCCACTAGGTACCTCCAGTAAGCGCCACAGAGCTGCGTTGCATAGAGGTGTAAAAAGGGGCTTGGCCTCAGAACACCTGTCTGTAACACAGCTCCCTGGCGCGTACTGGAGATACCTGTTGGGCTAGCTGGCCCTCAGGGACCCTCAGTGTTGAAGGGGAATTATCTCCCCAACTTACAACTGGCCAGGGGGCGCGTTTGCAGAGTGCTGCAAGGAGGGGGTGTGGCCTCCGGCGCGATGCCGGTCTTTTATTTATTTATTTTTTTTAAGAAGGAGGGCTGTGTGCCCCCCCTTCTTTTTCTAATTTACTGGCCCTGGGGACCCCATCCCCCAGGGCCTTCCCCTAATTTTTTTTGTTGAAAAAAATAAATGTGGCCCTCCCAAGGCCTTAATCGGCCCCGGGGACTCCAACCCCCGGGTCATGGCCTTTTTTTTTTTTAATTCTTTAGGAGGGGGCTGCGTTGCCCCCCTTCTCAGGCCACTTATGGCCCCGGGGACCCCATCCCCCGGGGCCGGCCTTTGTTTTTTATTATTTAAAAAAATATATATTTATAGAAACACCTAGGATAAACCGTATGTACCTATCACCATGACGATTTACGTGATATTCATTAAAAGGCGACTATGCATAGAATGAATCCACATGGAATGTATTTACACCGCTAGTGAAGCTCTGACGTGTCTGACGCCCTACCGTGCCTAATCCTGGCGCCCCCGCTGGAGGGTACTCTCCAAGTAGACACCCTTGTCGTTTATTTCTACAAACATGGGTAGCTATTGACGGCCACATTTAATATACACGCACACCAAGCCATTCAAAGGACATTCGACAAAAATTCGACCAAACTATGCAAGAAACCCCCCTCACGGTTAATAAAACATACATCCACCGCCGGATGTGTAAAACTTTTTATTTTACTCTCTGGAAAGGAGACAAACCTCACTTGAGAGTCACAGCGTGCTCCTGGCTGAGCCCAATGCTGTGTTACACCCAACAATGCCCGCCGAGTGCCTCACACCTCTGTGTTGTATTCCACCAGCTAGTGCGTATGCTATGACACTCTCTAGCCAATGTGCACTGTAACACCACCCCGTGAATATGTCATGCCACACTTGCCTTCGCATGGGTTATATTGCCCCATCTAACGTGCCTTCCTCGATGCCTATGTTGTAACGCACAGCGCTATGCCATACATATTACAATCTGTGATCCATATCTTTGTCACAGTGCATATGCAACATTACACTCCCCAGCACATATTTTATATTACAACTTTAGAGACTAGTTAGGTTACACAACACTGCCCTGTGCATATTACACTCCAAGGCGCATATCACATAGCACGCACTAGTGCCTGTGCTATCTTGCGCTCTCCAATGAATCTGTCATTGCGCACAATGTATTGCATATTATATTTCATGCCCCGGTTCATCTTATATCACACTTTTTGGTGCATAGTTTATACCATATACTATATCTAGTTTTCATTTTCAATCGTGTTCTCAGGACTATGTTCTATATAACACTGCGTCCACCTACCCTTTTCACGGGCATTACATTTTGCGATGGGGGTGGAGGGTCAGGGGGTGTTTCTGCCAAGTGCGCCTGGAGTCACAGTCACAAACGTCCTCTTCTTCCTGAATAAAAGTGAGATTATGCTGCATACTTGTTCATATTTTAAGTAGTTCGCACAGACACACATTTTAAAAACAATAAAGTTCCTAATACCCACCTTCTCTGAACAGTTAGCTTGCTGCCCCCTCCACCTCCTCCCTATCCTCTGTTGTCTGAATCCATGGACTAGCCTCCTCCCTCCTGCCATGCATGGTCTGATGTGCTGCCACTGCCCTCCATTTAGCATGATGTTCCAGTCCACTCCTCCTGCCCTCCATTGCCCAATTCTATGGCCCATCATTGACCTCCTGCTTAGCCTCTGTGCTTAGCTTGCTGCCCCTATTCTCCTTCCACCTGCCCTCAGATGTCTTTGTGCATGCCCCTGCTCCATCCTTTTTGCCCACCATGTTCCATTGACCTGCCACTCCTATCTACTCTGAGTGTTCTGTTGAGCTGCCACTCCCCTCCCACCTGCCTAGCATTGTCAGATGACTGTAACCTGTCCCTGCCACCTCTTCCCTGCCTGTCCACATGCCATGCCCCTAGCCCCTTCCTCCTGTCCTCCATGGTCCATTTTATTGCCACACCCTTCTGCCCTCCCTGGCCTGGTGTGCTGCAACTGCTCCTCCTGCCTGCCCCGCGTGGTCTGTTGTGAGGACCCTCTCCCTGAACTCTCTTGTCTGTGCCCAGGTCCTGACCCTCCCTTCTATTCTCCATGGTCCTTTGTGCATGCCCCTGCACCCTCCTTCTTGCCCATCATAGCCATTGTGCTGCCACTAACCCTCCCGCTTGCCATGCATGGTCTTCTGTGCTGCCATGGCCCCTCCCACCTTCCCTGTGTGGTCAGCTAGCTGCCCCTGACCCCCTCGCACCTTCCCTCCATGGTCTGTGTGTATGCCATCATAGTCTTATTGTTGCTCTCCATGGTGTGTCTTGTTTCTAGTGCCCAACCTGCCTGACCTCCATGGTCATCTTGCTGCTCCTGCCCTGCCACCTTGCCCCCAGCCCTCTGTTTCCATGTGCAGACCCCTATTCCCTCCCTCCTGGCTTGTCTGTTCCATTGTAATGCCCCTGATCCGTCCCTCCTGCCCTTTATGGTCTGCTTTCCCCTCTGTTCTCTGTTGTCCATGTGCATGGTCCTGTCCGCTCCCTATTGCTTTCTATGGATTGTTGTGCTGCACTCCCGTCCCGCATGCGCTGTGTGGTGTATTGTGCTGCTGCAAACCCTGATGCCTGCCCTGTAGGGTCAGTTTGGTGCACCTCTCCATGTCCCTCCTGCCCTCTGTTATCCGAGTCCATGTCCCTACCCCAATTCCTCCTCCCTACCCTGATCCAATGTACCATACTTGCGAACATTTTGAACTTGGTAAGAGGGAGATTTTGAAAAAAAACTGGGGTATTGATTTTCCCCTTTGAGTTACATTGAAAAAGAGGAGATTGTAGACAGGAGACAGATCAAATAAAGCCCATTTGAGCTTAAAAACATTGGACGTTTCCTGGCTGAAACGGGTCTGTTGGCATGTATGGTTGTACTACCACTGCCTCTTCCTTCTGCCCACAATGGTCTATTATATTGCCACAGCCACTCTTGCCAGTCCTGTATTGTTGGTTTGTTGCCCCTGCCCCCCTTTCCACTGCCCTCCATAGTCTGTTGTGCTGTCACTGCCCTTCCTGTCTGCCCAGTGTGGTCAAATTGTTGCATCTGCACTCTCCTACCTGCCTTCAATTTTCAGAGTCCGTGCCCCTGGCCTCTGCCTCTCAACAGTATCCCAATGAACAACTAGATTGCTAACATTCTATATTTATTACAAAAGTGTGACGACATCTTGATGTAATCAAAACTGTAATACCTAGAGTATTTCCTTTAGAAATTACATATATGAGAGGGTCTTATTTGCATCAAAAGTATGGTCAGTGCTCTAAAAAACTAAAATGAGGACATATTTTCTGAGTTTTCAAATAGCGACCAAGAACTTTTAAATTATTTGTAATCTTTATGTTTTTTATCCAGTTGACCACTTGATTAAATGTTGCACCTAGGGAAGAGGATGTGGTGTTACTTTCAGAGCTGCAGACTTTGCAACTGGGGAACCAGGTTGGAGTTTCTGCTTCAGCTCAACATTCTGTGATTCTGGTCAAATCACTTAATCTCCCCATGTCTACAACCAAAATGAATTTGATCTTGTGTGATGTAACCAATGCTCATGTAAAGCACTCCAATACCTGACAAGTCTGCACTATGTAAAACTGCAAATACACGAAAATAAGTGTTTTGCACACTTCTGTCATTGAGCTACATGTGGGCTACATCTGGGTGATATTTGTGCTGCATTTGGGCTCTTTTGTCTCTGGTGGCCATCTTGGGAGATTTATTTGTTATGAAGTTTCCTAATTTCCTCATTTACTGCAGTCTTCTCAGTAGGAAATGCTTTCAGTTTTTTACTTTGATTCCATCAAGAAGGTATTCAGATATGTCACACATTTGCCATAAATTCTGAATGTTAGCACTCTAGTTGCTCATTAGATCACTGTAGTAAAGCTACTGCTCACCACGGAAGTCTGTTGCTGGTATTAAAAGTGCATGTTTCAGTCTGCATATCAGAATTGTTTAATGAAATAGAAGAGGATTTGAGAAGTCACTCAAAATGTGCCCTAATTTTTCTTTCTGCGTCACTAATCATACTTTCTATGGCAAAATGAACCCCCTCATTTTGTTACTTTTTAAATTTAATGTTTTAAGAGTTACCACTTTATTCCAACCAAGATGGCTTCCAGTGTGCCATACGTTTGTCATAAGTAGGACTGTTAGCGCTCTAGTTGTTCTTTAGAACACTCTGGGAAGCTGCAGTAGAACACAAAGGAATCAACTGACAGTCTCTGCCCTTGTTGGATGTACATGTTTTACTGAGAATGTCAGACTTCATTCTCACATGACTGAGAAATATAATGTGAATTTACAGAGAATATGCTCTCAGTTTAGCTTATAGATCACCTTCCAAACCTCTGTGGGAAAAACATGAGTAAATAGTTTTCTCTCAAACATGATTCATGATATCACAGCAGAAGGCTTTTTCACATGGTAAAATCACCTTAGAACACACCACAATTCCTAAAATGAGTATGGTACCATTAACAAATGATTTATGATGTAACTAAAGTCTTTAAACCTTCTATTAACTGCAATGCTTTTTAATGAGGTGCTATCATGTATATTGGTCCCAGGATGGCTGCCAACACTACTTGGATGAAGTGCTGACAGCCAATCAGATCTCACGATGAGATATGTGGTTAGGCTCCACCCAGATATATATGTGATTTTACTTTTGATTTTCTCAGGAACTACTGAACGGATTTACACCATTTAAGCAAAAGGCACGAGTCTAAACTGAGGACTACCTCTTTGCCAAATTTGATGTAATTCCGTTAAGCACTTCGGGCTGTAGCTGCGTCAACATGTCCTATGGGAAAATGCATGGGGAAAATGCGTTTTGGGACCACCCTTTTTTCTCTGCCCCCGCTTGACAAATCACCGTGAAATTTTCAGGATAGGAGCGGACCGGAGCTGGCCAAAAGTTTGGAAAATTTCGCAAAGATTCATCAATTGACGCCAACGTTATTCCAAATAGAATGTTGCGGATTTCCTATGGAAAATAGGTCCTAACTATAACTACCTACTGGCGATTGCCAGTAGGTAATATATATATATATTGTTCCATAAAAAGCCCTTGAGCTCCAATAGAGCATACTGCTCTCTCCCCCACCATCCGGTTGTGCTCGCCTTGCTGATGCACGCCAACCACGGTCTCACTCAAATTATTTCTAAGTCCGACGCGTTTCAAGGCTGTTCCACCCCTTCCTCATGGACTGTGAACAGAGGGACACGACATTTCACCACTGTTTGTTTCCCTCCTTTTATTGACAGAAACACCGCCCTTGGTGGGCGTGGCACGGTTGTAACCGACCAGCTGCATGCTGGTAATTGCGGTCCATACAGGGTGAATACAGTGATTGCCTTAAGTAGGCTCGGTCCCCCTGTCTCAATTACACATATCTAAAACCTATAGTAGGCATGAGACAATCCGGTTTGCGCGCCGTTTTCACCTGGGAGAGCGTACTTCACCAGAGAGGAAACCGTTTCCCCTCCGAAGCCTTCCCATTTTAACTCACATCTAGTAGAGGACGGGAATGGTGCTCCTATTCACGGCCAAGGGTAGCCGTGCAAAGTAATTGTTCCACAAAAAGCCCTTGAGCTCCAATAGGGCACACTGCGCTCTCCCCCACCATCCGGTTGTGCTCGCCTTGCTGATGCACGCCAACCACGGTCTCACTCAAATTATTTCTAAGTCCGACGCGTTTCAAGGCTGTTCCGCCCCTTCCTCATGGACTGTGAACAGAGGGACACGACATTTCACCACTGTTTGTTTCCCTCCTTTTATTGACAGAAACATCCCCCTTGGTGGGCGTGGCACGGTGCGCAGTGTGCCCTATTGGAGCTCAAGGGCTTTTTGTGGAACAATTACTTTGCACGGCTACCCTTGGCCGTGAATAGGAGCACCATTTCCGTCCTCTACTAGATGTGAGTTAAGATGGGAAGGCTTCGGAAGGGAAACGGTTTCCTCTCTGGTGAAGTACGCTCTCCCAGGTGAAAACGGCGCGCAAACCGGATTGTCTCATGCCTACTATAGGTTTTAGATATGTGTAATTGAGACAGGGGGACCGAGCTTACTTAAGGCAATCACTGTATTCACCCTGTATGGACCGCAATTACCAGCATGCAGCTGGTCGGTTACAACCGTGCCACGCCCACCAAGGGCGGTGTTTCTGTCAATAAAAGGAGGGAAACAAACAGTGGTGAAATGTCGTGTCCCTCTGTTCACAGTCCATGAGGAAGGGGTGGGACAGCCTTGAAATGCGTCGGACTTAGAAATAATTTGAGTGGGACCGTGGTTGGCGTGCATCAGCAAGGCGAGCACAACCGGATGGTGGGGGAGAGCGCATTGTGCCCTATTGGAGCTCAAGGGCTTTTTGTGGAATAAATATATATATATATATATATATATATATATATATATATATATATATATATATATTCACTTAAAAAAACATAAGTTTCACACATGTTATAGTTAGCTGGACATTTCACTCGAAAAAAAACAATGAAATTCCCCCGTTATCGTTAATGCAGGCAACTATAACTCACGCGACCGCAATCCTCTGCTGATGACGTCAGATATTACATCACTGTATTTAGACACTTATTTACCCATGTCTTCTTCCATTAATCTTTAGCTATACATATTTTACAAATATTGATTTTTCAGAAAGACACATATGTCATCAGTGATGTAATATCTGACGTCATCAGCAGAGGATTGCAGTCACGTGAGTTATAGTTGCCTGCATTAACTAAAACGGGGGAATTTCATTGGTTTTTTTCGAGTGCAATGTCCAGCTAACTATAACATGTGTGAAACCTATGGTTTTTTAAGTGAATTTGCAAGGTTTTTTAAATGCTAATTCCTAACTATAAAGTGTGCGAAACCTATGGTTTTTTCAGTGAATTTCAAAGGTTTTTTAAATGCTAATGTATGTATTTTTTATAATGTAATTCTCAGCTTGTGCGCACGGTGCGCACACGGTGCGCGAACTCCGCGGAATTTTTTCCGTTTCTACCGTGCACGCACGCTGCGCGCACTCCGCGATTTTTCGAAAAAATAAAAAAATTAAATTTGGCCCTTGGGGGTCCTTCTGGGACCCCCTGACAAAGGCTAGGGGCTCAGGAACTGTCCACCCTGCCCCCTTTTCACGTTCTCCACCTTTGTTTTTCACCCCCTCAGACTGCGAGAGACAAAATGGCGGCCGACACTTCCTGGTTTCGACCGATTCGAATATTTACTAAGATCTAACAACCAATCAGAAGGGCGCTCGCGCACGGCAGGGGGCGCACACCGTGCGCACACCGTGCGCGCACGGTGTGCGCACGGTGCGCGCACGGTGCGCGCCTATAGATATGTATGTACTTTTAACTGCAATTTTCTCAGGAACTAATGAACAGATTGACCCCAGACATGCAAAAGGCACATCCCTGACCTGAGGACTACCTCTCTGCCAAATTTCAAGTAATTCTGTTCAGCCGTTTGGGCTGTAGAATTGCATGGGAAAAACGCGTTTTGGGCCCCCCCTTTTTTCTCAGCCCCCACTTGACAAATCCCCCCGAGACTTTCAGGGTAGGAGCAGAGCGGAGCACCCCACCTATTTTGAAAATTTCGCGAGGATTCGTCAATCGGCGCCAAAGTTATTCCAAATAGAATGTTGCGGATTTCCTATGGAAACACAGTCCTAACTATAACTATCTACTGGCGACCGCCAGTAGATAATATATATGTATATATATTCACTGAAAAAAACCATAGGTTTCAGGGACATTATAGTTAGTTGGTCTTTTCACTTGTACAAAAACAGAGAAATTTGAACGTTACAGTAGAGCTAACTATAACTTGCGCCCCCGCAATGTACTGCTGATGACGTCACATATTACATCACTCATGAAATGGTCACCTATGGTTTTTTCAGTGAATTTCTAAGGATTTTTAAATGCTAATTTCTAACTATAACGTCTGTAAAACCTATGGTTTTTTCAGTGAATTTCAAAGGTTTTTTACGTTTCAGTGATTTTAAATTATCATTCCATTCTCAACCTGGTTAAAAAAGCAAGTTTTCCATCAATATCTCCCGCCAAAACAAAATTGCCACAAATGAGAGCAACAACTAACGCAAATAATATGCAGAGTAGGCTTTACTGTACAAAAAAACCACGAAAACGCCACTTCCCAATATTTTCAACGAGCAGCCAAATCTGCGGTGTGTTCCCAAAACAGGCGATAAGCTGCGTTAGCAGTAGAAATGTAACATCTGCCTTTTACTGATGTAAAGTAGGACGACTACCTACAGTGTGAAAGGGAGCCCAGCCCAGAATCACATCTGAAGACCAACACATGTCATAGAGCTACTGTTCATGCACCTCCAACACCCAACAAGACCACAAAACCCACTGCCACCACCCTTAGGATCTCCCCTGGACCACCCCCCTACTACCACCGAGGCAGCACAAAACAGGACAGCGGACCTTCCAAAAATTGCATGGCCCCTCAGCCACACAGTAGCTGAATGTAGCAAGATGTGGCAACCAAATGTGTGAAGAACGCAAGTCACCCACCAATAATAATGCACCCAATACCAAGAGTACAGGGTGACACATTGGCGCTTGTGGACCGGGTGGCGGCAGCACTACAACAGGGACACCCGCATCAATTGATTCCTCATACAGCCCAGGACGTAACCACTCTCAGAGCTCTGGAGTCATTGTTCACAGCCTCACGCAGGACTGGCACACGCCAGGTCAGCCCAATCCGTTTACACATACAGGGAGGGACAACAATGCTACATGGCCCAGCTTTTCATTTTAGTGATCTGCTGCTCACAGGTCTAGTTGTCAGTACGCCACATCCACTCCCTGATGGCTGGTTTACACCCACACCACACCCATCAAGCACAGGCGTCACAGGACACGTGACCCTGCCAATAAAAACGACCGGACGCACGTGCTCCACGCCATTTCCATTTCAGACTTGGTGCACCAGAAGCACTGTGGCCGGCACAGGTACGCCGCCACGGGACGGTGAATTTCGGTCCACTGAGGTAGGGGCATTGTAAGTGCTGAGCGGGTGTGCAGCTTGCGATGATGCCCCGTCCCGGTGGTCCGGACAGCTCACGTTTTGTGTGCCCTACTGGACCACAGTGTAGGACTAAGCCCTCGAACAGCTGGGGCCTACCGCCACTGGTCACTGAGTTAGTGGCACCGCAAGGGCTGAGCGGGTGTGCAACCTGCGATGATGATGGGTGCACTGGTATGTCCTCTGCCATGGAAAAATCAAGACGCAGCACCAAATGTGAGACCTGTTGGCCTACGGAGTGGGGCTGCATGATTTGGAGGGTACCCTGTCCGCGAAAAGGTAAGCAGTGAGGCCTGGGTGCGCAGGGGCGGGCAGACACCTCTGTGTGGTGGGAGTGGATGGGGTGCAGCAGCCTGGGTGCGCAGAGGTGGTCAGATACCTCTGGGCAGTGGAGTGGATGATGTGCAGCAGCCTGGATGCACAAAGGCGGGACAGCGATTTAGGTGTGCGCAGTCATATATACTCTGCCATTCCTGATTCTGTACTATGTTTCAGATGTGGGAGCTCGAGGGCTCCACTAGGTCCTGGCACGTGGTTGGAGACACAGCAGTGGTGTAAAGGTGAGGTGTGAGGGTGTTGTCCACAGTGTGGGTACTCACTGTCCCTCCTCATCTCTTCCTTTCTCTCCCTCACACTCTTTCTCTCTCTCTTCCTCTCTCGCACACTTTTTCTCTCTTTCTCTCACTCTTTCCCTCTCTCTTTCTCTCTCTCACTCTTCCTCTGTTTCTCTCTTTCTCTTTCTCACACTCTTTCTCTCTTTCTCTCTGTCTTCCTCTCACTATTTCTTTCACTGAGAGTGGATGGGTGCAGCAGACTGGGTGCACAGCAGCGGGCAGACACCTCTGGGCAGTGGGAGTGGATGGGGTACATCAGTCTGGGTGCACAGAGGTGGACAGACACCTCTGGGCGGCAGGAGTCGATGGTGTGCAACAGCTTGAGTGCGCAGGCCGGACAGACACCTCTGGGCGACGGGAGTCGATGGGGTGCAGCAGCCTGAGTACGCAGGGGCAAAACAGAGAATTACGCATGTGCAGTTGTATGTACTCTGCCTTTACTATTTCTATACTATGTTTCAGATGACTAACGTGAGGGCTGCATTATATCCCAGCATGTGGTTGGAGACACACCGGTGGCAGAAAAGTCAGCTGTGAAGATTTTCTCCACAGTGTCAACACTCACTCTCCCTCTCCATCTCTTCCTTTCTGTCACTCACACTCTTTCTGTCACTTATTCTCTATCTCTTCCTTTCTCTCTCACACTTTCTCTCTTTCTGTGTCTCTTCCTCTCTCTCTCATTCTTTCTTTCACTCTCTTCCTCTCTCTTCCTCTTTCTCTCTCTCTCTTCCTCTCTCTCACACTGTTTCTCTCTTTCTCTCTTCCTTGTATCTCACTCTTTCTCTCTCTCACTCATTCTCTTTTGCTCTGTCTTCCTCTCTCTCTCTCACTCTTTCTGTCTTTCTTTCTTTCATTCTTTCTTTCTTTCTTTCTGTCTCTCTTCTTCTCTCTCACTCTTTCTCTCTTTCTCTCTCTCTCTCCTTTGCTGGACGCAGGAGCCACCATCTTATCTTTCTTTTTGTCTTGCAAGCTGTGATTCACAAATTGTCGAGGGATGACACGCCATACCTGTAGCTACTTTTATTTTCTTCTTTTGTTTAAATAAAATGTTTTATATGTAAATCCATACATGACTAAGATTCTTATTTGTCCAACCTCACAAGCATCTTCTTATTAATAATTGTACCACATTAGCCACATTTTTAGGTTCCAGATTTCCTAATGTGACTGTCATATTTGTTTGCAGGGTGTGGGGGTGAGGGGGGATGGCGGACAAGGAGCTGCTGCTGGGGGGTGTCTGAGCAGTGTTGGGTGTCCAACCGGAATGATCGTGGGCTCCATTGCATCTGGGCTCCATTTCATCTGTTCTCAGAGACTTGCTAGCCGGCGGGCTGGCTCGTAGATGAAGAGCTGCGAGCCAACTGGCTGGCTCGTCGAGGGAGAGCTGCGGCCCGTCAGTTCGAAGAGGGAGAGCTGCAGGCCAGCTCGCAGAGGAACAGCTGCGGGATGACAGGTATAGGGAAGTGTGCGGGCCGTCAGCTTCCAAAGGGATAGCTGAGGAACAGTGATGTGGGGAGAGGGACCATGAAGGGGTATCTCGCAGAGAGAGACCTGCGGCACATTTCCAGTCTTGGCTTCACAGATACAACTGCAGCCCGAGAAGTCGCACCCGAAGAGCTGCGAGCCGAACGGCGGTTTGCAGAGGGAGACTTGCGGGCCCAAGAAGGTTGTTGGGGGTATGCTGGTGATGTGGGAAGAGGGTGCGTTACCTGCTGATGTGGAGAGAGGCAGCGTGAAAGGGGTATCTCGCACAGACAGCTCCGGTATGTTTTCAGAGTTGCCTCGGACAGATGCGAGCTGCAAACAGAATCACAAAATGGCTTTTCAATGCTCATATAGTGTGACTTATTAACAGTTTGCACCCAGGCTCGCAGAGGGACAGCTGCGGCCCATGGGCTCAACACGCAGAGGGAGAACTACGGGCCGTCCGCTCCCAAAGGAACAGCAGCGTACTAGCTCACAGAGGTAGAGGCACAGCAGCTTACTAGCTCGCAAAGGTAGAGAGCTGCGAGCCGACGGACTGGCTTCTAAAGGCATACCTGCGAAGTGGTGATGTGGGGAGAGGGAGCGTGAAACGGGAATCTCGCACTTGACAGAGCTCCGGTATATTTTCAGTATTGCCTCGCAGAGGTAGAACTACGGAGAGATACGTGCTGACGAACTGAATCACAAAATGGCTGCCAACACTTCCTAGTCTCAACAGTTCGCAGCCAATGAGATGCAAGCTTGGGCTTGTAACGCCTCAACCAATCAGATGTCAGAATTCTCAAATATTGATATCTGTACAATATGATATTTCTCAAAAACTACTGAACGGATTTACCCCATTTGAACAAAAGCGTGATTTTTGGACCACAACCTTTCTCCCTGCCAAATGTGGCGCGTCCGCTCGCAAAGAGGCACAGCATGGTACTAGCTCCCAAAGGTAGAGAGCTGCGAGCCGACGGGCTGCCTTCTAAAGGCATAGCTGCGAGCTGATGATGTGGGCAGAGGGAGCGTGAAAGGGGTATCTCGCACAGACAGAGCTCCGGTATATTAAATTGCCCCCGGCACCTTTGTTTTATATTTTCATTCGATGCGAGACACAAGATGGCTGCTAACACTTCCTGGTTTGAAGTGTTAGTAGCCAATCAGAGGACACTTCCTGGTTTGAAGAGTTAGCAGCCAATCAGAGGCAAGCTCCTGCTCGGAGTTAGGCTCCGCCCAGATCAAAATATATTTTTTTCCTTTAATATCTCAAAAACTACTGAACGTATTTGCACCATTTCAACAAAAGTGTGCTTTCTGGACCAAGACATTTTTTCCTGCCAAATTTGGCGTAATTTCGTTCAGCAGTTTGACCTGTAGCCTTTTCTAAAGTTTCCTATGGAAAATGCATTGAGAAAACACGTTTTGGGACCCACCTTTTTTCTCAGCCCCCCCCTTGACCAATCACCACCAAACCTTGAAGATAGGAGCTGATCAAAAAAGAGAAACGTTTTGGAAAATGTCGTAAAGATTCGTCAAACGACGCCAAAGTTATAAGCACGTGAAAAAATGCTTTTCCTATGGAAACGTGGTCCTAACTATAACTATCTACTGTATAGATTTATTTATTTTTATATATATATATCTATATATATATATATCTATATATATATCTATATATATATCTATATATATATATATATATATATATATTCACTGAAAAAACCATAGGTTTCACACACGTTATAGTTAGGAATTAGCATTTAAAAAACCTTAGAAATTCAATGAAAAAACCAAAGGTTTCACACATGTTATAGTTAGCTGGACATTTCACTCGTAAAAAACCAATGAAATTTCCCCGTTATAGTTAGTTCAGCTAACTATAACTCGCGCGCCCGCAATGCACTACTGATGACGTCACATATTACATCACTCATGACATGGTCACTGACATCACTCATGACATCACTGATGACATCTCAAATGACATCACTGATGACATCACTGATGACATCATCCTTGTGATTGTGTGTTTTTCTGAAAATTAAATATGTTTTATATTTATGTATATCTCAAGGTCAATGGAAGAATAAATTGGTATTTTTAGTGTAACTGACTGATTAAGTGTATCATAGTGAATAAATGGCTTACTGAGTAATCTTTAAATATGAAAATATCTGTATCAGTTTCTTACTTTGTGTATAAGTGGCTGCATGGGTTGGTGAGTAGCTACATGAGTGTCTATATAGGTTATTAGTTGGTTTTTTGTCAGTATGAGTGTCTGTATGGTTCGGTGGGGGGTATTACGTAGTGCATAGGTGCATGAATGAGTGACTCACTGTTTGTATGTATTGAAGACAGCATGTGTGCAGGACTGTATGGGTGGATGAGTGTGTGCATGGGTGTGTTAGTGAGTGAATGACTGTCTCAATAGTGTCTCCATGAGTAACTACATATGTTTTTAACTAGTATATGTGACTATTGGTGTATATAAGTGAGTATATGTGAGAGTGAGATTGAAAGAGTTCCTGTATGAATAAGTATGTGTTTCTATAAGTGATTGTTTAAAAGACTAAGTATGTGTAAGTTTCTGTAGAAGTAGGTGTGGTGGTGTGTGTATAACTGTATATGCAAGTAAATGGATGTTTGATTCTTTATTAGCATGAGTAACTATGTGTGTGAGTAACTCTATGGATGAGTGGCGTTGTGTAACAGGATGTATAGGTGTATGAATACATATGATGAGTGAGTACATGTATGAGTGACTGTAGAGGACTGTTGGTGAATGAGTGGATGTGTATGTGGTTCTTCGAATTACTGAATAGGTTGTTGTAACTGATATTGATATGTTCATTATTTTGTACATTTTAGTTTCTATTTTTGAATGTGTGTATTAAAGGTTATATTAGGGGAAGAAGAGGTCTGCTACTCTTTCACAAGGATGATGTCATCAGTGATGTCATCAGTGATGTCATTTGAGATGTCATCAGTGATGTCATGAGTGATGTCAGTGACCATGTCATGAGTGATGTAATATGTGACGTCATCAGTAGTGCAATGCGGGCGCGCGAGTTATAGTTAGCTGAACTAACTATAACGGGGAAATTTCATTGGTTTTTTACGAGTGAAATGTCCAGCTAACTATAACATGTGTGAAACCTTTGGTTTTTTCACTGAATTTCTAAGGTTTTTTAAATGCTAATTCCTAACTATAACGTGTGTGAAACCTATGGTTTTTTCAGTGAATTTGTAAGGTTTTTTAAATGCTAATCCCTAACTATAACATGTTTGAAACCTATTGTTTTTTCAGTGAATTTGCAAGGTTTTTAAAATGCTAATTTCTAACTATAACGTGTGTGAAACCCATGTTTTTTTCAGTGAATTTGTACGGATTTTTAAATGCAAATTTTTTTTTGTCATTTTTTGTAAGCCTTTGTATAAAATAATATATGTACTATATCCTGCATTATGGAAAGGTTTTTTTTTTTTTATGCATTTTTTTCCGTGCGCGTACGGTAAGCTGACGGTACGCGCTTCGTACGTCATAAGTACGGTGCGCGTACGTGATACGTGCGTGACGTACGCGTACACCCGGAAGCAACGTCGCGGGTACGCAGGGGCGTGTAATGCGCATGCGCGATATGCAATACGTGCGTGACGTACGCGTACACCCGGAATCAACGTCGCGGTTACGCAGGGGCGTGTAATGCGCATGCGCGATACGCAATACGTGCGTGACGTACGCGTACACCCGGAAGCAACGTCGCGGTTATGCAGGGGCGTGTAATGCGCATGCGCGAGTGTGACGTACGCGCTTCGTAAGCGCACCGTAAGCGTCACGTGCGCGCACGGCAGGTCATGTGACTTACAAAGAACACTTTTTATTGGTTGAAATTACTTTCACTTCCAGAAACTTCCCACACCACACCCATTCCCCTCATTACTGCTTGAAAGAACACTTTTCATTGGTTGAAACTACTTTCAGTTCCAGATTCTTCCCACACCACACCCATTCCCCTCATTTCTGCTTGTGATTCTCTAGGAGCAGGAGCTGGATTGACATTGGGATACAATGGCAGAACAGCAGACCACTTCTGAGAGTGAGGCTAGCAGCACCACCATGATCCAGAGAAGGAGGAAACAAAAGACTTCTTTTGTATG